>NC_060130.1:145639699-146292754 GCF_021461395.2 Schistocerca americana | reverse complement strand
GTACTTTATTTGCAATTCTCAAGATAATGTCCTGTTCCAGAACTCACGTAAGTCAGCGTGTAATTAAACGCGTGCAATTCGGCCTCCTCTAGAAACACAAAGTTGGCTCTTCTGCCAACACTACAATGACCCTATTAAGGTAGCTAATGGTTTGTCACCAGCGAGAATCACATCAGGAACTTAAAGAAACCCCTGGCAAGGGTAACGATGTTCCGCTTAAGATACACATCTAGTGGCGTATCGCTTCTGCCAGACTGGCCACAGTATCTAAGAAATGTGTATTTGGGTGAGCAACTGGCATTTATCACCATG
This sequence comes from Schistocerca americana, assembly GCF_021461395.2. Taxonomy (NCBI): domain Eukaryota; kingdom Metazoa; phylum Arthropoda; class Insecta; order Orthoptera; family Acrididae; genus Schistocerca; species Schistocerca americana. The sequence goes on along the minus strand of NC_060130.1, from coordinate 146,292,442 downwards.
ACTCTCATAAGGCAGCCAATGTCTCGTCACCAGCAAGAACCACACCAGCAACTTCAAGAAACCGTTGGCAAGAGTAACGATGTTTCTCTTAAGATACACAACTAGCTGCGTATCGCTTCGGGCAGACTGGCCACAGCATCTAAAAAATGTGTATTTGGTGAGCAACTGGCAGTAATCACTATGACTTTCTTAAGGTAGCCAAGGCCTCGTCTCCAGTAGAATCTCATCTTCAACGTCAAGAAACCCCTGGCAAGAGTAACGATGTTCCTCTTAAGGTACACAACTAGTGGCGCATCGCTTCAGGCAGACTGACCACAGTATTAAAAAAAGTGTATTTGGGAGAGCAACTGGCAGGAATGATTATGACTCTCTTAAGGTAGCCAATGCCCGTCTCCAGTAGGATCACATCTTCAAAGGGAAGAAACCCCTGGCAAGAATAACGTTCTTTCTCTTAAGATACACACCTAGTAGCGTATCGCTTCAGGTAGACTGGCCACAGCATCTATCAAATGTGTGTTTGGGTGAGCAACTGACAGGAATCAACATGAATCTCATAAGGTAGCCAATGTCTCGTCACCAGCAAGAATCACATCAGCAACCTCAAGAAACTGCTACCAAGAGTAAAGATGTTTATCTTAAGAGACACAACTGGTGGCGTACCGCTTAAGGCAGACTGGCCACAGGATCTAAAAAATGAGTATGTGGGTGAGCAACTGGCAGTAGTCACTATGACTATCTTAAGGAAGCCAATGGCTCGTCACCACCGAGAATCACGTCAGCAACTTCAAGAATCCCCTGGCAAGAGTAACGATGTTTCTCTTAAGATGCACAACTAGTGGCGTATCGCTTCAGGCAGACTGGCCACAGTATCTAAAAAATTTGTATTTGGGTGAGCAACTGTCAAGACGCACTATGACTGTGTTGTCACCGCCAGACAATACACTTGCTAGGTGGTAGCCTTTAAAACGGCCGCGGTCCATTAGAATGCGTCGGACCCGCGTGTCGCCACTGTCAGTGATAGCAGACCGAGTGCCACCACACGGCAGGTCTAGAGAGTCGTACCAGCACTCGCCCCAGTTGTACAGCCGACTTTGCTGGCGAAGCTACACTGACGGATACGCTTACATTTACCGAGACGATAGTTAGACTAGCCTTCAGCTACTTTGTTTGCTACGACCTACCAAGGCGCCATAGCAGTTGATAATTAATATTATGAAGCATGTACCGTAGCGAGAGACGTTCTACAATTGTGGATTAAAGTTAAGTGTTATATCAACTACGTACTTTATTTGCAATTCTCAAGATAATGTCCTGTTCCAGAACTCACGTAAGTCAGCGTGTAATTAAGCGCGTGCAATTCGGCCTCCTCTAGAAACACAAAGTTGGCTCTTCTGCCAACACTACAATGACTCTATTAAGGTAGCTAATGGTTTGTCACCAGCGAGAATCACATCAGGAAGTTAAAGAAACCCCTGGCAAGGGTAACGATGTTCCTCTTAAGATACACATCTAGTGGCGTATCGCTTCTGCCAGACTGGCCACAGTATCTAAGAAATGTGTATTTGGGTGAGCAACTGGCATTTATCACCATGACTCTCATAAGGCAGCCAATGTCTCGTCACCAGCAAGAACCACACCAGCAACTTCAAGAAACCGTTGGCAAGAGTAACGATTTTTGTCTTAAGATACACAACTAATGGCGTATCGCTTCATGGAGACTGGCCACAGTATCTATAAAATGTGTATTTGGGTGAGCAACTGGCAGTAGTCACTATGACTATCTTAAGGTAGCCAGTGGCTCGTCACCACCGAGAATCACGTCAACAACTTCAGGAATCCCCTGGCAAGAGTAACGATGTTTCTCTTAAGATGCACAACTAGTGGCGTATCGCTGCAGGCAGACTGGCCATAGCATCTAAAAAATTTGTATTTGGGTGGGCAACTGTCAAGAATCACTATGACTATGTTGTCACCGCCAGACACCACACTTGCTAGGTGGTAGCCTTTAAAACGGCCGCGGTCCATTAGAATGCGTCGGACCCGCGTGTCGCCACTGTCAGTGATAGCAGACCGAGTGCCACCACACGGCAGGTCTAGAGGGTCGTACTAGCACTCGCCCCAGTTGTACAGCCGACTTTGCTGGCGAAACTACACTGACCGATACGCTTACATTTACCGAGACGGTAGTTAGCATAGCCTTCAGATACTTCGTTTGCTACGACCTACCAAGGCGCCATAGCAGTTGATAATTAATATTATGATGCATGTACCGTAGCGAGAGACGTTCTACAATTGTGGATTAAAGTTAAGCGTTATATCAACTACGTACTTTATTTGCAATTCTCAAGATAATGTCCTGTTCCAGAACTCACGCCAGTCAGCGTGTAATTAAACGCGTGCAACTCGGCCTCCTCTAGAAACACAAAGTTGGCTCTTCTGCCAACACTACAATGACTCTCATAAGGTAGCTAATGGTTTGTCACCAGCGAGAATCACATCAGGAACTTCAAGAAACCCCGGGCAAGAATAACGATGTTTCTCTTAAGGTACACGACTAATGGCGTATCGCTTCTGCCAGACTGGCCACAGTATCTAAGAAATGTGTATTTGGGTGAGCAACTGGCATTTATCACCATGACTCTCATAAGGCAGCCAATGTCTCGTCACCAGCAAGAACCACACCAGCAACTTCAAGAAACCGTTGGCAAGAGTAACGATGTTTCTCTTAAGATACACAACTTGTGGCGTATCGCTTCAGGCAGTCTGGCTACGGTATCTAAAAAATTTGTATTTGGGTGAACAATTGGCAACTTCAGGAAACCCCGGGCAAGAATAACGATGTTTCTCTTAAGGTACACGACTAGTGGCGTATCGCTTCAGGCAGACGAGGCATAGTATCTAAAAAATGTGTATTTGGGTGAGCAGCTGGCAGGAATCACAATGATCTCTTAAGGTAGCCAATGCGTCGTCACCAGTAGAACCACACCTTCAAAGTGAAGTAACCCCAGGCCATGGTTACAATGATTCTCTTAAAATACACAACTAGTGGCGTATTGCTTCAGGCAGACTGACCACAGTATCTAAAAAATGTGTTTTTGGGTGAGCAACTGGCAGGAATCATTATTACTCTCCTAAGGCAGCCAATGCCTCCTCACCAGTAGAATCACACTTTCAAAGTAGTGAAACGCCTCGCATGAGTAACAATGTTTCTCCTAAAATACACGACTAGTGGCGTATAGCTACAGGCAGACTGCCCACTGTATCTAAAAAATGTGTATTTCGGTTAGCAACTGGCTGGTATCACAATAACTCTCTTAAGGTAGCGAATGCCTCGTCACCAGCAGAAACCCATCAGTAACCTCAAGAAACCCCTGGCAAGAGTAACGATGTTTCCCTAAAGTTACACAACAATTGGCGTAACGCTTTATGCTGACTGGCCACAGTGTCAATAAAATGTGTATTTGGGTGAGCAACTGGCAGGAATCACAATGACTCTCTGAAGGTAGCCAATGAATCGTCACCAGTGACAATCACATCAGCAACTTCAATATAACCCCTGGCAAGAGTAACTACGTATCTCTAAAGATACACAGCTTGTGGCGTATCGCTTCAGGCAGACTAGATACAATATCAAAAAAATGTGTATTTGGGTGAGCAACTGGCAAAAATTACTATGACTGTCTTAAGGTATCCAATGCCTCGTCACTAGTAGAATCTGATCTTCGAAGTCAAGAAACCCTTGGCAAGAGTAACGATGTTTCTCTTAAGATACACAACTAGTGGCGTATGGGATCAGGCAGACTTGCCTCAGTACCAAAAAAATGTGTGTTTGGGTGGGCAACTAGCAGGAATCACAATGAATCTCATAAGGTAGCCAATGTCTCGTCACCAGCTAGAATCACATCAGCAACTTCAAGAAACCGATGGCAATAATATCGATGTTTCTCTTAAGGCACACAACTAGTGGCGTATCACTTCGGGCAGACTGTCCACTGTAACTAAAAAGTGTGTATTTGGGTGAGCAACTTGCAGGTATCACAATGACCTCTTAAGGTAGCCAATGCCTCGTTACCAGAAGAATTACATCAGCAACATCAAGAAACCCCTGCCAAGAATAAACAACTAGTGGCGTATCTCTTCGCGCAGACGCGACACAGTATCTAAAAAATGTGAATTTATGTGAGCTTCTGAAAGAATTACTTTGACTCTCTTAAGGTAGTCAATGCCTCGTCACCTGTAGAATCACATCTTCAAAGTCAAGAAACCCCTGGTAAGAGTAATGTTGTTTCTCTTAAGATATACGACTAGTTGCGTATCGCTTCAATCAGACTGGCCAGAGTATTAAAAAAAATGTGTTTTTATGTGTGCATCTAGCAGGAATCACTATGACTCTCTTAAGTCAGGCAATGTCTCGTCACCAGTAGAATGACATCTTCAAAATCAAGAAACCCATGGCAAGAGTAACGATGTTTCTCTTAAGATACACATCTAGTGGCGTATCGCTTTAGGCAGAATGTCCAATGTATATAAAAGGTGTGAATTTGGGTTGGCAACTGGCAGGTATCACTATGACTCTCTTAAGGTAGCCAATGCTTCTTTACCAGCAGAATTACATCACCAACTTCAAGAAACCCCTGGGAGCAATAAAGTTGTTTGTCTTAGGATAAACAACTAGTGGCATAGCGCTTTGGGCAGATGGGCCATAGAATCTAAAAATGTGTATTTGGGTGAGCAACAGGCTGGAATCACTATGACTCTCTTGAGGTAGCCAATGCCTAGTCGCCAGCCGTATCATATCAGCAACTTCAAGAATCCCCCGGCAAGAGTAACGATGTTCCTCTTATGATAAACAGCTAATGGCGTATCTCTTCGGGCACACTGGCCACAGTATCTAATAAATGTGTATTTGGAGGAGCAACTGGCAGGAATCACTATGACTCTCTTAAGGTAGCCAATGCCTCATCGATAGCAGAATCATATCAGCATTTTCGTGAAACCCCTGGCGAGAGTAACGATGTTCCAATTAAAATAAACAGCTAGTAACGTATCTCTCTGTGCAGACTGGCCACACTATCTAAAAAAAGTGTATTTGGGGAGCAACTGGCAGGAATCACTATGACTCTCTTAAGGCAGCCAATGCTTTATTACCAGTAGAATCACATCTTCAAAGTAAAGAAACTCCTGGCAAGGGTAACGATGTTTCTCTTAAGATACACATCTAGTGGCTAATCGCTTCAGGCAGACTCGCCACAGTATCTAAAAAATTTGTATATGAATGAGCAACAGGCTGGAATCACTATTACTCTCTTATGGAGCCAATGCCTCGTCAAAGGTAATATCACATACTCAAAATCAAAAACCCCTATCAAGAGTAACGATGTTTCTCTTAAGATACACATCTAGTGGCGTATCGCTTTAGGCAGAATGTCCAATGTATATAAAAGGTGTGAATTTGGGTTGGCAACTGTCAGGTATCACTATGACTCTCTTAAGGTAGCCAATGCTTCTTTACCAGCAGAATTACATCACCAACTTCAAGAAACCCCTGGTAAGAATACCGATGTTGTTCTTAAGATAAGCAACTAGTGGCGTATCTCTTCGGGCAGACTCGTCACAGTATCTAAAAAATGTGAATTTATGTGAGCTTCTGAAAGAATCACTATGACTCTCTTAAGGTAGGTAATGCCTCGTCAAAAGTAGAATCACATCCTAAAAGTTAAGAAACCCCAGGAAAGGTTAACGATGTTTCTCTAAAGATTCACAACTAGTGGAGTATCGCATCGGCCAGACTGGCCATAGTATTTAAAAAACGTGTATTTTAGTAAGCAACTGGCAGAAATCTCTATGACTCTCTTAAGGTAGCCAATGCCTCGCCACCTGTAGAATCACATCTTCATAGTGAAGAAAACTCTGGCAAGAGTAAGGATATTTCACTTAGGATACACAACTAATGGCGTATCGCTTCAGGCACTTTATCTAAAAATTGTGTATTTGGGTGAGCAACTGGCAGGAATCATTATGACTCTCTTAAGGTAGCCAATGCCTCGTTACCAGTAGAATCACATCAGCAACTTGAAGAACACCTGGCAAGAGTAACGATGTTTCTATTAAGATACACGACTACAGGCGTATCGCATGAGGCAGATTGGCCACCGTATCTAAAAAACGTGTAATTGGGTGAGAAACTAGCAGGAATCACTATGACTCTCTTAAGGAAGCCAATTCTTCGTCTCAAGTTGAATCACATCAGCAACTGCAAGAAACCCCTTTGAGCAATAAAGACGTTTGTCTTATTATAAACAACTAGTGGCATAGCGCTTTGGGCAGATGGGCCAAAGAATCTAAAAATGTGTATTTGGGTGAGCAACAGGCTGGAATCACTGTGACTCTCTTGAGGTAGCCAGTGCCTCGTCAAAAGTAGAATCTCATCCTGACAGTCAAGTAACCCCTGGCAAGAGTAACGAAGTTTCTCTTAAGATTCACAACTAGTGGCGTATCGCTTCAGCCAGACCGGCCACAGTTTCTAAAAAATGTGTATTAGGATGAGTAACTGGCAGGAATCAGTATGACTCTCTTAAGGAAGCCAATGCCTCGCCACAGGTAGAATCACAACAGGAACTGCAAGAAACCCCTGGCAGGAGGAACGATATTTCTCTTAAGATAAAGTAGTAGTGGCATATCGTTTAGGGCAGACTGGCTACAGTATCTAAAAGACGTGTATTGCGGTGAGGAACTGGCAGGAATTATTATGACTCTCTTAAGGTAGTTAAAGCCTCGTCACCAGCTAGAATCACATCAGCATCCGCAAGAAACCTCTTCTAAGAGTAACGATGTTTCTCTTAATATACAAAACAAGTGGCGTATCACATCAGGCAGACTGGCCACAGTATCTAAAAATTGTGTATTTGGGTGAGCAACTGGCAGTAACCACTACGACTCTCTTAAGGGTGCCAATGATTCGTCACCAGCGAGAAACACATCAGTTACTTCAAGAAACCACTGGCTAGAGTAACGATGTTTCTCTTAAGATACAGATTTAGTAGCGTATCGCTTCAGGGAGACTGGCCACAGTATCCAAAAAATGTGTATATGGGTGAGCAACTGGCTGGCATCACTTTGACTCTCTTCAGGTAGCCAATACCTCGTCACTAGGAGAATCATATTAGCAAACTCGAAAAAACCCAGGCAGGAGCACCGGTGACTCTCTTAAGATACACAACTTGTGACATATCGCATCTAGCAGATTGGCCAAAGGAAGAAAAAAGTGAGAATGTGTGTGAGCAAATGGCAGGTGTAACTATTCCTCTCTTAAGGTAGACAACGCCTCATCACCAAGAGTATTACTTCTTCAAAGTCAAGAAACCCCTGGCAGGAGGAACGATGTTTCTCTTAAGATACACATCTCGTGATGTATCACTTTAGGCAGACTGGCCACAGGTTCAATGAAATGTGTATTTGGGAGAGCAAGTGGCAGGAATCACTACGATTCTTATAAGGTATTCAATGCTACGTCATCAGCGACAATCATATCAGCATCTTCAAGAAACCTCTGCCAAGAGCAACGATGTTTCTCTCAAGATACGCAACTAGTGGCGTCTTGCACCACGCAGAATGTCCACAGTATCTAAAAATGTGTGTTTGGGTAAGCAACTGGCGGGAATCAACATGACTCTCTTAAGGTAGCCTATGCCTCGTCACCAGTAGTATCACATCTTCAAAGTCATGAAACATATGGCAATGGTAACGACGTTTCTTTTAAGATACACAACTAGTGGTGTTAGCTTCGGGCAGACTGGCCAAAGAATGTAAAAAAATGTGTTTTTGGGTGAGCAACTGGCTGGAATCACTACGACTCTCTTGAGGTAGCCACTGCTTCGTCAAAAATAGAATCTCATCCTAAAAGTCAAGAAACCCCTGGCAAGAGTAACGTAGATTCTCTTAAGATACACAACTAGTGGCGTATCCCATCAGCCAGACCTTCCACAGTATCTAAAAAATGTGTATTTGGATGAGTAATTTTGCTGGAATCAATATGCCTCTCATAAGAAAGCCAATGCCTCGTCACCTGTACAATCACATCTTCAAAGTCAAGAAACCCCTGGGAAGAGTAACGATGTTTCTACTAAGATACACAGCAAGTGGCGTATCGTTTCAGGCAGACTGGACACGGTATCTAAAGAATGTGTACTTGGGTGAGCTACTAGCAGGAATCACTATGAATCTCTTAAGGTAGCCAATGCCGAGTCGCCAACAGTATCATATCAGCAACTTCAAAAATCCCCTGGCAAGAGTAACGTTGTTCCTCTTAAGATAAACAGCTAATGGCGGATCTCTTCGGGCACACTGGCCACAGTATCTAATAAATGTGTATTTGGGGGAGCAACTGGCAGGAATCACTATGACTCTCTTAAGGTAGCCAGTGCCTCATCGCCAGCAGAATCATATCAGCATTTTCGTTAAACCCCTGGCGAGAGTAACGATGTTCCAATTAAAATAAACAGCTAGTAACGTATCTCTCTGTGCAGTCTGACCACACTATCTAAAAAAAGTGTATTTGGGGAGCAACTGGCAGCAATCACTATGACTCTCTTAAGGCAGCCAATGCCTTATCACCAGTAGAATCACATCTTCAAAGTAAAGAAACTCCTGGCAAGGGTAACGATGTTTCTCTTATGATACACATCTAGTGGCGAATCGCTTCAGGCAGACTCGCCACAGTAACTAAAAAATTTGTATTTGTATGAGCAACAGGCCGGAACCACTATTACTCTCTTATGGAGCCAATGCCTCGTCAAAGGTAATATCACATACCCAAAATCAAAAACCCCTATCAAGAGTAACGATGTTACTCCTAAGATACACAACTAATGGCGTAACGCTTCAGGCAGGCTGGCCACAGTATCTAAGAAATGTGTATTTGGGTGAGCAACTGGCAGGAATCACTATGAGTCTCTTAAGGTAGCCAATGCCTCGGCACCAGTAGAATCAAATGTTCAAAGTCAAGAGACCCCTGGCAAGAGGAACGATGTTTCTCTTAAGATACACAACAAGTGGCGTATCACATCAGGCAGACTGGCCACAGTATCTAAATAATGTGTATTTTGGTTATAAACTGGCAAGAGTCACTATGACTCTCTTAAAGTAGGCATTGTCTCGTCACCAGCGAGAATCACATGAGCAACTACAGGAATCCCCAGGCAAGAGTAACGATGTTTCTCTTAAGATACAGAAGTAGTGGCATTTCACATCAGGCAGACTGGCCGCAGTATCTAAAAAATGCGTATTTGGGTGAGCAACTGGCAGGAATCGCTATGACTCTGTTAAGGTAGCAAATAACTCGTCACAAGTGGAAACACAGCAGCAACTTCCAGAAACCCTGGGAAGGGTAGCTATGATTCCCTGAAGATTAACAACTAGTGGCATATCGCTTCGGGCAAACAGGCCACAGTATCTAAAAAATTTGTATTTGGTTGAGCAACGGGCAGGAATCACTATGACTCTCTTAAGGTAGCAAATGTCTTGTCTCCAGTAGAATCACATCAGCAACTTCAATAAACCTCTGGCTAGAGTAACGATGTTCCTATAAAGATTAACAACTAGTGGCGTATCGCATCGGTCAGACTGGCCACAGTAGCTATACAATGTGTATTTGGGTGAGCAACTGGTAGGAATGGCTATGTATTACTTAGGGCAGCCAATGCCTCGTCACCAGCGAGAATCACATCAGCAGCTTCAAGAAACCACTGGCAAGAGTAACGATGTTTCCCTTAAGATAAACAATTAGTGGTGTATGTCTCCAGGAAGACTGGCCACAGTATCCAAAAAATTTGTGTTTGGATGAGCAACTGGCAGGAATCACTACGACTCTCTTAAGGTAGCAAATGTTTCGTCTCCAGTAGAATCACATCAGCAACTTCAAGAAACCCCTAACTAGAGTAACGATGTTTCTTTAAAGATTAACAACTAATGGCGTATCGCTTCCGGCAGCCTGGCAACGGTATCTATAAAAGGTCTTTTTGGGAGAGTAACTGGCAGGAATCACTATGACTCTCTTAAGGTTCCCAATGCCTGGTCACCAGTAGAATCACATCTTCAAAGTCAAGAAACCCCTGGCAAGAGTAACGTTGTTTGTCTTAAGACACACATCTACTGGCGTATCACTTCAGGCAGACTGGCCACAGTATCTAAAAAATGTGTAATTGGGTGAGGAAGTAGCAGGAATCAGTATGTCTCCCTTAAGTAAGCCAATGTTTCGTCACCAGTAGAAGCACATCAGCAACTGCAAGGAACCCCATGCAGGAGTAACGATGTTCCTCTTTAGATAAACAACTAGTAGGAATGACGATGCATCTCTTAAGGTAGCCAATGTCCCGTCACCAGCGAGAATCACATCAGCAACTTCAAGAAACCACTGGCAAGAGTAACGATGTTCCTCATAAGATAAACAACTTGTGGCGTATCTCTGCGGGCAGACAGGACACAGTATCTAAAAAAATTGTGTTTGGATGAGCAAGTGGCAGGAATCACTGTGACTCTCTTAAGGTAGCCAATGCATTGTCACCAGTCGAAACACATTAGCAACTTATGAAACCTCTGGGAAGAGTAACGATATTTCTCTTAAGATTAACAACTAGTGGCGTATCGCTCTAGGCAGACCGGCCACAGTATCTAAAAAATGTGTATTTGGGTGAGAATCTGCCAAAAATCACTATGACTCTCTTAAGGTAGCCAAATCCTCATCACCAGTAGAATCAAATCTTCAAAGTCAAGAATACCCTCGCAAGAGTAACGATCTTTCTCTTAAGATACACAACTAATGGCGTATCGCTTCAGGAATACTGACCACAGTTTCTATAGATTTTGTATTTGCGAGAGCAACTGGCGCGTATCACTACGACTCTGTTAAGGTAGCCAATGCCTCGTCAACAGCGAGAATCATATCAACAACTTCAAGAAACCCCTGGCAGGAGTAACGATGTTGCGCTTAAGATAAACATCTAGTTGCGTATCTCTTCCTGCAGACTGGCCACAGTATCTAAACAATTTGTAATTCGATGAGCATCTGGCAGGATACACAATTGCTCTCTTGAGGTAGCTAATGCCGGGTCACCATTAGAATCACATCTTCAATGTCAAGAACCCCTCGCAAGAGTAACGATCTTTCTCTTAAGATACACAAATAATGGTGTATCGCTTCAGGCAGACTGGCCACTGTATCTAAAAAAATGTGTATTTGGGTGAGCCACTGGCTCGAATCACTATGTCTTTCTTTAGGTTGCCAATGCCTCGTCAACAGTGGCAGCACATTAGCAACTTCAAGAAACCCCTTACAAGAGTAACAATGTATCTCTCCAGAAAAACAACTAGTGGCATCTCGGTTTGGGCAGACTGGCCACCGTATCAAAAAAATTTGTATTTGGGTGAGCAACTGGCTGGAATCTCTATGACTCTCTTGGGGTAGCCAATGCCTCGTCAGCAGATGAATCATATAAGCAAACTCGATGAAACCCTGGCAGGAGCATCGATGAAACTCTTGACATACACAACTTGCCACAGATTGTCCACAGGAAAAAAAAATGTGAATTAATTTGAGCAAATGGCAAGAGTAGCTATTCCTCCCTTAAGGTAGACAACACCTCGTAAACAGTAGAATCACATCCACAAAGTCAACAAACCTCTGTCAAGAGTAACGATGTTTGTCTTGGGCTACACAACTAATTGCGTTTCGATTCCGGCAGACTGGCCACAGTATCTACAAAATGTGTATGTGGTTAAGCAACCCGAAGGAATCAATATAACACTCTTAAGGTAGCCAATGCCTCGTCTCCTGTAGAATCACATCAGAAACTTCAAGAAACTCTGGAAAGTGTAACAATTTTTCTCTTGAGATAAACCACTAGAGGCGTATCCCTTTGGGCAGACTGGCCACAGTATCTAGAAAATTTCTCTTTGGATGAGCAACTGCAGGAATCACTATGACTCTCTTAATGCAGACAACGCCTGGTCACCAGTAGAATCTTCAAAGTCGAGAAACCCCTGGCAAGAGTAACGATGTTTCTCTTAAGATAGGCAACTAGCGGTGGATCGTTTCAGGCAGACTGGCCACAGTATCTAAAAAGTGTGAATTTGTGTGAGCAACTAGCAGCATTCTCTATGACTCTCTTAAGGAAGCCAATGCCTCTTCAGCAGTAGAATCACATCGGCAACTTGAAGAAGCTCTGGGAAGTGGAACGATGATTCTCTTAAGATATACAACTAATGGCGTATCGCTTCAGGCAGACTGGCCACAGTATCAAAAAACGTGTATTTGGGTGAATAACTAGCAGGAATCACTATGACTCTCTTAAGGAAGCCAATGCCTCGTCACCACTGGAATCACATCAGAAGCCGCAAAAAACCCCTGGCAGGTGTAATGATGTTTCTCTTAAGATAAACATCTAGTGGCCTATAGCTTCGGGCAGACTGGCCCCAGTGTCCAGAAAATTTGTATTTGCGTGACCAACTGGCAGGAATTACTACAACTATCTTAAGATAGCCAATGCCTGGTCACCAATAGAATCACATCATCAAAGTCAAGGAAACCCTGGCAAGAGTAATGATGTTTCTCTTAAGATACACAACTAGCGGCGTATCGCTTCAGGCAGACTGGCAACAGTATCTGCATACGTGTATTTGGGTGAGCAACTGGCAGGAATCACTATGGCTCTGTTAAGGTAGCCAATGTCTTGTCACCAGGAGAATCATATAAGCAAACTCGAAGAGACCCCGGCAGGAGCAACGTCGTCTCTCTTAAGATACACAACTAGTGACATACCGATTCTGGCAGATTGGCCACAGGAAGAAAAAAATGTGAATTTATGTGAGCAAATGGCAGGAGTATCTAATCCTCCATTAAGATAGACAATTCAAGAGACCCCTGGCTAGTGTAACTATGTTTCTCTTAAGGTACTCAACCAGTGGCGTATCGCTTCAGGCAGACGACACAGGAACTAAAAAATGTGTATTTGGTGAGCAACTGGCAGGAATCACTATGACTCTCTTAAGGTAGCCAATGCATCGTCACCAGTAGATTAACATTTTCAATGTCAAGAAACCCCTGGCAAAAGTAACGATGTTTCTCTTAGGGTACGCTACTAATGGCTTATCGCTTCGGGCAGACAGGCCACAGCATACAATAAACGTGTATTTCGGTGGGCAGCCCACAGGAATCACTATGACTCTCCTAAGGTAGCCAATGCCTTCTCACCAGCGAGAATGACATCAGCAATTTGAAGGAATCCCTGGCAAGAGTAACGATGTTTATTTTGATATAATTAACTAAGGGCATATCGATTTGGCAAACTTCCCACTGTATCTAAAAATTTGAATATCGGTGAGCAACTAGCTGAAATCACTATGACCCTCTTAAGGTAACCAATGCCTCGTCTACAGTAGAATCCCATCTTCAAAGACAAGAACCCCTGGCAAGAGTAATGATGTCTCTCTTAAGCTACACAACAGGTGGCGTATGGCTTCGGGAAGACTGGACACAGTATGTAAAAAATGTGTTTCAGGGTGAGCAATTGGAAGGCATCACTATGACTCTCTTAAAGTAGTCAATGCCTCGTCACCAGTAGAATCACATCAGAAACTTCAAGGAACCCCTGGCCAGAGTAACGATGTTTCTCTGCAGATAAACAAATACTGGCGTAACGCCGCTATGGTCGCAGCTTCCAATCCGGCCTCGGGCATGGATGTGTGTGATATCCGTAAATTAGTTACGTTTAATTAGTTATAAGTTCTAGGCTACTAATGACCTCAGAAGTTAAGTCGTATAGTGCTCAGAGCCGTTTGAACCAACCTGGCGTACCGCCTTGGGCAGACTGGCCACAGTATCCAAAAAATGTGTATTTGGTTGACCAACCGGCAGGAATCTTTATCACTCTCTTAAGATAGCCAATGCGTCGACACAAGGAGAATCACATCAGCAACTTCAAGAAACCCCTGGCAAGAGTAACGATGTTTCTCTTAAGATAAACAACTAGTGGCGTAGCTCATCGGGCAACCCGGCCATAGTATCTAAAAAATGTGTATTTGGGTGATAAACTGGCAGGAATCACTATGATACTCTCATGGTAGCAAATGCTTCGTCCACAGTAGAATAACATCTTCGAAGTCAAGAAACGCTTCCAAGAGTAACGAAGTTTCTGTTAAGTTAAAAAACTAGTGCCGTATCTGTTTGGGCAGACTGCTCACAGTACCTAAAAAATGTGTATTTCAGTGAGCAACTGGCAGGAATCAATATGACGCTCTTAAGGTAGCCAATATCTGGTCACTAGTAGTATTACATCTTCAAAGTCATGAAACCCCTGGCAAGAGTAACGATGTTTCTCTTAAGGTAAACAGCTAGTTGCGTATCTCTTCGGGCAACCTCGCCACAATATCTAAAAAATGTGTATTTTTGTGAGTAACTGGCAGGAATCACCATGACACTCTTAAGGTGGCCAATGTCTCGTCAACAGTACAGTCATTTCAGAAACTGAAAGTAACACCTGGCAAGACTAACGATGTTTCTCTTAAGATAAAAAACTAGTGGCGTATCTGTTTGGGAAGATTCACCACATTATCTAGAAAATGTGTATTTGGGTGAGCAACTGGCTATGATCACTATAACACTCTTAAGGTAGCCAATGCCTTGTCACTAGGAGAATCGTATCAGCAAACTCCAATTAATTCCGGTATTAGCAACGATGGCTCTCTTAGAATACACAACTAGTGCCATATCGAATCTGGCAGATTGGATACAGGAAGAAAAAAGTGTGTGAGCAAATGGCAGGAGTAACTATTCCTCCCTTAACGTAGGCAACGTCTCGTCACCAATAGAATGACATTTTTAAAGTCAAGAAACCTCTAGCAACAATAACGGTGTTTCTCTTAAGTTGCACAACTAGTGGCGTATCGTTTCGGGCAGACAGGCCACAATATCAAAAAAATGCTTATTTGGGTGAGCACTTGGCAGGAATCACTACGACTCTCTTAAGGTGGCCAATGCCTCGTCACCAGTGGAGACACATCTTCAAAGTCAAAAAACCCCTGGCAAGAGTAACGATGTTTCTTTTCAGTTAAACAAGCACTGGCGTCTCGCCTCGGCAAGTGTATCAAAAAAATGTTTATTTGCGTGAGCAAATGGCAAGAATCACTATGACTGTTAAGGTAGCCAATATTTCGTCACCAGCAGAATCACATCAGCAACTTCAAGAAATCCCGCAGCAAGAGTAACGATGTTTCTCTTAAGATAAACTGCTATTGGCGTATCTCTTCAGGCAGACTGGCCGCAGTATGTAAATAATGTTTATTTGGATGAGCAACTGGCAGGAATCACTATGACTCTCTTAAAGTAGCCAATGCCTCGCCACCAGTAGTATCACATATTCAAAGTCAACAAACCACTGGCAAGAGAAACGATGAATCTCTTAACATTAACCAATAGTGGCGTATCTCCTCGGGCAGACTGGCGACAGCATCTAAAATATGTGTATTTGTGTTAGCAACTAACAGGAATCAATATGACTCTCTTAAGATAGCCAATGCCTCGTCACCAGAAGTGAAGAAAACCCTGGCAAGAGTTATGATGTTCCTCTTTAGATACGCAACTAGTGGCGTATCATTTCAGGCAGACTGCCCACAGAATCTAAAAAATGTGTAATTTGGTGAGCAACTGGCAGGAATCACTATGACTCTCATAAGTTAGCCAATGCCTCGTCACCAGCAGAATTTCATCAGCAACTTCAAGAAACCCCTGGCATAGAGTAACGATGTTTCTCTTAAGATAAACAACTAGTGGCGTATCTCTTCGGGCAGAATGTCCACAGTATCTAAAAATTGTGTATTTGGGTGAGCAAATGGCAGGAATCACTATGACTCTCATAAGGTAGCCAATGCCTCGTCACCAGTTGAATCACATCTTCAAAGTCAAGAAACCCCTGGCATGAGTAACAATGTTTCTCTTAAGATACACAACTAGTGGCGTATCGCTTCGGACAGACTGGTAACAGAATCAAAAAAATGTGTATTTCGGTGAGATACTCTCCAGGAATCACTAAGACTCTCTTAAGGTAGCCAATGTTTCGTCAAAAGTAGAATCAAATCAGCAACTTCAAGAAACCCCTGGCAAGGGTAACAATACATCTGTTAAGATAAACAACGAGTCGCGTATCACATCGAGCAGAGTGGCCACAGTGTCTAAAAAATATGTATTTGGGTGAGCAACTGTCATGATTCACTATGATTCTCTTAAGGTAGCCATTGCCTCGTTACCAGCAGAATCACCTCAGCAACTTCAGGAAACCCCTGACATGAGTAACGATGTTTCTCCTAAGATACACAATTAGTAGCGTATCGCTTCAGGCAGACTGGCCACAGTGTCTAAAAATTGAGTATTTGGGTGAGCAACTGGCAAGAATCACTATGACTATCTTAATTTAGCCAATGCCCCGTAAATAGTACAATCACATCAGCCACTTCAAGAAACCACTGGCAGGAGTAAAGATGTGTCTCTTAAGGTAAACAACTATTCGCGTATCGCCTTGGTCAGACTGGCTGCAGCATCTAAAAAATATGTATCTGGGTTAGCAAATTGCAGGAATCACTATGACGCTCTTAAGGTAGCCAATGTCTCGTCACCAGTAGAAACACATTTTCAAAGTCAAGAAACCCCTAGCAAGAGTAACGATGTTTCTCTTAAGATTTGCAACTAGTGGCGTATCACTCAGGCAGGCCAGCCACAGTATCTAAAAAATGTGTATGAGGGTGATCAACTGGCAGGAATCAAAATGACTCTCTGAAGGTATCCAATGCCTTGTCACATGCAG
Organism: Schistocerca americana; assembly: GCF_021461395.2. Classification (NCBI taxonomy): domain Eukaryota; kingdom Metazoa; phylum Arthropoda; class Insecta; order Orthoptera; family Acrididae; genus Schistocerca; species Schistocerca americana. Next base: position 146,275,592 of record NC_060130.1, on the reverse strand, counting down.
AATCATATCTTCAAAGTCAAGGAACCCCTGGCAAGAGTAATGATGTTTCTCTTAAGATACACAACTCGTGGCGTATCGCTTCAGGCAGTATGGGCACAATATCTAAAACTGTGTATTTGGGTGAGCAACTGGGAGGAATCACTATGACTCTCTTAGGGTAGACAACGCCACGTCACCAGCAGAATCACATCTTCAGGGTCAAGAAACCCTTCGCAAGAGTAACGATGTTTGTCTTAAGATACAAGTTTGTGCCGTATCGCTTCGGTCAGACTGGCCACAGCATCTAAAAAATGAGTATCTGGGAGAGCAGGTGTCAGGAATCACTATCACTCTCTTAAGGTAGCCAATGCCTCGTCACCAGTAGAGTCACATCTTCAAAATCAAGAAAGACCTGGCAAGAGTAACCATGTTTATCTTATGATACTCAAAAAGTGTCGTATCGCTTCAGGCTGACTCGCCAGGGTATCTAAAAAATGTGTATTTGGGTGAGCAACTAGCAGGAATCACTATGACTCTCTTGCTTCCCGAGCACGGGGTCCCGGGTTCGATTCCCGGCGGGGTCAGAGATTTTCACCTGCCTCGAGATGACTGGGTGTTTGTGTTGTCCTCATCATTTCATCATCATCCAGGAAAGTGGCGAAATTGGACTGAGCAAAGATTGGATAATTGTACGGGCGCTGATAACCACGCAGTTGAGCGCCCCACAAACCAAACATCATCATCATCATCATCATATGACTCTCTTGAGGTAGCCAGTGCCTCGTCACCAGTTGAATCACATCAGCAACTGCAAGAAAGCCCTTGCAGGAATAACTATGTTTCTCTAAAATCACACTACTAGTGGCAAAGCTGTTTGGGCATTCTGACCACAGTATCTAAAATATGTGCATTTGGGTGAGCAACTGGTTGGAATCACTATGACTCTCTTAAGGTAGACAACACCTCGTCACCAGTAGAATCATATCTTAAAAGTCAAGAGGAAATACCTTGCAAGAGTAGTGATGTTTACCTTAAGATGGAAAACTAGTGGCGTATCTCTTCGGGCAGACTGGCCATAGTATCTAAAAAAAGTGTCTTTGGGTGAGCAACTGGCAGGAATCACTATGACTCTCTTAAAGAAGCCAATCCTTCATCACCAGCGAGAATGACATCAGCATCTTCAAGAAACCGCTGGCAAGAGTAACGATGTTTCTCTTAAGATAAACAACTAGTGGCGTATCTCTTTGGGCATACTGGCCACAGTTTCTATAAAATATGTATTTGGGTGTGCAACTGGCCGGAATCACTACGACTCTCTTAAGGAAACCAATGCTTCATCAGCAGTAGAATCACATCAGCAACTTCACGGAACCTCTGGCAAGAGTAACAATGATTCTCTTAAGAATTTCAACTAGTGGCTTAGCGCCTCGGGCAGATGGCCACAGTATCTAAAAATGTGTATTAGAGTGAGCAACTGGCTAGAATCACTAAGACTTTATTGAGGTCGCCTATGCCTCGTCACCAGGAGAATCAAATCAACAAATTCGAAGAAACACTCGCACGAGCAACGATGACTGTGTTAAGATACACAACTGATGACATATCGCATCTGGCAGACTGACCACAGCAAGAAAAAAGTGTGATTTTTTTTGAGCAAATGGCAGGACTAACTATTCCTCTCTTAAGGTATACAACGCTTCGCCACCAGTAGAATCACATCTTCAGAGTCAAGAAACCCCTCGCAAGTGTAATGATGTTTCTCTTAAGATACACATTTAGTGGCGTATCGCCTTGGGCAGACAATATCTAAAAATGTGTATTTGGGTGAGCAACTAGCCGGAATCACTATGTCTCTTTTAAGGTAGCAATCCATCGTCACCACCAGAATCACATCAGTAAATTCAAGAAACCTATGGCAAATGTAGTGATGTTTCTCTTTAGATAAACATCAGAGGCGTATCTCTTTGAGCAGTCTGGCCGCAGTATCTAAAGACCGTGTGTATGTGTGAACAACTGGCAGGAATCACTACGACTCTCTTAAGGTAGCCAATGCCCTGCCACCAGTAAAATCTTCAATGTCAAGAAGACCCTGGAAAGAGTAACGATGTTTCTCTTAAGATTAACAACTAGTGACATATCGCATCTGGCAGATTTGCCACATGAGGAAAAACGTGTAAATTTGTGTGAGCAAATGGCAGGAGTAACTATTCCCCCCTTAAGGAAGAAAGCGCCTCATCACCAGTAGAATCACATCTTCTAAGTCAAGAAACCCCCGGAAAGGTAACGTTATTTCTCTTAACATACACAACTAGTGGCGTATCGCTTCAGGCAGACTGGCCATAGTATCCAAATGAGTGTGTATTTGGGTGAGCAACTGGCAGCAATCAATATGACTATTTTAAGATAGCCAATGCCTCGTCACCAGTAGAATCCCATCAACAACTGCAGGAAACCCCTGGCAGGAACATCGATGTTTCTCTAAAGATAACCACCTAGTGGCATAGCGGTTTGAGCAGACTCGATACAGTATATAAAATGTGTGTATTTGGGTGAGCAACTGGCAGGATTGACCAAAACTCCCTTAAGGTAGCAAATGCCTCGTAAAAAGTAGAATCACATCTACAAAATCAAGAAACCCCTGAAAGAGTAGCGATGTTTCTCTTAAGACACACAATTAGTGTCGTATCGCTTCAGGCAGACTCGAAAGAGTATCTAAAAAATGTGTATTTGTGTGTGCAACTGGCAGGAATCGCTATGTCCCTCTTAAGGAAACCAATGCCTCGTCACCAGTAGAATCACATCAGCAACTGCATGAAACGCCTGGCAGGAATAACTATGTTTCTCTAAAGATAAACGACTAGTAGTATAGCGGTTTGGGCAGACTGGCCACAGTATCCAAGAAATGTGTATTTGGGTGAGTAACTGACGGGAATCACTATGACACTCTTCAGATAGCCAATGGCTCGCCACCAACAGAATCACATCAGCAGCTTCAAAAAAAAAAAATCCTGGCAAGAGTAACGATGTTTCTCTTAAGATTCACAACTAGTGGCGTATCGCTTTGGGCAGGCTGGCCACAGTATCTAAGATTTCCTTATCTGGGTGAGCAACTGGCAGGAATCACCATTACTCTCTTAAGGAAGCCAAGGCATCGTTACCAGAAGATTCACATCTTCAAAGTCAAGAAAGCCCTTGAAAGGTAACGATGATTCTTATAAGATACACAACTAGTGGCGAATCACTTCAGGCTGACTGGCCACAGTATCCAAAAAATGTGTATTCGGGTGAGCAACTGACAGGAATCAATATGACTCTCTTAAGATGGCCAACGCCTTGTCACCAGGAGAATCACATCTTCAAACTCAGGAAACCCCTGGGTAGAGTAGAGATGTTTCTCTTAATATAGACAACTAGCGGTGTATCGCTGCAGGCAGACTGGGCACAGTATCTATGAAGTTTGTATGTGGGTCAGCAACTGGCAGGAATCACTAAGACCCTCTTAAGGTAGCAAATGCCTCGTCACCCAACGAATCTCAACTTCAGAGTCAACAAACCCCTTGCACGAGTAACAATGTTTCTCTTAAGATACACAACTAGTGACAAATCGCATCTGGCAGATTGGCAACCGGGAGCAAAAAGTGTGAATTTGTGTGAGCAAATGGCAGGAAAAATAACCCTCCCTTAGGGATGAAAACGCCTCGTCACCAGTAGAATCACATCTTCAAAGACAAGAAACCGCTTGCAAGACTAACGATGTCTCTCTTAAGATACACAACTAGTTTCGTATCGCTTCAGGCAGACTCGAAAGAGTATCTAAAAAATGTGGAATTGGATGAGCAACTGGCAGGAATCACTATGACTCTCTTAAGGAAGCCAATGCCTCTTCACCAGTAGAGTCACATCGGCCAATGCAAGAAACCCCTGGCAGGAGGAACGATGTTTCTCTTAAGATAAACAACTATTGACATATCGGTTTGGGCAGAACCTAAAAATTGTGTATTTAGGTGAGCAACTGTCAGGAATCACTATGACTCTCTTAAGGTTGCCAATGGCTCGTCACTTGTAGAATCACATCGGCAGCTTCAAGAAACCCATGGCAAGAGTAACGATCATCCTCTTAAGATAAACAACTAGTTGCGTAATTCTTCAGGCAGATTGGCCACAGTATCTAAAATATGTGTATTTAGGTGAGCAACTAGCAGGAATCACTACAACTCTCTTAAGTAAACCAGTGCCTCGTTACAAGTAAAATCACATCAGCAACTGCAAAAAACCCCTGGCTGGAATAACGATGTTTCCCTTAAGATAAACTACTAGTGGCATAGCGGTTTGTGCAAACTGGCCACAATATCTAGATAATGTCAATTTGTGTGAGCAACCCACCGGAATCACTATGACTCTCTTACGGTAGCCAGTGCCTCGTCACCAAGAGAATCAAATCAGCAAACTCAAAGAAGCCCTGGCGGAAGCAACGCTTACTCTCCTAAGTTACACAACAAGTGACATATCGCATCTGGCAGATTTGACACAATTTGTAATAAGTGTGAATTTGTGTGAGCAAATGGCAGGAATAAATATTCCTCCCTTAGGGAAGACAACGCCTCGTCACCAGTAGAGTCACATCTTCAAAGTCAAGAATTCCATGGCAAGAGTAACCGTGTTTCTCTTAACATAAACAACTTGTGGCGTATCGCTTCAGGCAAACTTGCCACAGTATCTAAAAAGTGTGTATTTGCGTGGGCAACTTGCAGGAATCAACTTGACTCTCTTAAGGTAGCCCATGCCTCCGCACCAGCGGGAATTACATCAGCAACTTCAAGAAACCGCTGGCAGAACTAACAATGTTCCTCTCAAGATAAAAAACTATTGACATATCGGTAAGGCAGTATCTAATAATCGTGTATTATGTGAGCAACTGGCAGGAATCACTATGACTCTCTTAAGGTAGCTAATGCTTCGTCACTGGTAGAATCACATCTTCAAAGTCAAGAAACCCCTGGCAAGAGTAACGATGTTTCTCTGAAGATAAGCAACTAGTGGCGTAACGCTTCGAGCAGACTTGCCACAGTATCTAAAAAATGTGTATTCGGGTGACCAACTGGCAGGAATCACTATGACTCTCTTAAGGTAGTCAATGCCTCGTCAACAATAAATTCACATCAGCAACTTCTAGAAACCCCTAGCAAGAGTACCGATGATTCTCTTCAGATAAACAACTAGTGGCGTGTCGACTCAGGCAGACTGGCTAAAGTATCTAAAAATTTTGTATTTGGGTGAGTAACTGGCTTTAATCACAATGACCCTCTTAAGGTAGCCAATGCCTCGTCACCAGTAGAATCACACCATCAAATTAAAGAAACCCCTGGCAAGAGTAACGATGTTTCTCTTCAGATACACAAATAGTGGTGTTTCGCTTCAGGCAGACTTGCCACAGTATCTCAAAATTGTGTATCTGGTTGGGCAACTGGCAGGAATCACTATGACTCTCTTAAGGTAGCCAATGCCACGACACCAGTAGAATCACATCAGCAACTTCAAGAAGTCCCAAGCAAGAGTAACAATGTTTCACTTAAGATTAACAACTAGTGGCGTATAGCTTCGGGCAAACTGGCCACAGTATCCAAAAAATGTGTATTAGCGTGAGCAACAAGCATAAATCACTATCACTCTCTTAAGGAATCCAATGCCTCGTCGCAAGTAGAATCACATCAGCAACTGCAAAAATCCCCAGGCATGAATAACGATGATTCTCATAAGATAAACTACTAATGGCATTGCGGTTTGTGCAGACTGGCCACACTATCAGGATAATGTCTATTTGTGTGAGCAACTCACCGGAATCACTACGACTTTCTTAAGGTAGCGAATGCCTCGTCACCAGGAGAATCAAATCAGCAAACTCAAAGAAATTCTGTCGGGAGCAACGATTACTCTCCCAAGTCACACAACAAGTGACTTATCGCATCTGGCAGATTTGCCACAATTTGTAATAAGTGTGAATTTGTGTGAGCAAATGGCAGGAATAAATATGCCTCCCTTAGGGTAGACAACGCCTCGTCACCAGTAGAGTCACATCTTCAAAGTCAAGAATTCCATGGCAAGAGTAACCGTGTTTCTCTTAACATAAACAACTTGTGGCGTATCGCTTCAGGCAAACTTGCCACAGTATCTAAAAAGTGTGTATTTGCGTGGGCAACTTGCAGGAATCAACTTGACTCTCTTAAGGTAGCCCATGCCTCCGCACCAGCGGGAATTACATCAGCAACTTCAAGAAACCGCTGGCAGAACTAACGATGTTCCTCTCAAGATAGAAAACTATTGACATATCGGTAAGGCAGTATCTAATAATCGTGTATTATGTGAGCAACTGGCATGAATCACTATGACTCTCTTTAGGTAGCTAATGCTTCGTCACTGGTAGAATCACATCTTCAAAGTCAAGAAACCCCTGGCAAGAGTAACGATGTTTCTCTGAAGATAAGCAACTAGTGGCGTAACGCTTCGAGCAGACTTGCCACAGTATCAAAAAAATCTGTATTCGGGTGACCAACTGGCAGGAATCACTATGACTCTCTCAAGGCTGGCTCTGAGCGCTATGGGACTCAACATCTTAAGTCATAAGTGCCCTAGAACACAGAACTACTTAAACCAAACTAACCTAAGGACATCACACACACCCATGCCTGAGGCAGGATTCGAACCAACGACCGTAGCAGTCCCACGGTGCCAGACTGCAGCGCCAGAACTGCTAGACCACCGCGGCTGGCCTCTCTCAAGGTACCTAATGCTTCGTCACCAGTAGAATCACAACTTCAAAGACAAGAAACCCCTAGCAAGAGTAACGATGTTTCTCTGAAGATAAGCAACTAGTGGCGTAACGCTTCGAGCAGACTTGCCACAGTATCTAAAAAATGTGTATTCGGGTGACCAACTGGCAGGAATCACTATGACTCTCTTAAGGTAGTCAATGCCTTGTCAACAATAAATTCACATCAGCAACTTCTAGAAACCCCTAGAAAGAGTACCGATGATTCTCTTCAGATAAACAACTAGTGGCGTGTCGACTCAGGCAGACTGGCTAAAGTATCTAAAAATTTTGTATTTGGGTGAGTAACTGGCTTTAATCACAATGACCCTCTTAAGGTAGCCAATGCCTCGTCACCAGTAGAATCACATCATCAAATTAAAGAAACCCCTGGCAAGAGTAACGATGTTTCTCTTAAGATACACAACTAGTGGTGTTTCGCTTCAGGCAGACTTGCCACAGTATCTTAAAAATGTGTATCTGGTTGGGCAACTGGCAGGAATCACTATGACTCTCTTAAGGTAGCCAGTGCCTTGTCGCCAGTAGAATCACATCAGCAACTTCAAGAAGTCCCAAGCAAGACTAACAATGTTTCACTTAAGATTAACAACTAGTGGCGTATCGCTTCGTGCAGACTGGCCACAGCATCTAAAAAATGTGTATCTGGGTGTGGAACTGTTAGGAATCGCTATGACTCTCTTGAGGTAAGCAATGCCTCGCCAGCAGTTGAATCACATCAGCAACTGCAAGAAACCCCTTTCAGGAATAACGATGTTTCTCTAAAGATAAGCAACTAGTGGCATAGCGGTGTGGGCAGACTGGCCACAGTATCTAAAAAATCTGAATTTGGCTGAGCAACAGGCTGGAATCACTATGACTCTCTTCACGTAGCCAATGCCTCGTCACCAGGGGAATCATATCAGCATTTTCGAAGAAGCACTGGCAGCAGCTACAATTACTCTATTAAGTAACACAACTAGTGACATATCGCATCTGCCAGATTGGCCAAAGGAAGAGAAAAGTGTAAATTTGTGTGAGCAAATGGCAGGAGTAACTATTCCCACCTTCAGGAAGACAGTGCCTCGTCACCAGTAGAATCACATCTTCAAAGTCAAGAAACCCCCGGAACTTAACGTTGTTTCTCTTAACACACGTATCGCTTCAGACGGACTGGCCACAGTATCCTAAAAAATGTGTATTTGGGTCAGCAATTGGCAGTAATCACTATGACTCTCTTAAGATAGCCAATGCTTCGTCACCAGTAGATTCACATCTTCAAATTCTAGAAACCCCTGGCTACAGTAAAGGTGTGTCTCTAAAGATACACATCTAGTTGCGTATCGCCTCGGAATGACGCTACAGTATCTAAATAGTGTGTATTTGGGTGAGCAACTGGCAGGAATCACTAAGTCTCTCTTAAGAAAGCCAGTGCCTCGTCACAAGTAAAATCACATCAGCAACTTCAAAAAAAACCCTGGCAAGAGTAACGATGTTTCTCTTAGGATTCACAACTAGTGGCGAATCACTTCAGGCAGACTGGCAACAGTATCCAAAAAATGTGTAATCAGGTGAGCAACTGGCAGGAATCAATATGACTCTCTTAAGATGGCCAACGCCTTGTCAACAGGAGAAACACATCTTCAAATTAAGGAAACCCCTGGGTAGAGTAACGAAGTGTTCCTTCAGATGGCCAACTAGTGGTGTATCGATTCGGGCAGACTGGCCACAGTATCTAAGAAGTTTGTATTTGGGTGAGCAACTGGCAGGAGTCACTAAGACCCTCTTAAGCTAGCAAATGCCTCGTCACCAAATACACTCTCTTAAGGCAGCCAATTCCTCGTCACCAAAAGAAACATATCAGCGAACTCGAAAAAGGCCTAGCAGCAGCAACGATTACTCTCTTAAGATACACAACTAGTGACAAATCGCATCTAAAAGATTGACCACAGGGAAAAACAAGTGTGAATTTGTGTGAGCAATTGGCGGGAATAAATAATCCCCCTTAGGGAAGACAACGCCTCGTCACAAGTGGAATCACTTCTCCAAAGTTAAGAAACCGCTGGCAAGAGTAACAATGTCTCTCTTAAGATACACAACTAGTGGTGTATCGCTTCTGGCTGACTGGCCACAGTATCTAAAAAATGTGTAATTGGATGAGCAACTGGCAGGAATCACTATGACTCTCTTAAGGAAGCCTTTGCCTCGTCACCAGTAGAGTCACATCAGCAACTGGAAGAAACCCCTGGCAGGAGTAACGATGTTTCACTTAAGATAAACAACCTTTGACACATCGGTTTGGCCAGTACCTAAAAATTGTGTGTTTAGGTGAGCAACTGTCAGGAATCACTATGACTCTCCTAAGGTAGCCAATGCCTCGTCAACAGTATAACCACATCAACAACTTCTACAAGCCCCTGGCAAGAGTAAAGATCATTTTCATAAGATAAACAACTAGTGGCGTATGTCTTCGATCAGACTGGCCAAGGTAGTCAAATATTCGGGTTCGCATGAGCAGCTGGCAGGAATCACTTTGGCTCTCTTAGATAGCCAGTGCCTTGTCACCAGTAGAATCACATCTTCAAAGTCAAGAAACCTCTGGCAAGAGTAACGATGTTTCTCTTGAGATACACTACTAGTGATGTATCGCTTGGGGCAGACTGGCCACGGCATCTAAAAAATGTGTATCTGGGTGAGCAACGTTTAGGAATCGCTATGACTCTCTTGAGGTAGCCAATGCCTCGTCAACAGTAGAATCACATCAACAACTTCTAGAAACCACTAGCAAGGGTACCGATGTTTCTCTTCAAATAAGCAACTAGTGGCGTGTCGACTCGGGCTGAGTGGCCAGGGTATGTAAAAAAGGTGTATTTGGGTGAGCAACTGCCTGGAATTACAATGACTTTCTTAAGTTATCCAATTCGTCGTCAACAGTAGAATCACATCTTCTAAGTCAAGAAACCCCTTGCAAGAGTAACGATGTTTCTCTTGAGTTACACAACTAGGGGCGTATCGCTTCAGGCTGACTGGCCACAGTATCTAAATTAGTGGTATTATTATGAGCAACTGGCAGGAGTCACTAAGGCGTCTCTCAAGGTAGCCAATGCCTCATCTTTTGTTGAATCACTACAACAACTTCAAGAGACGCCTGGCAATAGTAACGATCATTCTCTTAAGATAAAAAACTAGTGGCGTATCTCTTCGGCCAGACTGGCCAAAGTAGCTAATAAAATTTTTATTAGGATGAGCAACTGGCAGGAATCACTTTGTCTCTCTTAAGGTAGTCAATGCCTCGTCACCCGTAGAATCTCATCAGCAATTTCACTAAACCCCTGGCAAGAGTAACGATGTTTCAATTAAGATTAGGAACAGTGGCGTATCGCTTCGGGCAGACTGGCCACAGTATCTAAAAAATGAGTATTTCGGTGAGCCACTGGCAGTAATCGCTATGACACTCTTAAGGTAGGCAAGCCTCGTCCCCAGTAGAATGACATCTTCAAAGTCAAGAATCACCTGGCAAGAGTAACGATGTTTCTCTTAAGACACACAACTAGTGGCGTATCGCATCAAGCAGTCTGGATACAGTATCTATAAAATGTGTATTTGGGTGAGCAACTGGCAGGAATCACAGTGACTCTCTTAAGGTAACCAATGCCTCGGCACCAGCGAGAATCACATCAGCCACTTCAAGAATTCCATGGCAAGAGTAAATGTGTTTCTCTTAAGATTAACAACTAGTGCCGTATCTCTTCGGGCAGACAGGCCACAGTATCTAAAATATGTGTATTTCTGTGACCAACAGGCAGGAATCGCTATGACACTCTTAAGGTAGGCAGTGCCTCGTCACCAGTAGAATGACATCATCAAAGTCAAGAAACACCTGGCAAGAGTAACGATGTTTCTCTTAAGACACACAGTAACGGCGTATCGCTTCAGGCAATCTGGATTCAGTATCTATGGAACCTGTATTTGGGTGAACAACTGTCAGGAATCACTGTGACTCACAAAAGGTAGCCAATTGCTCGGCATCAGCGAGAATCACATAAGCAACATCAAGAAATCCCTGGCAAGAGTAACTGTGTTCCTCTTGAGATAACCAACTAGTGTCGTATCGCTTCAGGCAGACTTGCCACATTATCTAAAAAATGTGTATTTGGGTGAGCAACTGGCAGGATTCACTATGACTCTCTTACAGTAGCCAATGCCTCGTCACCAGTAGAATCAAAGCTTCAATGTCAAGAAGCCCCTGGCCAGAGTAACGATGTTTCTCTTGCTGTTGTTGTTGTGGTCTTCAGTCCTGAGACTGGTTTGATGCAGCTCTCCATGCTACTTTATCCTGTGCAAGCTTCTTTATCTCCCAGTACCTACTGCTACCTACATCCTTCTGAATCTGCTTAGTGTATTGATCTCTTGGTCTCCCTCTACGATTTTTACCCTCCACGCTGCCCTCCAATGCCTCAAAACATGTCCTACCAACCGATCCCTTCTTCTAGTCAAGTTGTGCCACAAACTTCTCTTCTCCCCAATCCTATTCAATGCCTCCTCATTAGTTACGTGATCTACCCACCTTATCTTCAGCATTCTTCTGTAGCACCACATTTCGAAAGCTTCTATTCTCTTCTTGTCCAAACTGGTTATCGTCCATGTCTCACTTCCATACATGGCTACACTCCATACAAATACTTTCAGAAACGACTTCCTGACACTTAAATCTATACTCGATGTTAACAAATTTCTCTTCTTCAGAAACGATTTCCTTGCCATTGCCAGGCTACATTTTATATCCTCTCTTTTTCGACCATCCTTAGTTATTTTGCTCCCTAAATAGCAAAACTCCTTTACTACTTAAAGTGTCTCATATCCTAATCTAATCCCCTCAGCATCACCCGATTTAATTTGACTACATTCCATTTTCCTCGTTTTGCTTTTGTTGATGTTCATCTTATATCCTCCTTTCAAGACACTGTCCATTCCGTTCAACTGCTCTTCCAAGTCCTTTGCTGTCTCTGACAGAATTACAGTGTCATCGGCGAACCTCAAAGTTTTTACTTCTTCCCCATGAATTTTAATACCTACTTCGAATTTTTCATTTGTTTCCTTTACTGCTTGCTCAATATACAGATTGAATAACATTGGGGAGAGGCTACAACCCTGTCTCACTCCCTTCCCAACCACTGCTCTCCTTTCATGCCCCTCGACTCTTATAACTGCCATCTGGGTTCTGTACAAATTGTAAATAGCCTTTCGCTCCCTGTATTTTACCCCTCCCACCTTCAGAATTTGAAAGAGAGTATTGCAGTTAACGTTGTCAAAAGCTTTCTCTAAGTCTACAAATGCTAGAAACGTAGGTTTGCCGTTTCTTAATCTTTCTTCTAAGATACGTCGTAAGGTTAGTATTTCATCACGTGTTCCAACATTTCTACGGAATCCAAATTGATCTTCCCCGAGGTCCGCTTCTACCAGTTTTTCCATTCGTCTGTAAAGAATTCGCGTTAGTATTTTGCAGCTGTGACTTATTAAACTGGTAGTTCCGTAATTTTCACATCTGTCAACTCCTGCTTTCTTTGGGATTGGAATTATTATATTCTTCTTGAAGTCTGTGGGTATTTCGCTTGTCTCGTACATCTTGCTCACCAGATGGTAGAGTTTTGTCATGACTGGCTCTCCCAAGGCCATCAGTAGTTCTAATGGAATGTTGTCTACTCCCGGGGCCTTGTTTCGACTCAGGTCTTTCAGTGCTCTGTCAAACCCTTCACGCAGTATCTTATCTCCCATTTCATCTTCATCTACATCCTCTTCCATTTCCATAATATTGTCCTCAAGTACATCGCCCTTGTATAAACCCACTACATACTCCTTCCACCTTTCTGCCTTCCCTTCTTTGCTTAGAACTGGGTTGCCATATGAGCTCTTGATATTCATACAAGTGGTTCTCTTCTCTCCAAAGGTCTCTTTAATTTTCCTGTAGGCATTATCTATCTTACCCCTAGTGAGACAAGCCTCTACATCCTTACATTTGTCCTCTAGCCAACCCTGATTAGCCATTTTGCACTTCCTGTCGATCTCATTTTTGAGACGTTTATATTCCTTTTTGCCTGCTTCTTTTACTGCATTTTTATATTTTCTCCTTTCATCAATTAAATTCAATATTTCTTCTGTTACCCAAGGATTTCTATTAGCCCTCGTCTTTTTACCTACTTGATCCTCTGCTACCTTCACTACTTCATCCCTCAAAGCTACCCATTCTTCTTCTACTGTATTTCTTTCCCCCATTCCTGTCAATTGTTCCCTTATGCTCTCCCTGAAACTCTCTACAACCTCTGGTTCTTTCAGTTTATCCAGGTCCCATCTCCTTAAATTCCCACCTTTTTGCAGTTTCTTCAGTTTCAATCTGCAGTTCATAACCAATAGATTGTGGTCAGAATCCACATCTGCCCCTGGAAATGTCTTACAATTTAAAACCTGGTTCCTAAATCTCTGTCTTACCATTATATAATCTATCTGATACCTTTTAGTATCTCCAGGATTCTTCCAGGTATACAACCTTCTTTTATGAAGCTTGAACCAAGTGTTATCTATGATTAAGTTATGCTCTGTGCAAAATTCTACAAGGCGGCTTCCTCTTTCATTTCTTCCCACCAACCCATATTCACCTACTATGTTTCCTTCTCTCCCTTTTCCTACTGACGAATTCCAGTCACCCATGACTATTAAATTTTCGTCTCCCTTCACTATCTGAATAATTTCATTTATCTCATCATACATTTCATCAATTTCTCCGTCATCTGCGGAGCTAGTTGGCATATAAACCTGTACTACTGTGATAGGCGTGGGCTTCGTATCTATCTTGGCCACAATAATGCGTTAACTATGCTGTTTGTAGTAGCTTACCCGCATTTCTACTTTTTTTTCATTGTTAAACCTACTCCTGCATTACCCCTACTTGATTTTGTATTTATAACACTGTAATCACCTGACCAAAAATCTTGTTCCTCCTGCCACCGAACTTCACTAATTCCCACTATATCTAACTTTAACTTATCCATTTCCCTTTTTAAATTTTCTAACCTACCTGCCCGATTAAGGGATCTGACATTCCTCGCTCCGATCCGTAGAATGCCAGTTTTCTTTCTCCTAATAACGACGTCCTCTTGCGAAGTCCGCGCCCGGAGATCCGAAAAGGGGACTATTTTACCTCCGGAATATTTTCCCCAAGAGGACGCAATCATCATTTTATCATACAGTAAAGCTGCATGTCCTCGGGAAAAATTACGGCTGTAGTTTCCCCTTGCTTTCAGCCGTTCGCAGTACCAGCACAGCAAGGCCGTTTTGGTTATTGTTATAAAGCCAGATCAGTCATTCATCCAGACTTGCCACATTATCTAAGAAATGTGGATTTGGGTGAGCAACTATCAGGAATCACTATGACTCTCTTAAGGTAGCCAATGCCTCGTCAACAGTCGAATCACATCAGCAACTGCTAGAAACCCCTAGCAAGACTAACGATGTTTCTCTTCAGATAAACAACTAGTGGCGTATCGCATCGGGCAGACAGGCTAGTGTATCTAAAAAATGTGGATTTGGGTGAGCAACTGGCTGTAATCACTACGACTCTCTTAGGATAGGCAATGCCTCGTCAACAGTACAATCACATTTTTAAAGTCAAGAAACCTCTGGCAAGAGTAATGATGTTTCTCTTAAGATACACAACTAGTAGTGTATCGCTTCAGGCAGACTTGCTACACTATCTTAAAAATCTGTATTTGGGTGAGCAAATGTCAGGAATCACTATGACCCTCTTAAGGTAGCCAATGCCTTGTCTACAGTAGAATTATATCAGCAACTTAAAGAAACCTCTGGCAAGAGTAGCGATCTTTCTCTTAAGATAAACAACTAATGGCTTATATCTTTGGGCAGACTGGCCATAGTATCTAAATTATTTGTATTTGGATGAGCAACTGGTAGGAATCGCTATGACTCCATTAAGGTAGCCAATGCCACGTCAAGTGTAGAATAACATAAGCTACTTGACGAAAACCCTGGCAAGAGTAACGATGTTTCTCTTTAAATGAACAACTATTGACATATCGGTTTTTGCGTATCTATTAAATGTGTATTTAGATGAGGAACTGTCAGGAATCACTATGACACTCTGAAGGTAGCCAATGCCTCGTCACCAGTAGAATCACATCAGCAACTTCATGAAAACCTGGCAAGGTAAACGATGTCTCCCTTAAGTTAAACAACTAATGGCATATTTCATTAGGCAGACTCGCCACAGTATCTAAATAATTTGTATTTGAATGAGCAACAGGCAGGAATCATTATGACTCTCTTAAGTTAGCCAATGGATCGTCACCAGTAGACTCACATCAGCAACTTCAAGAAGCCCCTGGCAAGAGTAACAACGTTTGTCTTAAGACACAACTAATGTCGTATCGCCTCAAGCATACTGGCCTCAGTATCTAAAAATTGTGTATTAGGGTGAGCAATTGGCAGGAATCTCTATGACTCTCTTAAGGTAGCCAATGCCTCGCCACCAGTAGAATCACATCTTCATGGTCAAGAATCCTTTGGCAAGGGAACAGTGTTTCTCTTAAGATACACAACTGATGGCGTATGGCTTGAGGCAGACTGGCCACAATCTCTACAGAATATGTATTTTGGTGAGCACCTGGGAGGAATCTCTGTGACTTTCGTAAGGTAGCCAATGCGTCGGCACCAGCGAGAATCACATCAACAACTTCAAGAAATCCCTGGAAGAGTAACCGTGTTTCTATTAAGATTAACAACTAGTCCCGTATCGCTTCGGGGAGACTGGCCACAGTATCTGAAAAATGTGTATTTCGTTGACCAACTGGCAGGAATCACTATTACTCTCTTAAGGTAGCCAATGATTCGGCACTAGCGAGAATCACATCAGCATCTTCATGATATCCCTGGCAAGAGTAACGATCCTTCTCTTAAGATGAACAACTAGTGGCGTATCCCTTCACGCAGACTGGCCATAGTATCTAAAATATTCGTAAATGGATGAGCAAGTCGCAGGAATCACTATGACTCTATTAAGGTAGTCAATGTATCGTAAACTATAGAATCACATCAGCAACTTCAAGAAACCCCTGGCCAGAGCAACGATCTATCTCTTAAGATAAACAACTAGTGGCGTATCGTCTCGGGCAGACTGGCCACAGTATATAAATATGTGTATCTGAGTGAGCAACTAGCAGGAATCACTATCACTCTCTTAAGGAAGCCAATTCCTCGTCACCACTCGAATCACATCAGCAACTGCAAGTAACCGATGGCAGGAGTAACGATGTTTCTTTTAAGATACGCAACTAGTGGCGTATCGCTTCAACAGAATCGCCACAGTAAAAAAAAAAAATGTGTAATTGTCTGCTCAACTGGCAGGAATCACTATGACTCTGTTAAGGTAGCCAATGCCTTGTCACCAGTAGAATCACATCTTCTAAGACAAGAAACCCCTGGCATGAGTGACGATGATTCTCTTAAGATACACAGCTAGTGGTGTGTCGCTTCAGGCAGACTGGCCACAGTATCTAAAAATTGTGTACTTGGGTGAGGAACTGGCAGGAATCCCTCTGACTCTCTTAAGGTAGCAGATGCCACGGCACCAGCGAGAAACACATCAGCAACTTCAAGAAATCCCTGGCAAGAGTAACGATTTTCTCAGAAGATAATCTACTAGTGGAGTAATGCTTCAAGCAGACATGCCACAGTACCTAAAAAATGTGTATTTTGGTGAGCAACTGGCAGGAATCACTATGACTCTCTTAAGGTAGCCAATGCCTCGACACCAGTGGTATCACATCCTCAAACTCAAGAAACCCCTCGCAAGAGTAACGATGTTTCTCTTATGATACACAACTAGAGGCGTGTCGCTTCAGGCAGACTGGCCGCAGTGTCAAAAATACGTGTATTTGGGTTTGCAGCTGGCAGGAATCACTATGACTCTCTTAAGGAAGCCAATCCCTCGTCACAAATAGAATCACATCAGCAACTGCAAGAAACCCCTGGCAGGAGTAAAGATGTTGCACTTAAGATAAACAACTACTGACTAATCTGTTTGGGTAGTATGTAATAATTGTGTATTTAGGTGAGCAACTGGCAGAAATCACTACGACCCTCTTAAGGTAGCCAGTGCTTCGTCACCAGTAGAATCACATCAGCAAATTCAAGAAACCCCTGCCAATGGTAACCACGTTTCACTTAAGGTAAGAAACTAATGGCCTATCTCTAATGTGAGACTGGCCACAGTATCTACAAAATTTATATTTGAATGAGCAACTGGGAGGTATCACTATGACTCTCTTAAGGTAGCCAATGCCTCGTCACCAGTAGAATCACATCAGCAACGTCAAGAAGCCCTGGCAAGAGTAACAATGTTTCTCTTAAGATAAACAACTAGTGGCGTATTTCTTCGGGCAGACTGGCCACAGTATATAAAGAATTTGTATTTTGATGAGCAACTGGCAGGAGATAATATGACTCTCTTAAGGTAGCCAATGGCTCATTACCAGTAAAATCACATCAGCAACTCCAAGAAACCTCTGGCATGAGTAACGTCGTTTCCCTTATGATTAACAACTAGTGGTGTATCGTTTTGGGACAGACTGGCCACAGTATATAAAAATGTGTATCTGGGTGAGCAACTAGCAGGAATCACTATCACTCTCTTAAGGAAGCCAATGCCTCGTCACCAGTAGAATCACATCAGCAACTGCAAGAAACCTCTGGCAGCAATAACGATGTTTCTCTTAAGATAAGCAACTAGTGGCATTGCGGTTTGTGCAGACTGGCCACAGCATCTAGAATATGTGTATTTTTGTGAGCAACCGGCTGAAATCACTATGACTCTCTTTAGGTAGCCAATGCATCGTCACCAGGTGAATGATATCAGCATATTTGAAGAAGCCCTGGAAGGAGAAACGATTACACCCTTAAGATACACAACTAGTAACAAATCGCATCTGGCAGATTGGCCACAGGAAGAAATAAGTGCGAATTCGTTTAAGCAAATGGCAGGAATAAATATTCCTCCCTTTTTTAAACAACGCCTTGTCAGCATTCGAATCACATCTTCAAAGTCACGAAACCCCTCTCAATAGTATTTATGTTTCTCTCAAGATACAAAACTAGTAGCGTATCACATTAGGCAGACTTGCCACAGTATCTAAAAAAAGTGTATTTGGGTGACCAACTGGCAGGAATCACTATGACTCTCTAAAGGTAGCTAATGCCCCGTCTCCAGAAGAATCATATCAGGAAACTCGAAGACGCCCTTCCAAGTGCAACGATTACACTCTTAAGATACACAACTAGTGACATATCGCATCTGGCAAGTTGGCCACAGGAAGAATTAAGTTTGAATTTGTGTGTCCAAATGGCAGGAATAATTATTTCACCCATAGGGAAGCCAACGCCTCCTCAAAAGTAGAATCACATCTTCAAAGTCAAGTACCCCTCTCAAGCGTAACGATGTTTCTCTGAAGATACTCAACTGGCGTATCGCTTCAGGCAGACTGTCCACAGTATCTAAAAAATGTGTATTTTGCTGAACAACTGGAGGGAACCTCTATGACACTCCAATGGCAGCCAATGCCTCGATACCAGGAATCACTATGACTCTCTTAAGGTATCCAATAACTCGTAAACAGTAGAATCACAACCCCCACTTTTAGAAACCCATAGCAAGAGTAACGATGTTTCTCTTCAGATACACAACTAGTGGCGTATCGCTTCAGGCAGACTGTCCACAGTATCTAAAAAATGTATTTGGGTGAGCAAATGTCAGGATTCACTATGAATCTCTTATGGTAGCCAATGCCTCGTCACCAGTAGAATCTCATCTTCAAAGTCACGAAACCTCTGGCAAGGATAAAGATGTTTCTCTTAAGATACACAACTAGTAGTGTATCACTTCAGGCAGACTTGCCACACTATCTCAAAAATCCGTATTTGGGTGAGCAACTGGAGGGAATCACTATGACCCTCTTAAGGTAGCCAATGCCTCGTCAACAGTAGAATTACATCAGCAACTTAAAGAAACCCCTGGCAAGAGTAACGATCCTTTTCTTTAAATAAACAACTAGTGGCGTATATCTTTGGGCAGACTGACCATAGTATCTAAAATATTTGTATTTGGATAAGCAACTGTCAGGAATCACTATGACTCCATTAAGGTAGCCAATGCCCCGACAACCGTAGAGTAACATCAGCAACTTGAAGAAAACCCTGGCAAAAGTAACGAGCGTCTCTTAATATAAAAAACTATTGGCATATCGGTTTGGGCGTACCTATTAAAAGTGTATTTAGATGAGCAACTGGCCGGAATCACTATGACTCTCTTAAGGTAGCCAATGCCTCGTCACCATTAGAATCACATCTTGAAAGTCAAGCAACCCCCAGCAATAGTAAAGATGTATCTCTTAAGATACACAACTAGTGGTGTATCGCTTCAGGCAGTCTTGCCACACTATCTTAAAAATCTGTATTTGGGTGAGCAAATGTCAGGAATCACTATGACCCTCTTAAGGTAGCCAATGCCTTGTCTACAGTAGGATTATATCAGCAACTTAAAGAAACCTCTGGCAAGAGTAGCGATCTTTCTCTTAAGATAAACAACTAATGGCTTATATCTTTGGGCAGACTGGCCATAGTATCTAAATTATTTGTATTTGGATGAGCAACTGGTAGGAATCGCTATGACTCCATTAAGGTAGCCAATGCCACGTCAAGTGTAGAATAACATAAGCCACTTGACGAAAACCCTGGCTAGAGTAACGATGTTTCTCTTTAAATGAACAACTATTGACATATCGGTTTTTGCGTATCTATTAAATGTGTATTTAGATGAGGAACTGTCAGGAATCACTATGACCCTCTGAAGGTAGCCAATGCCTCGTCACCAGTAGAATCACATCAGCAACTTCATGAAAACCTGGCAAGGTAAACGATGTTTCCCTTAAGTTAAACAACTAATGGCATATTTCATTAGGCAGACTCGCCACAGTATCTAAATAATTTGTATTTGAATGAGCAACAGGCAGGAATCATTATGACTCTCTTAAGTTAGCCAATGGATCGTCACCAGTAGAATCACATCAGCAACTTCAAGAAGCCCCTGGCAAGAGTAACAACGTTTGTCTTAAGACACAACTAATGTCGTATCGCATCAGGCATACTGGCCTCAGTATCTAAAAATTGTGTATTAGGGTGAGCAATTGGCAGGAATCTCTATGACTCTCTTAAGGTAGCCAATGCCTCGCCACCAGTAGAATCACATCTTCATGGTCAAGAAACCTTTGGCAAGGGAACAGTGTTTCTCTTAAGATACACAACTGATGGCGTATCGCTTGAGGTAGACTGGCCACAATTTCTACAAAATATGTATTTTGGTGAGCACCTGGGAGGAATCTCTGTGACTTTCGTAAGGTAGCCAATGCGTCGGCACCAGCGAGAATCACATCACCAACTTCAAGAAATCCCTGGAAGAGTAACCGTGTTTCTATTAAGATTAACAACTAGTCCCGTATCGCTACGGGGAGACTGGCCACAGTATCTGAAAAATGTGTATTTCGGTGACCAACTGGCAGGAATCACTATTACTCTCTTAAGGTAGCCAATGATTCGGCACTAGCGAGAATCACATCAGCATCTTCATGATATCCCTGGCAAGAGTAACGATCCTTCTCTTAAGATGAACAACTAGTGGCGTATCTCTTCACGCAGACTGGCCATAGGATCTAAAATATTTGTATATGGATGAGCAAGTCGCAGGAATCACTATGACTCTATTAAGGTAGTCAATGTATCGTAAACTATAGAATCACATCAGCAACTTCAAGAAACCCCTGGCCAGAGCAACGATCTATCTCTTAAGATAAACAACTAGTGGCGTATCGTTTCGGGCAGACTGGCCACAGTATATAAATATGTGTATCTGAGTGAGCAACTAGCAGGAATCACTATCACTCTCTTAAGGAAGCCAATTCCTCGTCACCACTCGAATCACATCAGCAACTGCAAGTAACCGATGGCAGGAGTAACGATGTTTCTTTTAAGATACGCAACTTGTGGCGTATCGCTCCAACAGAATTGCCACAGTAAAAAAAAAAATGTGTAATTGTCTGCTCAACTGGCAGGATTCACTATGACCCTATTAAGGTAGCCAATGCCTTGTCACCAGTAGAACCACATCTTCTAAGACAAGAAACCCCTGGCATGAGTGACGATGACTCCCTTAAGATACACAGCTAGTGGCGTGTCGCTTCAGGAAGACTGGCCACAGTGTCAAAAATACGTGTATTTGGGTTTGCAGCTGGTAGGAATCACTATGACTCTCTTAAGGAAGCCAATCCCTCGTCACAAATAGAATCACATCAGCAACTGCAAGAAACCCCTGGCAGGAGTAAAGATGTTGCACTTAAGATAAACAACTACTGACTAATCTGTTTGGGTAGTATGTAATAATTGTGTATTTAGGTGAGCAACTGGCAGAAATCACTACGACCCTCTTAAGGTAGCCAGTGCTTCGTCACCAGTAGAATCACATCAGCAAATTCAAGAAACCCCTGCCAATGGTAACCATGTTTCACTTAAGGTAAAAAACTAATGGCCTATCTCTAAAGTGAGACTGGCCACAGTATCTACAAAATTTATATTTGAATGAGCAACTGGGAGGTATCACTATGACTCTCTTAAGGTAGCCAATGCCTCGTCACCAGTAGAATCACATCAGCAACGTCAAGAAGCCCTGGCAAGAGTAACAATGTTTCTCTTAAGATAAACAACTAGTGGCGTATTTCTTCGGGCAGACTGGCCACAGTATATAAAGAATTTGTATTTTGATGAGTAACTGGCAGGAGATAATATGACTCTCTTAAGGTAGCCAATGGCTCATTACCAGTAAAATCACATCAGCAACTCCAAGAAACCTCTGGCATGAGTAACGTCGTTTCCCTTATGATTAACAACTAGTGGTGTATCGTTTTGGGACAGACTGGCCACAGTATATAAAAATGTGTATCTGGGTGAGCAACTAGCAGGAATCACTATCACTCTCTTAAGGAAGCCAATGCCTCGTCACCAGTAGAATCACATCAGCAACTGCAAGAAACCTCTGGCAGCAATAACGATGTTTCTCTTAAGATAAGCAACTAGTGGCATTGCGGTTTGTACAGACTGGCCACAGCATCTAGAAAATGTGTATTTTTGTGAGCAACCGGCTGAAATCACTATGACTCTCTTTAGGTAGCCAATGCATCGTCACCAGGTGAATGATATCAGCATATTTGAAGAAGCCCTGGAAGGAGAAACGATTACACCCTTAAGATACAAAACTAGTAACAAATCGCATCTGGCAGATTGGCCACAGGAAGAAATAGGTGTGAATTCGTTTAAGCAAATGGCAGGAATAAATATTCCTCCCTTTTTTAAACAACGCCTTGTCAGCATTCGAATCACTTCTTCAAAGTCACGAAACCCCTCTCAATAGTATTTATGTTTCTCTCAAGATACAAAACTAGTAGCGTATCACATTAGGCAGACTTGCCACAGTATCTAAAAAAAGTGTATTTGGGTGACCAACTGGCAGGAATCACTATGATTCTCTAAAGGTAGCTAATGCCCCGTCACCAGAAGAATCATATCAGGAAACTCGAAGACGCCCTTCCAGGTGCAACGATTACATTCTTAAGATACACAACTAGTGACATATCGCATCTGGCAGGTTGGCCACAGGAAGAATTAAGTTTGAATTTGTGTGTCCAAATGGCAGGAATAATTATTTCTGCCATAGGGAAGCCAACGCCTCCTCAAAAGTAGAATCACATCTTCAAAGTCAAGTACCCCTCTCAAGCGTAACGATGTTTCTCTGAAGATACTCCACTGGCGTATCGCTTCAGGCAGACTGTCCACAGTATCTAAAAAATGTGTATTTTGCTGAACAACTGGAGGGAACCTCTATGACACTCTTAAGGCAGCCAATGCCTCGATACCAGGAATCACTATGACTCTCTTAAGGTATCCAATAACTCGTAAACAGTAGAATCACAACCCCCACTTTTAGAAACCCATAGCAAGAGTAACGATGTTTCTCTTCAGATACACAACTAGTGGCGTATCGCTTCAGGCAGACTCTCCACAGTATCTAATAAATGTATTTGGATGAGCAAATGTCAGGATATACTGTCACTCTTTTAAGGAAGCCAATCCCTCGTCAACACTAGAATCACATGAGCAACTACATGAAACTCCTGGCAAGAGTAACGATATTTCTCTTAAGATAAACTACCAGTGGCGTATCTCTTCGGGCTGACTGGCCACAGTATCTAAAAAATTGGTATTTGATGAGCAACTTGCAGGAATCACTATGACTCTCTTAAGGTAGCAAATGCCTCATCACCAGTAGAATCACATCAGAAATTCAGGAAACCCCTGGCAAGAGTAACGATGTTTATCTTAAGATTAACAACTAGTGGCGTATGGCTTCGGGCAGACTGGCCACATTATCTAAAATATTTGTATTTTGGTGTGCAACTGGCAGGAATCACTATGACTCTCCTAATTTAGCCAATGCCTCGTCACCAGTAAAATCACATCTGCAACTGCAAGAAGCCCCTTGCAAGAGTAGCGATCAATCTCTTTAGATAAACAACTAGTGGCGTATCTCTTCGGCCAGACTAGCGACAGTATATAAAAAATTTGTATTTGAATGATTAACTGGCAGGAAATAATACGACTCTGTCAAGGTAGCCAATGCCTGATCACCAGTAAAATCACATCAGCAACTTCTAGAGACCCCTGTCAAGAGTAACGATCGTTCTCAAGATAGCCATTGCCTCGTTACGGGTAGAATCACATCAGCAACCCCAAGAAAACCCTGGCAAGAGTAACGATGTTTCCCTTATGATTAACAACTGGTGGCATATCGTTTCGGGTAGACTGGCCACAGTATATTAAATTGTGTATTTGGATGAGCAACTAGCATGGATCACTATCACCCTCTTAAGGAAGCCAATGCCTCGTCACTAGTAGAATCACATCAGCAACTGCAAGAAAACCCTGGCAGGAATAACGATGTTTCTCTTAAGATAAACAGCTCTTGACATATCGAATCTGGCAGATTGGCCACAGGAAGAAATAAGTGCGATTTCATGTGAGCAAATGGCAGGAATAAATATTCCTCCCTTAGGGAAGACAACGCCTCGTCAGCAGTAGAATCACATCTTCAAAGTCACGAAACGCCTCTCAAGAGCATTGATGTTTCTCTCAATATACACAACTAGAGGTGTATCGCATCAGGCAGATTTACCACAGAATCTAAAAAATGTGTATTTGGATGAGCAATTGGCAGTAATCACTATGACTCTCTTATGGTAGCCAATGCCTCGTCAACAGTAGAATCACATCAGCAACTTCTAGACACCCCTGGCAAGAGTAACGATCTTTCTCCTAAGATAAACAGCTAGTGGCGTATCTCATCGGGCAGACTGGCCACAGTTTCTAAAAAATGCGTATTTGGGTGAGCGACTAGCAGGAATCACTATAATTTTTGTGGCGGCGTTCGTAGCGACAAACAATTCGCTGTAGGAACGGCTTACGAAGTCACCGCCACACTTTTAATAGCGGGCCGACCGGTCCGCTGGAACAATGAACAGAAAGATGAAAACCCAAATACTCTGATTAATTAAAAGTCGCTACTTATCTTTATTATCGAAGATACAGAAACATAGTAGTGAACTCCGTGTCTACAGAGATCTGTCTAGTTCGAGTCGGAGCGGCTAGGTCAGCGTCGGCTGACGACAAACAACAACTCTGCTGCGATGAACGCACAACTGACTAGCAAGTACACAATTCGGTGGAGAGTATACAACTGAGCGGCGAATACAGAACTGTCCTAGCGCTCGCGACTCCAGCGCTTAAGAACCCAGAAGCCAGCGGTGGCGCGCGCAGACTTGCGGCGATTTCCTGTCTCGCTGGCGCTGCTTATGCGGACGGCGTCCGGACTTTGATGCTGCCAACCTTTTGGCAGCGGGCTCGGGTGGCATTACTGGCTAGGATATAACAATAATTCTCTTAAGGAAGCCAATGCCTCGTCACCAGTAGAATCATATCAGGAGATTTGAAGACGCCCTGGCAAGAGCAACGATTACACTCTTAAGAATCACAACTAGTGACATATCGCATATGGCAGATTGGCCACAGGAAGAATTAAGTGTGAATTTGTGTGAGCAAATGGCAGGAATAATTATTTCTCCCGTAGGGAAGCCTCCTCAAAAGTAGAATCACATCCTCAAAGTTAAGAAACCCCTCTCAAGCGTAACGATTTTTCTCTGAAGATACACAACAACAGGCGTATCGCTTCAGGCACACTTGCCACAGTATCTAAAAAATGTGTATTTTTCTGAACAACTGGCAGGAATCACTATGACACTCTTAAGGTAGCCAATGCCTCGTCACCAGTAGAATCACATCTTCAAAGTTATGAAATCCCTGGCCAGGTAGCGATGTTTCTCTTAAGATACACAATTAATGGCGTTTCACTTAGGCAGACTGGCCACAGTTTTTACAAAATTTGTTATTGGGTTAGCAACTGGATGGAATCACTATGACTCTCTTAAGGTAGCCAATGCCTCGTCGACAGTAGAATCACATCAGCAACTTCAAGAAACCCCTGGCAAGAGTAACGATTTTTTTCTTACGATAAACAACTAGTGGCGAATCTCTTTGGGCAGACTGGCCACAGTATCTAAAAAATTTGTATTTGGATGAGCAACTGGCAGGAATCACTTTGAATCACATGAGCAACTTCTAGAAACCCCTAGCAAGATAACAATCTTTCTCTTCAGACAAACAGCTAGTTGCGTGTCGCGTCGGGCAGACTGGCGAAGGTATCTAAAAATCGTGTATTTGGAAGAGCAACTGGCTGGAATCACTATGACTCTCTTAAGGTTGCCAATGACTCGTCACCAGTAGAATCGCATCAGCCACTTCAAGAAACCCCTAGCAGGAGTAACGATGTTTCTCTTAAGATAAACAACTATTGATGTATCGTTTTCGGCAGTATCTAAAATTGTATATTTAGGTGAGCAACTGGCTGGAACGACTATGACTCTCTAAAGGTAGCCAATTCTTCGTCAACAGTAGAATCACATCAGCAACTTCAAGAAGCCCCTTGCAAGAGTAACGGGGTTTCTCTTAAGATACACAACTAGTGGCGTATTGCTTCAGGCAGAGGGGTCACAGTATCTAAAAAATGTGTATTTGGGTGAGCAACTGGCAGGAATCGCTATGAATCACTTAAGGTAGCCAATGTCTCGTCACCATTAGAATGACATTTTCAAAGTCAAGAAATCCTTGGCGAGAGTAACAATGTTTCTCTTAATATACGCACTTAGTGGCGTATCGATTCAGTCAGACTTGCCACAGTATCTAAAAAAGTGTATTTGGGTGAGCAACTGGCAGGAATCACTATATGACTCTCATAAGGTAGCCAATGCCTTATCACCAATAGAATCACATGACCAACTACAAGAAAATCATGGAAAGAGTAACGATCCTTCTCTTATGATAAACAGCTAGTGGCGTATCGCTTCGGGCAGATTAGCCACAGTATCTAAAAAATTGGTATTTGATGAGCGACTGGCACGAATCACTATGTCTCTCTTAAGGTAGCAAATGCCTTGTCACCAGTAGAATCACATCAGCAACTTCAAGAAACCCCTGGCAAGAGTAACGATGTTTTTCTTAAGATTAACAACTAGTGGCTTATGGCTTCGGGCAGACTGGCCACATTACCTAAAAAAAGTGTATTTCGGTGACCAACTGGAGGGAATCTCTATGACACTCTTAAGGCTGCCAATGCCTCGATACCAGTTGAGTGACATCTTCAAAGTCAAGAAAAACCTGGCATGAGTAACGATGTTTCTCTTAAGGTACACAACTAATGGCGTAACGTTTCGGGCAGACTTTCCACAGTATCTAAAAATTTTGTGTATCTGGGTGAGCAACTGGCAGGAATCACTATGACTCTCTTAGGGTAGCCAATGCCTTGTCACCAGTAGAATCACATCTTCAAAGTCAAGAAACCCCTGGCAAGAGTAACGATGTTTCCCATAGGATACACAACTAGTGGCGTATTGCTTCAGGCAGACTGGCCACAGTATCTAAAAAATGTGTATTTGGGTGAGCAACTGGTAGGAATCACTATGACTCTGTTAAGGTACCCAAAGCCTCGTCCCCAGCAGAACCACTTCAACGAACCGCTGGCATGACAAACGATGTTTCACTTAAGATAAACAACTAGTGGCGTATCGCTTAGCGCGGACTGGCCACAGTATCGAAAAAATGTGTAATTGGGTAAACAACTGGCAGGAATCACAACGACTCTCTTAAGGTGGTCTATGGCTCATCAACGGTAGAATCACATCAGCAACGTCAAGAAATCAAAGGCAAGAGTAACGATGTTTCTCGTATGATAAACATCTCTTAGCGTATCGCTTCAGGCAGACTGGCCACAGTATCCAAAAAATGTGTATTTGGGTGAGCAACTGGCCGGAATGTCTATGACATTCTTAAGGTAGTCAGCGCCTCGTCACCAGTAGAATCACATATTCAAAGTCAAGAAACCCCTGCCAAGTGTAACAATGATTCTCTTAAGATAAACAACTATTGGCGGATCGCTTCGGGCAGACTGGACATAGTATCTAAAAAATGTGTATTTTGGTGAGCAACTACCAGGAATCACTATGACTCTGTTAAGGTAGCCAATGCCTCAGCCCCAGCAGATTCACATCCGCAACTTCAAGAAACACCTGGCAAGACAAACGATGTTTCACTGAAGGTAAACAACTAGTGGCGTATATCTTAACGCAGACTGGCTACAGTATCTAAAAAATGTAAATTTGGGTGCGCAACTGGCCGGAATCACTATGACTCTCTTTAGGAAGCCAATGCCTCGTCAACAGTGGAATCGCATCTTCAAAGTCAAGAAACCCTTGGAAAGAGTAACGATGTTTCTCTTAAGATAAACAACTATTAGCGCATCGCTTCGGGCAGATTGGCCACAATATCTAAAAATTGTGTATTTGGGTGATCAACTGGCAGGAATCACTATAACTCTCTTAAGGTTCCAAATGCCTCGCCACCAGTAGAATCACATCATCAAAGTCAAGAAACCACTGAGAAGAGTACCGATGTTTCTCTTAAGATAAACTACTAGTGGCGCATAGCTTGAGCAACTGGCAGGAAGCACTGTGGCTCTTTTAAGGTAGCCAGTGCCTCGGCACCAGCGAGAATCACATCAGCAACTTCAAGAAACCCCTGGCAAGAGTAACCGTGTTTCTCTTAAGATAAACAACTAGTGGCGTATCGTTTCAGGCAGACTTGCCACAGTAACTAAAAAATGGGGAAGTGGTTGAGCAACTTGCAGGAAACACTATGACAATCTTAAAGTAGATGATGCCTCGTCAACAGTCGAATCACATCTTCAAAGTCAAGAATCCCCTGGCAAGAGTTACCATGTTTCTCTTATATTACACATCTAGTGGCGCATTTCTACAAAATGTGTATTTCGGTAAGCAACTGGTAGGGCTCACTATGACACACATAAGGTAACCAATGCCTTGTCACCAGTAGAATCATATCTTCAAAGTCAAGAAACCCCTTGTAAGGTAACCTTGTTTCTCTTAAGATACACAACTAATGGCAGTATCGCTTAGGCAGACTGGCCACAGTTTCTACAAAAAGTGGACTTAGGTGAGCAACTGGATGGAATCACTATGAAATTCTTAAGGTACATAATACCTCGTCAACAGTAGAATCACATCAGCAACCTAAAGAAACACTTGCCAGGAATAACAATCTTTCTCTTAAGATAAACATCTACTGGCGCATCCCTTCATGGAGACTGGCACAGTATCTAAAATATTTGTATTTGGATGAGCAACAGGCAGGAATCGCTATGACTCTACTAAGGTAGCAATGCCTCGTCAACAGTAGAATCACATCAGCAACTTCAAGAAACCCCTGGCAATAGTAACGATTTTTTTCTTAAGATAAACAACTAGTGGCGTATCTCTTCGGGCAGACTGGCCACAGTATCTAAAAAATTTGTATTTGGATGAGCAACTGGCAGGAATCCCTATGACTCTATTAAGGTAGCCAATGCCTCGTGAACAGTAGAATCACATCAGCAACTTCTAGAAACCCCGAACAAGATAACGATGTTTCTCTTCAGATAAACAGCTGGTGGCCTATCGCTTGGGGCAGACTGGCTACGGCATCAAAAAAATGTGTATCAGGGTGAGCAACTGTTAGGAATCACTACGACTCTCTTAAGGTAGCTAATGCCTGGTCCTCTGTAGAAACACATCAGCATCTTAAAGAAACCCCTGCAAGGGTAACGATGTCTCTCTCAACTAGTGGCGTACGCTTTAGGCAGACTAGCCGCAGTATCTCAACAATGTGTATTTCGGTGAACAACTGGCAGGAATTACCATGACACTCTTAAGGTAGGCAATGCTCCGTCACCAGGAGAGTGACATCTTCAAAGTCAAGAAACCCCTGGCAAGAGTAACGATGTATCTCATAAGACACACAACTAATGGCGTATTGCTTCATGCAGACTGTATTATAACATGTGTATTTGGGTGAGCAACTGGCAGGAATCACCATGACACTCTTAAGGTAGCCAATGCCTCGTCACCAGAAGAATCACATCGGTGAGTTCAAGAATCCCCTGGCAAGAGAAACGATGTATCTCTTAAGATACACTACTAGTGGCGTATCGCTTCAGGCAGACTTGCCACAGTATCTAAAAAATGTGTATGTGGGTGTGCAACTGGCAGGAATCACTATGAATCTCTTAAGGTAGACGATGCTTCGTCAACAATAAAATCGATTTAGCAACTTCTAGATACCCCTAGCAAGAGTAATGACGTTTCTCTTCAGATAAACAACTACTGGCGTGTTGCCTCCGGCAAACTGGCTAATGTATTTATAAAACGTGTATTTGGTTGAGCAACCCTCTTAAGGTAGCCAAAGCATCGTCAACAGTAGAATCACATCACCAACTTCTAGAAACCCCTAGCAAGAGTAACGATGTTTCTCTTCAGATAAACAACTTGTGGCGTATCGCTTCGGGCAGACTGGCCACAGTTTCTACAAAATGTATATTTCGGTGAGCTACTTGCAAAAAACAGTTTGACAATCTTAAGGTAGCCAATGCCCTGTCAACAGTAGAATCACATCTTCAAAGTCAAGAAATCCCTGGCAAGAGTTACTATGTTTCTCTTAAGATACACAAATAATGGCGTATCGCTTAGGCAGACTGGCCACAGTTTCTACAACATGTGTAATTGGGTGAGCAACTGGATGGAATCACTATGACTTTCTTAAGGTAGCCAATGCCTCGTCAACAGTAGTATCACATCAGCAACCTCAAGAAACACTTGGCAAGAATAACGATATTTCTCTTAAGATAAAGAACTAGTGGCGTATACCTTCGGATTTTAATGAGCAATTGGCAGGAATTCCTTATGACTCTTTTAAGGTAGCCAATGCCTCGTCACCAGAAGAATCACATCAGTGAGTTCAAGAAACCCCTGGCAAGAGAAACGATGGATCTCTTAAGATACACAACTAGTGGCGTATCGCATCGGGCAGACTGGCCACATTATCTAAAAAATGTGTATTTCGGTGAGCAATTGGCAGGAATCCCTATGACTCTCTTATGGTAGCCAATGCCTCGTCACCAGTAGAAACACATCAGCAACTTAAGGAAACCTCTGCAAGAGTAACGATGTTTCTCTTAAGACTCACAACTAATGGTGTGTCGCTTCAGGCAGACAGTATACAGTATCTATAACATGTGTATTTGGGTGAGCAACTGGCAGGAAGCACTGTGATATTCTTAAGGTAGCCAGAGCCTCGGCAACACCCAGAATCACATCAGCAACTTCAAGAAATCTCTTTCAAGAGTAACCGTGTTTCTCTTAAGATAAACAAGTAGTGGCGTATCCCATCGGGGGGACTGGCCACGGTATCTAAAAACTTTGTATTTGGAACAGCAACTGGCAGGAATCACTATGACTCTATTAAGGTAGCCAATGCCTCGTCAACAGTAAAATCACATCTTCAAATTCAAGAAAATCCTGGCAAGAGTTACGATGTTTCTCTTAAGATAAGAAACTAATGGCGTATCGCTTCAGGGAGACTGGATACAGTATCTCTAAAATGTGTATTTGGTTGAGCAACTGGCAGGAGTCACTGTGACACTCTTAAGGTAGCCACTGCCTGGTCACCAGTAGAATCACAACTTCAAAGTCAACAAACCCCTGGCAAGGTAACGATGTTTCTCTTAAGATACACAACTAATTGCATATCGCTTAGGCAGACTGGCCACAGTTTCTACAAAATGTGGAATTGGGTGAGCAACTGGATGGAATCACTATGACTTTCTTATGGTTGCTAATGCCTCGTCAACAGTAGAATCACATCAGCAACTTCAAGAAACCCCTTACAAGAGTAACGATTTTTTTCTTAAGATAAACAACTAGTGGCATATTTCTTCGGGCAGACTCTCCACAGTATCTAAGAAATTTGTATTTGGATGACGAACTGGCAGGAAACATTATGACTCTATTAAGATAGCCAATGCCTCGTGAGCATTAGAATCACATCAGCAACTTCCAGAAACCCCGAGCAATTGAACGATGTTTCTCTTCAGATAAACAGCTAGTGGCATGTTGCCTCGGACAGACTGGCTAACGCATCCAAAAACTGTGAATTTGGATGAGCAACTGGCTGGAATCACTATGACTCTCTTATGGTAGTCAGTGCATCTTCACTAGTAGAATCACATCTTCAAAGTCAAGATACCCCTACCAAGAGTAACGATGATTCTCTTAAGATACACAAGTAGTAGCGTATCGCTTCACGCAGACGTCGCAGTATCTAAAAAATGTGTATTTAGGAGAGCAACTGGCACGAATCACTACGACTCTCGTAAGATAGCCAATGCCTCGTCTCCAGTGGAATGACCTCAGCCACTTCAAGAAACCCATAGCTGGAGTAACGATGTTTCTCTATTGAGATATCGTTTTGGGCAGTATCTAAAATTGTGTATTTAGGTGAGGAACTGGCTGGAATGACTATGACTCTCTTAAGGTAGCCAGTGCCTCGTCAACAGTACAATCACATCAGCAACTTCAAGAAGCCCCTGGCAAGAGTAACGAACTTCCTCTTAAGATAAACGACTAGTGGCGAATCTCTTTGGGGCAGATGGGACAGTATCGAAAAAGTTTGTATTTGGATGAGCAACTGGCAGGAATTCCTTATGACTCTCTTAAGATATCCAATGCCTCGTCACCAGTAGAATCACGTTCCCAAAGTGAGATACCGCTGGAAAGAGTAACGATGTTTACCTTAAGATACAGATGTAGTGGCGATTGGCTTCGAAAAGATTGTCCACAGTGTCTAAAAAATGTGTAATTGAGTGAGCAACTGGCAGGAATCACTATGACTCATTTAAGATGTCCAGTGACTCGTCAATAGTAGAATCACATCAGCAACTTCAAGAATCCCCTAGCAAGAGTAACGAAGTTTCTCTTAAGATAAACATCACCTGGTGTTCCGCTTCGGGCTGACTGTCCACAGTATCTAAAAAATGTGTATTTGGGTGACCAACTGTCAGAAATCACTATGACTCTCTTAAGGTAGCAAATGCCTTGTCACCAGTAGAATCACAACTTCAACGTCTCGAAACCCCTGGCAAGAGTAACGATGTTTCTCTTAAGACGATCAACTACTGGCACATAGCTTCAGGCAGACTGGCCACAGTATCTAAAAAATGTGTATTTGGGTGAGCTACTGAACGGCAACACTATGACACTCTTAAGGTAGCCAATGCCTCGTCACAAGCAGAATCACATCAGTAACTTCTGGATATCCCGGGCAAGAGTAATAAGGTAAACAACTAAATGCGTATCTCTTCTGGCAGACTGCCCACAGTGTCTAAAAAATGTGTGTTTGGATGAGCAACTGGCAAGAATCACTATGACACTCTTTAGGTATCAAATGCCTTGTCTCCAGTAGAATCACAACTGGGTAGCGCATAGCTTCAGGCAGACTGGACACAGTATCTAAAAAATGTGTATTTGGGTAACATACTGGCAGGTATCACTATGATTCTCTTAAGGTAGACAATGCCTCAATCTCCAGTAGAATCACGAAACCCCTGGCAACAGTAACGATGTTTCTCTTAAGATGAACAACTAGTGGCGTATCTGTTTGTGTAGAATGGCCACAGTATCTAAAAAATGTGTATTTGGGTGAGCAGGTGGCAGGAATGACTATGATTCTCTTGGGGAAGCCAATGCCTTGTCACCAGTACAATCACATCTTCAAAGTCAAGAATCCCCTGGCAAGAGTTACGATGTTTCTCTTATAATACACATCTAGTGGCGCATTTCTACAAAATGTGTATTTCGGTAAGCAACTGGTAGGACTCACTATGAAACACATAAGGTAACCAATGCCTCGTCACAAGCAGAATCACATCAACAACTTCTAGAAACCCCTAGCAATGGTACCGATGTTTCTCTTCAAATAAGCAACTAGTGGCGTGTCGACTCGGGCTGAGTGGCCAGGGTATGTAAAAAAGGTGTATTTGGGTGAGCAACTGCCTGGAATTACAATGACTTTCTTAAGTTATCCAATTCGTCGGCAACAGTAGAATCACATCTTCTAAGTCAAGAAACCCCTTGCAAGAGTAACGATGTTTCTCTTGAGTTACACAACTAGGGGCGTATCGCATCAGGCTGACTGGCCACAGTATCTAAATTAATGGTATTATTATGAGCAACTGGCAGGAGTCACTAAGGCGTCTCTTAAGGTAGCCAATGCCTCATCATTTGTTGAATCACTACAACAACTTCAAGAGACGCCTGGCAATAGTAACGATCATTCTCTTAAGATAAAAAACTAGTGGCGTATCTCTTCGGCCAGACTGGCCAAAGTAGCTAATAAAATTTTTATTAGGATGAGCAACTGGCAGGAATCACTTTGTCTCTCTTAAGGTAGTCAATGCCTCGTCACCCGTAGAATCTCATCAGCAATTTCACTACACCCCTGGCAAGAGTAACGATGTTTCAATTAAGATTAAGAACAGTGGCGTATCGCTTCGGGCAGACTGACCACAGTATTTAAAAAATCTCTATTTGGGTGAGGAACTAGCAGGAATCACTATGACTCTCTTAAGGGAGCCAATGCCTCGTCACAAGTAGACTCACGTCAGCAACTGCAGAAAACCCCTCGCAGGATATCCGATGTTTCTCTTAAGAAAAAACTATAGGCATAGCAGTTTGTGCTGACTGGCCACAGTATCTAGAAAATGTGTATTTGTGTGAGCAACTCGCTCGAATCATTATGACTCTCTTAAGGTAGCCAATGCCTCATCACCAGTAGAATCACATCAGCAACTTCATGAAAACCTGGCAAGAGAAAGGATGCTGCCCTTGAGATAAACAACTAATGTCTTATCCCATTAGGCAGACTGGCCAGAGTATCTATTAAATTTGTATTTGGATGAGCAGCTGGTAGGAATCACAATGAATCTCTTAAGGTAGGCAATGCATCGTCACCAGTAGAATCACATCAGCAACTTCAAGATGCCCCTGGCAAGAACGAAAACGTTACTCTGCAAATTAACAACTAGTGGTGTATCGCTTCGGGCAGACTGGCCACAGTATCTAAAAAATGAGTATTTCGGTGAGCCACTGGCAGTAATCGCTATGACACTCTTAAGGTAGGCAAGCCTCGTCCCCAGTAGAATGACATCTTCAAAGTCAAGAATCACCTGGCAAGAGTAACGATGTTTCTCTTAAGACACACAACTAGTGGCGTATCGCATCAAGCAGTCTGGATACAGTATCTATAAAATGTGTATTTGGGTGAGCAACTGGCAGGAATCACAGTGACTCTCTTAAGGTAACCAATGCCTCGGCACCAGCGAGAATCACATCAGCCACTTCAAGAATTCCATGGCAAGAGTAAATGTGTTTCTCTTAAGATTAACAACTAGTGCCGTATCTCTTCGGGCAGACAGGCCACAGTATCTAAAATATGTGTATTTCTGTGACCAACAGGCAGGAATCGCTATGACACTCTTAAGGTAGGCAGTGCCTCGTCACCAGTAGAATGACATCATCAAAGTCAAGAAACACCTGGCAAGAGTAACGATGTTTCTCTTAAGACACACAGTAACGGCGTATCGCTTCAGGCAATCTGGATTCAGTATCTATGGAACCTGTATTTGGGTGAACAACTGTCAGGAATCACTGTGACTCACAAAAGGTAGCCAATTGCTCGGCATCAGCGAGAATCACATAAGCAACATCAAGAAATCCCTGGCAAGAGTAACTGTGTTCCTCTTGAGATAACCAACTAGTGTCGTATCGCTTCAGGCAGACTTGCCACATTATCTAAAAAATGTGTATTTGGGTGAGCAACTGGCAGGATTCACTATGACTCTCTTACAGTAGCCAATGCCTCGTCACCAGTAGAATCAAAGCTTCAATGTCAAGAAGCCCCTGGCCAGAGTAACGATGTTTCTCTTGCTGTTGTTGTTGTGGTCTTCAGTCCTGAGACTGGTTTGATGCAGCTCTCCATGCTACTTTATCCTGTGCAAGCTTCTTTATCTCCCAGTACCTACTGCTACCTACATCCTTCTGAATCTGCTTAGTGTATTGATCTCTTGGTCTCCCTCTACGATTTTTACCCTCCACGCTGCCCTCCAATGCTAAATTTGTGATCCCTTGATGCCTCAAAACATGTCCTACCAACCGATCCCTTCTTCTAGTCAAGTTGTGCCACAAACTTCTCTTCTCCCCAATCCTATTCAATGCCTCCTCATTAGTTACGTGATCTACCCACCTTATCTTCAGCATTCTTCTGTAGCACCACATTTCGAAAGCTTCTATTCTCTTCTTGTCCAAACTGGTTATCGTCCATGTCTCACTTCCATACATGGCTACACTCCATACAAATACTTTCAGAAACGACTTCCTGACACTTAAATCTATACTCGATGTTAACAAATTTCTCTTCTTCAGAAACGATTTCCTTGCCATTGCCAGGCTACATTTTATATCCTCTCTTTTTCGACCATCCTTAGTTATTTTGCTCCCTAAATAGCAAAACTCCTTTACTACTTAAAGTGTCTCATATCCTAATCTAATCCCCTCAGCATCACCCGATTTAATTTGACTACATTCCATTTTCCTCGTTTTGCTTTTGTTGATGTTCATCTTATATCCTCCTTTCAAGACACTGTCCATTCCGTTCAACTGCTCTTCCAAGTCCTTTGCTGTCTCTGACAGAATTACAGTGTCATCGGCGAACCTCAAAGTTTTTACTTCTTCCCCATGAATTTTAATACC
Source organism: Schistocerca americana (assembly GCF_021461395.2). NCBI lineage: Eukaryota > Metazoa > Arthropoda > Insecta > Orthoptera > Acrididae > Schistocerca > Schistocerca americana. Next base: position 146,239,346 of record NC_060130.1, on the reverse strand, counting down.
TACTTCGAATTTTTCATTTGTTTCCTTTACTGCTTGCTCAATATACAGATTGAATAACATTGGGGAGAGGCTACAACCCTGTCTCACTCCCTTCCCAACCACTGCTCTCCTTTCATGCCCCTCGACTCTTATAACTGCCATCTGGGTTCTGTACAAATTGTAAATAGCCTTTCGCTCCCTGTATTTTACCCCTCCCACCTTCAGAATTTGAAAGAGAGTATTGCAGTTAACGTTGTCAAAAGCTTTCTCTAAGTCTACAAATGCTAGAAACGTAGGTTTGCCGTTTCTTAATCTTTCTTCTAAGATACGTCGTAAGGTTAGTATTTCATCACGTGTTCCAACATTTCTACGGAATCCAAATTGATCTTCCCCGAGGTCCGCTTCTACCAGTTTTTCCATTCGTCTGTAAAGAATTCGCGTTAGTATTTTGCAGCTGTGACTTATTAAACTGGTAGTTCCGTAATTTTCACATCTGTCAACTCCTGCTTTCTTTGGGATTGGAATTATTATATTCTTCTTGAAGTCTGTGGGTATTTCGCTTGTCTCGTACATCTTGCTCACCAGATGGTAGAGTTTTGTCATGACTGGCTCTCCCAAGGCCATCAGTAGTTCTAATGGAATGTTGTCTACTCCCGGGGCCTTGTTTCGACTCAGGTCTTTCAGTGCTCTGTCAAACCCTTCACGCAGTATCTTATCTCCCATTTCATCTTCATCTACATCCTCTTCCATTTCCATAATATTGTCCTCAAGTACATCGCCCTTGTATAAACCCACTACATACTCCTTCCACCTTTCTGCCTTCCCTTCTTTGCTTAGAACTGGGTTGCCATATGAGCTCTTGATATTCATACAAGTGGTTCTCTTCTCTCCAAAGGTCTCTTTAATTTTCCTGTAGGCATTATCTATCTTACCCCTAGTGAGACAAGCCTCTACATCCTTACATTTGTCCTCTAGCCAACCCTGATTAGCCATTTTGCACTTCCTGTCGATCTCATTTTTGAGACGTTTGTATTCCTTTTTGCCTGCTTCTTTTACTGCATTTTTATATTTTCTCCTTTCATCAATTAAATTCAATATTTCTTCTGTTACCCAAGGATTTCTATTAGCCCTCGTCTTTTTACCTACTTGATCCTCTGCTACCTTCACTACTTCATCCCTCAAAGCTACCCATTCTTCTTCTACTGTATTTCTTTCCCCCATTCCTGTCAATTGTTCCCTTATGCTCTCCCTGAAACTCTCTACAACCTCTGGTTCTTTCAGTTTATCCAGGTCCCATCTCCTTAAATTCCCACCTTTTTGCAGTTTCTTCAGTTTCAATCTGCAGTTCATAACCAATAGATTGTGGTCAGAATCCACATCTGCCCCTGGAAATGTCTTACAATTTAAAACCTGGTTCCTAAATCTCTGTCTTACCATTATATAATCTATCTGATACCTTTTAGTATCTCCAGGATTCTTCCAGGTATACAACCTTCTTTTATGATTCTTGAACCAAGTGTTATCTATGATTAAGTTATGCTCTGTGCAAAATTCTACAAGGCGGCTTCCTCTTTCATTTCTTCCCACCAACCCATATTCACCTACTATGTTTCCTTCTCTCCCTTTTCCTACTGACGAATTCCAGTCACCCATGACTATTAAATTTTCTTCTCCCTTCACTATCTGAATAATTTCATTTATCTCATCATACATTTCATCAATTTCTCCGTCATCTGCGGAGCTAGTTGGCATATAAACCTGTACTACTGTGATAGGCGTGGGCTTCGTATCTATCTTGGCCACAATAATGCGTTAACTATGCTGTTTGTAGTAGCTTACCCGCATTTCTACTTTTTTTTTCATTGTTAAACCTACTCCTGCATTACCCCTACTTGATTTTGTATTTATAACACTGTAATCACCTGACCAAAAATCTTGTTCCTCCTGCCACCGAACTTCACTAATTCCCACTATATCTAACTTTAACTTATCCATTTCCCTTTTTAAATTTTCTAACCTACCTGCCCGATTAAGGGATCTGACATTCCTCGCTCCGATCCGTAGAATGCCAGTTTTCTTTCTCCTAATAACGACGTCCTCTTGCGAAGTCCGCGCCCGGAGATCCGAAAAGGGGACTATTTTACCTCCGGAATATTTTCCCCAAGAGGACGCAATCATCATTTTATCATACAGTAAAGCTGCATGTCCTCGGGAAAAATTACGGCTGTAGTTTCCCCTTGCTTTCAGCCGTTCGCAGTACCAGCACAGCAAGGCCGTTTTGGTTATTGTTATAAAGCCAGATCAGTCATTCATCCAGACTTGCCACATTATCTAAGAAATGTGGATTTGGGTGAGCAACTATCAGGAATCACTATGACTCTCTTAAGGTAGCCAATGCCTCGTCAACAGTCGAATCACATCAGCAACTGCTAGAAACCCCTAGCAAGACTAACGATGTTTCTCTTCAGATAAACAACTAGTGGCGTATCGCATCGGGCAGACAGGCTAGTGTATCTAAAAAATGTGGATTTGGGTGAGCAACTGGCTGTAATCACTACGACTCTCTTAGGATAGGCAATGCCTCGTCAACGGTACAATCACATTTTTAAAGTCAAGAAACCTCTGGCAAGAGTAATGATGTTTCTCTTAAGATACACAACTAGTAGTGTATCGCTTCAGGCAGACTTGCCACACTGTCTTAAAAATCTGTATTTGGGTGAGCAAATGTCAGGAATCACTATGACCCTCTTAAGGTAGCCAATGCCTTGTCTACAGTAGAATTATATCAGCAACTTAAAGAAACCTCTGGCAAGAGTAGCGATCTTTCTCTTAAGATAAACAACTAATGGCTTATATCTTTGGGCAGACTGGCCATAGTATCTAAATTATTTGTATTTGGATGAGCAACTGGTAGGAATCGCTATGACTCCATTAAGGTAGCCAATGCCACGTCAAGTGTAGAATAACATAAGCTACTTGTCGAAAACCCTGGCAAGAGTAACGATGTTTCTCTTTAAATGAACAACTATTGACATATCGGTTTTTGCGTATCTATTAAATGTGTATTTAGATGAGGAACTGTCAGGAATCACTATGACCCTCTGAAGGTAGCCAATGCCTCGTCACCAGTAGAATCACATCAGCAACTTCATGAAAACCTGGCAAGGTAAACGATGTCTCCCTTAAGTTAAACAACTAATGGCATATTTCATTAGGCAGACTCGCCACAGTATCTAAGTAATTTGTATTTGAATGAGCAACAGGCAGGAATCATTATGACTCTCTTAAGTTAGCCAATGGATCGTCACCAGTAGAATCACATCAGCAACTTCAAGAAGCCCCTGGCAAGAGTAACAACGTTTCTCTTAAGACACAACTAATGTCGTATCGCCTCAGGCATACTGGCCTCAGTATCTAAAAATTGTGTATTAGGGTGAGCAATTGGCAGGAATCTCTATGACTCTCTTAAGGTAGCCAATGCCTCACCACCAGTAGAATCACATCTTCATGGTCAAGAATCCTTTGGCAAGGGATCAGTGTTTCTCTTAAGATACACAACTGATGGCGTATCGCTTGAGGTAGACTGGCCACAATTTCTACAGAATATGTATTTTGGTGAGCACCTGGGAGGAATCTCTGTGACTTTCGTAAGGTAGCCAATGCGTCGGCACCAGCGAGAATCACATCAGCAACTTCAAGAAATCCCTGGAAGAGTAACCGTGTTTCTATTAAGATTAACAACTAGTCCCGTATCGCTTCGGGGAGACTGGCCACAGTATCTGAAAAATGTGTATTTCGGTGACCAACTGGCAGGAATCACTATTACTCTCTTAAGGTAGCCAATGATTCGGCACTAGCGAGAATCACATCAGCATCTTCATGATATCCCTGGCAAGAGTAACGATCCTTCTCTTAAGATGAACAACTAGTGGCGTATCTCTTCACGCAGACTGGCCATAGTATCTAAAATATTTGTATATGGATGAGCAAGTCGCAGGAATCACTATGACTCAATTAAGGTAGTCAATGTATCGTAAACTATAGAATCACATCAGCAACTTCAAGAAAGCCCTGGCCAGAGCAACGATCTATCTCTTAAGATAAACAACTAGTGGCGTATCGTCTCGGGCAGACTGGCCACAGTATATAAATATGTGTATCTGAGTGAGCAACTAGCAGGAATCACTATCACTCTCTTAAGGAAGCCAATTCCTCGTCACCACTCGAATCACATCAGCAACTGCAAGTAACCGATGGCAGGAGTAACGATGTTTCTTTTAAGATACGCAACTAGTGGCGTATCGCTTCAACAGAATTGCCACAGTAAAAAAAAAAAAAATGTGTAATTGTCTGCTCAACTGGCAGGAATCACTGTGACTCTGTTAAGGTAGCCAATGCCTTGTCACCAGTAGAATCACATCTTCTAAGACAAGAAACCCCTGGCATGAGTGACGATGATTCTCTTAAGATACACAGCTAGTGGCGTGTCGCTTCAGGCAGACTGGCCACAGTATCTAAAAATTGTGTACTTGGGTGTGGAACTGGCAGGAATCCCTCTGACTCTCTTAAGGTAGCAGATGCCACGTCACCAGCGAGAAACACATCAGCAACGTCAAGAAATCCCTGGCAAGAGTAACGATTTTGTCAGAAGATAATCTACTAGTGGAGTAATGCTTCAAGCAGACATGCCACAGTACCTAAAAAATGTGTATTTTGGTGAGCAACTGGCAGGAATCACTATGACTCTCTTAAGGTAGCCAATGCCTCGACACCAGTGGTATCACATCCTCAAACTCAAGAAACCCCTCGCAAGAGTAACGATGTTTCTCTTATGATACACAACTAGAGGCGTATCGCTTCAGGCAGACTGGCCGCAGTGTCAAAAATACGTGTATTTGGGTTTGCAGCTGGCAGGAATCACTATGACTCTCTTAAGGAAGCCAATCCCTCGTCACAAATAGAATCACATCAGCAACTGCAAGAAACCCCTGGCAGGAGTAAAGATGTTGCACTTAAGATAAACAACTACTGACTAATCTGTTTGGGTAGTATGTAATAATTGTGTATTTAGGTGAGCAACTGGCAGAAATCACTACGACCCTCTTAAGGTAGCCAGTGCTTCGTCACCAGTAGAATCACATCAGCAAATTCAAGAAACCCCTGCCAATGGTAACCATGTTTCACTTAAGGTAAAAAACTAATGGCCTATCTCTAAAGTGAGACTGGCCACAGTATCTACAAAATTTATATTTGAATGAGCAACTGGGAGGTATCACTATGACTCTCTTAAGGTAGCCAATTCCTCGTCACCAGTAGAATCACATCAGCAACTGCAAGAAACCTCTGGCAGCAATAACGATGTTTCTCTTAAGATAAGCAACTAGTGGCATTGCGGTTTGTGCAGACTGGCCACAGCATCTAGAAAATGTGTATTTTTGTGAGCAACCGGCTGAAATCACTATGACTCTCTTTAGGTAGCCAATGCATCGTCACCAGGTGAATGATATCAGCATATTTGAAGAAGCCCTGGAAAGAGAAACGATTACATCCTTAAGATACACAACTAGTAACAAATCGCATCTGGCAGATTGGCCACAGGAAGAAATAAGTGTGAATTCGTTTAAGCAAATGGCAGGAATAAATATTCCTCCCTTTTTTAAACAACGCCTTGTCAGCATTCGAATCACTTCTTCAAAGTCACGAAACCCCTCTCAATAGTATTTATGTTTCTCTCAAGATACAAAATTAGTAGCGTATCACATTAGGCAGACTTGCCACAGTATCTAAAAAAAGTGTATTTGGGTGACCAACTGGCAGGAATCACTATGACTCTCTAAAGGTAGCTAATGCCCCGTCTCCAGAAGAATCATATCAAGAAACTCGAAGACGCCCTTCCAAGTGCAACGATTACACTCTTAAGATACACAACTAGTGACATATCGCATCTGGCAAGTTGGCCACAGGAAGAATTAAGTTTGAATTTGTGTGTCCAAATGGCAGGAATAATTATATCTCCCATAGGGAAGCCAACGCCTCCTCAAAAGTAGAATCACATCTTCAAAGTCAAGTACCCCTCTCAAGCGTAACGATGTTTCTCTGAAGATACTCAACTGGCGTATCGCTTCAGGCAGACTGTCCACAGTATCTAAAAAATGTGTATTTTGCTGAACAACTGGAGGGAACCTCTATGACACTCTTAAGGCAGCCAATGCCTCGATACCAGGAATCACTATGACTCTCTTAAGGTATCCAATAACTCGTAAACAGTAGAATCACAACCCCCACTTTTAGAAACCCATAGCAAGAGTAACGATGTTTCTCTTCAGATACACAACTAGTGGCGTATCGCTTCAGGCAGACTGTCCACAGTATCTAAAAAATGTATTTGGGTGAGCAAATGTCAGGATTCACTATGAATCTCTTATGGTAGCCAATGCCTCGTCACCAGTAGAATCTCATCTTCAAAGTCACGAAACCTCTGGCAAGGGTAAAGATGTTTCTCTTAAGATACACAACTAGTAGTGTATCACTTCAGGCAGACTTGCCACACTATCTCAAAAATCCGTATTTGGGTGAGCAACTGGAGGGAATCACTATGACCCTCTTAAGGTAGCCAATGCCTCGTCAACAGTAGAATTACATCAGCAACTTAAAGAAACCCCTGGCAAGAGTAACGATCCTTTTCTTAAGATAAACAACTAGTGGCGTATATCTTTGGGCAGACTGACCATAGTATCTAAAATATTTGTATTTGGATGAGCAACTGTCAGGAATCACTATGACTCCATTAAGGTAGCCAATGCCCCGACAACTGTAGAGTAACATCAGCAACTTGAAGAAAACCCTGGCAACAGTAACGAAGCCTCTCTTAATATAAAAAACTATTGGCATAACGGTTTGGGCGTATCTATTAAAAGTGTATTTAGATGAGCAACTGGCCGGAATCACTATGACTCTCTTAAGGTAGCCAATGCCTCGTCACCATTAGAATCACATCTTGAAAGTCAAGGAACCCCTAGCAAGAGTAAAGATGTATCTCTTAAAATACACAACTAGTGGTGTATCGCTTCAGGCAGTCTTGCCACACTATCTTAAAAATCTGTATTTGGGTGAGCAAATGTCAGGAATCACTATGACCCTCTTAAGGTAGCCAATGCCTTGTCTACAGTAGGATTATATCAGCAACTTAAAGAAACCTCTGGCAAGAGTAGCGATCTTTCTCTTAAGATAAACAACTAATGGCTTATATCTTTGGGCAGACTGGCCATAGTATCTAAATTATTTGTATTTGGATGAGCAACTGGTAGGAATCGCTATGACTCCATTAAGGTAGCCAATACCACGTCAAGTGTAGAATAACATAAGCTACTTGACGAAAACCCTGGCAAGAGTAACGATGTTTCTCATTAAACGAACAACTATTGACATATCGGTTTTTGCGTATCTATTAAATGTGTATTTAGATGAGGAACTGTCAGGAATCACTATGACCCTCTGAAGGTAGCCAATGCCTCGTCACCAGTAGAATCACATCAGCAACTTCATGAAAACCTGGCAAGGTAAACGATGTTTCCCTTAAGTTAAACAACTAATGGCATATTTCATTAGGCAGACTCGCCACAGTATCTAAGTAATTTGTATTTGAATGAGCAACAGGCAGGAATCATTATGACTCTCTTAAGTTAGCCAATGGATCGTCACCAGTAGAATCACATCAGCAACTTCAAGAAGCCCCTGGCAAGAGTAACAACGTTTCTCTTAAGACACAACTAATGTCGTATCGCCTCAGGCATACTGGCCTCAGTATCTAAAAATTGTGTATTAGGGTGAGCAATTGGCAGGAATCTCTATGACTCTCTTAAGGTAGCCAATGCCTCGCCACCAGTAGAATCACATCTTCATGGTCAAGAAACCTTTGGCAAGGGAACAGTGTTTCTCTTAAGATACACAACTGATGGCGTATCGCTTGAGGTAGACTGGCCACAATTTCTACAAAATATGTATTTTGGTGAGCACCTGGGAGGAATCTCTGTGACTTTCGTAAGGTAGTCAATGCGTCGGCACCAGCGAGAATCACATCAGCAACTTCAAGAAATCCCTGGAAGAGTAACCGTGTTTCTATTAAGATTAACAACTAGTCCCGTATCGCTTCGGGGAGACTGGCCACAGTATCTGAAAAATGTGTATTTCGGTGACCAACTGGCAGGAATCACTATTACTCTCTTAAGGTAGCCAATGATTCGGCACTAGCGAGAATCACATCAGCATCTTCATGATATCCCTGGCAAGAGTAACGATCCTTCTCTTAAGATGAACAACTAGTGGCGTATCTCTTCACGCAGACTGGCCATAGGATCTAAAATATTTGTATATGGATGAGCAAGTCGCAGGAATCACTATGACTCTATTAAGGTAGTCAATGTATCGTAAACTATAGAATCACATCAGCAACTTCAAGAAACCCCTGGCCAGAGCAACGATCTATCTCTTAAGATAAACAACTAGTGGCGTATCGTTTCGGGCAGACTGGCCACAGTATATAAATATGTGTATCTGAGTGAGCATTTAGCAGGAATCACTATCACTCTCTTAAGGAAGCCAATTCCTCGTCACCACTCGAATCACATCAGCAACTGCAAGTAACCGATGGCAGGAGTAACGATGTTTCTTTTAAGATACGCAACTAGTGGCGTATCGCTCCAACAGAATTGCCACAGTAAAAAAAAAAAATTTGTAATTGTCTGCTCAACTGGCAGGATTCACTATGACCCTATTAAGGTAGCCAATGCCTTGTCACCAGTAGAACCACATCTTCTAAGACAAGAAACCCCTGGCATGAGTGACGATGACTCTCTTAAGATACACAGCTAGTGGCGTGTCGCTTCAGGAAGACTGGCCACAGTATCTAAAAACTGTGTACTTGGGTGAGGAACTGGCAGGAATCCCTCTGACTCTCTTAAGGTAGCAGATGCCACGGCACCACCGAGAAACACATCAGCAACTTCAAGAAATCCCTGGCAAGAGTAACGATTTTCTCAGAAGATAATCTACTAGTGGAGTAATGCTTCAAGCAGACATGCCACAGTACCTAAAAAATGAGTATTTTGGTGAGCAACTGGCAGGAATCACTATGACTCTCTTAAGGTAGCCAATGCCTCGACACCAGTGGTATCACATCCTCAAACTCAAGAAACCCCTCGCCAGAGTAACGATGTTTCACTTATGATACACAACTAGAGGCGTGTCGCTTCAGGCAGACTGGCCGCAGTGTCAAAAATACGTGTATTTGGGTTTGCAGCTGGCAGGAATCACTATGACTCTCTTAAGGAAGCCAATCCCTCGTGACAAATAGAATCACATCAGCAACTGCAAGAAACCCCTGGCAGGAGTAAAGATGTTGCACTTAAGATAAACAACTACTGACTAATCTGTTTGGGTAGTATGTAATAATTGTGTATTTAGGTGAGCAACTGGCAGAAATCACTACGACCCTCTTAAGGTAGCCAGTGCTTCGTCACCAGTAGAATCACATCAGCAAATTCAAGAAACCCCTGCCAATGGTAACCATGTTTCACTTAAGGTAAAAAACTAATGGCCTATCTCTAAAGTGAGACTGGCCACAGTATCTACAAAATTTATATTTGAATGAGCAACTGGGAGGTATGACTATGACTCTCTTAAGGTAGCCAATGCCTCGTCACCAGTAGAATCACATCAGCAACGTCAAGAAGCCCTGGCAAGAGTAACAATGTTTCTCTTAAGATAAACAACTAGTGGCGTATTTTTTTGGGCAGACTGGCCACAGTATATAAAGAATTTGTATTTTGATGAGCAACTGGCAGGAGATAATATGACTCTCTTAAGGTAGCCAATGGCTCATTACCAGTAAAATCACATCAGCAACTCCAAGAAACCTCTGGCATGAGTAACGTCGTTTCCCTTATGATTAACAACTAGTGGTGTATCGTTTTGGGACAGACTGGCCACAGTATATAAAAATGTGTATCTGGGTGAGCAACTAGCAGGAATCACTATCACTCTCTTAAGGAAGCCAATGCCTCGTCACCAGTAGAATCACATCAGCAACTGCAAGAAACCTCTGGCAGCAATAACGATGTTTCTCTTAAGATAAGCAACTAGTGGCATTGCGGTTTGTACAGACTGGCCACAGCATCTAGAAAATGTGTATTTATGTGAGCAACCGGCTGAAATCACTATGACTCTCTTTAGGTAGCCAATGCATCGTCACCAGGTGAATGATATCAGCATATTTGAAGAAGCCCTGGAAGGAGAAACGATTACACCCTTAAGATACACAACTAGTAACAAATCGCATCTGGCAGATTGGCCACAGGAAGAAATAGGTGTGAATTCGTTTAAGCAAATGGCAGGAATAAATATTCCTCCCTTTTTTAAACAACGCCTTGTCAGCATTCGAATCACTTCTTCAAAGTCACGAAACCCCTCTCAATAGTATTTATGTTTCTCTCAAGATACAAAACTGGTAGCGTATCACATTAGGCAGACTCGCCACAGTATCTAAAAAAAGTGTATTTGGGTGACCAACTGGCAGGAATCACTATGATTCTCTAAAGGTAGCTAATGCCCCGTCACCAGAAGAATCATATCAGGAAACTCGAAGACGCCCTTCCAGGTGCAACGATTACATTCTTAAGATACACAACTAGTGACATATCGCATCTGGCAGGTTGGCCACAGGAAGAATTAAGTTTGAATTTGTGTGTCCAAATGGCAGGAATAATTATTTCTGCCATAGGGAAGCCAACGCCTCCTCAAAAGTAGAATCACATCTTCAAAGTCAAGTACCCCTCTCAAGCGTAACGATTTTTCTCTGAAGATACTCCACTGGCGTATCGCTTCAGGCAGACTGTCCACAGTATCTAAAAAATGTGTATTTTGCTGAACAACTGGAGGGAACCTCTATGACACTCTTAAGGCAGCCAATGCCTCGATACCAGGAATCACTATGACTCTCTTAAGGTATCCAATAACTCGTAAACAGTAGAATCACAACCCCCACTTTTAGAAACCCATAGCAAGAGTAACGATGTTTCTCTTCAGATACACAACTAGTGGCGTATCGCTTCAGGCAGACTGTCCACAGTATCTAATAAATGTATTTGGGTGAGCAAATGTCAGGATATACTGTGACTCTTTTAAGGAAGCCAACCCCTCGTCAACACTAGAATCACATGAGCAACTACATGAAACTCCTGGCAAGAGTAACGATATTTGTCTTAAGATAAACTACCAGTGGCGTATCTCTTCGGGCTGACTGGCCACAGTATCTAAAAAATTGGTATTTGATGAGCAACTTGCAGGAATCACTATGACTCTCTTAAGGTAGCAAATGCCTCATCACCAGTAGAATCACATCAGAAATTCAGGAAACCCCTGGCAAGAGTAACGATGTTTATCTTAAGATTAACAACTAGTGGCGTATGGCTTCGGGCAGACTGGCCACATTATCTAAAATATGTGTATTTTGGTGAGCAACTGGCAGGAATCACTATGACTCTCCTAATTTAGCCAATGCCTCGTCACCAGTAAAATCAGATCTGCAACTGCAAGAAGCCCCTTGCAAGAGTAGCGATCAATCTCTTTAGATAAACAACTAGTGGCGTATCTCTTCGGCCAGACTAGCGACAGTATATAAAAAATTTGTATTTGAATGATTAACTGGCAGGAAATAATACGACTCTGTCAAGGTAGCCAATGCCTGATCACCAGTAAAATCACATCAGCAACTTCTAGAGATCCCTGTCAAGAGTAACGATCGTTCTCTTAGGATAAACAACTAGTGGCGTATCTAATCGGGCAGACTGCCCACAGTATCTTAAAAATGGTATTTGTATGAGCAACTGTCAGGAATCACCTTGACTCTCTTAAGATAGCCATTGCCTCGTTACGAGTAGAATCACATCAGCAACCCCAAGAAAACCCTGGCAAGAGTAACGATGTTTCCCTTATGATTAACAACTGGTGGCATATCGTTTCGGGTAGACTGGCCACAGTAAATTAAATTGTGAATTGGGTGAGCAACTAGCATGGATCACTATCACCCTCTTAAGGAAGCCAATGCCTCGTCACTAGTAGAATCACATCAGCAACTGCAAGAAAACCCTGGCAGGAATAACGATGTTTCTCTTAAGATAAACAGCTCTTGACATATCGAATCTGGCAGATTGGCCACAGGAAGAAATAAGTGCGATTTCATGTGAGCAAATGGCAGGAATAAATATTCCTCCCTTAGGGAAGACAACGCCTCGTCAGCAGTAGAATCACATCTTCAAAGTCACGAAACGCCTCTCAAGAGCATTGATGTTTCTCTCAATATACACAACTAGAGGTGTATCGCATCAGGCAGATTTACCACAGAATCTAAAAAATGTGTATTTGGATGAGCAATTGGCAGTAATCACTATGACTCTCTTATGGTAGCCAATGCCTCGTCAACAGTAGAATCACATCAGCAACTTCTAGACACCCCTGGCAAGAGTAACGATCTTTCTCCTAAGATAAACAGCTAGTGGCGTATCTCATCGGGCAGACTGGCCACAGTTTCTAAAAAATGCGTATTTGGGTGAGCGACTAGCAGGAATCACTATAATTTTTGTGGCGGCGTTCGTAGCGACAAACAATTCGCTGTAGGAACGGCTTACGAAGTCACCGCCACACTTTTAATAGCGGGCCGACCGGTCCGCTGGAACAATGAACAGAAAGATGAAAACCCAAACTCTCTGATTAATTAAAAGTCGCTACTTATCTTTATTATCGAAGATACAGAAACATAGTAGTGAACTCTGTGTCTACAGAGATCTGTCTAGTTCGAGTCGGAGCGGCTAGGTCAGCGTCGGCTGACGACAAACAACAACTCTGCTGCGATGAACGCACAACTGACTAGCAAATACACAATTCGGTGGAGAGTATACAACTGAGCGGCGAATACAGATCTGTCCTAGCGCTCGCGACTCCAGCGCTTAAGAACCCAGAAGCCAGCGGTGGCGCGCGCAGACTTGCGGCGATTTCCTGTCTCGCTGGCGCTGCTTATGCGGACGGCGTCCGGACTTTGATGCTGCCAACCTTTTGGCAGCGGGCTCGGGTGGCATTACTGGCTAGGATATAACAATAATTCTCTTAAGGATGCCAATGCCTCGTCACCAGTAGAATCACATCAGCAACTGCAAGACACCCCTTGCAGGAATAACTATGTTTCTCTTATGATAAACAACTAGTGGCATAGCGATATGTGCAGAGTGGCCACAGCATCTAGAAAATGTGTATTTGTGTGAGCAACTGGATGGAATCACTATGACTCTCTTAAGGTTGCCAATTCCTCGTCACCAGTAGAATCATATCAGGAGACTCGAAGACGCCCTGGCAAGAGCAACGATTACACTCTTAAGAATCACAACTAGTGACATATCGCATATGGCAGATTGGCCACAGGAAGAATTAAGTGTGAATTTGTGTAAGCAAATGGCAGGAATAATTATTTCTCCCGTAGGGAAGCCTCCTCAAAAGTAGAATCACATCCTCAAAGTTAAGAAACCCCTCTCAAGCGTAACGATTTTTCTCTGAAGATACACAACAACAGGCGTATCGCTTCAGGCACACTTGCCACAGTATCTAAAAAATGTGTATTTTTCTGAACAACTGGCAGGAATCACTATGACACTCTTAAGGTAGCCAATGCCTCGTCACCAGTACAATCACATCTTCAAAGTTATGAAATCCCTGGCAAGGTAGCGATGTTTCTCTTAAGATACACCATTAATGGCGTTTCACTTAGGCAGACTGGCCATAGTTTTTACAAAATTTGTTATTGGGTTAGCAACTGGATGGAATCACTATGACTCTCTTAAGGTAGCCAATGCCTCGTCGACAGTAGAATCACATCAGCAACTTCAAGAAACCCCTGGCAAGAGTAACGATTTTTTTCTTACGATAAACAACTAGTGGCGAATCTCTTTGGGCAGACTGGCCACAGTATCTAAAAAATTTGTATTTGGATGAGCAACTGGCAGGAATCACTTTGAATCACATGAGCAACTTCTAGAAAGCCCTAGCAAGATAACAATCTTTCTCTTCAGACAAACAGCTAGTTGCGTGTCGCGTCGGGCAGACTGGCGAAGGTATCTAAAAATCGTGTATTTGGAAGAGCAACTGGCTGGAATCACTATGACTCTCTTAAGGTTGCCAATGACTCGTCACCAGTAGAATCGCATCAGCCACTTCAAGAAACCCCTAGCAGGAGTAACGATGTTTCTCTTAAGATAAACAACTATTGATGTATCGTTTTCGGCAGTATCTAAAATTGTATATTTAGGTGAGCAACTGGCTGGAACGACTATGACTCTCTAAAGGTAGCCAATTCTTCGTCAACAGTAGAATCACATCAGCAACTTCAAGAAGCCCCTTGCAAGAGTAACGGGGTTTCTCTTAAGATACACAACTAGTGGCGTATTGCTTCAGGCAGAGGGGTCACAGTATCTAAAAAATGTGTATTTGGGTGAGCAACTGGCAGGAATCGCTATGAATCACTTACGGTAGCCAATGTCTCGTCACCATTAGAATGACATTTTCAAAGTCAAGAAATCCTTGGCGAGAGTAACAATGTTTCTCTTAATATACGCACTTAGTGGCGTATCGATTCAGGCAGACTTGCCACAGTATCTAAAAAAGTGTATTTGGGTGAGCAACTGGCAGGAATCACAATATGACTCTCATAAGGTAGCCAATGCCTTATCACCAGTAGAATCACATGACCAACTACAAGAAAATCATGGAGAGAGTAACAATCCTTCTCTTATGATAAACAGCTAGTGGCGTATCGCTTCGGGCAGATTAGCCACAGTATCTAAAAAATTGGTATTTGATGAGCGACTGGCACGAATCACTATGTCTCTCTTAAGGTAGCCAATGCCTTGTCACCAGTAGAATCACATCTTCAAAGTCAAGAAACCCCTGGCAAGAGTAACGATGTTTCCCATAGGATACACAACTAGTGGCGTATTGCTTCAGGCAGACTGGCCACAGTATCTAAAAAATGTGTATTTGGGTGAGCAACTGGTAGGAATCACTATGACTCTGTTAAGGTACCCAAAGCCTCGTCCCCAGCAGAACCACTTCAACAAACCGCTGGCATGACAAACGATGTTTCACTTAAGATAAACAACTAGTGGCGTATCTCTTAGCGCGGACTGGCCACAGTATCGAAAAAATGTGTAATTGGGTAAACAACTGGCAGGAATCACAACGACTCTCTTAAGGTGGTCTATGGCTCATCAACGGTAGAATCACATCAGCAACGTCAAGAAATCAAAGGCAAGAGTAACGATGTTTCTCGTATGATAAACATCTCTTAGCGTATCGCTTCAGGCAGACTGGCCACAGTATCCAAAAAATGTGTATTTGGGTGAGCAACTGGCCGGAATGTCTATGACATTCTTAAGGTAGTCAGCGCCTCGTCACCAGTAGAATCACATATTCGAAGTCAAGAAACCCCTGCCAAGTGTAACAATGATTCTCTTAAGATAAACAACTATTGTCGGATCGCTTCGGGCAGACTGGACATAGTATCTAAAAACTGTGTATTTTGGTGAGCAACTACCAGGAATCACTATGACTCTGTTAAGGTAGCCAATGCCTCAGCCCCACCAGAACCACATCCGCAACTTCAAGAAACACCTGGCAAGACAAACGATGTTTCACTTAAGATAAACAACTAGTGGCGTATATCTTAACGCAGACTGGCTACAGTATCTAAAAAATGTAAATTTGGGTGCGCAACTGGCCGGAATCACTATGACTCTCTTTAGGAAGCCAATGCCTCGTCAACAGTGGAATCGCATCTTCAAAGTCAAGAAACCCTTGGAAAGAGTAACGATGTTTCTCTTAAGATAAACAACTATTAGCGCATCGCTTCGGGCAGATTGGCCACAGTATCTAAAAATTGTGTATTTGGGTGATCAACTGGCAGGAATAACTATAACTCTCTTAAGGTTCCAAATGCCTCGTCACCAGTAGAATCACATCATCAAAGTCAAGAAACCACTGAGAAGAGTACCGATGTTTCTCTTCAGATAAACTACTAGTGGCGCATAGCTTCAGGCAGACTGGCCACAGTATCTAAAAAACCAGTATTTGGGTGTGCAACTGGCAGGAATCTTTATGACTCTCTTAAGGTAGGCAATGACTCGACACCAGTAGAGTCACATCAGCTACTTCAAGAAAGCCCTGGAAAGAATAACCATGTTCCTCATAAGATTAATAACTAGTCTCGTATCGCTTCGGGCTGACTGGCCACAGTATCTAAAAAAACCTGTATTTCGGTGAGCAAGTGGCAGGAATCACTATGACTCTCTTAAGCTAGCCAATGCCTTGTCACCAGTAGAATCACATCTTCAAAGTCAAGAAACCTTTGGCAAGGTATCGATGTATCTCTTTATATACACAACTAATGGCGTATCGCTGAGGGATACTGGCCACAGTTTCTATAAATTGTGTATTTGGGTGAGCAACTGGCAGGAATCACTGTGACTCTCCTAAGGTAGAAAATGCCTTGGCACCAGCGAGAATCACATCAGCAACCTCAAGAAATCCCTGGCAAGAGTAGCGATGTTTCTCTTCAGATTAACAACTAGTGGCGTATCGTTTCGGCAGACTGGCCACAGTATCTAAAAAATGTGTATTTGGGTGAGCAAGTAGCAGGAATCACTATAACTCTCTTAAGGAATCCAATGCCTCTCACCAGTACAATCACTTCAGCAACTGCAAGAAACCCCTGGCAGGCATAATGATGTTTCTGTTAACATACACAACTAGTGGCGTATCGCTTCAGGCAGACTTGCTACAGTATCTAAAAAAAGTGTATTTACCCGAGCAACTGGCAGGAATCACTATGCCTCTCTTAAGGTATCCAATGCCTCGTCAACAATATAATCACATCAGCTACTTATAGAAATTTCTAGCAAGAGTACCGATGTTTCTCTTCAGATAAACAACTAGTGGCGTGTCGACTAGAGCAGACTAGCTAAGTTATCTAAAAATTTTGTATTTGGGTGAGTAACTGGCTTCAATCACTATGACTCTCTTA
Organism: Schistocerca americana; assembly: GCF_021461395.2. Lineage (NCBI taxonomy): Eukaryota > Metazoa > Arthropoda > Insecta > Orthoptera > Acrididae > Schistocerca > Schistocerca americana. Next base: position 146,222,248 of record NC_060130.1, on the reverse strand, counting down.
AGGTAGCCAATGCCTCGTCACCAGTAGAATCACATCAGCAACTGCAAGAAAACCCTGGCAAGATTAACGATGTTTCAATTAAGATACACAAGTAGTGGCGAATCGCTTCAGGCAGGCTTGCCACAGTATCTAAAAAATGTGACTTTCGCTGAGCAACTGGCAGGAATCACGATAACTCACTTGAGATAGCCAATGCCTCGTCAGCAGTAGAATCACATCTACAAATTCAAAAAACCTCTGGCAAGGGTAACGATGTTTCACTTAAGTTACTGAACTTGTGGCGTGTCGCATCAGGCAGACTGGCCACAGTATCTAAAAAATGTGTACTTGCGTGAGCAACTGGCAGGAATCACTATTACTCTCGAAAGGTAGCCAATGCCTTGACACCAGTAGAATCTCATCAGCAACTTCAAGAAACCCCTGGCAAGAGAAACAATGTTTCTCTTAAGATTAACAACTTGTGCGTATCGCTTCGGGCAGACTGGCGACGGCATCTAAAAAATGTGTCTCTGGGTGAGCAACTGTTAGGAATCACTATGACTATCTTAGTTTAGCCATGGCCTCGTCAACAGTAGAATAACATCAGAAACTTCAGGCAACCCGTGGCAAGAGTAACGACGTCTCTCTTAAGATAAACAACTAATGGCTTATCTCTTTGGGCTGACTGGCGAAAGTATCTAAATAATATGTATCTGGGTGAGCAACTGTCAGGAATCACTATGGCTCTCTTAAGGAAGCCAATGCCTCGTCACCAGTAGAATCACATTAGCAACTTCAAGAAACCCGTGGAAAGAGTAATGATGTTTCTCTGAACGTACACAACAAATGGCGTATCGATTCAGCCAGACTGGCCACAGTATCTATAAAATGTGTAGTTGGGTGAGCAACTGGCAGGAATCACTGAGACTCTCCTAAGGTAGCCAATGCCTCGGCACCAACGAGAATCACGTCAGCAACATCAAGAAAACCCTGGCAAGAGAAACCGTGTTTCTCTTCTGATAAACAACTAGTGGCGTATCGCCTCAGGCAGACTGGCTACGGTATGTAAATAAGGTGTATTTGGGTGAGCAACTGGTTGGAATTACAATGACTCTCTCAAGTTAGCCAATACGTCGGCAACAGTAGAATCTCATTTTCAAAGTCATGAAACCCCTGGCAAGAGTAACGATGTTTCTGTTGAGGTAAACAACTAGTGGTGTATCGCTTCAGGCAGACTGGCCACATTATCTAAAACATTGGTATTATTATGAGCAACTGGCAGCAATCACTATGACTCTCTTAAGGTAGCCAATGCCTCGTCACGTGGTGAATCACTGCAACAACTTCAAGAAACCCCTGGCAATAGTAATGATCAATCTCTTAAGATAAACAACTAGTTGCGTATCGCTTCAGGCAGGCTTGCTACAGTATCTAAAAAATGTGTATTTGGCTGACCAACTGGCAGAAATCATTATGACTCTGTTAAGGTAGCCAATGCCTCGTCACCAGCACAACCACATCATCAAAGTCAAGAAATCCCTGGCAAGAGTAATAATGCTATTCTCAAGATTAACAAATGGTGCCGTATCTGTTCGGGCAGACTGACCACAGTATCAAAAAAATATGTATTTCGGTGAGCAGCTGGCAGAAATCGCTATGACACTCTTAAGGTAGGCAATGCCTCGTCACCAGTAGAATGACATCTTCAAAGTCAAGAAACACCTGGCAAGAGTAGCGATGTTTCTCTTAAAACACACAACTCATGGCGTGTTGCTTCAGTTAGTCTGGATACAGTATCTACACAATGTGTATATTGTGAGCAACTGGCGGGTATCACTGTGACTCTCTCAAGGTAGACAATGCCTCGGCACCAGCGAGAATCACATCAGCAACTTCAAGAACTCCCTGGCAACAGTAAACGTGTTTCTCTAAAGATTAACAACTAGTGGCGTATCGCCTCAGGCAGACTTGCCACAGTATCTAAAAATGTGTATTTGGGTGAGCAACTGGCAGGAATCACCTTGACTCTCCTAAGGTAGCCAATGCCTGGTAGACAGTGGAATCACATCGGCAACCTCAAGAAACCCCTGGCAAGAGTAACGATTTTTCTGTTAAGATAAACAACTAGTGGCGTATCTCTTTGGGCAGACTGCCCATAGTATCTAAAATATTTGTGTTTGGATGAGCAACTGGCAGGAATCACTATGACTCTATTAAGGAATCCAATGCCTCTTCAACTGTAGAATCAAATCAGCAACTTCAAGAAACCCCTGGGAAGAGAAAAGACGTTTCTCTTAAGATTAGCAACTAGTGGCGTATCGCTTTGGGCAGATGGCCACAGTTTCCAAAAAGATGTGTATTTGGGTGAGCAACTGTTAGGAATCACTGTGACTCTCTTAAGGTAGCCAATGCCTGGTCACCAGTAGAATCACGTCTTCAAAGTCAGGAAACCCCTCTCAAAAGTAACAATGGTTCTCTTAAGATTAACAACTAGTGGCGTATTGCTACAGGCAAATTTGCCACAGTATCTAAAAAATGTGTATTTGGGTGAGCAACTGGCAGGAATCAAAAAGACTTCTGAAGGTTGCAAATGCCACGTCACCAGTAGAATCACATTGGCAACTTCGAGAAAACCTGGCAAGAGATTCGATGTTTCCCTTCAGATAAACAACTAATGGGTTATCTCATTAGGCAGACTCGCCATATTTTATATAAAATTTGTATTTGGATGAGCAACTGACAGGAATCACTATGACCCTCTTAAGATAGCCAATGCCTCGTCACCAGTAGAATGATATCTTTAAAGTCAAGAAACACCTGGCAAGAATAACGATGTTTCACTTAATCGTGTTTCTCTTAAGATAAACACCTTGTGGCGTATCGCCTCGGGCAGAATTGCAACAGTATCTAAAAAATGTGTATTTAGGTGAGCATCTAGCTGGAATCACTATGACTCTCTTAAGGTTGCCTATGCCTCGTAATCAGTAGAATCACATCTTAAAAGCCAAGAATCCCCTGGCAAGAGTTACGATGTTTCTCTTAAGATTAACAACTTACATCAGACTGGTCACAGTATCTAAAAAGTGTGTATTTTGGTGAGTAACTGGCAGGAATCACCATGACTCTCTTAAGGTAGCCAAATTCCTTATCACCAGTCAAATCACATCAGCAACTTCAAGAAGCCCCTGGCAAGAGTAACAATGTTTGTCTTAAGATTAACAAATAGTGGCGCATCGCTTCGGGCAGACACGCCACGGCTTCAAAAAAATGTGTATCTGGGTGAGCAACTGTTAAGAATCACTATGACTCACTTAAGGTAGCCAATGCGTCGTCACCAGTAGAAGCACATCAACAACTTAAAGGAACCCCTGCAAGAGTAAAGATGTCTCTCTTAAGATTAACAACTAGTGGCGTGTCGCCTCGGGCGAACTGGCTAAGGTATGTAAAAAATGTGTACACTCCTGGAAATTGAAATAAGAACACCGTGAATTCATTGTCCCAGGAAGGGGAAACTTTATTGACACATTCCTGGGGTCAGATACATCACATGATCACACTGTCAGAACCACAGGCACATAGACACAGGTAACAGAGCATGCACAATGTCGGCACTAGTACAGTGTATATCCACCTTTCGCAGCAATGCAGGCTGCTATTCTCCCATGGAGACGATCGTAGAGATGCTGGATGTAGTCCTGTGGAACGGCTTGCCATGCCATTTCCACCTGGCGCCTCAGTTGGACCAGCGTTCGTGCTGGACGTGCAGACCGCGTGAGACGACGCTTCATCCAGTCCCAAACATGCTCAATGGGGGACAGATCCGGAGATCTTGCTGGCCAGGGTAGTTGACTTACACCTTCTAGAGCACGTTGGGTGGCACGGGATACATGCGGACGTGCATTGTCCTGTTGGAACAGCAAGTTCCCTTGCTGGTCTAGGAATGGTAGAACGATGGGTTCGATGACGGTTTGGATGTACCGTGCACTATTCAGTGTCCCCTCGACGATCACCAGTGGTGTACGGCCAGTGTAGGAGATCGCTCCCCACACCATGACGCCGGGTGTTGGCCCTGTGTGCCTCGGTCGTATGCAGTCCTGATTGTGGCGCTCACCTGCACGGCGCCAAACACGCATACGACCATCATTGGCACCAAGGCAGAAGCGACTCTCATCGCTGAAGACGACACGTCTCCATTCGTCCCTCCATTCACGCCTGTCGCGACACCACTGGAGGCGGGCTGCACGATGTTGGGGCGTGAGCGGAAGACGGCCTAACGGTGTGCGGGACCGTAGCCCAGCTTCATGGAGACGGTTGCGAATGGTCCTCGCCGATACCCCAGGAGCAACAGTGTCCCTAATTTGCTGGGAAGTGGCGGTGCGGTCCCCTACGGCACTGCGTAGGATCCTACGGTCTTGGCGTGCATCCGTGCGTCGCTGCGGTCCGGTCCCAGGTCGACGGGCACGTGCACCTTCCGCCGACCACTGGCGACTACATCGATGTACTGTGGAGACCTCACGCCCCACGTGTTGAGCAATTCGGCGGTACGTCCACCCGGCCTCCCGCATGCCCACTATACGCCCTCGCTCAAAGTCCGTCAACTGCACATACGGTTCACGTCCACGCTGTCGCGGCATGCTACCAGTGTTAAAGACTGCGATAGAGCTCCGTATGCCACGGCAAACTGGCTGACACTGACGGCGGCGGTGCACAAATGCTGCGCAGCTAGCGCCATTCGACGGCCAACACCGCGGTTCCTGGTGTGTCCGCTGTGCCGTGCGTGTGATCATTGCTTGTACAGCCCTCTCGCAGTGTCCGGAGCAAGTATGGTGGGTCTGACACACCGGTGTCAATGTGTTCTTTTTTCCATTTCCAGGAGTGTATTTGGGTGAGCTACTGTCTTAAGGTAGCCAATGCATCGTGAACAGTAGAATCACATCAGCAACTTCTAGAAACCCTAGCAAGATTAACGATGTTCCTCTACAGACTAACAAATAGTGGCGTTCCCCTTCGGGCAGACAGGCCAGGGTATCTAAAAAATTTGTTTTTGGATCAGCAACTGGCAGGAATCACTATGACTATATTAATGTAGCCAATGCCTCGTCAACAGTTGAATCACATCAGCAACATCTAGAAACTCTTGGCTAGAATAACGATCTTTCTCTTAAGAAAAACTATTACTGCCGTATCCCTTCGGGCAGACTGGCCACGGTATCTAGAAAATTTGTATTTGGATGAGCAACTGGCAGGAAACACTATGACTCTATTAAGGTAGCCAATGCCTCGTCAACAGCAGAATCACATATTCAAAGACAAGAAACCCCTGGCAGTTACGATGTTTCTCTTAAAATGAAAAACTAGTGGCGTATCGCTTCAGGCAGACTTGCCACAGTATCTAAAAAATGTGTATTTGGGGGAGTAACTGGCAGGAATCACTATGATTTTCTTAAGGTAGCCAATGCCTCGGCAACAGTTGAATAACATCGGCAACTTCTAGATACCCCTAGCGAGAGTAACGATGTTTCTATTCAGATAAACAACTAATGGCGTATCGCCTCCGGCAGAACTACAACAGTATCAAAAAAATGTGTATTTAGGTGAGCATCTGGCTGGAATCACTCTGACTTTCTTAAGGTGGCCTATGCCTCGTCACAAGTAGAATCACACCTTCAAAGTCAAGAAACCTCTGGAAAGGTAACGATGTTTCTCTTAAGATACACTACTAATGACGTATCGCTTGAGGCCGACAGGCCTCAGGTTCTAAAAAATTTGTATTTTGGTGAGCAACTGACAGGAATCTCTATGACTCTCTTAAGGTAGCCAAAGCCTCGTCACCAGTGGAATCACATCTTCGAAGTCAAGAAACCCCTCGCAAGAGTAACGATTTTTCCCTTAAGATTAAAAACTAGTGGCGTATCATTTCGGGCAGACTGGCCACAGTATATTAAAAGTGTGTATTTTGGTGAGCAACTAGCAGGAATCACCATCACTCTCTTAAGGAAGTTAATGCCTCGTCACCAGTAGAATCACATCAGCCACTGCAAGAAACCACTGGCAGTAATAACGATGTTCCTCCTAAGATAAACAACTACTGAGATAGCGGTTTGTACAGACTGGCCACAGTATCTAGAAAATGATTATTTGTGTGAACAACTGGCTGGAATAACTATGACTCTCTTTAGGTAGCCAATGCCTCGTCATTAGGTGAATCATATCAGCAAACTCGAAGAAGCCCTGGCAGGAGCAACGATTACTCTCTTCAGATACACAACTAGTTACATATCGCATCTGTCAGATTGGCCACAGGAGGAAATAAGTGTGAATTCGTGTGAGCAAATGGCAGGAATAAATATTCCTCACTTAGGGAAGACAACGCCTCTTCAGCAGTTGAATCACATCTTCAAAGTCACGAAACCCCTCTCAAGAGTATTAATGTTTCTCTTAAGATACACAACTAGTGGCGTATCGCATCTGGCAGACTTGCCACCGTATCTAAAAAATTTGTATGTGAATGAGCTCTTGCAGGAATCACTATGACTCTCTTAAGGTATCCAATACCTCATCACTAGTAAAATCACATTAGCAACTTCTAGAAACCCCTGGCAAGTGATACGATACTTCACTTAAAACAAACAATTAATGGCTTATCTCTTTGGGAAGACTGGCCACTGTATCTATCAAATTACTTTTTGGATGAGCAACTGGCAGGAATCACTCTTACTCTCTTAAGGTAGCCAATGCCTCGTCACAAATAGAATCACATCAGCAATTTAAAGAAGCCGTGGCAAGTGTAACAATGTTTCTCTTAGGATTAACAACTAGTGGCGTATCGCTTCGGGAAGACTGGCAACGGAATCTAAAGAATGTGTATCTGGGTGAGCAACTGTTAGGATTCAATATACCTCTCTTAAGGTGGCCAACGCCACGTCACCTGTAGAAACACATCAGCAACTTAAAGAAACCCCTGCAAGAGTAACGATGTTTCTCTTAAGATTAACAACTAGTGGCGTAAGCTTCGGGCAGACTAGCCACAGTATCTCAAAAATGTGGATTTCGGTGGGCTACTGGCAGGAATCACCATGACACTCTTAAGGTAGGCAATGAATCGTCACCAGGAGAGCGACATATCCAACGTCAAGATCCCTCTGCCAAGAGTAACGATGTTTCTCTTAAGACACACAACTAATGGCGTATAGCTTGAGGCAGACTGGATCCAGTATCTATGACATGTGTATTTCGGTGAGCAACTGGCAGGAAGCACTGTGACTCTCTTAAGCTAGCCAGAGCCTCGGCACCAGTCGAATCACACCAGCAACTTCAAGAAGCCGTTGGCAATAGTAACAATGTATCTCATAAGATTAACAACTAGTGGCGTATCGCTTCGGGAAGACTTGCCACAGTAACTAAAAAATGGGGAAGTGAGTGAGCAACTTGCAGGAAACACTATGAATCTCTTAAGGTAGCCGATGCTTCGTCACCAGTAGCAACACATCAGCAACTTAAAGAAACCCCTGCAAGAGTAACGATGTCCCTCTCAACTAGTGGCGTACGCTTCAGGAAGACTAGCCACAGTATCTCAAAAATGTGTATTTTGGTGAGCAGCTGGCAGGAATTACCATGACACTCTTGAGGAGGGCAATGCTCCGTCACCAGGAGACTGACATCTTCAAAGTCAAGAAACCCCTGGCAAGAGTAACGATGTATCTCTTAAGACACACAACTAATGGCGTATCGCTTCAGGCAGACAGGATACAGTATCTATAACTTGCGTATTTGGGTGAGCAACTGGCAGGAAGCACTGTGGCTCTTTTAAGGTAGCCAGTGCCTCGGCACCAGCGAGAATCACATCAGCAACTTCAAGAAACCCCTGGCAAGAGTAACCGTGTTTCTCTTAAGATAAACAACTAGTGGCGTATCGTTTCAGGCAGACTTGCCACAGTAACTAAAAAATGGGGAAGTGGGTGAGCAACTTGCAGGAAACACTATGACAATCTTAAAGTAGATGATGCCTCGTCAACAGTCGAATCACATCTTCAAAGTCAAGAATCCCCTGGCAAGAGTTACGATGTTTCTCTTATATTACACATCTAGTGGCGCATTTCTACAAAATGTGTATTTCGGTAAGCAACTGGTAGGACTCACTATGACACACATAAGGTAACCAATGCCTTGTCACCAGTAGAATCATATCTTCAAAGTCAAGAAACCCCTTGTAAGGTAACCTTGTTTCTCTTAAGATACACAACTAATGGCAGTATCGCTTAGGCAGACTGGCCACAGTTTCTACAAAAAGTGGACTTAGGTGAGCAACTGGATGGAATCACTATGAAATTCTTAAGGTACATAATACCTCGTCAACAGTAGAATCACATCAGCAACCTAAAGAAACACTTGCCAGGAATAACAATCTTTCTCTTAAGATAAACATCTACTGGCGCATCCCTTCATGGAGACTGGCACAGTATCTAAAATATTTGTATTTGGATGAGCAACAGGCAGGAATCACTATGACTCTATTAAGGTAGCAATGCCTCGTCAACAGTAGAATCACATCAGCAACTTCAAGAAACCCCTGGCAATAGTAACGATTTTTTTCTTAAGATAAACAACTAGTGGCGTATCTCTTCGGGCAGACTGGCCACAGTATCTAAAAAATTTGTATTTGGATGAGCAACTGGCAGGAATCCCTATGACTCTATTAAGGTAGCCAATGCCTCGTGAACAGTAGAATCACATCAGAAACTTCTAGAAACCCCGAACAAGATAACGATGTTTCTCTTCAGATAAACAGCTGGTGGCCTATCGCTTGGGGCAGACTGGCTACGGCATCAAAAAAATGTGTATCAGGGTGAGCAACTGTTAGGAAACACTACGACGCTCTTAAGGTAGCTAATGCCTGGTCCTCTGTAGAAACACATCAGCATCTTAAAGAAACCCCTGCAAGGGTAACGATGTCTCTCTCAACTAGTGGCGTACGCTTTAGGCAGACTAGCCGCAGTATCTCAACAATGTGTATTTCGGTGAACAACTGGCAGGAATTACCATGACACTCTTAAGGTAGGCAATGCTCCGTCACCAGGAGAGTGACATCTTCAAAGTCAAGAAGCCCCTGGCAAGAGTAACGATGTATCTCATAAGACACACAACTAATGGCGTATTGCTTCATGCAGACTGTATTATAACATGTGTATTTGGGTGAGCAACTGGCAGGAATCACCATGACACTCTTAAGGTAGCCAATGCCTCGTCACCAGAAGAATCACATCGGTGAGTTCAAGAATCCCCTGGCAAGAGAAACGATGTATCTCTTAAGATACACTACTAGTGGCGTATCGCTTCAGGCAGACTTGCCACAGTATCTAAAAAATGTGTATGTGGGTGTGCAACTGGCAGGAATCACTATGAATCTCTTAAGGTAGACGATGCTTCGTCAACAATAAAATCGATTTAGCAACTTCTAGATACCCCTAGCAAGAGTAATGACGTTTCTCTTCAGATAAACAACTACTGGCGTGTTGCCTCCGGCAAACTGGCTAATGTATCTATAAAACGTGTATTTGGTTGAGCAACCCTCTTAAGGTAGCCAATGCATCGTCAACAGTAGAATCACATCACCAACTTCTAGAAATCCCTAGCAAGAGTAACGATGTTTCTCTTCAGATAAACAACTTGTGGCGTATCGCTTCGGGCAGACTGGCCACAGTTTCTACAAAATGTATATTTCGGTGAGCTACTTGCAAAAAACAGTTTGACAATCTTAAGGTAGCCAATGCCCTGTCAACAGTAGAATCACATCTTCAAAGTCAAGAAATCCCTGGCAAGAGTTACTATGTTTCTCTTAAGATACACATCTAGTGGCGTATCGCTTTGGGCAGATTGGACGCAGTTTGTACAAAATATGTACTTCGCTAAGCAACTGGCAGGAATCACCATGACACTCTTATGGTAGCCAATGGCTCGTCACCAGTAGAATCATATCTTCAAAGTCAAGAAACCCCTGGCAAGGTGACGATGTTTCTCTTAAGATACACAAATAATGGCGTATCGCTTAGGCAGACTGGCCACAGTTTCTACAACATGTGTAAGTGGGTGAGCAACTGGATGGAATCACTATGACTTTCTTAAGGTAGCCAATGCCTCGTCAACAGTAGTATCACATCAGCAACCTCAAGAAACACTTGGCAAGAATAACGATATTTCTCTTAAGATAAAGAACTAGTGGCGTATACCTTCGGGCAGACTGGCCACGGTATCAAAAAAATTTTTATTTGGAACAGCAACTGGCAGCAATCACTATGCCTCTATTAAGGTAGCCAATGCCTCGTCTCCAGTACAATCACATCAGCAACCTCAAGAAGCCCCTGGCAAGAGTAACGATCTTTCTCTTAAGATAAACGACTAGTGGCGAAACTCTTTGGGCAGACGGGCCAGTATCTAAAAGAATTGGATTTTAATGAGCAATTGGCAGGATTTCCTTATGACTCTTTTAAGGTAGCCAATGCCTCGTCACCAGAAGAATCACATCAGTGAGTTCAAGAAACCCCTGGCAAGAGAAACGATGGATCTCTTAAGATACACAACTAGTGGCGTATCGCATCGGGCAGACTGGCCACATTATCTAAAAAATGTGTATTTCGGTGAGCAATTGGCAGGAATCCCTATGACTCTCTTATGGTAGCCAATGCCTCGTCACCAGTAGAAACACATCAGCAACTTAAAGAAACCTCTGCAAGAGTAACGATGTTTCTCTTAAGACTCACAACTAATGGTGTGTCGCTTCAGGCACACTGTATACAGTATCTATAACATGTGTATTTGGGTGAGCAACTGGCAGGAAGCACTGTGATATTCTTAAGGTAGCCAGAGCCTCGGCAACACCAAGAATCACATCAGCAACTTCAAGATATCTCTTTCAAGAGTAACCGTGTTTCTCTTAAGAGTAACAAGTAGTGGCGTATCCCATCGGGGGGACTGGCCACGGTATCTAAAAACTTTGTATTTGGAACAGCAACTGGCAGGAATCACTATGACTCTATTAAGGTAGCCAATGCCTCGTCAACAGTAAAATCACATCTTCAAATTCAAGAAAATCCTGGCAAGAGTTACGATGTTTCTCTTAAGATAGGAAACTAATGGCGTATCGCTTCAGGGAGACTGGATACAGTATCTTTAAAATGTGTATTCGGTTGAGCATTTGGCAGGAGTCACTGTGACACTCTTAAGGTAGCCACTGCCTGGTCACCAGTAGAATCACAACTTCGAAGTCAACAAACCCCTGGCAAGGTAACGATGTTTCTCTTAAGATACACAACTAATTGCATATCGCTTAGGCAGACTGGCCACAGTTTCTACAAAATGTGGAATTGGGTGTGCAACTGGATGGAATCACTATGACTTTCTTATGGTTGCTAATGCCTCGTCAACAGTAGAATCACATCAGCAACTTCAAGAAACCCCTTACAAGAGTAACGATTTTTTTCTTAAGATAAACAACTAGTGGCATATTTCTTCGGGCAGACTCTCCACAGTATCTAAGAAATTTGTATTTGGATGACGAACTGGCAGGAAACATTATGACTCTATTAAGATAGCCAATGCCTCGTGAGCATTAGAATCACATCAGCAACTTCTAGAAACCCCGAGCAAGAGAACGATGTTTCTCTTCAGATAAACAGCTAGTGGCATGTTGCCTCGGACAGACTGGCTAACGCATCTATAAACTGTGAATTTGGATGAGCAACTGGCTGGAATCACTATGACTCTCTTATGGTAGTCAGTGCATCTTCACTAGTAGAATCACATCTTCAAAGTCAAGATACCCCTACCAAGAGTAACGATGATTCTCTTAAGATACACAAGTAGTAGCGTATCGCTTCACGCAGACGTCGCAGTATCTAAAAAATGTGTATTTAGGAGAGCAACTGGCACGAATCACTACGACTCTCGTAAGATAGCCAATGCCTCGTCTCCAGTGGAATGACCTCAGCCACTTCAAGAAACCCATAGCTGGAGTAACGATGTTTCTCTTAAGACAAACAACTATTGAGATATCGTTTTGGGCAGTATCTAAAATTGTGTATTTAGGTGAGGAACTGGCTGGAATGACTATGACTCTCTTAAGGTAGCCAGTGCCTCGTCAACAGTACAGTCACATCAGCAACTTCAAGAAGCCCCTGGCAAGAGTAACGAACTTCCTCTTAAGATAAACGACTAGTGGCGAATCTCTTTGGGGCAGATGGGACAGTATCGAAAAAGTTTGTATTTGGATGAGCAACTGGCAGGAATTCCTTATGACTCTCTTAAGATATCCAATGCCTCGTCACCAGTAGAATCACGTTCCCAAAGTGAGAAACCGCTGGAAAGAGTAACGATGTTTATCTTAAGATACAGATGTAGTGGCGATTGGCTTCGAAAAGATTGGCCACAGTATCTAAAAAATGTGTAATTGAGTGAGCAACTGGCAGGAATCACTATGACTCATTTAAGATGTCCAGTGACTCGTCAATAGTAGAATCACATCAGCAACTTCAAGAATCCCCTAGCAAGAGTAACGAAGTTTCTCTTAAGATAAACATCACCTGGTATTCCGCTTCGGGCTGACTGTCCACAGTATCTAAAAAATGTGTATTTGGGTGACCAACTGGCAGGAATCACTATGACTCTCTTAAGGTAGCAAATGCCTTGTCACCAGTAGAATCACAACTTCAACGTCTCGAAACCCCTGGCAAGAGTAACGATGTTTCTCTTAAGACGATCAACTACTGGCGCATAGTTTCAGGCAGACTGGCCACAGTATCTAAAAAATGTGTATTTGGGTGAGCTACTGAACGGCAACACTATGACACTCTTAAGGTAGCCAATGCCTCGTCACAAGCAGAATCACATCAGTAACTTCTGGATATCCCGGGCAAGAGTAATAAGGTAAACAACTAAATGCGTATCTCTTCTGGCAGACTGGCCACAGTGTCTAAAAAATGTGTGTTTGGATGAGCAACTGGCAAGAATCACTATGACACTCTTTAGGTATCAAATGCCTTGTCTCCAGTAGAATCACAACTGGGTAGCGCATAGCTTCAGGCAGACTGGACACAGTATCTAAAAAATGTGTATTTGGGTAACATACTGGCAGGTATCACTATGATTCCCTTAAGGTAGACAATGCCTCGTCTCCAGTAGAATCACGAAACCCCTGGCAACAGTAACGATGTTTCTCTTAAGATGAACAACTAGTGGCGTATCTGTTTGTGCAGAATGGCCACAGTATCTACAAAATGTGTATTTGGGTGAGCAGGTGGCAGGAATGACTATGATTCTCTTGGGGAAGCCAATGCCTTGTCACCAGTACAATCACATCTTCAAAGTCAAGAAATACCTGGCAAGAGTAACGATGTTCTCTTAAGTTACACAACTAGTGGTGCGTAGCTACTGGCAGACTGGCCATAGTAACTAAAAAATGTGCATTTGGGCGAGAAATTAGTAGGAATCACTATTCCTCTCTTAAGTTGTCCAATGCCTCGTCAACTGTAGAACTACATCGGAACTTCAAGAAACCCCTGGTAACAGTAAAGTTGTTTCTCTTAAGTTGAACTACTATTGGCGTATCTCTTAGCGCAGACTGCCCACAGAATCTAAATAATGTGTATTTGGTTGAGCAACTTGCCGGAATCACTATGACTCTCTTAAGATAGCCAATGCCTCGTCACCAGCAGAATCACACCAGCAACTTCAAGGAGCCGATGTCAAAAGTAACGATGTTTCTCTTAAGGTACACAACTATTGGCGTATTGCTTCTGGCAGAGTGTCCACCGTATCTATAAAATGTGTATTTGGGTGATAAACTGGCAGGAATCACTATGACACTCTTAAGGTAGCAAATGGTTCGTCACCAGTAGAATCACATCTTCAAAGTCAAGATACCCCTGGCAACAGTAACGATGTTTCTCTTAAGATAAATAACTAGTGGCGTATCTCTTTCTGCAGATTGGCCACAGTATCGAATAAATGTATATTTGGGTGAGCAGCTAGCAGGAATGACTATGACTCTCTTAGGGTAGCCAATGCCTTGTCACCTGTTGAACCACATCTTCAAAGTCAAGAAACCCTTGGCCAGAATAAGGATGTTTCTCTTAAGATACACAACTAGTGGCGCATAGCTTCTGGCAGACTGGCCACAGTATCTCAAAAATGTGTGTTTGGGTGAGGAATTGGCAGGAATCACTAAGACCCTCTTAAGGTAGCCAATGCCTCATCACCAATTGAATGACATCTTCAAAGTTACGAAACCCTAGGCATCAGTAAAGATGTTTCTCTTAAGATACACAACTAATGGCGATTCGATTTGAGCAGACTGGCCACAGTAACTAAAAAATGTGTATTTGGCTGAGCAACTGTCAGGAACCACTATGACTCTCTTAAGACCGCCAATGCCTCGTCAACAGTAGAATCACATCAGCAACTTGAAAAAACCCCTGGCGACAGTAGAGGTGTCTCTTTTAAGTTGATCAACTATTGGGCGTATCTCTAGCGCAGACTGGCCACAGTATCTAAAAAATGTGTATTTGGGTGAGCAACTCGCCGGAATCACTATTACTCCCTTGAGGTAGCCAATGTGTCGTCAACAGTAGAATCACACCAGCAACTTCAAGGAACACCCGGGAAAAACAACAATTTTTCTCTTAGGGTAAACAACTGTTGGCGTATCGCTTCGGGCAGACTGACAACCGTATCTAAAAAATTTGTATGTGGGTGAGCAACTGGCCGGAATCACTATGACTCTCTTAAGATATCTAATGCCTCGTCAACAGTAGAACCACATCAGCAACTTCAAAAACCCCTTGCAACAGTACAGATGTTTCTCTTTAGATGAACAACGATTGGCGTATCTCTTAGTGCAGACTGGCCACAGTATCTAAAAAATCTGCATTTGGGTGAGCCACTGGCTGGAATCACTATGATTCTCTTAAGGTATCCAATGCCCCCCCATAGAAGAATCAGATCAGCAACTTCAAGAAACCCGTGGTACGAGTAACGATGTTTCCCTTATGATATGGAACTAATGGCGTATTGCGTCAGGCAGACTCGCCGCACTATCTAAAAAATGTCTATTTGCGTGAGCAAGTAGGCAGGAATCACTATGACTCTCTTAATGTAGCCAATGCCTAATCAACAGTAGAATCACATCAGCAACTTCAAGAAATCACTGGCAAGAGTTAAATTTTTCTCTTAAGATAAACAACTATTGGCATATCTCTTCGCTCAGATTGGCCAAAGTATCTAAAAAAGGTGTATTTGGGTGAGCAACTGGCTGGAATCTGTATGACTCTGTTAAGGTAGCCAATGCCACGTCGCCGGTCGAATCACATTTTTAAAGTCAAGAAACCCTGGCAAGAGTAACGATGTTTCTAATATGATACACAACTAGTGGCGTATCGCTTCAGGCAGAGTGGCCAAAGTATCTAAAAAATGTGTATTTGGGTGAGCAATAGGCAGTAATCACTATGACTCTCGTAATGTAGCCAATGCCTTGTCTACAGTAGAATCACATCAGCATCTTCAAGAGACCTCTGCCAAGAGTAACGATGTTTCACTTAGGATAAATAACTAGTGGCGTATCTATTCGGGCAGACTGCCCACAGCATCTAAAACACGTATATTTGGGTGAGCAACTGGCAGGAATCACTATGGCTCTCTTAAGGAAGCCGATGGCTCGTCACCAGTAGTATCATAGCTTCAAATTCAAGAAACACCTGGCAAGAGTAGCGATGTTTCTCTTAAGATACTCATCTAATGGCGTATCGCTTCAGGTGGACGCCACAGTACTTAAATAATGTGTATCTCGGTGTGCAACTATCAGGAATCACTATGACTCTCGTAAGGAAGACAAAGCCTCGTCACCAGTACCGTGACATCAGCAACTGCGTGAAACCTCTGGCCGGAATAACGATGGTTCTCTTTAGATAAACAACAGGTTTAGGCAGACTCGCCACACCATCTAAATAATGTGTATTTGGGTGAGCAACTGGCAGGGATCACTAAGATACTCTTAAGGTAGCCAATGCCTCGTCACCTGCTGAATCACATCAGCAACTTCAAGAAACTCCTGGCAAGAGTAACGATGTTTCTACTAATATACACAACTAGTGGTGTATCTCTTCGGGAGGACTGGCCACAGTATCTAAAAAATGTGTATTTGGGTGTGAAACTAGAAGGATTTTCAATGGCTCTCTTAAGGTAGCCAATGCCTTGTTACCAGTAAAAACACATCTTCAAAGTCAAGAAATCTCGGGCAAGAATAATGATGTGTCCCTTAAGATAATCAACTGTTGGTGTATCGCTTCGGGCAGACTTGCCACGGTACCTACAAAATTTGTATTTCGGTGATCAACAGGCAGGAATCACTATGAGTCTCATAAGGTAGAAATGCCTCGTAACCTATAGAATCACATCTTCAAAGTCAAGAAAACCCTGGCCAGAGTAACGATGTTTCTCATAAGATAAACAATTAGTGGCCTCTCGTTTCGGGCGGACTAGCCACAGTATCTGAAAATTGTATAGTTGTGTGTGCTACTGGCAGGAATCTCTGTGTCACTCTAGAGGTAGCCAATGCTGTCACCAGTAAAATCACATCTTAAAAGCCAAGAAACCCCTGGCAAGAGTAACGATGTTTCTCTTATGATACACAACTGGTGGCATATCGCTTCAGGCAGACTGGCCACAGTATCTATAAAATTTGTAATATGGGTGGGCGACTAGGACTCCCTTACCATAGCAAAACCCTCGTCACCAGCAGAATCACATAAGCAATCTCTAAATACCCGTGGGAAGAGTAACGATGTTCCTCTTAAGATAAACAACTAGTGTACGTATCTCATCTTGCAGACTGGCCACGGTATCCAAAAAGTGTGTATTTGGGTGAGAAACTGGCAGGGATCACTAAGATCCTCTTAACGTAGCCAATTCCTCGTCACAAGCAGAATATAATCAGCAACTTCAAGAATCCCCTGGCAAGAGTACTGATGATTCTCTCAAGATAAACAACAGGTGGTGTATCTCTTTAGCCAGACAGGCCACAGTATCTAAACAATGTGTGTTTGGGTGAGCAACCGGCAGGAATCACAATGACCCACTTTAGGTAGCCAGTCCCTCGGGACCAGCAGAATCACATCAGCAACTTCAAGGAACCCCTGGCATGAGTAACGATGTTTCTGTTAAGATAAACAACTAGTGGCGTATCGCTTCATGCAGACTGGCCACAGTATCTAAAAAATGTGTATATGGGTGAGCAATTGGCAGGAATCACTATGACTCTCTCAAGTAAGCCCGTGACATGTCACCTGTAGAATCTCTTCTTCAAATTCAAGAAACCCCTGTCAAGAGTTGCGTTGTTTCTCTTATGATAGAGACCTAGAGGTGTATCGCTTCAGGCAGAGTGGCCACAGTATTTAAAAAAATGTGTATTTGGGTGAGCAACAGGCAGGAATCACTATGTCTCGCGTAAGGTAGCTAATGTCACTTCACCAGTAGAATCACATCTTCAAAGATAACAACCCCTAACAAGAGTAACGATGTTCCTCTTAAGATAAACAACTAGTGGCATAGCGCTTTGGCCAGACTGGTAACAGTAACTAAAAAATGTATATTTGGGCGAGCAACTGGCAGGAATCACTATGACTCACTTAAGGTAGCCAACGCCTCGTCACCAGTAGAATCACATCCTCAAAGTCTAGAAACCCCTGGCAAGAGTAACGATATTTCTCTTAATATACACCACTAGTGGCGTATCGCTTCGGGCAGACTGGCCACGGTATCTAAATACCATGAATATAGGTGAGTAATTGCCAGGAACCATTATGACACGCTTGAGGTAGCTAGCCAATGTCATGTCACCAGTAGAATCACATCTTCAAAGTGAGGAAGCCCCTGGCAGGAGTAACGATGCTTCTTTTAAGATGCATAACTAGTGGGGTATCGCTTCAGGCAGACTGGCCACAGTATCTAAAAAATGTGTATTTTGGGTGGGCAACTAGGACGAGTCATAATGACTCCCTTACCATAGCAAAACCCTCGTCACCAGCAGAATCACATAAGCAATCTCAAGATACCCGTGGGAAGAGTAACGATGTTCCTCTTAAGATAAACAACTAGTGTACGTATCTCTTCTTGCAGACTGGCCACAGTTTCTAAATAATGTGTATTTGGGTGAGCAACTGGCAGGGATCACTAAGATCCTCATAAGGTAGCCAATGTTTCGTCACAAGCAGACTATGCAACTTCAAGAAACCCCTGGCAAGAGTACTGATAATTCTCTCAAGATAAACAGTATCTCTTTGGCCAGACAGGCCACAGTATTTAAACAATGTGTATTTGGGTATCACAATGACCCACTTTAGGTAGCCAATCCCTCGGGACCGGCAGAATCACATCAGCATCTTCAAGGAACCCCCGGCAAGAGTAACGATCATTCTCTTAAGATACACAACTAGTGACATATCGCATCTTGCAGATTGGCCACAGACAGAAAGAAGTGTGAATTTGTGTGAGCAAATAGCAGGAATAACTATTCCACGTTTAATTAAGACAACGCATCGTCACCAGTAGCATCACATCATCAAATTCAAGAGCCCCGGCCAAATGTATCGATGCTTCTTTTAAGATACACAACTAGCGGCATATCGCTTCACGTGGACTGGCCAAAGTATCTATAAAATGGGTATTTAGGTGAGCAAAGAAACACCTGGCGACAGTAACAATGTTCCTCTTAAGATACACAACTTGAGGCGTACCGCTTCGGCAGCCTGGCCACAGTATCTAAAATATGTGCATTTGGGAAAGCAACCGGGAGGAATCACTATGACTCTCCTAAGGTAGCCAATGCCTCGTCACCAGTAAAATCACATCTTCAAAGACAAGAAATCCCTAGCAAGAATAACAATGTTTCTCTTAAGATTAACAGCTATTGGCGTATCGCATCGGGCAGACTGGCCACAGTCTCCAAAAAAATGTGAATTTGGGTGAGCATTGGCCGGTATCTCAATGACCCTCTTAAGGTAGCCATTCCCTAGGCACCAGCAGAATCACATCAGCAACTTCAAGATACCTCTGGCAAGAGTTACATTTTTCTCTTAAGATAAACTACTATTGGCGTATCTCTTCGCTCAGATTGGCCACAGTAACTAAAAAATGTTTATATGGGTGAGCAACAGGCTGTAATCACTATGACTCTCGTAATGTAGCCACTGCCTTGTCTACAGTAGAATCACATCAGCATCTTCAAGAGACCTCTGCCAAGAGTAACGACGTTTAACTTAGGATAAACATCTAGTGGCGTATATACTCGGGCAGACTGCCCACACCATCCAAAACATGTATATTTGGGTGAGCAACTGTCAGGAATCACTATGACTCTCTTAAGGAAGCCCGTGCCATGTCACCTGTAAAATCTCTTCCTCAAATTCAAGACACCCCTGTCAAGAGGAGCGTTGTTTCTCTTATGATACAGACCTAGAGGTGTATCGCTTCAGGCAGAGTGGCCACAGTATTTAAAAAATGTGTATTTGGGTGAGCAACTGGCAGGAATCACTATGGCTCTGTAAAGGTAGCCAAAGTCAGGAAACCCCTGGCTAGAGTAGCGATGTTTCTCTTAAGATACTCATCTAATGACGTATCGCTTCAGGCAGACGCCACAGTACCTAAAAAATATGTATTTGAGTGTGAAACTGTCAGGAATCACTATGACTCTCTTAAGGAAGACAATGCCTCGTCACCAGTACAATGAGATCAGAAACTGCGTGAAACCTCTGGCCGGAATAACGATGGTTCTCTTTAGATGAACAACTAGTGGCATAGCGGTTTGGGACTGACTCTCCACACTATCAAAAAAATGTGTATTTGGGTGAGCAACTGGCAGGAATCACTAAGATACTCTTAAGGTAGCCAATGTCTCGTCACCTGCAGAATCACATCAGCAACTTCAAGAAACCCCTGGCAAGAGTAACGATGTTTCTCTTAATATACACAACTTGTGGTGTATCTCATCGGGAAGACTGGCCACAGTTTCTAAATTATGTGTATTTGGGTGAGAAACTGGCAGGAAGCACAATGACTCACTTAAGGTAGCCTTCCCTCGGCACCAGGAGAATCACTTCAGCAACTTCAAGAAACCCCTGGCAAGAGTAACGATTTTTCTCTTAAGATAAACAATTAGTGGCGTATCTCTTCGGGTAGACTGGCCACAGTATCTAAAAAATTTGTATTTGGGTGTGAGACTAGCAGGATTCTCTATGACTCCCTTAAGGTAGCCAATGCCTCGTTGCCAGTAAAAACACATCTTCAAAGTCAAGAAATCCCTGGCAAGAATAACGATGTTTCTCTTGAGATAAACAACTATTGGTGTATCGCTTCAGGCAGACTTGCCACGGTACCTCCTAAATGTGTATTTGGGTGATCAGCTGGCAGGAATCACTATGAGTCTCTTAAGGTAGAAAATGCCTCATAACCAGTAGAATCACATCTTCAAATTCAAGAAACCCCTGGCAAGAGTAACAATGTTTCTCATAAGTTAAACAATTAGTAGCCTATCGCTTCGGGCAGACTGGCCACAGTATCTAAAAAATGTGTATATGGGTGTGCTAGTGGCAGGAATCTCTGTGACACTCTTAAGCCAGCCAATGCCTCGTCATTTGTAGAATCACATATTCAAAGTCAAGAAACCCCCGGTAAGAGTAACGATGTTTCTCTTAAGATGCATAACTAGTGCGGTATCGCTTCAGGCAGACTGGCCACAGTATCTAAGAAATGTGTATTTTGGGTGGGCAACTGGGACGAGTCAAAATGACTCCCTTACCATAACAAAACCCTCGTCACCAGCAGAATCACATAAGCAATCTCAAAAACCCCTGGGAAGAGTAACGATGTTTCTATTAAGATAAACAACTAGTGTACGTATCTTTTCGGGCAGACTGGCCACAGTATCTAATAAAGTTTTATTTGGGTGAGCAACTCGCAGGGATCACTAAGATCCTCTTAAGGTAGCCACTGCCTCGTCACAAGGAGATTCTCATCAGCAACTTCAAGAAACCCATGGAAAGAGAACTGATGATACTGTCAAGATAAACAACTGGTGGTGTATCTCTTTGGCCAGACAGGCCTCAGTATCTAAAAAATGCGTATTTGGGTGAGCAACTGGCAGGAATCACAATGACCCACTTTAGGTAGCCAATCCCTCGGCACCAGCAGAATCCCATCAGCAACTTCAAGGAACCTCTGCCATGAGTAACGATGTTTGTCTTAAGATAAACTACTTATGGCATATCGGTTTGGGCAGACTGCCCACAGTAACTAAAAAATGTGTATTTGTGTGAGCAACTGGCAGGAATCACTAGGACGCTCTTAAGGAAGCCAATGAACGTCACCTGTAGAATCTCTTCTTCAAATTCAAGAAACCCCTGGCAAGTGTAGCGTTGTTCCTCTTAAGATACAGACCTAGTGGCGTATCGTTTCACGCAGAGTGGACACTGTATCTAAAAAATGTGTATTTGGGTGAGCAACTGGCAAGAATCACTATGACTCTCTTAAGGAAGCCCGTGCCATGTCACCTGTAAAATCTCTTCCTCAAATTCAAGACACCCCTGTCAAGAGGAGCGTTGTTTCTCTTATGATACAGACCTAGAGGTGTATCGCTTCAGGCAGAGTGGCCACAGTATTTAAAAAATGTGTATTTGGGTGAGCAACTGGCAGGAATCACTATGGCTCTGTAAAGGTAGCCAATGGCTTGTCATCAGTGGTATCACGTCGTCAAAGTCAAGAAACCACTGGTAAGAGTAACGATGTTTCTCTTAAGATTCACAACTAGTGGCGTATCGGCTCGGCAGACTGGCCACAGTATCTAAACAATTTGTATTTAGGTGAGCAACTGGAAGCAATCACTATGACTCTCTTAAGGTTGCGAATGCCTTGTCACCAGTAGAATCACATCTTTGAAGTCAAGAAACCCCTGGCAAGAGTAGCGATGTTCCTCTTAAGATACACGACTAGTGGTGTAACGCTTCTGGCAGAGTGGCCACAGTATCTAAAAAATGTGTATTTCGGTGAGCAACTGGCAGGAATCTCTATGACTCGCTTAAGGTAGCTAATGTCGCTTCACTAGTAGAATCACATCTTCAATGACAACAACCCCTGGCAAGAGTAACGAATTTTCTCTTAAGATACACAACTAGTGGCGTATGGCTTCGGGCAATGTGGCCACAGTATCTTAAAATTGTTTATTTGGGTGAGCAACTGGCGGGAATCACTATAACTCTCTTACAGTAGCCAATGCTTCGTCACCATTAGAATCACATCTAGAAAGTCAAGAAACCCCTGGCAAGAGTAACGATGTTCCTCTCAAGATGCATATCTAGTGGCGTATCGCTTCAGGCAGACTGGCCACAGTATCCAAAAAATGAATATTTGGGTGGGCAACTGGCACGAATCATAAAGACTGTCTTAAGGTAGCCAATCCCTTGTCACTAGCAGAATCACATCAGCAATGTCAGGAAACCCCTGGCAAGAGTAACGATGTTTCTCTTAAGATAAACAACTAGTGGCGTATCTCTACGAGCAGAGTGGCCACAGTATCTAAAAGTCGTGAATTTGGATGAGCAACTGGCAATAATCACTACGAGTCTCTTAAGGTAGCCAATGCTTCGTCACCGGCATAATCACGTCTTCAAAGTCAAGAAGCCCCTGCCAATAGTAACGATGATTCTCTGAAGAAAACAGCTAGTGGCATATCGCTTAGCGCAGACAGGCCACAGTATCTAAAAAGTGTGTATTTGGGTGAGCAACTGGCCGGAATCACATGACTCCCTTAAGGTAGGCAATGCCTCATCACCAGTTTAATCACATCAGCAACTTCAAGAAACCTCTGGCAAGAGTAACAATGTTGCTGTTAAAATTAACAACTAGTGGCCTAGCGCTTAGGCCAGATGGGTCACAGTATTTAAAAAAGGTGCATTTGGTTGAGCAACTGGCAGGAATCACAATGACTCTCTTACGGTAGCCAATGAGTCGTCATAAGTTGAATCGCTTCTTCAAAGTCAAGAAACCCCTGGCAAGAGAGGCGACGTTTTTCGTAAGATACACTACTAGTGGCGTATCGCTTGAGACAGACTGGTCACGGTATCTAAGGACGTGTATTAGGGTGTGCAACTGGCAGGAACCATGATGAGACTCTTAACATAGCTAATGCCTCATCACCAGTAGAATCACATCTTCAAAGTCAAGAACCCCCTGCAAGAGTAACGATGATTCTCTTAAGATGCAAAACAAGTGGAGTATCTTATCGGGCAGTCTGGCCACAGCATCTAAAAATTGCGTATTTGTGTGAGCAACTGGCAGGAATCACTATGACTGTCTTAAGGTACGCAATGCCTCGACACCAGCGAGAGTCACATCAGCAACTCCCAGAGACCCCTGGCAAGCGTAATGATGTTTCTCATAAGATACACTACTAGTGGCGTATCGCATCAGGCATACTGGCCACAGTATCTAAAAAATGTTTATTATAGTGTGCAACTAGCAGCAATCACTATGACTCTCTTAAGGAAGCAAATGCTTCGTCACCAGTAAAATCACATCAGCAACTGCAAGACACCCCTGGCAGGAATAACGATGTTTGTCGTAAGATAAACAACTAGTGGCATAGCGCTTTGGGCAGACTGGCCACAGTACCTAAGAGAAGTATATTTGGGTGAGCAACTGGAAAGAATCACTATGACTCTCTTCAGGTGGCTAATGCCTCGTCACCAGTAGAATCACATCTTCAAAGTCAAGAAACCCCTGCCAAGAGAAAGGATGTTTCTCTTAAGATACGCAACTAATGGCGTATCACTTCAGGCTGACTGGCCACAGATCTAAAAAATGTGTATTTGGGTGAGCAACTGGCAGAAATCACTATGACTCTCTTAACGTAGCTACTGCCTTGTCAACAGTAGAATCACAAACTCAAAGTCACGAGACCCCTGGTAAAAGTAACGATGTTTCTCTTGAGATACACAACTAGTGGCGTATCCCTTCCTGCAGACTGGCCACAGTATCTATAAAATGTGTATTTGGGTAAGCGACTGGCAGGAATCACTATGACTCCCTTAAGGTAGCCAATGACTCGTCACCAGTAGAATCACATCTTCAAAGCAAGAAACCTCTGGCATGAGTTACGATGTTTCTCTTAAGATACAGGCAGACTGGCCACAGTTTCCAAAAAATGTGTAATTCGGTGAGCAACTGGCAGGAATCACTACGAGTCTCTGAATTTAGCCAATGCCTCGTCACCAGTTCAATCACATCATCAAAGTCAAGAAACCCCTGCAGTTTGGGGAGACGGCCCACAGTATCTAAAAACGTGTATTTTTGTGAGCAACTCACAGGAATCACTATGACTCGCTTAAGGTTGTCAATGACTCATCACCAGTAGAAACACATTATCAAAGTCAAGTAACCCCTGGGAAGAGTAACGATATATCACTTAAGATACATAGCTAGTGGCGTATCGCTCAGGCAGACTGGCCACAGCATCTCTTAAATGTGAGATTGGGTTAGCATCTGGCAGGAATCACTATGACTCCCTTAAGGTAGCCAATGCACGTCACCAGTAGAATCACATGTTCAAAGTCAAGAAACCCCTGGCAAGAGCAACGATGACTCTCTTAAGTTACACAACTAGCGACATATCGCTATTAGCAGATTGGCCGCCGACAGAGAGAAGTGAGAATTTGTGTGAGCAAATGGCAGGAATAACTAATCCTCTGTTAAGGAAGACAACGCCTCGTCACCAGTAGTATCACATCTTCAAAGTCAAGAGACCCCTAGAAAGAGTAACGTTGTTTCTCATAAGATACACAACTAGGGGGGTATCGCTTCGGCCAGACTGGCCCCTGGATTTAAAAAAAATTGTATTTGGGTGAGCAACTGGCAGGTATCATATGAATCTAATAAGTTAGCCAATTCTTCGTCGCTAGTAGCATCACATCATCAAAGTCAAGGAACCACAGGCAGGAATAACGATGTTTCACTTAATATACACCGCTAGTGGCTTATCACTTTGGGGAGACTGGCTACAGTATCTAAAAATTATGTATTTGGGTGAGCAACTTTCAGGAATCACTATGACTCTCTTATGGTTGCCAGTGCCTCGTCACCAGTAGAATCACACCTTCATATTCAAGAAACCCATGGCAAGAGTAACAATGTTTCTCTTAAGATGCACAACTAGTTTCGCATCGAATCCGGCAGACTGGCCACAGTATCTGTAAAATCTGTATTTGGGTGACCAACTGGCAGGAGTCAATATGACTCTCTAAAGGTAGCCAATGCCCCGTCACCAGCGAGAATCACATCACCAACTTCAAGAAGCCCCTGGTAAGAGTAACGATGTTTCTCTTAAAATACGCAACTCGTGGCGTATAGCTTCAGGCAGAGTGGCCACTGTATCAAAAAATGTGTATTTGGGTGAGCAACAGACATCAATCATTATGACTGTCCCAAGGTAGCCAATGTCTCATCACCAGTAGAATCACACCTTCAAAGTCGAGTATCCCCTGGCAAAAATAACAATGTTTCACTTAAGATACACAACAAGTGGCTTATCACTTTGGGCAAACTGGCCACAGTTTCTAAAAATTTGTATTTGAGTGAGCAACTGACAGATAGCACTATGACTTTACCAAGGTATCCAAAAAATGAATATTTTGGTGGGCAACTGGCACGAATCATAAAGACTGTCTTAAGGTAGCCAATCCCTTGTCACTAGCAGAATAACATCTTCAAAGTCAAGCAATCCTAGCAAGAGTAACGATGTTGCTCTTATGATACACATATAGTGGTGTATCACTTCAGGCAGACTGGCCACAGTATCTACATCATGTGTATTTGGGTGAGCAACTGGCAGGAATCACTATGACTCTATTAAGGTAGCCAACGCCTTGTCGCCAACAGAATCACATCTTCAAAGTCAAGAAACGCTGGCAAGAGTGACGATGCTTCTCTTAAGATACACGACTTGTGGCGTATCACTTGGGGCAGACTGGACACAGTATCTAAAAATGTGTATTTGGGTTAGCAACCGGCAGGAATCTCTATGACTCTCTTAAGGTAGCCAAAGTCTCGTCACCAGCAGAATCGCATCTTCAAAGTCGATAAACCCTGGCAAGAACAACGATGTTTCTCCCAAGATACACAACTAGTGGCGTATCACTTCAGGCAGACTGGCCACAGTATCTTTATAATGTGTTTTTGAGTGAGCAATTGGCAGGAATCACTATAGCTCTATTAAGGTAGCCAATGCCTCGTCAAAAGTTGAATCACATCTTCAAAGTCAAGAAACCCTTGGCTAGAGAAACGATGTCTCTCTTAACATAAACAACTAGTGGCATATCGGCTTGGGCAGTCTAGCCACAGTATCCAAAAAATGTGTATTTGGGTGAGCAACTGGCAGGAATCACTACGACTCTCTTAAGGTAGCCAATTCCACGTCACCAGTAGAATCAGGTCCTCAAAGTCAAGAAACACCCTAACAAGAGTAACGATGATTATCTTAAGATACAAATCTAGTCGCAAATCGCTTCACGGAGACTGGCCACAGTATCTAAAAAATGTGTATTTGGGTGTTCAAATGGCTGGAGTCAGTAAAACTCTCTTAAGGATGCAAATGCCTTGTCAAAAGGAGAATCACATCTTCAAAGTCAAGAAACCCCTCGCAAGAGTAACGATATTTCTCTTAAGATAAACAACTATTTGCATATCGGATTGGGCCGACTGGCAATAGTATCTAAAAAATGTGTATTTAGGCGTGCAACTGGCAGGAATCACTATGACACTCTTGGGTGTGCAACTGGCAGGAATCACTACGAATCTCTTAAGGTAGCCAATTCCTCGTCACCAGCGAGAATCACATCAGCAACTTCAACAAACCACTGGCAAGAGTTACGATGTTTCTCTTTAGATAGACAACTAGTGGCGTATCGCTTCAGGGAGACTGCCCACAGTATCTATAAAATGTGTATTTCGGTGAGCAACTGGCAGGAATCACTATGACTCAGTTAAGGTAGACAATTACTCGTCACCAGAGAGGTTCACATCAGCAACTTCAAGAAACCCCTGGCAAGAGTAATTGTGTTTCTCTTAAGATACACAACTAGTGGCGTAACACTTAAGGGAGACTGGCCACAGTATCTATAAAATGTGTATTTGGGTGAGCAAGTGGCTGGAATCAATATGACTCTCATAAAGTAGCCAGTCCCTCGTCGCCAGCAAAATCACATCCGCAACTTCAAGAAACCCTTGGCTAGAGTAACGATGTTCCTCTTAGGATAAACAGCTAGTGGCGTATCTCTTCGTGCAGACTGGCCACTGTATGTAAAAAATGTGTATTTGGGTGAGCAACGCAGGAATCACCATGACTCTCTCAAGATAGTCAATTCCTCGTCAACAGATAAATCACATCTTCAAAGTCAAGAAACCCCTGGCAAGAGTAACGATGTTTCGCATAAGGTACACAATTTCTGGGATATCGCTTCGGGCAAACTAGCCACAGTTTCTAAAAAATGTGTATTTGGGTCAGCAACTGGCAGGAATCACCATGTTTCTTTTAAGGTGGCTAATGCCTCGTCACCAGTAGAATCGCACCTAAAAAATCAGGAAAGCCCTGGCAGGAGTAACAATGTTTCTCTTAAGATAGACAACTACTGGCGTATCACTTCAGGCAGGCTGGCCACAAAATTTATAAAGTGTGTATTTCGGTGAGCAAGTGATAGGAATCACTTTGAATCTCTTAAGGTAGCCAATTACTCGTCACCAGAGAGAATCACATCAGCAACATCAACAAACGCCTGGCAAGAGTGATGAAGTTTCTCTTAGGATACACGACTTGTCTCGTAACGCTTCAGGGAGTCAGGCAACTGTATCTAAAAAATGTGCATTAGGGTGAGCAACTGGCAGGAATCACTATGACTCTCTTAAGGTACCAATCCCTCGTCGCCAGCAGAATAACATCAGCAACTTCAAAAAACCCTTGGCAAGAGTAACGATGCTGCTCTTAAGATAAACAGCTACTGGCGTATCTTTTGGGCAGACTGGCGACAGTATCAAAAAAATGTGTATTTGGGTGAGCAACTGGCAGGAATCACTATGACTCTCTGAAGGTAGCCAATGCCTCGTCACCAGCAGAATCACCTTAGCTACTTCAAGAAACCCGTGCCAAGAATAGCAATGTTCTTCTTAAGTTAAACAACGAGTGGCGTATCTCTTCACGAAGACCGGCAACAGTATCAAAAAATGTGAATTTGGGTGAGCAACTGGCTGGAATCACTATGACTCTCTTAACGTAGCCAACGCCTCGTCACCTAAATCAGATCCTCGAAGTCAAGAAACCCCTGGCAAGAGTAACGATGTTTCGCTTAAGATACACAACTAGCGACGTATTGCTTCAGGCCGACTGCCACAGATCTATAAAATGTGTATTTGGGAGAGCAACTGGCAGGAAACACTATGAGTCTCTTAAGGTGGCCAATGCCTCGTCACCAGTATAATCATATCAGCTAACCCGAAGAAACCATGGCGGGAGCAACGACCTCTCATCAAAGATAGACAACTAGTGACATATCGCATCTAGCAGATTGCCCACAGAGAGAAAGAAGAGTGAAACTGTGTGAGCTTTAGACTGGAGAAACAAATCCTCTCTTAATGAAGACAACACCTCGACACCAGTAGTATCACATCTTCAAAGTCAAGAAACCTGTGCCAAGAGTAGCGATGTTCTTCTTAAGATAAGCAACTAGTGGCGTATCTCTTCATTCAGAATGACTACAGAATCAAAAAATGTGTATTTGGATGAGCAACTGGCTGGAATTACTATGACTCTCTTAAGGTAGCCAATGCCTCGTCACCAGTAGAATCACATACTCAAAGTCATGAAACCCCTGTCAGGAGTAACGATGTTTCTCTTAAGATACATAACTAGTGGCGTATCGCTTTGGACAGACTGGCCGGAGTATGTAAAATATGTATATTTGGGTGAGCAACTGGCAGGAATCACTATGACCCTCTTAAGATAGCCAATGTCTCGTCACCAGTAGATTCACCTCTTCAAAGTCAAGAAAACCCTGGCATGAGTTAAGATGTTTCACTTAAGATACACAACTAGCGACGTATCGTTTCAGGCCGACTGGCCACAGTTTCTATAAAATGCGTATTTGGGAGAGCAGCTGGCATGCAACACTAAGACTCTTGTAAGGTAGCTAATGCCTCGTCACCAGCGAGAATCACATCAGCAACTTCAAGATATCTGTGGCAAGAGTAACGATGTTTCGTTTAAGATACACAATTTGTGGCATATCGATTCTGACAGACTGGCCACATTGACTAAATGATGTGTATTTGGTAGAGCAACTGGCAGGTATCACTATGACATCTCTTAAGATAGCCAATGCCTCGTCACTAGTAGAATGACATATTAAAGGACAAAAAACCCCTAGCAAGAGTAACGATGTTTCTCTTAAGATACACAACTGGCGGCGTATCACTTCAGACCGACTGTCCACGGTACGAAAAAAATGTGTATTTGGGTGAGCAACTGGCTGGAATCACTATGACTCTCTTAAGGTAGCCAATGCCTCGTCACCAGTATATTCATATCAGCTAACTCGAAGGAACCCTGGTGGGAATTACGATGACTCTTCTAAGATACACAACTAGTGACATATCGCATCTAGCAGATTCTCCACAAACAGAAAGAAGTGTGAATTTGTGTGAGCAAAAGGACGGAGTAACAATTCCTCTCTGAATGAAGACAACGCCACGTCACCAGTAGTATCACATCTTCAAAGTCAAGAAACCCGTGCCAAGAGTAATGATATTTCTCTTAAGATACACAACTAGTGGTGTATCTCTTCGTGCAGACTAGCCACAGTATCTAAAAAATGTGTATTTGCGTCAGAAACTGGCAGGAATCACTATGGCTCTCCTAAGGTAGCCATTGCCTCGTCACCAGTAGAATCACATCCTCAAAGTCAAGAAAAACCCTGGAAAGAGTAACGATGCTTCTCTTAAGAAACACAACTATTGGCCTATCGCTTCCGGCAGACTGGACACAGTATCTGTAAAAATGTGAATTTGGGTGAGCTACTGGCAGGAATCACTGTGACCCTCATTAGGTAGCCAATGCCTCGTCACTAAAATCAGATCCTCAAAACCAAGAAACCCCTGGCAAGAGGAACGATGTCTCGCATAAGGTACACAACTTGCGACGTATCGCTTCAGGCCGACTGTCCACGGTATGAAGAAAATGTGTATTTGGGTGAGCAGCTGGCTGGAACCACTATGACTCTCTTAAGGTAGTCAATGCCTCGTCACCAGTATTATCTTATCAGCTAACACGAAGGAACCCCGTTGGGAGCAATGATGACTCTTCTAAGATACACAACTAGTGACATATCGCATCTAGCAGATTGGCCACAAACAGAAAGAAGTGTGAATTTGTCTGAGCAAAAGGCAGGAGTAACAATCCGTCTCTTAATGAAGACAACGACTCGTCACCAGTAGTATGACATCTTCAAAGTCAAGAAACCCGTGCCAAGAGTAACAATATGTCTCTTATGATACACAACTAGCGGCGTATCACTTCAGGCCGCCTGTCCACGGCATCAAAGAAATGTGTATTTTTGTGAGCAACTGGCAGGAAACACTATGACTCTCTTAAGTTAGTTAATGCCTCGTCACCAATTGAATCACATCCTCAAAGTCAAGAAACCCCTGCTATAGTAACGATGTTTCCCTTAAGATACACAACTAGTGACATATCGCATCTAGCAGATTGGCCACAGACAGAAAGAAGTGTGAATTTGTGTGAGCTAAAGGCAGGAGTAACAATTCCTCTCTTAAGGAAGACAACGCCTCGTCACCCGTAGTACCACATCTTCAAAGTCATGAAACCCGTGCGAAGAGTAACGACGTTTCTCTCAACATACACAACTAGTGGCGTACCGCTTCGGCCAGACTGGCCACAGTATCTAAAAAATATGTATTTGGGTGAGCAACTGGCAGGAATCACTAAGACTCTCTTAAGGCAGCCAATTCCTCGTCACCAGCAGAATCACATTAGCTACCTCAAGAAACCCGTGCCAAGAGCAGCGATGTATTTCTTAAGATAAACAACTAGTGGCATATCTCTTCATTCGGACTGGCTACAGTATCAAATAATGTGTATTTAGGTGAGCAAGTGTCTGGAATCACTATGACTCTCTTAAGGTTGACAATGCCTCGTCACAAGTAGAATCACATCCTCAAACGAAAGAAACCCCTGGCAATACTAACGATGTTTCTCTTAAGATACATAACTAGTGGCGTATCGCTTTGGACAGTCTGGCCACAGTATCTAAAAAATGTGTATTTGGGTGAGCAACTAGCAGGAAACACTATGACTCACTTAAGCTAGCCAATGCCATATCACCAGTGAGAAAAACATCAGCAACTTCAAGAAACCCCTGGCAAGAGTAACGATGAATATTTAAGATACACTACTAGTGGCATTTCGCTTCATGGAGACTGGCCACAGTATTTAAAAATGTGTATATGGGTGAGCAACTGACGGGAATCACTATGACTCTCTTAAGGTAGCAATGTCTCGTCACCTGGAGAATGATATTAGCAAATTCGAAGAAACCCTGGCAGGAACTACGATGACTGTGCAGGTTTACTGACGCCCTTGGCCCTCCACATTGACCATGAAACACAGAAATTGCATCGGGATGGAATACAAAATGCACAATGCTGACATAACAACAAGAACAGTGAATCTACTAAGAGTTTGTGATTTGAGCACCTCCTGGGAGACCAGTATTAGATTCCGATGCACCAGTGCAGGTTTACTGTATCCCTTGGACCTTCACATCGACCAAGAAACACAGAAATTGCATCGGGATTGTATGCAAAATGCTCAATGCCTACTTAAGTACAAGAGGAGTGAATCTTCTAAGAGTTCGTGCTATGAGCGACTCCTAGGAGACCTGTAACAGATTCCGGTGCACCTGTGCAGGTTTACTGTATCCCTTGGACCTTCACATTGACCATGAAACACAGAAATAGCATCGGGATTGAATACAAAAGGCACAATGCCGACTTAAGTACAAGTAGAGTGAATCTTCTAAGAGTATGTGCTTTGATCGGCTCTTAAAAGACCAGTATTCGATTCCGATGCACCATTGCAGGTTTACTGTGTCCCTTGGACCTCCAAATTGACAATGAAACATAGAAATTGCATCGTGATTGAATACAAAAGGCACAATGCCAACTTAAGTACCAGAATAGAGAATCTTCAAAGTGTTTTTGATTTGAGCGGCTCCTGGGAGACAAGTATTAGTTTCCGATGCACCAGTGCAGGTTTACTGTATCCCATGGAAATTCACATTAACCATGAAATACTGAAATTGCATTGGGATTGAATACAACATGCACAATGCCGACTTAAACACAAGAGGAGGGAAACTTCTTGGAGTTCTTGCTCTGGGCGGCTCCTGGGAGACCACTACTAGATTCCGATGCACCAGTGCTGATTTACTGTATCCATTGGATCTTCCCATTGACCAAGAAACATAGAAATTGCGCAGGATTGAATACAAAATGTACAATGCCATCTTAAGTACAAGAAGATTTAATCTTCTAAGAGTTTGTTCTTTGAGCGTCTCCTGGGAGACCAGTATTCCATTCCGATGCACCAGCGCAGGTTTACTGTGTCCCTTGGACCATCACATTGACCATGAAACACTGAAATTGCATCGGGATTGAATACAGAAATGCACTATTCCGACTGAAGTACAAGAACAGTGAATCTTCTAAGTGTTTGTGCTTTGAGCGGCTCCTGGGAGACCAGTAGTAGATTCCGATGCACCAGTGCAGATTTACTGCATCCATTGGTCCTCCATATTGACCATGAAACACAGATATTGCATAGGGAAGGAATTGAAAAAGGCGCAATGCCAACTAAAGTACAAGAAGAGTGAATCTTGTGAGAGTTTATGTTAGAGCGGCTCCTGGGAGACCAGTATTAGATTCCGATGCACCAGGGCAGGCTTACTGTATCCCCTGGACTTCACATTGACCATGAAACACAGAAATTGCATCGTGATTGAATACAAAGGCACAATGACGACTTAAGTACAAGAAAAAAGAATCACCTAAGAGTTAGTGGTTTGAGCGGCTCCTGGGAGACCAGTAGTAGATTACGATGCACCAGTGCAGGTTTACTGTATCCCTTGGACTTTCCCATTGAGCATGAAACACAGAAATTGCATGGGGATTGAATACAAAATGCACAATGCTGATTAAAGTACAAGAAGAGTGGAATTTCTAAGAGTTTTTTGCTTTGAGCAGTTCCTGGGGGACCAGTAGTAGATTCCGATGCACCAGTGCAGGTTTACTTTATCCCATGGATCTGCACATTAGCCCACAAACACAGACATGGTGTTGGGATTGAATACAACAGGCACAATGCCGACTTAAGTACAAGAAGAGTGAATCATCTAAGAGTTTATGCTTTGAGCGTCTCCTGGAAGTCCAGTTTTAAATTCCGATGCACCAGTGCAGGTTTACTATATCCCTTGGACCTTCATATTGACCATGAAACACAGAAATAG
This sequence comes from Schistocerca americana, assembly GCF_021461395.2. Classification (NCBI taxonomy): domain Eukaryota; kingdom Metazoa; phylum Arthropoda; class Insecta; order Orthoptera; family Acrididae; genus Schistocerca; species Schistocerca americana. The sequence continues at coordinate 146,188,610 of NC_060130.1, read as the reverse complement.
CAACGGGATAGAATAAAAAAGGCACAATGACAATTTAAGTACAAGTAGAGTGAATCTTCTAAGAGTTTGTGATTTGAGCACCTCCTGGGAGACCAGTATTAGATTCCGATGCACCAGTGCAGGTTTACCGTATCCCTTGGACCTTCACATCGACCAAGAAACACAGAAATTGAATCGGGATTGTATGCAAAATGCTCAATGCCTACTTAAGTACAAGAGGAGTGAATCTTCTAAGAGTTCGTGCTATGAGCGACTCCTAGGAGACCTGTAACAGATTCCGGTGCACCTGTGCAGGTTTACTGTATCCCTTGGACCTTCACATTGACCATGAAACACAGAAATAGCATCGGGATTGAATACAAAAGGCACAATGCCGACTTAAGTACAAGTAGAGTGAATCTTCTAAGAGTTTGTGTTTGAGCGGCTCCTGGGAGACCAGTATTAGATTCCGATGCAACACTGCAGGTTTACTGAATCCCTTGGAGCTTTACATTGACCATGAGACACAGAAATTGCATCGGGATTGAATACAAAAGGCACAATGCCGACTTAGGTACAAGAAGAGTGATGCTTCTAAGAGCTTGTGCTTTGAACGGCTCCTGGGAGACCAGTATTAGATTCCGAAGCGTCAAAGCCGGTTTACTGTATCCATTTGACCTTCACTTTGACTATGAAGCACAAAACTTACATCAGGTTTGATAGCAAAAAGCACAAAGCCAACTTAAGTAGGATAAGAGTGAATCTTTTAAGAGTCTGTGCTTTGAGTGGCTCAGGGAAGACTAGTATTAGATTCCGTTGCTCCGGTGCCGGTTTACTGTATCCCTTGGACATTCACATTGACCATGAAACTCAGAAATTGCATCGGGATTTAATACAAGAGGCACAATGCCGACATAAGTACAAGAAGAGTGAATCCTCCAAGAGTTTGAGCTTTGAGCGGCATCTTGGAGGCCAGTATTAGATTCCGAAGCACCAGTGCAGGTTTACTGTATCTCTTGGACCTTCAAATTGACCATGAAACACAGAAATTGCATCGGGATTAAATACAAAATGCTCAATGCCGACTTAAGTACACGAGGAGTGAATGTTCTAAGAGTTTGTGCTTTGGGCGACTCCTGGGAGACCAGTAGTAGACTCCGGTGCACCTGTGCTGGTTTTCTGAATCTCTTGGACCTTCACATTGACCATGCAACACAAAAACTGCATCGGAATTGAATACAAAATGCACAATGCCGTCTTAAGTACAAGAGGAGTGAATCTGCTAAGACTTTGTGCTTTGAGCGGCTCCTGGGAGACCAGTATTAGATTCCGATGCATCAGTGCAGGTTTGCTGTATTCATTTGCCGTCACATTGACTATGAAACACAGAACTTGCATCGGGTTTGATACCAAAAGGCACAATTCCGACTTAAGTACAAGAAGAGTGAATCTTTTAAGAGTTCGTATTTCGAGCGTCTCCTGGGAGGCCAGTAGTGGATTCCGGTGCACCTGTGCAGCTTTACTGTATCCCCTGGACCTTCACATTGACCATGAAGCAGAGATATTGCATCGGGATTGAATACAAACGGCACAATGCCGACTTAAGTACAAGAACAGTGAATCTTCTGAGCGTTTGTGCCTTGAACCTCTCTTGGGAGACCAGTATTATATTCCGATGCACCAGTGCAGGTTTACTGCATCCCTTGGACCTTCACATTGACCATGAAACACAGAAATTGAATCGGGATTCAGTACAAAAGGCACAATGCCGACTCAAGTACAAGAAGAGTGAATCTTCGAGTATTTCTAATTTGAGCGGCTCCTGGGAGACCAGTATTAGATTCCGATTCACCAGTGGAGGTTTACTGTATTCCTTGGACCTTCACATTAACCATGAAATACAGAAATTGCATCGGGATTGAATACAAAATATCACAATGCTGACTTAAGCACGAGAAGAGTGAATCTTATAAGAGTTTTTGCTTTGAGCGGCTCCTGGGAGACCAGAATTAGATTCCGATGCAACAAGTGCAGATTTACTGTATCCATTGGACCTTCACATTGACCATGAAACACAGAAATAGCATCGGGATTGAATACAAAGTGCTCAATGCCGACCTAAGTAAAAGAGGAGTGACTCTTCTCAGGGTTGGCGCTTTGAGCGACTCCTGGGAGACCAGTTGAAGATTCCGGTGCAGCTGTGCAGGTTTTCTGTATCCCTTGGACCTTCACATTGACCACGAAAGACAAAAATTGCAGCGGAATTGAATACAAACTGCACAGTGCCGTCTTAAGTACAAGAAGAGTGAATCTTCAAAGAGTTCGTGCGTTGAGCGTCTCCTGGGAGACCAGTATTATGATTCCGATGCACCAGTGCTGGTTTACTGTATCCCTTGGACCTTCATATTGACCATGAAACACAGAAATTCCATCGTGATTGAATACAAAAACAACAATGCCGACTTAAGTACAAGAAGAGTGAATCTTCTAAGAGTTTGTGCTCTGAGCGGCTCCTGGGAGGCCAGCATTAGATTCCGATGCACCAGTGAAGGTTTTCCGAATCCCTTGGACATTCCCATTCACCATGAAACTCAGAAATTGCTTCGGGAATTAATACAAAAAGCACAATGCCGACTTATGTACAAGAAGAATGAATCTTCCAAGAAATTTTTGCATTGAGCGGCCCCTTGGAGGCCGGTATTTGATTCCGATGCACCAGTGCCGGTTAGTTGTATCCCTTGGATATTCACATTGACATAGAATCACAGAAATGGCATCGGGATTGGATACAACAGGGACAATGCCGACTTAAGTACAGGACGAGTGAAGCTTCTAAGAGTTTGTGCTTTGATTGGCTTCTGGGAGACCTGTATTAGATTCCGATGCACCAGAGCAGGTTTACTGTATCCCTTAGACCTTCACATTGACTATGAAACTCAGAAACTGCATCGGGATTTAATACAAAAGGCACAATGCCGACTTATGTACAAGAAGAGTGAATCTTCCAAGAGTTTGTGTTTTGAGCGGCCCATTGGAGACCGGATTAGATTCCGATGCACCAGTGCAGGATTTCTGTATCCCTTGGACCTTCACATTGACCATGAAACACAGAAATTGCATCTCGATTGAATACAAAAGGCACAATGCCGACTTAAGTACAAGATGAGTGAATCTTCTAAGAATTTGTGCTGTGAGCTTGTCATGGGAGACCAGTGTTAGATTCCGATGCAGCAGTGCAGGTTTACTGTATCACTTGGACCCTCACATTGACCATGAAACTAAGAAATAGCATCGGTATTTAATACAAAAGGCACAATGCCGACTTATGTACCAGAAGAGTGATTCTTCCAAGAGGATATGCTTTGATCGGCCCCTTTCAGACCGGTATTAGATTCCGGTGCACCAGTGCAGGTTTACTGTATCCCTTTGAGCGTCACATTGACCATGAAACACAGTGATTGAATCGGGATTGAATACATAACGCACAATGCCGACTTCAGTACGAGAAGAGTGAAACTTCTAATAGTTTTGGTTTGAGCGGCTCCTGGGAGACCACTATTTGAATACGATGCACCAGTGCAGGTTAATTGTATCCCTTTGACCTTCACATTAAACATGAATCACAGAAATTGCATCGGAATTGACTATAAAGGGCACAATGCCGACTTAAGTAAAAGAAGAGTGAATCTTCTAAGAGTTTTTGAATTGAGCGGCTTCTGAGAGACCAGTATTAGATTCCGATGTACCAGTGCAGGGTGACCGTATCCCTTGGACCTTCACATTGACCATGAAACTCAGAACTTGCAAAGGGATTGAATATAAAAGGCACAATGCCGACTTAAGTACAAGAGGAGTGAATCTTCTAAGAGTTTGTGTTTTGAGCGGCTCCTGAGAGACCAGTATTAGATTTCGATTCACCAGTGCAGGTTTACTGTATCCCTTGGGCCTTCAAATTGACCATGAAACACAGAAATTGCATCGGGATTGAATAGAAAAGGCACAATGCCGACATAAGTACAAGTAGAGTGAATCTTCTGAGGGTTTGGGATTTGAGCATCTCCTGGGAGACCAGTATTAGATTCCGATGCACCAGTGCAGTGTTACTGTTTCCCTTGGACTTTCACATTGACCATGAAACACAGGTATTGCATCGGGAATGAATACAAAATGCAAGAAGCTGACTTACGGACAAGTAGAGTGAATCTTCTAAGAGTTTGTGCTTTGAGCTTCTCATGGAAATCCATTATTTGATTCCGATGCACCAGTGCAGGTTTACTGTATCCCTTGGACCTTCACATTGACCAAAAAACATAGAAATTGCATCGGGATTGAATTCAAAAGGCACAATGCCGACTTAAGTACGAGAAGAGTTAATCTTCTAAGAGTTTGTGCTTTGAGCGGCTCATGGCAGACCATAATTTGATTCCGATGCACCAGTGCAGGTTTACTGCATCTCTTGAACCTTCACATTGTCCATACAACCAGAAAAAGCATCGGGACTGAATACAACTGGCACAATGCCAACATAAGTGCAAGAAGAGTGGATCTTCAAAGAGGTTGTGCTTTGAGAGGCTCCTGGGAGACCACAATTAGAGGTTGGTTTGTGGGATTAAAGGGACCAGACTGCAATGGTCATCGGTCCCAGTATTAGATTCCGATGCATCAGTGCTGGTTTATTGTATCCCGTTGGCCTTCACATTGACCATGAAACACAGAAATTGCATCGGGATGAATACAAAAGGCACAATGCCGACATAAGTGCAAAAAGAGTGAATCTTCTAAGAGTTTGTGCTTTGCGAGGCTCCTGGGAGACCAGCATTAGGTTTCGATGCACCAGTGCCGGATTACTCTGTCCCTTGGACCTTCACATTGAATATGAAACACAGAAATTGCATCGGGCTTGAATACAAAAGGCACAATCCCGACAAATGTACAAGAAGAGTGAATCTTCCAACAGTTTGTGCTTTGAGCGGCCCCATGGAGACCAGTATTAGATTACGATGCACCAGTGCAATTTTACTGTATCCCTTGGACCTTCACATTGACCAAGAAACACAGATATTGCATCGGGATAGAATACAAAAGGCACAATGCTGACTTAAGTACTTGTAGAGTGAATCTTCTAAGAGTCTGTGTGTTGAGCGGCTCCTGGGATACCAGTATTAGAGTCCGATGCACCAGTGCAGGTTTTTTCTATCCCTTGGAACTTCGCATTGACCATAAAACATACACAATGCATCGGGATTGAATCCATAAAGCACAATGCCGACATAAGTACAAAAAGAGTGAATCTTCTAAGTTTTTGTGCTATGAGCGGTTCCTGGGAGACCAGTATTCGATTCCGATGCACCAGTGCATGTTTACTGTATCCTTTGGACCTTCACATTGACCATGAAACTAAGAAATCGCATTGGGATTGAATCAAAATTGCACAATGCCGCCTTAAGTACTAGCAGAGTGAATCTTCTAAGCGTTTGTGCTTTGAGCGGCTCCTGCTAGACCAGTACTAAAGTCCGATGCATCAGTCCAGGTTTACTATATGCCTTTGACCTTCACCTTAACCGTGGAACCCTGAAATTGCATCGGGTTTGAATTGAAAAGGCACAATGCCGACTTAAGTACGAGAAGAGAGTATCTTCTAAGAGTCCGTGCTTTGAGCGGGTCTTGGGATTCCAGTATTAGATTCCGATGCACCAGTGCAGGTTTACTGTGTACCTTGGATCTTCACATTGGCCATGAAACACAGAAATTCCATCGGGTTTGAATACAAAAAGCACAATACCAACTTAAGTACAAGAAGTGTGCATCTTCTATGAGTTTGGAATTAGAGCGTCTCCTGGGAGACCAGTATTAGATTCTGACGCACCACTGCAGGTTTACAGTATCCCTTGGACCTTCACTTTGACCACGAAACACAGAAATTGCATCGGGATAGAATACAAAAGGCACAATGCCGAGTTAAGTACAAGAAGAGTGAATCTTCTAAGAGTTTATTTTTTAGTGACTCCTGGGAGAACAGTATTAGATTCCGATGAACCAGCGCTGGTTTACTGTATCCCTTGGACCTACACATTGACCAAGAAACGCAATAATTGCATTGGGATTGAATACAAACTTTACCATGCTGACTTAAGTACAAGAAGAGTGAATCTACTAAGAGTTTGTGCTTTGAGCGACTCTTGCTAGACCAGAAATTGACTCTGGTGCATCTGTGCAGTTTTACTGTATCCCTTGGACCTACACATTGACCATGAAACACAGATATTGCATCGGGTCTGAATACAAATGGCACAATGCCGACTTAAGTACAAGAAGAGCGAATGTTCTAAGAGTATGTGCTTTGAGCGGATCCTGGGAGACCAGTATTAGATTCCGATGCACCGGTGCAGGTTTTCTGTATCCGTTGGACTTTCACATTGACCATGAAACATAAAAATTGCTTCGGGATTGAATACAAAAGGCACAGTGCTGACTTAAGTACAAGTTAAGTGAAACTTCTAAGAGTTTGTGCTAGGAGCGGCTCCGGGAGACCAGTATTAGATTCCGAAGCATCAGTGCAGGTTTACAGTATCCCTTGGACCTTCACTTTCAAACGAAACACAGAAATTGCATCGGGATTGAATACAAAAGGCACAATGCCGACTTAACTACAAGAAGAGTGAATCTTTGAAGAGTTTGTGGTTTGAGCGTCTCCTGGAAGACCAGTATTAGATTCCGACGCACCAGTGCAGGTTTACTGTATCCCTTGGACCCTCACATTGACCATGAAAGACAGAAATTGCATCGGGATTGAATACAAAATGCACAATGCCGACTTAAGTGCAAGAAGAGTGAATGTTCTAAGAGTTTGTGCTTTTAGCGGCTAATGGGAGACCAGTATTAGATTCTGATCAACCAGCGAAGGTTTACTGAATCCCTTGGACCTTCACATTGACCATGAAACACAGATACTGCATTGGGATTGAATAGAAATTGCACAATGCCGCCTTAAGTACTAGCAGAGTGAATCTTCTAAGCGTTTGTGTTTTGAGCGGCTCCTGCTAGACCAGTATTAGAGTCCGATGCATCAGTCCAGTTTTACTATATCCCTTTGACCTTCACCTTAACCGTGTAACACTGAAATTGCATCGGGTCGAAATTCAAAAGGCACAATGCCGACTTAAGTACGAGAAAAGAGTATCTTCTAAGAGTCTGTGCTTTGAGCGGATCTTGGGAGTCCAGTATTAGATTCCGATGCACCAGTGCAGGTTTACTGTGTACCATGGATCTTCACATTGACCATGAAACACAGAAATTGCATCGGGTGTGAATACAAAAAGCACAATGCCAACTCAAGTACAAGAAGTGTGCATCTTCTATGTGTTTGTTATTTGAGCGTCTCCTGGGAGACAAGTATTTGATTCCGAAGCATCAGTGCAGGTTTACTGTATCCCTTGGACCTTCACATTGACCATGAAACACAGAAATTGCATCGGAATTGAATACAAAAGCAACAGTACCGACTTTAGTACATGAAGAGTTAATCTTCTAAGAGTTTGTGCTTTGAGCGGCTCCAGGGAGACCAGTAGTAGATTGCGATGCACCAGTGCAGGTGTACTGTATCCTTTCGACTTTCATATTGACCATGAAATTCAGATATTGCGTCAGGATTGAATACAAATGGCACAATACCGACTTAAGTACAAGGAGACTGAATCTTCTAAGAGTTTGTGATTTTAGCGGCTCCTGGGAGACCAGTAATAGAATCCGATGCACCAGTGCTGGTTTACTGAATCCCTTGGACCTTCAAATTGACCATGAATCACAGGTATTGCATCGCTATTGAATACAAAAGGTTCAATGCCGACTTAAGTACTGGAATAGTGAATCTTCTAAGAGAATTTGCTTTGAGCGGCTCTTGGGAAACTAGTATTAGATTCCGATGCACCAGAGCAGGTTTAGTGGATCCGTTGGACTCTCACATTGACCATGAAACACAGAATTTGCATCGGGATCGAAAACAAATGGCACAATGCCGACTTAAGTACAAGAAGAGTGAATTTTCTTAGAGTCTGTGCTTTAAGCGGTTCTTTGGCGGCCAGTATTAGATTTCAGTGCAGGTTTTCTGTATACCTTGGGCCTTCACAATGACCATGAGTCACAGAATGTGCATTGAGATTGAATACAAAAGGCACAATGCCGACTTAAGTTCAAGAAGAGTGAAGCTTCTAAGAGTTTGTGCTAAGAGTGGCTCCGAGGTACCAGTATTAGATTCCGAACCATCCATGCAGGTTTACTGTATCCCTTGGACCTTCACATTGACCATGAAAAACAGAAATTGAATCGGGATTGAATACATAAGGCACAATGCCGACTTAAGTACAAGAAGAGTGAATCTTCGACGAGTTTTTGGTTTTAGCGTCTCCTGGAAGACTAGTTTTAGATTCCCATGCACCTGTGCAGAATTACTGTATCTCTTGGATTTTCACATTAACCATGAAACACAGAAATTGCATCGGGATTGAATACAAAATGCACAATGCCGGCTTAAGTACAAGAAGAGTGAATGCTTTAAGAGTCTGTGCTTCGAGCGGCTCCTGGGAGACCAGTACTAGATTCCTATGAACCAGCGCAGGTTTACTGTATCCCTTGGACATTGAAAATGACCATGAAACACATATATTGCATCGGGATTGAATACAAATCACAGAATGCCGACTTAAGTACAAGCAGAGTGAATCATCGACGAGTTTGTTGATTTAGCGTCTCCTGGAAGACAAGTATTAGATTCCGATGCACCTGTGCAAGTTTACTGTATCTCTTGGACTTTCACATTGACCGTGAATCACAGAAATTGCATCGGGATTGAATACAAAATGCACAATGCCGACTTAAGTACAAGCAGAGTGAATCTTCTAAGTGTTCCTGCTTTGAGCGGCTCCTGCTAGCCCAGTAGTAGATTGCGATGCACCAGTGCAGGGTTACAGTATCCCTTGGGCCTTCACATTGACCATGAAATTCAGAAATTGCGTCGGGATTGAATACAAAAGGCACAATGCCGACTTAAGTACAAGAGGAGTGAATCTTCTAAGAGCTTGTGCTTTGAGCGTCTCCTGGGAGACCAGTAGTAGATTCCGATCCACCAGTGCAGGTTTACTGTGTCCCTTCGACCTTCAAATTAACCATGAAACACAGAAATTGCATCGGGATTGATACAAAAGGCACAATGCCGACTTAAGTTCTAGAAGAGTGAATCTTCTAAGAGATTGTTCTTTGAGCGGCTCTTGGGAGACTAGCATTAGACTCTGACGCACCAGTGCAGGTCTACTGTATCCGTTGGACTCTCACTTTGACCATGAAACACAGGTATTGCATCGGGATTGAATACAAAAGATACAATGCCGACTTAAATACAAGAAGAGTGAATTTTCTTAGAGTCTGTGCTTTGAGCGTATCTTGGGAGACCAGTATTGGATTCCGATGCTCCAGTGCAGGTTTACTGTATACCTTGGACCTTCACATTAACCATGAACCACAGAAGTTGCATCGGGTTTGAATTCAAAAGCCACAATGCCGACTTAAGTACAAGAAGAGTGAGTCTTCAAAGAGTTTATGCTTTTAACGGCTCCTGGGTGACAAGTATTTGATTCCGATGCACCAGTGCAGGTTTACTGTTACCCTTGGACGTTCACATTTACCATGAAACAAGGAAATTGCATCGGGATTGAATGCAAAAGGCACATTGCTGACTGAAGTGCAAGAAGAGTGAATCCTCTAAGAGATTGTGCTTTGAGCGTCTCCTGGGAGACCAGTATTAGAATCCGATGCACCAGGGCAGGTTTACTGTATCTCTTGGAATTTCACATTGACCATGAAACACAGAAACTGCATCGGGATTAAATACAAAAGGCACAATGCCGACTTAAGTAGAAGAAGAGTGAATCTTCTAAGAGTTTATGATTTGAGCGGCTCCTGGAAAACGAGTATTAGATTCCGATGAACCAGCGCAGGTTTACAGTATCCCTTTTACCTTAACATTGACCACGAAAGACAGAAATTCCATCGGCACTGAATACAGAAAACACAATGCCGACTTATGTACAAGAAGAGTGATCCCCTAAGAGTTTGTGCTTTGAGCGGCTGCTGGGAAACCAGTATTAGATTCTGATGCCCTAGTGCAGGTTTACTGCATCCCTTGGGCATTCACATAGACCATGAAACACAGAAATTGCAACGGGATTGAATGCAAAATGCACAATGCCGACTTAAGTACAAAAAGAGTGAATCTTCTAAGAGATAGTAATTTGAGCCCCTCCTGGGAGACCAGTATTAGATTACGAAGCATCCGTGCAGGTTTACTGTATCCGTTTGCGCTTCACATTGAACATGAAACACAGGAGTTGCATCGGGATTGACTACAAAAGGCACAATGCCGACCTAAGTACAAGAGGAGTGAATCTTCTAAGAGTTTTTGCTTTTAGCGGCTCCTGGGAGACCAGTATTAGATTACGATGCATTAGTGCAAGTTAACTGTATCTCTTTGCCATTCACATTGAATATGAAACGCAGGAATTGCATCGGGATTGACAACAAAAGGCACAATGCCAACCTACGTACAAGAAGAGGGAATCTTCTAAGAGTTTGTGCTTTTAGCGCCTCTCGGGAGACCAGTAGTAGATTCCGATGCACCACCGCGGGTTTACTGAATCCTTTGGTTCTTCACATTGACCATGAAACTCAGAAATTGCATCGGGATTGAATACAAAAGGCACATTGCCGACTTAAGTACAAGAATAGTGTATCTTCGAAGAGTTTGTGCTTTAAGCGGCTCCTGGGAGACCAAAATTATTTTCTGAAGAACCAGCGCAGGTTTACTGTACCCTTGGACCTTCACATTGACCATGAAACCCAAAAATTGCATTGGGATTGAATACAAACGGCACAATGCCGACTAAAGTGCAAGAAGAGCGAAACTCCTAAGAGTTTGTGCTATGAGCGGCTCCGGGAGACCTGTATTAGATTCCGAAGCATCAGTGCAGGTTTGGTGTATCCCTTGGACCTTCAGATTGACCATGAAACACAGAAATTGCATCGGGATTGAATACAGAAGCCACAATGCCCACTTAAGTACAAGAAGAGTGAATCTTCTAAGTGTTTGTGCTTTGAACGGCTCCTGGGAAACCAATATTAGATTCCGATGCACCATTGCAGGTTTACTGTATCCCTTGGATCTTCACATTGACCATGAAACACAGAAATTGCATCGGGATTGAAAAAAATGGCACAATGCCGACTTAAGTACAAGAAGAGTGAATCTTCGAAAAGTTTGTGCTTTGAGCGGCTCCTGGGAGACCATAATTATTCTCCGTTGAACAAGCGCAGGTTTACTGTATACCTTGGACCTTCACATTAAACATGAAAAACAGAAATTGCATCGGGATTTAATACAAAAAACACAATGCCGGCTTATGTACAAGACGAGTGAATCCACCAAGAGTTTATGCTTCCAGCGGCCCCTTTGAGACCAGCATAAGATTCCGATTCACCTGTGCAGGTTTACTCTATTCCTTTGACCTTCAAATTGACCAAGAAACACAGTTAATGAATCGGCATAGAGTACCAAATGCACGATTCGGACATAAGTACGAGAAGAGTGAATGTTCTAAGAGTTTGTGCTTTTAGCGGCTCCTAGGAGACCAGTACTAATTCCGATGAACCAGCGCAGGTTAACTGTATCCCTTGGACCTTCACTTTGACCATGAAAGACAGAAATTGCATCGGGATTGAATACAAAAGGCACAATGCCGACCTAAGTACAAGAAGAGTGAATCTTCGAAGAGTTTGTGCTTTGTGCGTCTCCTGGAATACCAGTATTAAATTCTGATAAACCATTGCAGGTTTACTGTATCCCTTGGACCTTCACTTTGACCATGAAACACAGAAATTGCATCGGGATTGAATAAAAAACGCACAATGCCGACTGAAGTACAAGAAGAGTGAATCTTCGAATAGTTAGTGCTTCGATCGGCTCCTATGAGACCAAAATTAGATTCCGATGCACCAGTGCAGGTTTACTGTATACCTTGGACTTTGACATTGACCATGAAACACATATGTTGCATTGGGATTGAATACAATTTGCACATTGCTGACTTAAGTAGAAGCAGAGTGAATCTTCTAAGGGTTTGTGCTTCGAGCGGCTCCTGCTAGACCAGTATTAGACTCCGATGCATCAGTGCAGTATTTTTGTATCCCTTTGTCATTTACCTTGACCGTGAAACACTGAAATTGCATCGGGTTTGAATACAAAAGGCACAATGCCAACTTATGCAAAAGAGGAGTACATCTTCTATGACTTTGTACTTTGAGTGTCTCCTGGGAGACCAGAATTAGATTCCGATGCACCTGTGCAGGTTTACAGTAACCCTGGGACCTTCACATTGACCATGAAACACAGAAATTGTATCGGGATTTAATACAAATGACACAATGCCGACTTAATTACAAAGAGAGTAAATGTTCTAAGAACTTGTGCTTTGAATGGCTCCTTGGAGACCAGTAGTAGATTGCGATGCACCAGTGCAGGTTTACTGTATCCCTTGGGCCTTCACATTGACCATGAAACTCAGAAATTGCATCGGGATTGAATACAAATGGCCCAATACGGACCAAATTATACGAAGAGTGAATCTTCTAAGAGTTTGTGCTTTGGACGGCTCTTGGGATACCAGTATTAAATTCCGATGCACCAGTGCAGGTTTACTGAATCCCTTGGACCTTCACATTGACCATGAAACACAGCAATTTGCAATGGAATGAATACAAAAGGCACAATGCCGACTTAGGGACAAGAGGAAAGAATCTTCCAAGAGTTTGTGGTTTCAGTGGCTACTGGGAGACCAGTATTAGATTTCGATGCACCAGTGCAGGTTTACTGCATCCCTTGGACTTTCACATTGACCAATAAACACAGAAATTGCATCGGTATTGAATACAAAATGCACAATGCCGACTTAAGTACAAGAAGAATGAATCTTATAAGAGTTTGTGCTTTGAGCAGTTCCTGGGAGACCAGTATTCGACTCCGATCCACCAGTGCAGGATTACTGTATCCCGTGGACTTTCACATTGACCATGAAACACAGAAATTGCACCGGAATTGAATACAAAATGCACAATGCCGACATAAGTACAAGTAGAGTGAATCCTCTAAGAGTTTGTGCTCAGAGTGTCTCCTGCTAGACATGTGTTGGACTCCGATGCATCAGTCCAGTTTTACTGTATCCCTTCGACCTTCACAAGGACACTGAAACACAGTTATTGCAACGGGTTTGGATACAAAAGGCACAATGCCGACTTAAGTACAACAAGAGTGTATCTTCTAAGAGCCTGTGCTTTGAGCGGATCTTTGGAGACCAGTATTAGATTTCGATGCACCTGTGCAGGTTTACTGTATACCCTGGACCTTCAAATTGACCTAGAAACTCAGATATTGCATTGGGATTGAATACAAAAGGCACAATGCCGACTTAAGTACAAGAAGAGAGAATCTTCTAAGAGTTTGCGCTTTGAGCGGCTCTTGTGAGACCAGTATTAGATTCCGATGCATCGGTGGAGGTTTGGCATATCCCTTTGACTTTGACATTGACCGTGAAACACAGAAATTGCATCGTGTTTCAATACAAAAGGCATAATGCCAACTTAAGTACAAGAAGGGTGGATCTTCTATGAGTAGGTGCTTTGAGCGTCTCCTGAGAGACCAGTATCAGATTCCGATGCACCAGTGCATGTTTACTGTAACCCTCAGACTTTCACATTGCGAATGACACACAGAAATTGCATCAGGATTGAATACAAAATCCACAATGCCGACTTAAATACAAGAAGAGTGGATCTTCTATTAATTTGTGCTTTGAGCGGCTCCTGGGAGACCAGTATTAGATTCTGATGCACCAGTGAAGGTTTACTGTATCCCTTGGACTTTCACATTGTCCATGAAACACAGAATTTGCACCAGGATTGAATACAAACTGCACAATGCCGATATAAGTACAAGAAGAGTGAATCCTCTAAGAGATTGTGCTTTGAGTGGCTCCTGCTGGACCAGTATTAGACTCCCATGCATCAGTCCAGATTTACTGTATCCCTTCGACCTTCACATTGACCGGGAAACACAGAAATTGCATCGGGTTTGGATACAAAAGGCACAATGCCGACCTAAGTACAAGAAGAGCGTATCTTCTAAGAGTCTGTGCTATGAGTGGGTCTTGGGAGACCAGTATTATATTTCGATGCACCAGTGCAGGTTTACAGTTTACCTTGGCCTTTGACATTGAAGATGAAACTCAGATATTGCATCGGGATTGAATACAGAGTGCACAATGCCCACATAAGTGCACGAAGAGTGAATCTTCTGAGAATTTGTGCTTTAAGTGGCTCCTGCTAGACCAGTATTAGACTCCGATGCATCAGTGCAGTTTTTCTGTATCCCTTTGGCCTTCACATTGATAGTGAAACACAGAAATTGCAGCTGGTTTGAATACAAAAGGCACAATGCCGACTTACGTACAGGAAGGGTGTATCTTCAAAGAGGCTGTGATTTGAGCGGATCTTGGGAGACCAGTATTAGGTTACGACGCACCAGTGCAGGTTTAGTGTATACCTTGGACCTTGACATTGATCATTAAACACGGAAATTGCATAGGGATTGAATAAAAATTCAAAATGCCTACTTAAGTACAAGAAGAGTGAATCTTCTAAGAGTTTGTGCTTTGAGCACCTCCTGGGAGACCAGAATTAGATTCCGATGCAACAGTGGAGCCTTACTGTATCCCTTTGACCTTGTCGTTGACTGTGAAACACAGAAATTGCTTCGGGTTTGAATACAAAATGCACAATGCAAACTTAAGTACAAGAAGCGTGGATCTTCTACGAGTTTGTGCTTTTAGCGTCTCCTGGGAGACCAGTATTAGATTCTGATGCACCAGTGAAGGTTAACTGTATCCCTTGGACCTTCACATTGACCATGAAATTTAGATGCTGCATCGGGATTGAATACAAAAGGCACAATGCCCACTTAAGTATAAGAAGAGTGAACCTTATAAGAATTTGTGCTTTGATCGGCTCCTGGGAGACCAGTAGTAGATTGCGATGCACCAGTGCTGCTTTACTGTATCCCTTGGGCCTTCACATTGACCATGAAACACAGAAATTGCATCGGGATTGAATACAAAAGGCACAATACCGACCTAAGTACAAGAAGAGTGAATATTCGAAGAGTTTGTGCTTTGTGCGTCTCCTGGAATACCAGTATTAAATTCTGATAAACCTGTGCAGGTTTACTGTATCCCTTGGACCTTCACATTGTCCCTGAAACACAGAACTTGCATCGGGATTGAATAAAAAATGCACAATGCCGACTAAAGTACAAGAAGAGTGAATCTTCGAATAGTTAGTGCTTCGATCGGCTCCTGTGAGACCAAAATTAGATTCCGATGCACCAGTGCAGGTTTACTGTATCCCTCGGACTTTGACATTGACCATGAAACACAGATGTTGCATCGGGATTGAATACAATTTGCACAACGCTGACTTAAGTAGTAGCAGAGTGAATCTTCTAAGAGTTTGTGTTTCGAGCGGCTCCTGCTAGACCAGTATTAGACTCTGATGCATCAGTGCAGTTTTTTTGTATCCCTTTGACCATCACCTTGACCGTGAAACACAGAAATTGCATCGGGTTAGAATACAAAAGGCACAATGCCAACTTATGCAAAAGAAGAGTACATCTTCTATGACTTTGTACTTTGAGCGTCTCCTGGGAGACCAGAATTAGATTCCGATGCACCTGTGCAGGTTTACAGTATCCCTTGGGCCTTCACTTTCACCATGAAACACAGAAAATGCATCGGGATGGAATTCAAAAGGCACAATGCCGACTTAAGTACAAGAAGGGTGAATCTTCTAAGAGTTTGTGCTTTGAGCGGCTCCTGGGAGACCAGTAGTGGATTCCGATGCACCAGTGCAGGTTTACTGTATCCCTTGCTCCTTCACATTGACTACGAATTACAGAAATTGCATCGGGATTGAACACAAAAGGCACAATGCGGACTGAAGTACAAGAAGAGTGAATATTCCAATAGTTTCTGATTTGAGCGTCTCTTGGGAGACCAGTACTAGATTCCGATGCACCAGTGCAGGTATACTGTCTCGCTTGGACTTTCAACTTGATCATGAGACACGGATATTGCATTGCGATTGAATACAAAAGGCACAATGCTGACTTAAGTACAAGAAGAGTGAATATTCTAAGAGTTTGTACTTTCAGCGGCTCCTGGGAGACCAGTAATTGATTCTGATGCATCAGTGAAGGTTTACCATAACCCTAGGACCTTCACATTTAACTTTAAACACAGAAATTGCATCGGGATTGAATACAAAATGCACAATGCCGACTTAAGTACAAGAAGAGCGAATCTTATAATAGTTTGTGCTTTGAGAGGCTCTAGGCAGACCAGTATTAGATTCTGACGCACCAGTGCAGGTATACGGCATCCCTGGGATTTCACTTTGACCATGAAACACAGAAATTGCATCGGGATTGAATACAATAAGCACATTGCTAACTTAAGTACAAGAATAATGAATCTTCTATGAGTTTGTGTTTCAGCGGCTCCTGGGAGACCAGTATTAGATTCCGAAGCATCAGTGCAGGTTTACTGTACCCTTGGACCTTCACATTGAACCTTAAAGACAGAAGTTGCATCGGGACTGACTACGAAAGGCACAATGACGACCTAAGTACAAGAACAGAGAATCTTCTAAGAGTTTGTGCTTTCAGCGGCTCTTGGGAGACCAGTATTAGATTCCGATGCACCAGTGCAATTTTTTCCGAATCCCTTGGACCTTCACATTGACCATGAAACTGAGACATTGCATCGGGATTGAATTCAAAAGACACAATGCCGACTTAAGTACAAGAAGAGTGAATCTTCAAAGAGCTTATGATTTTAGCTGCTCCTGGGAGTACAGTATTAGATTCCGATGAACCAGCGCAGGTTTACTGTATCACTTGGACCTTCACATTGACCATGAGTAATAGACATTGCATCAGGACTGAATACACAAAACACAATGCCGACTTATGTAAACGAAGAGTGTTTCTTATGAGAGTTTGTGTTTTCAGCGGCCCCTTGGAGACCAGTATTGGATTCCGATGCACCAGTGCAGGTTTACTGTACCCCTTGGACATTCACATTGAGCAGGAAACACAGATAGTGCGTCGGTAATGAATACAAAATGCACAATGCCGACTTAAGTACAAGAAGAGTGAATCTGCTAAGAGTTTGTGCATTGAATGGCTCCTAGGTGACCAGTATTATATTCCGATGCACCTGTGCAGGTTTACTGTATCCCATGGACCTTCAAATTGACCATGAAACACAGAAATTGCATCGAGATTGAATATAAAACGCACACTTCCGACTTATGTACAAGATAAATGCATCCTTTAAGAGTTTGTGCTTTGAGCGGCTTCTGGGAGTCCATTATTAGATTCCGATGCACCAGTGCACATTTACTGTATCCCTTGGACTTTCACATTGTCCATGAAACACAGAAATTGCATCGGGATTGAATACAAGGTGCACAATGCCAACTTAAGTACAGAGGAGTGAATCTTCTAAGAGTTTGTGCTTTGAGCGGCTCCAGCTAGACCAGAATTAGACTCCGATGCATCAATGCGGTTTTACTGTATCCCTTTGACCTTCACCTTGACCGTGAAACACAGAAATTGGATCGGGATTGAATACAAAAGGCACAATGCCGACTTAAGTACAAGAAGAGTGTATCCTCTAAGAGACTGCGCTTTGAGTGGATCTTGGGAGACCAGTGTTAGATTCCGTTGCACCAGTGCAGGTTTACTGTTTACCTTGGACCTTCACATAGACCATGAAACACAGAAATTGCATCGGGATTGAATACAAATGGCATAATGCCGACTTAATTACAAAAAGAGTGAATGTTCTAAGAACTTGTGCTTTGAATGGCTCCTGGGAGTCCAGTATTATATTCCGATGCACCAGTGCACATTTACTGTGTCCCTTGGACCTTCACAAGGACACTGAAACACAGTTATTGCAACGGGTTTGGATACAAAAGGCACAATGCCGACTTAAGTACAACAAGAGTGTATCTTCTAAGAGCCTGTGCTTTGAGCGGATCTTTGGAGACCAGTATTAGATTTCGATGCACCTGTGCAGGTTTACTGTATACCCTGGACCTTCAAATTGACCTAGAAACTCAGATATTGCATTGGGATTGAATACAAAAGGCACAATGCCGACTTAAGTACAAGAAGAGAGAATCTTCTAAGAGTTTGTGCTTTGAGCTGCTCTTGTGAGACCAGTATTAGATTCCGATTCATCGGTGGAGGTTTGGCATATCCCTTTGACTTTGACATTGACCGTGAAACACAGAAATTGCATCGTGTTTCAATAAAAAATTCATAATGCCAACTTAAGTACAAGAAGGGTGGATCTTCTATGAGTAGGTGCTTTGAGCGTCTCCTGAGAGACCAGTATCAGATTCCGATGCACCAGTGCATGTTTACTGTAACCCTCAGACTTTCACATTGCGAATGACACACAGAAATTGCATCAGGATTGAATACAAAATCCACAATGCCGACTTAAATACAAGAAGAGTGGATCTTCTATTAATTTGTGCTTTGAGCGGCTCCTGGGAGACCAGTATTAGATTCTGATGCACCAGTGAAGGTTTACTGTATCCCTTGGACTTTCACATTGTCCATGAAACACAGAATTTGCACCAGGATTGAATACAAACTGCACAATGCCGATATAAGTACAAGAAGAGTGAATCCTCTAAGAGATTGTGCTTTGAGTGGCTCCTGCTGGACCAGTATTAGACTCCCATGCATCAGTCCAGATTTACTGTATCCCTTCGACCTTCACATTGACCGGGAAACACAGAAATTGCATCGGGTTTGGATACAAAAGGCACAATGCCGACCTAAGTACAAGAAGAGCGTATCTTCTAAGAGTCTGTGCTATGAGTGGGTCTTGGGAGACCAGTATTATATTTCGATGCACCAGTGCAGGTTTACAGTTTACCTTGGCCTTTGACATTGAAGATGAAACTCAGATATTGCATCGGGATTGAATACAGAGTGCACAATGCCCACATAAGTGCACGAAGAGTGAATCTTCTGAGAATTTGTGCTTTAAGTGGCTCCTGCTAGACCAGTATTAGACTCCGATGCATCAGTGCAGTTTTTCTGTATCCCTTTGGCCTTCACATTGATAGTGAAACACAGAAATTGCAGCTGGTTTGAATACAAAAGGCACAATGCCGACTTACGTACAGGAAGGGTGTATCTTCAAAGAGGCTGTGATTTGAGCGGATCTTGGGAGACCAGTATTAGGTTACGATGCACCAGTGCAGGTTTAGTGTATACCTTGGACCTTGACATTGATCATTAAACACAGAAATTGCATAGGGATTGAATAAAAATTCAAAATGCCTACTTAAGTACAAGAAGAGTGAATCTTCTAAGAGTTTGTGCTTTGAGCACCTCCTGGGAGACCAGAATTAGATTCCGATGCAACAGTGGAGCCTTACTGTATCCCTTTGACCTTGTCGTTGACTGTGAAACACAGAAATTGCTTCGGGTTTGAATACAAAATGCACAATGCAAACTTAAGTACAAGAAGCGTGGATCTTCTACGAGTTTGTGCTTTTAGCGTCTCCTGGGAGACCAGTATTAGATTCTGATGCACCAGTGAAGGTTAACTGTATCCCTTGGACCTTCACATTGACCATGAAATTTAGATGCTGCATCGGGATTGAATACAAAAGGCACAATGCCCACTTAAGTATAAGAAGAGTGAACCTTCTAAGAATTTGTGCTTTGATCGGCTCCTGGGAGACCAGTAGTAGATTGCGATGCACCAGTGCTGCTTTACTGTATCCCTTGGGCCTTCACATTGACCATGAAACACAGAAATTGCATCGGGATTGAATACAAAAGGCACAATACCGACCTAAGTACAAGAAGAGTGAATATTCGAAGAGTTTGTGCTTTGTGCGTCTCCTGGAATACCAGTATTAAATTCTGATAAACCTGTGCAGGTTTACTGTATCCCTTGGACCTTCACATTGTCCCTGAAACACAGAACTTGCATCGGGATTGAATAAAAAATGCACAATGCCGACTAAAGTACAAGAAGAGTGAATCTTCGAATAGTTAGTGCTTCGATCGGCTCCTGTGAGACCAAAATTAGATTCCGATGCACCAGTGCAGGTTTACTGTATCCCTCGGACTTTGACATTGACCATGAAACACAGATGTTGCATCGGGATTGAATACAATTTGCACAACGCTGACTTAAGTAGTAGCAGAGTGAATCTTCTAAGAGTTTGTGTTTCGAGCGGCTCCTGCTAGACCAGTATTAGACTCTGATGCATCAGTGCAGTTTTTTTGTATCCCTTTGACCATCACCTTGACCGTGAAACACAGAAATTGCATCGGGTTAGAATACAAAAGGCACAATGCCAACTTATGCAAAAGAAGAGTACATCTTCTATGACTTTGTACTTTGAGCGTCTCCTGGGAGACCAGAATTAGATTCCGATGCACCTGTGCAGGTTTACAGTATCCCTTGGGCCTTCACTTTCACCATGAAACACAGAAAATGCATCGGGATGGAATTCAAAAGGCACAATGCCGACTTAAGTACAAGAAGGGTGAATCTTCTAAGAGTTTGTGCTTTGAGCGGCTCCTGGGAGACCAGTAGTGGATTCCGATGCACCAGTGCAGGTTTACTGTATCCCTTGCTCCTTCACATTGACTACGAATTACAGAAATTGCATCGGGATTGAACACAAAAGGCACAATGCGGACTGAAGTACAAGAAGAGTGAATATTCCAATAGTTTCTGATTTGAGCGTCTCTTGGGAGACCAGTACTAGATTCCGATGCACCAGTGCAGGTATACTGTCTCGCTTGGACTTTCAACTTGATCATGAGACACGGATATTGCATTGCGATTGAATACAAAAGGCACAATGCTGACTTAAGTACAAGAAGAGTGAATATTCTAAGAGTTTGTACTTTCAGCGGCTCCTGGGAGACCAGTAATTGATTCTGATGCATCAGTGAAGGTTTACCATAACCCTAGGACCTTCACATTTAACTTTAAACACAGAAATTGCATCGGGATTGAATACAAAATGCACAATGCCGACTTAAGTACAAGAAGAGCGAATCTTATAATAGTTTGTGCTTTGAGAGGCTCTAGGCAGACCAGTATTAGATTCTGACGCACCAGTGCAGGTATACGGCATCCCTGGGATTTCACTTTGACCATGAAACACAGAAATTGCATCGGGATTGAATACAATAAGCACATTGCTAACTTAAGTACAAGAATAATGAATCTTCTATGAGTTTGTGTTTCAGCGGCTCCTGGGAGACCAGTATTAGATTCCGAAGCATCAGTGCAGGTTTACTGTACCCTTGGACCTTCACATTGAACCTTAAAGACAGAAGTTGCATCGGGACTGACTACGAAAGGCACAATGACGACCTAAGTACAAGAACAGAGAATCTTCTAAGAGTTTGTGCTTTCAGCGGCTCTTGGGAGACCAGTATTAGATTCCGATGCACCAGTGCAATTTTTTCCGAATCCCTTGGACCTTCACATTGACCATGAAACTGAGACATTGCATCGGGATTGAATTCAAAAGACACAATGCCGACTTAAGTACAAGAAGAGTGAATCTTCAAAGAGCTTATGATTTTAGCTGCTCCTGGGAGTACAGTATTAGATTCCGATGAACCAGCGCAGGTTTACTGTATCACTTGGACCTTCACATTGACCATGAGTAATAGACATTGCATCAGGACTGAATACACAAAACACAATGCCGACTTATGTAAACGAAGAGTGTTTCTTATGAGAGTTTGTGTTTTCAGCGGCCCCTTGGAGACCAGTATTGGATTCCGATGCACCAGTGCAGGTTTACTGTACCCCTTGGACATTCACATTGAGCAGGAAACACAGATAGTGCGTCGGTAATGAATACAAAATGCACAATGCCGACTTAAGTACAAGAAGAGTGAATCTGCTAAGAGTTTGTGCATTGAATGGCTCCTAGGTGACCAGTATTATATTCCGATGCACCTGTGCAGGTTTACTGTATCCCATGGACCTTCAAATTGACCATGAAACACAGAAATTGCATCGAGATTGAATATAAAACGCACACTTCCGACTTATGTACAAGATAAATGCATCCTTTAAGAGTTTGTGCTTTGAGCGGCTTCTGGGAGTCCATTATTAGTTTCCGATGCACCAGTGCACATTTACTGTATCCCTTGGACTTTCACATTGTCCATGAAACACAGAAATTGCATCGGGATTGAATACAAGGTGCACAATGCCAACTTAAGTACAGAGGAGTGAATCTTCTAAGAGTTTGTGCTTTGAGCGGCTCCAGCTAGACCAGATTTAGACTCCGATGCATCAATGCGGTTTTACTGTATCCCTTTGACCTTCACCTTGACCGTGAAACACAGAAATTGGATCGGGATTGAATACAAAAGGCACAATGCCGACTTAAGTACAAGAAGAGTGTATCCTCTAAGAGACTGTGCTTTGAGTGGATCTTGGGAGCCCAGTGTTAGATTCCGTTGCACCAGTGCAGGTTTACTGTTTACCTTGGACCTTCACATAGACCATGAAACACAGAAATTGCATCGGGATTGAATACAAATGGCATAATGCCGACTTAATTACAAAAAGAGTGAATGTTCTAAGAACTTGTGCTTTGAATGGCTCCTGGGAGTCCAGTATTATATTCCGATGCACCAGTGCACATTTACTGTGTCCCTTGGACCTTCACATTGACCATGAAACCCAAAAATTGCATTGGGATTGAATACAAACGGCACAATGCCGAATAAAGTGCAAGAAGAGCGAAACTTCTAAGAGTTTGTGCTATGAGCGGCTCCGGGAGACCTGTATTAGATTCCGAAGCATCAGTGCAGGTTTGCTGTATCCCTTGGACCTTCAGATTGACCATGAAACACAGAAATTGCATCGGGATTGAATACAAAAGGCACAATGCCGACTTAAGTACAAGAAGAGTATATCCTCTAAGAGACTGTGCTTTGAGTGGATCTTGGGAGACCAGTGTTAGATTCCGTTGCACCAGTGCAGGTTTACTGTATACCTAGGACCTTCACTTTGACCATGAAAGACAGAAATTGCATCAGAATTGAATACAAACGGCACAATGCCGACCTAAGTACAAGAAGAGTGAATCTTCGAATAGTTAGTGCTTCGATCGGCTCCTGTGAGACCAAAATTAGATTCCGATGCACCAGTGCAAGTTTACTGTATCCCTTGGACTTTGACATTGACCATGAAACACAGATGTTGCATGGGGATTGAATACAATTTGCACAATGCTGACTTAAGTAGAAGCGGAGTGAATCTTCTAAGGGTTTGTGTTTCGAGCGGCTCCTGCTAGACCAGTATTAGACTCCGATGCATCAGTGCAGTTTTTTTGTATCCCTTTGACCTTCACCTTCACCGTGAATCACAGAAATTGCATCGGGTTTGAATACAAAAGGCACAATGCTAACTTATGCAAAAGAAGAGTACATCTTCTATGACTTTGTACTTTGAGCGTCTCCTGGGAGACCAGAATTAGATTCCGATGCACCTGTGCAGGTTTACAGTATCCCTGGGACCTTCACATTGACCATGAAACACAGAAATTGCATCGGAATTTAATACAAATGGCACAATGCCGACTTAATTACAAAGAGAGTGAATGTTCTAAGATCTTGTGCTTTGAATGGCTCCTGGGAGACCAGTAGTAGATTGCGATGCACCAGTGCAGGTTTACTGTATCCCTTGGACCGTCACATTGACCATGAAACACAGAAATTGCATCGGAATTTAATACAAATGGCACAATGCCGACTTAATTACAAAGAGAGTGAATGTTCTAAGAAGTTGTGCTTTGGACGGCTCTTGGGATACCAGTATTAAATTCCGATGCACCAGTGCAGGTTTACCGAATCCCTTGGACCTTCACATTGACCATGAAACACAGCAATTTGCAATGGAATGAATACAAAAGGCACAATGCCGACTTAGGGACAAGAGGAATGAATCTTCCAAGAGTTTGTGGTTTCAGTGGCTCCTGGGAGACCAGTATTAGATTCCGATGCACCAGTGCAGTTTTACTGCATCCCTTGGACTTTCACATTGACCAAGAAACACAGAAATTGCATCGGTATTGAATACAAAATGCACAATGCCGACTTAAGTACAAGAAGAGTGAATCTTCTAAGAGTTTGTGCTATGAGCGGTTCCTGGGAGACCAGTATTCGACTCCGATCCACCAGTGCAGGATTACTATATCCCGTGGACTTTCACATTGACCATGAAACACAGAAATTGCACCGGGATTGAATACAAAATTCACAATGCCGACATAAGTACAAGTTGAGTGAATCCTCTAAGAGTTTGTGCTCAGAGTGTCTCCTGCTAGACATGTGTTGGACTCCGATGCATCAGTCCAGTTTTACTGTATCCCTTCGACCTTCACGAGGACCGTGAAACACAGTTATTGCAACGGGTTTGGATACAAAAGGCACAATGCCGACTTTAGTACAACAAGAGTGTATCTTCTAAGAGTCTGTGCTTTGAGCGTATCTTTGGAGACCAGTATTAGATTTCGATGCACCTGTGCAGGTTTACTGTATACCCTGGACCTTCAAATTGACCTAGAAACTCAGATATTGCATTGGGATTGAATACAAAAGGCACAATGCCGACTTAAGTACAAGAAGAGAGAATCTTCTAAGAGTTTATGCTTTGAGCGGCTCCTGGGAGACCAGTATTAAATTCTGATTAACCAGCACAGGTTCACTGTATCCCTTGGCCCTTCACATTGACCATGAAAAACAGAAATTGCATCGGGATTTAATAAAAAAAAAACACAATCCCGCCTTATGTAAAAGAAGAGTGAATTTTCCAAGAGTTTGTGCTTTCAGCGGCCCCTTGAAGACCAGTGGTAGATTTCGATGCACCAGTGCAGGCTTACTGTATCCCTTGGACCTTGACATTGACCATGAAACACAGAAATTGCATCGGGATGAATACAAAACGCTCAATGCCAACTTCAGTACAAGAAGAGCGAATCATGTAAGAGTTTCTGCTTTGAGCGGCTCCTGTGAGACCAGTATTAGATTCCGACGCACCAGTGCATGTTTACTGTAACCTTCAGACTTTCACATTGCGAATGAAACACAGAAATTGCATCAGGATTGAATACAAAATGCACAATGCCGACATAAATACAAGAAGTGTGGATCTTCTATTAATTTGTGCTTTGAGCGCCTCCTGGGAGACCAGTATTAGATTCTGATGCACCAGTGCAGGTTTACTGTATCCCTTGGACTTTCACATTATCCATGAAACACAGAATTTGCACCGGGATTGAATACAAACTGCAAAATGCCGATATAAGTACAAGAAGAGTGAATCCTCTAAGAGTTTGTGCTTTGAGTGGCTCCTGCTGGACCGGTATTAGACTCCCATGCATCAGTCTAGATTTACTGTATCCCTTCGACCTTCACATTGACCGGGAAACACAGAAATTGCATCGGGTTTGGATACAAAAGGCACAATGCCGTCCTAAGTACAAGAAGAGCGTATATTCTAAGAGTCTGTGCCTTGAGTGGGTCTTGGGAGACCAGTATTATATTTCGATGCACCAGTGCAGGTTTACAGTTTACCTTGGCCTTTGACATTGACCATGAAACTCAGATATTGCATCGGGATTGAATACAGAGTGCACAATGCCCACATAAGTGCACGAGGAGTGAATCTTCTGAGAATTTGTGCTTTGAGTGGCTCCTGCTAGACCAGTATTAGACTCCGATGCATCAGTGCAGTTTTTCTGTATCCCTTTGGCCTTCACATTGATCGTGAAACACAGAAATTGCAGCGGGTTTGAATACAAAAGGCACAATGCCGACTTACGTACAAGAAGGGTGTATCTTCAAAGAGGCTGTGATTTGAGCGGATCTTGGGAGACCAGTATTAGGTTACGATGCACCAGTGCAGGTTTAGTGTATACCTTGGACCTTGACATTGATCATTAAATACAGAAATTGCATAGGGATTGAATAAAAATTCCAAATGCCGACTTAAGTACAAGAAGAGTGAATCTTCTAAACCTTTGTGCTTTGAGCACCTCCTGGGAGACCAGAATTAGATTCCGATGCATCAGTAGAGAATTACTGTATCCCTTTGACCTTGTCGTTGGCTGTGAAACACAGAAATTGCTTCGGGTTTGAATACAAGATGCACAATGCAAACTTAAGTACAAGAAGCGTGGATCTTCTACGAGTTTGTGCTTTTAGCGTCTCCTGGGAGACTAGTATTAGACTCTGATGCACCAGTGAAGGTTAACTGTATCCCTTGGACCTTCACATTGACCATGAAATTTAGATATTGCATCGGGATAGAATACAAAAGCACAATGCCCACTTAAGTATAAGAAGAGTGAAACTTCTAAGAATTTGTGCTTTGATCGGCTCCTGGGAGACCAGTAGTAGATTGCGATGCACCAGTGCTGCTTTACTGTATCCCTTGGGCCTTCACATTGACCATGAAACACAGAAATTGCATCGGGATTGAATACAAAAGGCACAACGACGACTTAAGTACAAGAAGAGTGAATCTTCTAAGAGTTTGTGCTTTGAGCGGTACCTGCTGGACCAGAGTTAGACTCCGGTGCTTCAGTGTCGTTTTACTGTATCCCTTTTTACTTTCACATTGACCGTGAGACACAGAAATTGCATCGTTTTTGAATACACAAGGCACAATGCCGACCTAAGTACAAGAACAGTGAATCTTCTAAGAATTTGTGCTTTGAGCGGCTCCTGGGCGACCAGTAGTAAATTGCGATGCACCAGTGCAGGTTTACTGTATCCCTTCGGCCTTCACATTGCCCATGAACCTCAGAAATTGCATCGGGATTGAATACAAATGGCACAATGCCGACTTAAGTACAAGAAGAGTAAATCTTCTACGAGTTTGTGATTGGATCGGCTCCTGGGAGACAAGTAGTAGATTGCGATGCACCAGTGCAGGTTAACTGTATCCCTTGGGCTCTCACATTGAAAATGAAACACAGAAATTGCATCAGGATTGAATAAAAAATGCACAATGCCAACTTAAGTACAAGATGAATGAATCTTCTAAGTGTTTTTGCTTTGAGCGGCTCATGAGAGACCAGTATTAGATTACGAAGCATCACTGCAGGTTAACTGTATCCCTTTACCCTTCACAGTGAACATGAAACACAGGAGTGGCATCGGGATTGACAACAAAAGGCCCAATGCCGACCTAAGTACAAGAAGAGTGAATCTTCTAAGAGTTTGTGCTTTGAGCGGCTCTTGGGAGACCAGTATTAGATTCCGATGCACCAGTGCAGGTTAACTGTATCCCTTGGACCCACACATTGACCAAGAAACACAGAAATTGCGTCGGGATTGAATACAAAATGCACTATGCCGACTTAAGTACAAGAAGAGTGAATCTTTTAAGGGATTGTGTTTTGAGCGGCTCCTGGGATACCATTAGTAGATTGCGATGCACCAGTGCAGGTTTACTGCATCCCTTGGGCCTTCACATTGACCATGAGACGCAGTAATTGCATCGGGATTGAATACAAAATGCACAATGCCGACTTAAGTACAAGAAGAGTGAATCTTCTAAGAGTATGTGTTTAGAGCTTCTGCAGGGAGACCTGTATTAGATTCCAATGCACCAGTGCAGGTTTACTGGATCCCTTGGCCCTACACATTGACCATGAAAAACATAAATAGCGTCGGGATTTAATACAAGAAACACAATGCCGAATTATGTACAAGAAGAGTCAATTTTCCAAGAGTTTGTGCTTTCAGCGGCCCCTTGGAGACCAGTATTAGATGACGATGCTTCACTGCAGGTTTACTGCATCTCTTGGACTTTGACATTGACCGTGAAACACAGGAATTGCATCGTGTTTGAATACAAAAGGCACAATGCCGAATTAATTACAAGAAGAGTGAATCTTCTAAGAATTTGTGCTTGAGCGGCTCCTGGAAGACCAGTAATAGATTGCGATGCACCAGAGCAGGTTTACTGTATCATTTGGACATTCACATTGATCCATGAAACACTGAAATTACATCGGGATTGAATACAATACGCACAATGCCTACTTATGTACAAGAAGAGTGAATCTTCTAACAGTCTCTGCTTTGAGCGGCCCCTGGGAGACCAGTATTAGATTCCGATGCACCAGTGCAGGTTTACTGTATCCCTTGGACTTCACATTGACCATGAAACACAGAAATTGCATCGGGATTGAATACAAAATTCACAATGCCGACTTAAGTACAAGAAGAGTGAATTTTCTAAGAGTTTCGCTTTGAGCGGCTCCTGGGAGACCAGTATTAGATTACGATGCATCAGTGCAGGTTTACAGTATGCCTATGCCCTTCACATTGAACATGAAACACAGGAGTTGCAGCGGGACTGACTACAAACGGCACATTGCCGAACTAAGTACAAGAAGAGTGATCTTCTAAGAGTTTGTGCTTTGAGCGGCTCCTGGGAGACCAGAATTAGACTCCGATGCACCAGTGCAGGGTTACTGAATCCCTTGGACCTTCACGTTGACCCTGAAACTCAGAAATTGCATCGGGATTGAATACAAAACTCACAATGCCGACTTAGCTACATGACGAGTGAGTCTTCTAAGGGTTTGTGCTTTGTGTGGCTCCTGCTAGACCATTATTAGACTCCGATACATCAGTGCGGTTTTTCTGCATCCCTTTGACATTCATATTGATCGTGAAACACGGATATTGCATCGGGTTTGAATACAAAAGGCACAATGCCGCCTTAGGTACAAGAAGGGTGGATCTTCAAAGAGTCTGTGCTTTGAGCGGATCTTGAGCGACCAGTATTAGGTTCCGATGCACCAGTGCAGATTTAGTGTATACCTTGGACCTTCACATTGATCATTAAACACAGAAATTGCACAGGGATTGAATAAAAAATTCAAAATCCCGACTTAAGTACAAGAAGACTGAATCTTCTAAGAGTTTGTGCTTTTTAGCGCCTCCTGGGAGACCAGAATTAGATTCCGATGCATCAGTGGAGGCTTACTGTATCCCTTTGACATTGTCGTTGACCGTGAAACACAGAAATTGCTTCGGGTTTGAATACAAAAGCCACAATGCCAAATTAAGTTCAAGAATAATGGATCCTCTATGTGTTTGTGCTTAGAGCGTCTCTTGGGAGTCCAGTATTGGATTCCGATGCACCAGTGCAGGTTTCCTGTAACCCTTGGACCTTCACATTGACCATGAAACACAGAAATTGCATCGGTATTGAATTCAAAAGGCACAATGCAGACTTATGTACAGGAAGAGTGTATCCTCTAAGAGTTTGTGCTTTGAGTGCCTCCTGGGAGACCAGAATTAGATTCCTATGCATCACTGGAGGCTTACTGTATCCCTTTGACCTTGTCGTTGACTGTGAAACACAGAAATTGCTTCGGGTTTGAATACAAAAGGCACAAAGCCAACTTAAATACAAGAAGAGTGGATCTTCTATTAGTTTGTGCTTTGAGCGTCTCCTGAGAGGCCAGTATTAGATTCCGATGCACCACTGCAGATTTACTGTATCCCTTGAACCTTCACATTGACCATGAAGCACAGAATTTGAGTCGGGATTGAATACAAAAGGCACAATGCCGAATTAATTACAAGAAGAGTGAATCTTCTAAGAATTTGTGCTTCAGCGGCTCTTGGAAGACCAGTAGTAGATTGCGATGCACCAGAGCAGGTTTACTGTATCCCTTGGACTCCACTTTGACCTTGAAACACAGAAATTGCATCGGGATTGAATACAAAATGCACAATGCCGACTTAAGTACAAGAACAGTGAATCTTCTAAGAGTTTGTGCCTTGAGCGGCTCCTGGGAGACCAGAATTAGATTACGATGCATCAGTGCAGGTTTACTGTATGCCTATGCCCTTCACATTGAACATGAAACACATCAGTGGCAGCGGGACTGACTACAAAAGGCACAATGCCGACCTAAGAACAATAAGTGTGATCTTCTAAGAGTTTGTGCTTTGAGCGGCTCTTGGGAGACCAGAATTAGACTCCGATGCACCAGTGCAGGGTTACTGAATCCCTTGGACCTTCACATTGACCATGAAACTCAGAAATTGCATCGGGATTGAATACAAAACTCACAATGCCGACTTAGCTACATGACGAGTGAATCTTCTAAGGGTTTGTGCTTTGTGCGGCACCTGGGAGACCAGTATTACATTCCAATTCACCAGTCCAGGGTTTACTGTTCTCCTTGGACTTTCACATTGACCATGACACACAGAAATTGCATTGGGATTGAATACAAAATGCACAATTCAGACATAAATACAAGATGAGTGAATCTTCTAAGAGTTTGTGATTTGAGCGGCTCCTGGGAGACATGTGTTAGTATCAGATGCACCAGTGCCGGTTTACTGTTTCCCTTGGACTTTCACATTGACCATGAAACACTGGAATTGCATCGGGATTGAATACAATACGCACAATGCCTACTTATGTACAAGAAGAGTGAATCCTCTAGCAGTTTCTGCTTTGAGCGGCCCCTGGGAGACCAGTATCAGATTCCGATGGACCAGTGCAGGTTTGTTGTATCCCTTTGACTTTGACATTGACCGTGAGACACAGATATTGCATCGTGTTTGAATGCAAAAGGCACAATGCCAACTTAAGTTCAAGAGGAATGGATCTTCTATAGGTTTGTGCTTTGAGCGTCTCCTGAAAGACCAGTATTAGATTCCGATGCACCCTTCCAGATTTACTGTATCCTTTGGGCCTTCACATTGACCATGAAACACCGAAATTGCATCGGGATTGAATACAAAAGGCACAATGCCGACTTCAGTACTAGAAGAGTGATTCATCTAAGAATTTGTGCTTTCAGCGGCTCCTGGGAGACCAGTATTGGATTCCGCAGCATCAGTGCAGATTTACTGTATCCCTTGGACCTTCACGTTGACGATGAAACACAGAAATTGCATCGAGATTGAATACAGTAGCCACAATGCCGACTTAAGTACAAGAAGAGTGAATCTTCTAAGAGTTTGTGCTTTGAGCGGCACCTGCTGGACCAGAATTATACTCCGGTGCTACAGTGCAGTTTTACTGTATCCCTTTTCACCTTCACATTGACCGTGAGACACAGAAATTGCATCATGTTTGAATACACAAGGCACAATGCCGACCTAAGTACAATAAGAGTGATTCATCTAAGAATTTGTGCTTTGAGCGGCTCCTGGGCGACCAGTAGTACATTGCGATGCACTAGCGCAGGGTTACTGAATCCCTTGGACCTTCACATAGACCATGAAACTCAGAAATTGCATCGGGATTGAATACAAATAGCACAATGCCGACTTAAGTACAAGAAGAGTGAATCTTCTAGGAGTTT
The DNA here is from genome assembly GCF_021461395.2 of Schistocerca americana. Taxonomy (NCBI): domain Eukaryota; kingdom Metazoa; phylum Arthropoda; class Insecta; order Orthoptera; family Acrididae; genus Schistocerca; species Schistocerca americana. The sequence continues at coordinate 146,157,041 of NC_060130.1, read as the reverse complement.
CTGATTGGATCGGCTCCTGGGAGACAAGTAGTAGATTGCGTTGCACCAGTGCAGGTTTATTGTATGTCTTGGGCTTTCACATTGAACATGAAACACAGAAATAGCATCGGGATTGAATACAAGAAGCACAATGCCGAGTTACGTCCAAGATAAGTGAATCTTCTAAGAATTTGTGTTTTGAGCAAATCCTGGGAGACCAGTATTAGATTCCGATGCCCCAGTGCATGTTTACTGTATCCCTTGGACTTTCACATTGAAAATGAAACACAGAAATTGCATCAGGATTGAATACAAAATGCACAATGCCAACTTAAGTACAAGAAGAATGAATCTTCTAAGAATTTTTGCTTTGAGCGGCTCATGAGAGACCAGTATTAGATTACGATGCACCAGTGCAGGTTTACTGAATCCCTTGGCCCTTCACATTCACCATGAAAAACAGAAATAGCATCGCGATTTAATACAAAAATCCCAATGCCGAATAATGTACAAGAAGAGTGAATTTTCCAAGAGTTTGTGCTTACAGCAGCCCATTGGAGACCAGTATTAGATTCCGATGCACCAGTGCAGGTTGACTGTATCCCTTGGACCTACACATTGACCAAGAAACACAGAAATTGCGTCGAGATTGAATACAAATTGCACATTGAAGAACTTAAGTACAAGAAGAGTGAATCTTCTAAGAGTTTGTGCCATGAGCGGCGTCTGGGAGACCAGTGCTAGATTACGATGCATCAGTGCAGGTTTACTGTATGCCTTTGCCCTTCACATTGAACATGAAATACAGGAGTTGCATCGGGATTGACTACAAGAGGCACAAATCCGACCTAAGTACAAGTAGAGTGACCTTCTAAGAGATTTTTCTCTGAGCGGCTCTTTGGAGACCAGAATTAGACTCTCATGGATCAGTGCAGGGTTACTGAATCCCTTGGAGCCTCCCATTGACCATGAAACACAGATATTGCATCCGGATTGAATACAAAAGGCACAATGCCGACTTAGGTACAAGAAGAGTGAATCTTCTAAGAGTTTGTGCTTTTAGCGGCTCCTGGGAAACCAGTATTAGATTCCGATGCATGAATTCAGGTTACTGTATCCCTTGGACTTTTACATTGTCCATGAAACACAGAAATTGCATCGGTATTGAATACAAAATGCACAATGCCGACTTAAGTACAAGAAGATTGAATCTATTAAGAGTCTGTGCCTTGATCGGATCTTGGGATACCAGTATTAGGTTCCGATGCACCAGTGCAGGTTTACTGTATACCTTGGACCTTCACATTGACCATTAAACACAGAAACTGCATCGGGATTGAATAAAAAATTCATAATGCTGACTTAAGTACAAGAAGAGTGAATCTTCTAAGAGTTCGTGTTTTGAGCGGCTCCAGAGAGACCAGTATTAGATTCCGATGCACCACTGCAGATTTTCCGTATCCCTTGGACCTTCACATTGACCATGAAACACAGAAATTGAGTCGGGATTGAATTCAAAAGGCACAATGATGACTTAAGTACAACAAGAGTGAATCTTTTAAGAGATTGTGCTTTGATCGGCTCCTGGGAGACCAGTATTAGAATCCGATCCACCAGTGCAGGATTACTGTATCCCTTGGACTTTCACATTGACCATGAAACACAGGAATTGCACCGGGATTGAATGCAAAATGCACAATGCCGATATAAGTACAGGAAGAGTGATTGCTCTAAGAATTTGTGCTTTGGGTGGCTCCTGCTAGACCAGTCTCAGATTCTGATGCATCAGTCCAGTTTTATTGTATCCCTTCGACCTTCACATTGACCGTGAAACACAGAAATGGCATCGGGTTTGAATACAAAAGGCACAATGCCAACTTAAGTACAAGTAAAGTTGATCTTCTATGAGTTTGTGTTTTGAGCGTCTCCTGAGAGACTAGTATTAGATTCCTATGCACCAGAGCAGGTTCACTGTATCCCTTGGACCTTCACATTGACCATGAAACACAGAAATTCCATCGGGATTGACTACAAAATGCACATTTCCGACTGAAGTACAAGAAGAGTGAATCTTCTAGGAGTTTCTGATTGGATCGGCTCCTGGGAGACAAGCAGTAGATTGCGATGCACCAGTGCAGGTTAACTGTATCCCTTGGACTTTCACGTTGACCATGAAACACAGAAATTGCATCGGCATTGAGTACAAAATGCACAATGCCGTCTTATGTACAAGAAGAATGAATCTTCTAAGAGTTTTTGTTTAGAGCGGCTCCTGCTAGACCAGAAATAGCCTCTGATGCATCAGTGCAGTTTTACTGTATCCTTTTGACCTACACATAGACCGTGAAACACAGAATTTGCATCGGGTTTGAATACAAAAGGCACAATGCCGACCTAAGTAAAAGAAGAGTGAATCTTCTTAGAATTTGTGCTTTGAGAGGCTCCTGGGAGACCAGTAGTAGATTCCGATGCACCAGTGCAGGTTTATTGTATGTCTTGGGGTTTCAAATTGAAAATGAAACACAGAAATAGCATCGGGATTGAATACAAAAAGCACAATGCCGAGTTAAGTCCAAGATAAGTGAATCTTCTAAGAATTTGTGTTTTGAGCGAATCCTGGGAGACCAGTATTAGATTCCGATGCCCCAGTGCATGTTTACTGTATCCCTTGGACTTTCACATTGAAAATGAAACACAGAAATTGCATCAGGATTGAATACAAAATGCACAATGCCAACTTAAGTACAAGAAGAATGAATCTTCTAAGAATTTTTGCTTTGAGCGGCTCATGAGAGACCAGTATTAGATTACGATGCACCAGTGCAGGTTTACTGAATCCCTTGGCCCTTCACATTCACCATGAAAAACAGAAATAGCATCGGGATTTAATACAAAAAAACACAATGCCGAATAATGTACAAGAAGAGTGAATTTTCCAAGAGTTTGTGCTTACAGCAGCCCATTGGAGACCAGTATTAGATTCCGATGCACCAGTGCAGGTTAACTGTATCCCTTGGACCTACACATTGACCAAGAAACACAGAAATTGCGTCGAGATTGAATACAAATTGCACATTGAAGAACTTAAGTACAAGAAGAGTGAATCTTCTAAGAGTTTGTGCCATGAGCGGCGTCTGGGAGACCAGTGCTAGATTACGATGCATCAGTGCAGGTTTACTGTATGCCTTTGCCCTTCACATTGAACATGAAATACAGGAGTTGCATCGGGATTGACTACAAGAGGCACAAATCCGACCTAAGTACAAGTAGAGTGACCTTGTAAGAGATTTTTCTTTGAGCGGCTCTTTGGAGACCAGAATTAGACTCTCATGGATCAGTGCAGGGTTACTGAATCCCTTGGACCCTCCCATTGACCATGAAACACAGATATTGCATCCGGATTGAATACAAAAGGCACAATGCCGACTTAGGTACAAGAAGAGTGAATCTTCTAAGAGTTTGTGCATTTAGCGGCTCCTGGGAAACCAGTATTAGATTCCGATGCATGAATTCAGGTTACTGTATCCCTTGGACTTTTACATTGTCCATGAAACACAGAAATTGCATCGGTATTGAATACAAAATGCACAATGCCGACTTAAGTACAAGAAGAATGAATCTATTAAGAGTCTGTGACTTGATCGGATCTTGGGATACCAGTATTAGGTTCCGATGCACCAGTGCAGGATTACTGTATACCTTGGACCTTCACATTGATCATTAAACACAGAAACTGCATCGGGATTGAATAAAAAATTCATAATGCTGACTTAAGTACAAGAAGAGTGAATCTTCTAATAGTTCGTGCTTTGAGCGGCTCCAGAGAGACCAGTATTAGATTCCGATGCACCACTGCAGATTTTCCGTATCCCTTGGACCTTCACATTGACCATGAAACACAGAAATTGAGTCGGGATTGAATTCAAAAGGCACAATGATGACTTAAGTACAACAAGAGTGAATCTTTTAAGAGATTGTGCTTTGATCGGCTCCTGGGAGACCAGTATTAGAATCCGATCCACCAGTGCAGGATTACTGTATCCCTTGGACTTTCACATTGACCATGAAACACAGGAATTGCACCAGGATTGAATGCAAAATGCACAATGCCGATATAAGTACAGGAAGAGTGATTGCTCTAAGAATTTGTGCTTTGGGTGGCTCCTGCTAGACCAGTCTCAGATTCTGATGCATCAGTCCAGTTTTATTGTATCCCTTCGACCTTCACATTGACCGTGAAACACAGAAATGGCATCGGGTTTGAATACAAAAGGCACAATGCCAACTTAAGTACAAGTAAAGTTGATCTTCTATGAGTTTGTGCTTTGAGCGTCTCCTGAGAGACTAGTATTAGATTCCTATGCACCAGAGCAGGTTCACTGTATCCCTTGGACCTTCACATTGACCATGAAACACAGAAATTCCATCGGGATTGACTACAAAATGCACATTTCCGACTGAAGTACAAGAAGAGTGAATCTTCTAGGAGTTTCTGATTGGATCGGCTCCTGGGAGACAAGCAGTAGATTGCGATGCACCAGTGCAGGTTAACTGTATCCCTTGGACTTTCACGTTGACCATGAAACACAGAAATTGCATCGGCATTGAGTACAAAATGCACAATGCCGTCTTATGTACAAGAAGAATGAATCTTCTAAGAGTTTTTGTTTAGAGCGGCTCCTGCTAGACCAGAAATAGCCTCTGATGCATCAGTGCAGTTTTACTGTATCCTTTTGACCTACACATAGACCGTGAAACACAGAATTTGCATCGGGTTTGAATACAAAAGGCACAATGCCGACCTAAGTAAAAGAAGAGTGAATCTTCTTAGAATTTGTGCTTTGAGAGGCTCCTGGGAGACCAGTAGTAGATTCCGATGCACCAGTGCAGGTTTATTGTATGTCTTGGGCTTTCAAATTGAAAATGAAACACAGAAATAGCATCGGGATTGAATACAAAAAGCACAATGCCGAGTTAAGTCCAAGATAAGTGAATCTTCTAAGAATTTGTGTTTTGAGCGAATCCTGGGAGACCAGTATTAGATTCCGATGCCCCAGTGCATGTTTACTGTATCCCTTGGACTTTCACATTGAAAATGAAACACAGAAATTGCATCAGGATTGAATACAAAATGCACAATGCCAACTTAAGTACAAGAAGAATGAATCTTCTAAGAATTTTTGCTTTGAGCGGCTCATGAGAGACCAGTATTAGATTACGATGCACCAGTGCAGGTTTACTGAATCCCTTGGCCCTTCACATTCACCATGAAAAACAGAAATAGCATCGGGATTTAATACAAAAAAACACAATGCCGAATAATGTACAAGAAGAGTGAATTTTCCAAGAGTTTGTGCTTACAGCAGCCCATTGGAGACCAGTATTAGATTCCGATGCACCAGTGCAGGTTAACTGTATCCCTTGGACCTACACATTGACCAAGAAACACAGAAATTGCGTCGAGATTGAATACAAATTGCACATTGAAGAACTTAAGTACAAGAAGAGTGAATCTTCTAAGAGTTTGTGCCATGAGCGGCGTCTGGGAGACCAGTGCTAGATTACGATGCATCAGTGCAGGTTTACTGTATGCCTTTGCCCTTCACATTGAACATGAAATACAGGAGTTGCATCGGGATTGACTACAAGAGGCACAAATCCGACCTAAGTACAAGTAGAGTGACCTTGTAAGAGATTTTTCTTTGAGCGGCTCTTTGGAGACCAGAATTAGACTCTCATGGATCAGTGCAGGGTTACTGAATCCCTTGGACCCTCCCATTGACCATGAAACACAGATATTGCATCCGGATTGAATACAAAAGGCACAATGCCGACTTAGGTACAAGAAGAGTGAATCTTCTAAGAGTTTGTGCATTTAGCGGCTCCTGGGAAACCAGTATTAGATTCCGATGCATGAATTCAGGTTACTGTATCCCTTGGACTTTTACATTGTCCATGAAACACAGAAATTGCATCGGTATTGAATACAAAATGCACAATGCCGACTTAAGTACAAGAAGAATGAATCTATTAAGAGTCTGTGACTTGATCGGATCTTGGGATACCAGTATTAGGTTCCGATGCACCAGTGCAGGATTACTGTATACCTTGGACCTTCACATTGATCATTAAACACAGAAACTGCATCGGGATTGAATAAAAAATTCATAATGCTGACTTAAGTACAAGAAGAGTGAATCTTCTAATAGTTCGTGCTTTGAGCGGCTCCAGAGAGACCAGTATTAGATTCCGATGCACCACTGCAGATTTTCCGTATCCCTTGGACCTTCACATTGACCATGAAACGCAGAAATTGAGTCGGGATTGAATTCAAAAGGCACAATGATGACTTAAGTACAACAAGAGTGAATCTTTTAAGAGATTGTGCTTTGATCGGCTCCTGGGAGACCAGTATTAGAATCCGATCCACCAGTGCAGGATTACTGTATCCCTTGGACTTTCACATTGACCATGAAACACAGGAATTGCACCAGGATTGAATGCAAAATGCACAATGCCGATATAAGTACAGGAAGAGTGATTGCTCTAAGAATTTGTGCTTTGGGTGGCTCCTGCTAGACCAGTCTCAGATTCTGATGCATCAGTCCAGTTTTATTGTATCCCTTCGACCTTCACATTGACCGTGAAACACAGAAATGGCATCGGGTTTGAATACAAAAGGCACAATGCCAACTTAAGTACAAGTAAAGTTGATCTTCTATGAGTTTGTGCTTTGAGCGTCTCCTGAGAGACTAGTATTAGATTCCTATGCACCAGAGCAGGTTCACTGTATCCCTTGGACCTTCACATTGACCATGAAACACAGAAATTCCATCGGGATTGACTACAAAATGCACATTTCCGACTGAAGTACAAGAAGAGTGAATCTTCTAGGAGTTTCTGATTGGATCGGCTCCTGGGAGACAAGCAGTAGATTGCGATGCACCAGTGCAGGTTAACTGTATCCCTTGGACTTTCACGTTGACCATGAAACACAGAAATTGCATCGGCATTGAGTACAAAATGCACAATGCCGTCTTATGTACAAGAAGAATGAATCTTCTAAGAGTTTTTGTTTAGAGCGGCTCCTGCTAGACCAGAAATAGCCTCTGATGCATCAGTGCAGTTTTACTGTATCCTTTTGACCTACACATAGACCGTGAAACACAGAATTTGCATCGGGTTTGAATACAAAAGGCACAATGCCGACCTAAGTAAAAGAAGAGTGAATCTTCTTAGAATTTGTGCTTTGAGAGGCTCCTGGGAGACCAGTAGTAGATTCCGATGCACCAGTGCAGGTTTATTGTATGTCTTGGGCTTTCAAATTGAAAATGAAACACAGAAATAGCATCGGGATTGAATACAAAAAGCACAATGCCGAGTTAAGTCCAAGATAAGTGAATCTTCTAAGAATTTGTGTTTTGAGCGAATCCTGGGAGACCAATATTAGATTCCGATGCCCCAGTGCATGTTTACTGTATCCCTTGGACTTTCACATTGAAAATGAAACACAGAAATTGCATCAGGATTGAATACAAAATGCACAATGCCAACTTAAGTACAAGAAGAATGAATCTTCTAAGAGTTTTTGCTTTGAGCGGCTCATGAGAGACCAGTGTTAGATTACGATGCACCAGTGCAGGTTTACTGAGTCCCTTGGCCCTTCACATTCACCATGAAAAACAGAAATAGCATCGGGATTTAATACAAAAAAACACAATGCCGAATAATGTACAAGAAGAGTGAATTTTCCAAGAGTTTGTGCTTACAGCAGCCCATTGGAGACCAGTATTAGATTACGATGCACCAGTGCAGGCTAACTGTATCCCTTGGACCTACACACTGACCAAGAAACACAGAAATTGCGTCGAGATTGAATACAAAATGCACATTGAAGAACTTAAGTACAAGAAGAGTGAATCTTCTAAGAGTTTGTGCCATGAGCGGCGTCTGGGAGACCAGTGCTAGATTACGATGCATCAGTGCAGGTTTACTGTATGCCTTTGCCCTTCACATTGAACATCAAATACAGGAGTTGCATCGGGATTGACTACAAGAGGCCCAAATTCGACCTAAGTACAAGTAGAGAGACCTTCTAAGTGATTTTTCTTTGAGTGGCTCTTTGGAGACCAGAATTAGACTCTCATGGATCAGTGCAGGGTTACTGAATCCCTTGGACCCTCCCATTGACCATGAAACACAGATATTGCATCCGGATTGAATACAAAAGGCACAATGCCGACTTAGGTACAAGAAGAGTGAATCTTCTAAGAGTTTGTGCTTTTAGCGGCTCCTGGGAAACCAGTATTAGATTCCGATGCATGAATTCAGGTTACTGTATCCCTTAGACTTTTACATTGTCCATGAAACACAGAAATTGCATCGGTATTGAGTACAAAATGCACAATGCCGACTTAAGTACAAGAAGAATGAATCTATTAAGAGTCTGTGCCATGATCGGATCTTGGGATACCAGTATTAGGTTCCGATGCACCAGTGCAGGTTTACTGTATACCTTGGACCTTCACATTGATCATTAAACACAGACACTGCATCGGGATTGAATAAAAAATTCATAATGCTGACTTAAGTACAAGAAGAGTGAATCTTCTAAGAGTTTGTGCTTTGAGCGGCTCCAGAGAGACCAGTATTAGATTCCGATGCACCACTGCAGATTTTCCGTATCCCTTGGACCTTCACATTGACCATGAAACACAGAAATGGCATCGGGTTTGAATACAAAAGGCACAATGCCAACTTAAGTACAAGTAAAGTTGATCTTCTATGAGTTTGTGCTTTGAGCGTCTCCTGAGAGACTAGTATTAGATTCCTATGCACCAGAGCAAGTTCACTGTATCCCTTGGACGTTCACATTGACCATGAAACACAAAAATTGCATCGGGATTGCCTACAAAAGGCACAATGCCGACCTATGTACAAGAAGAGTGAATCTTCCAAGAGTTTTAGCTTTGAGCGGCTCTTGGGAGACCAGTATTTGATTACGATGCACCAGTGCAGGTTTACTGAATCCCTGGGACCTTCAAGTTGACCTCCAAACTCGGAAATTGAATCAGGATTGAATACAAAAGGCACAATGCCAACTTAAGTACAAGAAGAATGGATATTCTATGAGTTTGTGCTTTGAGCGTCTCCTGAGAGACCAGTATTAGATTCCGATGCACCACCGCAGATTTACTGTATCCCTTGGACCATCACATTGACCATGAAATACAGATATTGCGTCAGGATTGAATACAAAAGGCACAATGCCGACTAAGGTACAAGAAGAGTGAATCTTCTAAGAGTTTGTGCTTTGATTGGCTCCTGGGAGACAAGTATTAGAATCCGATCCACCAGTGCAGGTTTACTGTATCCCTTGGACCTGCACATGGACCATGAAACACAGGAATTGCACCGGGATTGAATACAAAATGCACAATGCTGATATAAGTACAAGAAGAGTGAATCCTTTAAGAATTTGTGCTTTGGGTGGCTCCTGCTAGACCAGTATTAGATTCTGATGCATCAGTCCAGTTTTACTGTATTCCTTCGACCTTCACATTGACCGTGAAACACAGAAATTGCATCGGGTTTGGACCCAAAAGGCACAATGCCGACTTAAGTACACGAAGAGCGTATCTTCTAAGAGTCTGTGCTTTGAGCGGATCTTGGGAGACCAGTATTAGATTCCGATGCACCGGAGCAGATTCACCGTATCCCTTGGACCTTCACATTGACCAGGAAACACAGAAATTGCATCGGGATTGACTACAAAATGCACATTTCCGACTGAAGTACAAGAAGAGTGAATCTTCTAAGAGTTTGTGCTTTGGCCGGATCTTGGGAGACCAGTATTTTGTTTCCGATGCACCAGTGCAGGTTTACTGAGTCCCTTGGAACTTCACATTGACCACCAAACTCGGAAATTGAATCAGGATTGAATACAAAAGGCACAATGCCGACTTAGGTACGAGAAGAGTGAAGCTTCTAAGAGTTTGTGCTTTGAGCGGCTCCTGGGAGACCAGTATTAGATTCCGATTCACCAATTCAGGTTTACTGTATCCCTTGGACTTTCACATTGGCCATGAAACACAGAAACTGCATCGGTACTGAATACAACATGCACAATGCTGACTTAATTACAAGAAGGGTGAATCATCTAAGAGTTTGAGCTTTGAACGGCTCCTGCAAGACCAGAATTAGACTCCGATGCATCAGTGTAGGTTTACTGTATCCCTTTCACTTTGACATTGACCGTGAAACACAGAAATTGCAACGTGTTTGAATACAAAAGGCACAATGCCAACTTAAGTACAAGAAGAATGAATCTTCTATGAGTTTGTGCTTTGAGCGTCTCCTGAGAGACCAGTATTAGATTCCGATGCACCACTGCTGAATTACTGTATCCCTTGGACCTTCACATTGACCATGAAACGAAGAAATTGAGTCGGGATTGAATTCAAAATGCACAATGCCGACATAATTGCAACAAGAGTGAATCTTCGAACAATTTGTGTTTTGAGCGGCTCCTTGGACACCATTAGTAAATGGAGATGCACCAGTGCAGGTTTACTGTATCCCGTGGGCATTCACATTGACCATGAAACTCAAAAATAGCATCGGGATTGAATACAAAATGGACAATCCCGACTTAAGTACAAGAAGAGTGATTCTTCTAAGATATTGTGCTTTGAGCGGCTCCTGGGAGACCAGTAGTAGATTGCGATGCCTCAGTGCCGGTTTACCGTATCATTTGGACATTCACATTGATCATGAAATACAGATATTGCGTTAGGATTGAATACACAAGGCACAATGCCGACTTAAGTACAAGAAGAGTAAATCCTTTAGGCAATTTGTGCTTTGGGCGGCTCTTGCTAGACCAGTATTAGATTCTGATGCATCAGTCCACTTTTACTGTATCCCTTCGACCTTCACATTGACCGTGAAACACAGAAAATGCATCGGGTTTGGACCCAAAAGGCACAATGCCGACTTAAGTACACGGAGAGCGTATCTTCTATGAGTCTGTGCTTTGAGCGGATCTTGGGCGACCAGTATTAGATTCCGATGCACCAGAGCAGGTTCACTGTATCCCTTGGACCTTCAAATTGACCATGAAACACAGAAATTGCATCGGGATTGACTACAAAATGCACATTTCCGACTGAAGTAAAAGAGAGTGAATCTTCTAAGAGTTTGTGCTCTGTGCGGCTCATGGGAGACCAGTATTAGATTACGATGCAACAGTGCAGGTTAACTGTATCCCTTTGGCCTTCACATTGAAAATAAAACTCAGGAGCGGCATCGGGATTGCGTACGAAACGCACAATGCCGACCTATGTACAAGAAGAGTGAATCTTCTAAGTGTTTGTGCTTTGAGCGGCTCTTGGGAAACCTGTATTTGATTCCGATCCACCAGTGCAGGTTTACTGTATCCCTTGGACTTTCACATTGATCATGAAACACAGGTATTGCACCGGGATAGAATGCAAAATGCACAATGCCGATATAAGTACAAGAAGAGTGATTCCTCTAAGAATTTGTGCTTTGGGTGGCTCCTGCTAGACCAGTATTAGATTCTGATGCATCAGTCCAGTTTCACTGTATCCCTTCGACCTTCACATTGACCGTGAAACACAGAAATTGCATCGGGTTTGAATACAAAAGGCACAATGCCAACTTAAGTACAAGAAGAGTGAGTCTTCTAAGATATTGTGCTTTGAGGGGCTCCTGGGAGACCAGTTGTAGATTGCGATGCCTCAGTGCCGGTTTACTGTTTCATTTGGACATTCACATTGACCATGAAATACAGATATTGCGTCAGGATTAAATACAAAATGGACAATGCCGACTAAGGTACAAGAAGAGTGAATCTTCTAAGAGTTTGTGCTTTGATCGGCTCCTGGGAGACAAGTACTAGATTCCGATATACCAGAGCAGGTTCACTGTATCCCTTGGACCTTCACATTGACCATAAATCACAGAAATTGAATCGGGATTGACTACAAAATGCACATTTCCGACTGAAGTACAAGAAGAGTGAGTCTTCTAATAGTTTGTGCTTTTAGCGGCTCCTGGGAGACCAGTATTAGATTCTGAAGCACCATTGCAGGTTTACTGTATATCCTGGAATTTCACATTGATCATGAAACACAGGAATGGCATCGGGATTGAATACAAAATGCACAATGCCGACCTATGTACGAGAAGAGTGATTCTTGTAATGGTTTGTGCTTTGAGCGGCTCCTGGGAGACCAGTATTAGATTCTGATGCACCAATTCAGGTTTACTGTATCCCTTGGTCTTTCACATTGGCCATGAAACACAGAAACTGCATCGGTACTGAATACAAAATGCACAATGCTGACTTAATTACAAGAAGAGTGAATCTTCTAAGAGTTTGAGCTTTGAACGGCTCCTGCTAGACCAGAATTAGATTCTGATGCATCAGTGGAGGTTTACTGTATCCCTTGGACTTTCACATTGACCATGAAACACAGGAATGGCATCGGGATTGAATACAAAATGCACAATGCCGGCTTAAGTACAAGAAGAGTAAAACTCCTGAAAGTTTGTGTTTGAGTGTCTCCTACTAGACCAGTATTAGACTCCGATGCATCAGTGCAGTTTTACTGTATCCCGTTGACCTTCCCATTGGCCGTGAAACACAGAAATTGCATCGGGTTCGATTACAAAAGGCACAATGACGATTTAAGGACAAGAAGAGTGTATCTTCTAAGAGTCTGTGCTATGAGCGGATCTTGGGAGACCAGTATTAGGTTCCGATGAATCAGTGGAGGCTTACTGTATCCCTTTCACCTTGCGTTGACCATGAAACACAGAAATTGCATCGGGTTTAAATACAAAATTCACAATGGCAACTTAATTACGAGAAGAGTGGATCTTCCAAGAGTTTGTGCTTTGGGCGGCTCCTGGGAGACCAGTAGTATATTCCAATCCACCAGTGCTGGTTTACTGTATCCCTTGGACCTTCACATTAACCATGAAACACAGAAATTGCATCGGGATTGAATACAAAAGTCACAATGCCGACTTAAGTAGAAGAAGAGTGAATCTTCTAAGAGTTTGTGCTTTGAGCGGCTTCTGGGAGACAAGTATTAGATTCCGATGCACCAGAAATTCAAAATGCCGGCTTAAGTACAAGGTGAGTGAGTCTTCTAAGATTTTCTGCTTTGAGCGGCTCCTGGGAGACCAGAATTATATTCCGATGCCTCAATGGAGGCTTACTGTATCCCTTTGACCTTGTCGTTGACCGTGAAAAACTGACATTGCTTCGGGTTTAATACAAAAGCCACAAAGCCAACTTCAGTACAAGAAGAGTGGATCTTCTATGAGTTTGTGCTTTGAGCGTCTCCTGGGAGACCAGTATTAGATTCCGATGCACCAGTGAAGGCTTGCTGTATGCCTTAAGCCTTCACATTGACCATGAAACAAAGATTCGATCGGGATTGAATACAAAAGCCACAAAGCCGACGTAAGTACAAGAAGAGTGAATCTTCTAAGAGTTTGTGATTTGCGCGGCTCTTGGGAGACCCGTGTTAGATTCCGATGCACCAGTGCAGGTTGACTGTATCTCTTGGACTTTCACATTGACCATAAAACATAGAAATTGCATCGGTATTGAATTCAAAAGGCACAATGCGGACTTAAGTACAGGAAGAGTGTAACCTGTAAGAGTTTGTGCTTTGAGCGGCTACTGGGAGCACGGTATTAGATTTCGATGCACCAGCGCATGTTGACAATATCCCTTCGACTTTCACATTGACCATGAAGCACAGAAATTGCGTCGGGATTGAATACAAAATCCACGATGCGGCCTTAAGTACAACAAGAGTGAATCGTCTAAGAGTTTGTGCTTTGAGCGCCTCCTGGGAGACCAGAATTAGATTCCGATGCATCAGTGGAGGCTTACTGTATCCCTTTGACCTTGCGTTGACCATGAAACACAGAAATTGCATCGGGTTTAAATACAAAATTCACAATGGCAACTTAATTACGAGAAGAGTGGATCTTCTAAGAGTTTGTGCTTTGGGCGGCTCCTGGGAGACCAGTAGTATATTCCGATCCACCAGTGCTGGTTTACTGTATCCCTTGGACCTTCACATTGACCATGAAACACAGAAATTGCATCGGGATTGAATACAAAAGTCACAATGCCGACTTAAGTACAAGAAGAGTGGATCTTCTATGAGTTTGTGATTTGAGCGGCTCCTGAGAGACCAGTAGTAGATTGCGATGCACCAGTGCTGGTTTGCTGTATCCCGTGGACTTTCACATTGACCATGAAGCACAGATATTGCATCGGGATTCAATACATAAGGCACAATGCCGACTTAAGTACAAGAAGAGTGAATCATCAAAGAGTTTTGATTTGAACGGCTCCTGGGAGGCCAGAGTTAGTTTCCGATGCACCAGTGCAGGTTTACTGTATCCCTTGGACCTTCACATTGACCACGAAACAGAGAAATTGCATAGGGTTTGAATACAAAAGGCGCAATGAAGACTTAAGTACAAGATGAGTGAATATTCTAAGAATTTGTGTTTGAGCAGATCTTGGGAGACCAGTATTAGATTCCGATGCACCAGTGCATGTTTACTGTATCCCTTCGGCCTTCGCATTGACGATGAAACACAAAAATTGCATAGGGGTTGAATACTAAGGGCACAATGCCGACTTAAGTAGAAGAAGAGTGGATCATCTAAGAGGTTGTTCTTTGAGCATCTCCTGGGAGACCAGTATTAGATTCTGATGCACCAGTGAAGGGTTAACTTGATGCCTTGGACGTTCGCATTGAATATGAAACACAGCAATTGCATCGGGATTAAATAAAAAAGGCACAATGTCAACATAAGAACAAGAAGAATGAATCTTTTACGAGTTTGTGCTTTGAGCGGCTCCTGGGAGACCAATATTATATTCCGAAGCACCTGTGCAGGTTTACTGTATCCCTTGGACCTTCAAATTGTCTGTGAAAAACAGAAATTTCATCAGGATTGAATACAAATGCCACATTGCCGACTTAAGTACAAGAAGAGTGATTCTTCTAAGATATTGTGCTTTGAGCGGCTCCTGGGAGACCAGTTGTAGATTGCGATGCCTCAGTGCCGGTTTACTGTTTCATTTGGACATTCACATTGACCATGAAATACAGATATTGCGTCAGGATTAAGTACAAAAGGGACAATGCCTACTAAGGTACAGGAAGAGAGAATCTTTTAAGAGTTTGTGCTTTGATCGGCTCCTGGGAGACAAGTACTAGATTCCGATGCACCAGAGCAGGTTCAGTGTATCCCTTGGACCTCCACATTGACCATAAATCACAGAAATTGCATCGGGATTGACTACAAAATGCACATTTCCGACTGAAGTACAAGAAGAGTGAGTCTTCTAATAGTTTGTGCTTTTAGCGGCTCCTGGGAGACCAGTATTAGATTCTGAAGCACCATTGCAGGTTTACTGTATACCCTGGAATTTCACATTGATCATGAAACACTGGAATGGCATCGGGATTGAATACAAAATGCACAATGCCGACCTATGTACGAGAAGAGTGATTCTTCAAATGGTTTGTGCTTTGAGCGGCTCCTGGGAGAACAGTATTAGATTCTGATGCACCAATTCAGGTTTACTGTATCCCTAGGTCTTTCACATTGGCCATGAAACACAGAAACTGCATCGGTATTGAATACAAAATGCACAATGCTGACTTAATTACAAGAAGAGTGAATCTTCTAAGAGTTTGAGCTTTGAACGGCTCCTGCTAGACCAGAATTAGATTCCGATGCATCAGTGGAGGTTTACTGTATGCCTTGGACTTTCACATTGACCATGAAACACAGGAATGGCATCGGGATTGAATACAAAATGCACAATGCTGGCTTAAGTACAAGAAGAGTAAAACCCCTGAGAGTTTGTGTTTGAGTGTCTCCTACTAGACCAGTATTAGACTCCGATGCATCAGTGCAGTTTTACTGTATCCCGTTGACCTTCCCATTGGCCGTGAAACACAGAAATTGCATCGGGTTCGAATACTAAAGGCACAATGACGATTTAAGG
Source organism: Schistocerca americana (assembly GCF_021461395.2). Classification (NCBI taxonomy): domain Eukaryota; kingdom Metazoa; phylum Arthropoda; class Insecta; order Orthoptera; family Acrididae; genus Schistocerca; species Schistocerca americana. The sequence continues at coordinate 146,140,981 of NC_060130.1, read as the reverse complement.
ACAAGAAGAGTGTATCTTATAAGAGTCTGTGCTATGAGCGGATCTTGGGAGACCAGTATTAGGTTCCGATGCATCAGTGGAGGCTTACTGTATCCCTTTCACCTTGCGTTGACCATGAAACACAGAAATTGCATCGGGTTTAAATACAATATTCACAATGGCAACTTAATTACGAGAAGAGTGGATCTTCTAAGAGTTTGTGCTTTGAGCGGCTTCTGGGAGACAAGTATTAGATTCCGATGCACCAGTGCAGCTTTACTGAATCCCTCGGACCCTTACATTGACCATGAAACACAGAAATTGCATCGGGATTGAATACAAAAGTCACAATGCCGACTTAAGTACAAGAAGAGTGGATCTTCTATGAGTTTGTGATTTGAGCGGCTCCTGAGAGACCAGTAGTAGATTGCGATGCACCAGTGCCGGTTTGCTGTGTCCCGTGGACTTTCACATTGACCATGAAGCACAGAAATTGCATCGGGATTCAATACATAAGGCACAATGCCGACTTAAGTACAAGAAGAGTGAATCATCAAAGAGTTTTGATTTGAACGGCTCCTGGGAGGCCAGAGTTAGTTTCCGATGCACCAGTGCAGGTTTACTGTATCCCTTCGGCCTTCGCATTGACCATGAAACACAAAAATTGCATAGGGGTTGAATACAAAGGGCACAATGCCGACTTAAGTAGAAGAAGAGTGGATCATCTAAGAGGTTGTTCTTTGAGCATCTCCTGGGAGACCAGTATTAGATTCTGATGCACCAGTGAAGGGTTAACTTTATGCCTTGGACGTTCGCATTGAATATGAAACACAGCAATTGCATCGGGATTAAATAAAAAAGGCACAATGTCAACATAAGAACAAGAAGAATGAATCTTTTACGAGTTTGTGCTTTGAGCGGCTCCTGGGAGACCAGTATTAGATTCCGAAGCACCTGTGCAGGTTTACTGTATCCCTTGGGCCTTCAAATTGTCTGTGAAAAACAGAAATTGCATCAGGATTGAATACAAATGCCACAATGCCGACTTAAGCACTAGAAGAGTGAATCATCGAAGGGTTTGCGCTTTGACCGGCTCCTGGGAGACCAGTATTAGATTCCGATGCACCAGTGCAGGTTTACTGTATAACTTGGACCTTCACATTGACCATGAAGTACAGAATTTGCATCGGAAGTCAATACAAAAGGCACAATGCCGACTCAAGTACAAGAAGAGTGAATCTTCTAAGAGTTTTTTGTTGAGCAGCTCTTGGGAGAGCAGTATTAGTTTCCGATGCACCAGTGCAGGTTTACTGTATTCCTTGGACCTTCACATTAACCATGAAACACAGAAATTCCATAGGGGTTGAATACAAAATGCACAATGCCGACTTAAGTACAAGAAGAGTGAATCTGTTAAGAGTTTGTACTTTTAGCGGCTCCTGGGAGACCAGTATTAGATTCCGATGCACCAGTGCAGGTTTACAGTATCCCTTGGCCTATCACATTAACCATGAAACACAGAAATTGCATCGGCATTGAATCCAAAAGGCACAATGCCGACATAAGGACAAGAAGATAGAATCTTTTAAGAGTTTGTGCTTTGAGCGAGTCCTGGGAGACCAGTATTAGATTCCTATGCACCAGTGCAGGTTTACTGAATCGCTTGAACCCTCACATTGACCATGAAATTCAGAAATTGCATCGGGATTGAGGACAAAAGCCACAATGCCGATTTAAGTACCAGAAGAGTGAATCTTCGAAGAATTTAAGATTTGAGCGGCTCCTGCGAGACCAGTATAAGATTCCGATGCAACAGTGCAGGCTTACTGAATCCCTTGGACCATCACATTGAGCATCGGACACAGAAATTGCATCAGGATAGAATACTAATGCCACAATTCCGACCTAAGAACGAGAAGAAAGAATCTTCTAAGAGTTTGTGCTTTGAGCGGCTCCTGGGAGTCCAGTAGTAGATTCCGATGCACCATTTCAGGTTTACTGTGTCCCTTGGTTCTTCACTTTGACCAAGAAACACAGAGATTGCATCGGGATTGACTACAAAAGGCACAATGCTGGCTTAAGTACAACAAGATTGAATCTTCTAAGAGACTGTGCTTTTAACGGCTCTAGGGAGACCAGTATTAGATTCCGATGCACCAGTGCAGGTTTACTGTATCTTTTGGACATTCACATTGACCATGAAACACAGAAATTGCACACTGGTTCAATACAAAAGGGACAATGCCGAATTAAGCACGAGAAGAGTGAATCTTCTAAGAGCTTGTGTTTGAGCGGCTCGTGGGAGAACAGTATTAAATTCCTATGCACCAGTGCAAGATTACTGATTCGCTCGGACCTTCACATTGACCTAGAAACACAGAAATTCCATCGGGAATGAAGACAAAAGGCACAATGCCGACATATGAACAAGAAGAGTGAATCTTCTAAGAGTTCGTGCTTTGAGCGGCTCCTGGGAGAACAGTACTAGATTCCGATGCACCAGCGCAGGCTTACTGAGACCCTTGGACCTTCGCATTGAGCATGGGACGCTGAAATTGCATCGGGATTGAATACAATAGGCACAATGCCCACTTACGTACAAGAAGACTGAATATTTTAAGAATGTGTGCTTTGAGCATCTCTTGGGAGACAAGTATTGGATTCCGATAAACCAGTCCAGGATAACTGTATCCCTTGGACCTTCACATTGACCATGAGACACAGAAATTCCGTCAGGATTGTATACAAAAGGAACAATGCCGACTTAAGAACAGGAAGAGTGAATCTTCTAAGAGTTTGAGTTTTGAGCGGCTCCTGGGAGACCAGTATTAGATTCCGATGCACCAGTGCGGAATTACTGAATCCACTGGACATTTGCATTGAGCATGAGGCACAGAAATTGCATCGGGATTGAATACAAAAGGCACAATGCTGACTGAAGTACAAGAAGAGGGAACATTCTAAGAATATGTGCTTTGGGCGGCTCTTGAGAGGCCAGTATTAGATTTCGATACACCAGTCCTAGATAACTGTATCCCTTGGACCTTCACATTGACCATGAAACACAGACATTGCATCGGGATTGAATTCAAAAAGCACAATGCCGACTGAAGTACAAGAAGAGTGAGTCTTCTAAGATTTTCTGCTTTGGGCGGCTCCTGGGGGGCCAGTATTACATTCCGATGCACCAATACAGGTTTACTGTATCCCCTGGACTTTCACATAATTCAAGAAACACAGAAATTGCATCAGGATTGAATATAAATGACACATTGCCGACTTAAGTACAAGATGAGTGGATCTTCTAAGAGTTTGTGCTTTGAGCGTCTCCTGGGAGGCCAGTATTAGATTCCGATGAACCAGTGCAGGTTTACTGTATCCTTTAGATCTTCACATTGACTATGAATCACAGAAATGGCATCGGGATTGAATACAAAGGTCACAATGACGACTTAATTACAAGAAGACTGAATCTTCTTAGAGTTTGTGTTATGAGCGGCTCCTAAGAGACCAGTATTAGATTCCAATGCACCAGTGCAGGTTTACTATATCCTTGGACTTTCACATTGACCATGAAACTCCGAAATTGCATCGGGATTGAATACAAAAGGCCCAATGGCGTCTTATGTACAAGAAGAGAGAATCTTCTAAGAGTTTGTGCTCTGAGCGGTTTCTGGGAGACCAGTATTAGATTCCGATGTACCAGTGCAGATTTAATGTATCCCTAGGACCTTCACATTGACTGTGAAAAACAGAAATTGCAATATGTTTGAATACATAAAGCACAATGCCAACTTAAGTACAAGAAGAGTGGATCTTCTATGAGTTTGTGCTTTGAGCGTCTCCTGGGAGACCAGTATTAGATTCCGATGCACCATTGCACGTTGACTGTATCCCTTGGACCTTCACATTGACCATGAAATACCGAAATTGCTTCGGGATGGAATACAAAAGGCACAATACCGACTGAAATAAAGGATGAGTGAATCCTCCAAGAGTTTGTGTTTTGAGCGGCTCCTGGGAGACCAGTATTAGATTCCTAGACAACAGTGCTGGTTTACGGAATCGCTTGGACACTCCCATTGACCATGAAACACAGAAATTGCATCGGGATTAAATACAAAAGGCACAATGCAGACTTAAGTACAAGAAGAGTGAATCTTCTAAGAGTTTGTGCTTTGGGCGGGTTCTGGGAGACCAGTAGAAGCTTGCGATGCATCAGTGATGGTTTACTGTATCCCTTGGTCCTTCACATTCACCAACGAACACAGAAATTACATCGAGATTGAATACAAAAGGCACCATGACGACTTAAGTACAAGAAGAGTGAATCTTCTAAGAGTTGCCGTTTTGAGCGGCTCCTGGGAGACCAGTATTACATTCCGATGCACCAATTCCGGTTTTGTGTATCCCCTGAACTATCACATTGACCAAGACACACAGAAAACGCATCTGGATTGAATACAAATGGCACAATGCCGACTTAAGTACATAAAGAGTGAATCTTCTATGATTTTGTGCTTTGAGCGGCTACTGGGACACCAGTATTAGATTCCGATGCACCGGTTCAGGTTTACTGTATCCCTTGGACTTTCACATTGACCATGAAATACAGAAATTGATCCGGGATTGAGTGCGAAAGGCACAGAGCCGACTTAAGTACAAGAAGAGTGAATCTTTTAACAGTTTGTGCTTTGAGCATCTCCTGGGAGACCAGTATTAGATTCCGATACACCAGTGCAGCTTTACTGAATGCTTTGGACCTTCACATTGACCGTTAAACACTGAAATTGCATCGCGATTGACTACTAAAAGCACAATGCCGACTTAAGTACAAGTAGAGTGAATCTTCAAAGAGTTTGTGATTTGAGCTGCTCCTGGGAGACCAGTATTAGATTCCGATGCACCAGTGCAGTTTCACTGTATCCCTTGGATCTTCACATTGACCGTGAATTACAGAAATTGCATAGGGATTGAGTACAAAAGGCACAATGCCGACTGAAGTACAAGAAGAGTGAATCTTCTAAGGGTTTTTGCATGTAGCGGCTCCTGGGAGGACAGTATTAGATTCCGATGCACAAGTGCAGATTTACTGTATCCATTTGACCTTCACATTGCCCATGAAACACTGACATTGCATCGGGATTGAATACAAACGGCACAATGCCGACTAAAGTACAAGAAGAGTGTATCTTCTAAGAGTATCAGCTTTGAGAGGTTTATGGGAGACTAGTATTACATTCCTATGCACCAGTGCAGGTTTACTGAATCGCTTGGACCTTCACATTGACTTTGTAACACAGAAATTGCATCGGTATTGAATACAAAAGGATCAATGTCGAATTAAGTACAAGAAGAGTGAATCTTCTAAGAATTTGTGTTTTGAGTGGCTCCTGGGAGACCATTATTAGACTCCTATGCACCAGTGCAGGTTTACTGAATCGCTTGGACCTTCACATTCACCATGAAACACTGAAATTGCTTCGGGATTGAATACAAAAGGCACAATGCCAACTCAAGTAAAACAAGAGTGAATCTTCTAAGAGTTTGTGATTTGAGCGGCTCCTGGGAGACTAGTATTAGATTCCGATGCACCATTGCACGTTAGCTGTATCGCCTGGACATTCACATTGACCAAGAAGCACAGACATTGCATCAGGATTGAATACAAAAGGCACCATGCCGACTTAAGTACAAGAAGAGTGAATCTTCTAAGAGTTTGTGATTTGAGCGGCTCTTGGGAGACCAGTATCAGATTCCAATGCACCAGTGCAGGTTTCCTGTATACCTAGGACCTTCACATTGACCGAGAAACACAGAAATTGCATCGGGATTGAATACAAAACGCAAAATGCCGATTTAAGTACAAGAAGAGTGTATCTTCCAAGAGTTTGTGCTTCGAGCGGCTCTTGGGAGACCAGTATTACATTACGATGCACCAGTGCACGTTTACTGTATCCCTTGGAACTTCACATTGACCTTGAAACACAGAAATTGCATCGGGATTAAATACAAAAGGAACAATGCCGACTTGAGTGCAAGAAGGGTGAATCATCTAAGAGTTTCTGCTTTGAGTGGCTCCTGGGAGACCAGTATTTCATTCCTATGCACCAGTGCCTGTTTACTGAATCACTTGGACCTTCACGTTGACCATGAAACACTGAAATTGCTTTGGGATTGAATACAAAAGGCACAATGCCGACATAAATACAAGAAGTGTGAATCTTCTAAGAGTTTGTGATTTGAGCGGCTCCTGGGAGAACAATATTAGATTCCGATGCACCAGTGCAGGTTTGCTGAATTCCTTGGACCCTCATATTGACCATGTAACACAGAAACAACATCGGGATTGAATTGAAAAAGCACAATGCCGACTTAAGTACAAGAAGAGTGAAACTTCTAAGAGTTTGTGATTTGAGCGGCTCCTGGGAGACCAGTATAAGATTCCGATGCACCAGTGCAGATTTACTGTATCCATTTGACCTCCACATTGACCATGAAGCACAGATATGGCATCGGGATTGATTTCAAAAGGCACAATACCGACTTAAGTACAAGAATGGTGAATCTTCTAACAGTTTGTGATTTGAGCGTCTCCTGGGAGACCAGTATTAGTTTCCGATGCACCAGTGCAGATTTACTGTATCCATTTGACCTTCACATTGACTATGAAACACAGATATAGCATCGGAATTGAATACAAAATGCACAATGCCGACTTAAGTACAAGAATAGTGAACCTTCTAACAGTTTGTGCTTTGAGCATCTCCTGGGAGACCTGTATTAGATTCCGATGCACCAGTGCAGGTTTACTGAATCCCTTGGACCTTCACATTGAGAATGGAATACAGACCATGCATCGGGATTGAATACAAAATGCACAATGGCGACTTAAGTACAAGAAGGGTGAATCTTCTAAGAGTTTGTGCATTGAGCGGCTCCTGGGAGACAAGTATTAGACTCCTATGCAACAGTGCAGGTTTACTGATTCGCTAGGACCATCGCATTGACCATGAAACACAGATATTGCTTTGGAATTGAACACAAAAGGCACAATGCCGACTTAGTACAAGAAGAGTGAATCTTCTAAGTGGTTGTGCTTTGAGCGGCTCCTGGGAGACCAGTAATAGATTCTGAAGCACCATTGCAGGTTTACTCTATCCCCTGGAATTTCACATTGATCATGAAACACAGGAATTGCATCGGGATTGAATGCCAAATGCACAATGCCGACATAAGTACAAGAAGTGTGAATCTTCTAAGAGTTTGTGATTTGAGCGGCTCCTGGGAGACCAGTATTAGATTCCGATGCACCAGTGCAGGTTTGCTGAATTCCTTGGACCCTCACATTGACCATGTAACACAGAAATAACATCGGGATTGAATACAAAAAGCACAATGCCGACTTAAGTACAAGAAGAGTGAATCTTCTAAGAGTTTGTGATTTGAGCGGCTCCTAGGAGATCAGTATTAGATTCTGATGCACCAGTGCAGGTTTACTGTATCCCTTGAACCTTCCAAATGACCATGAAACACAGAAATAGCATCGGGATTGAATACAAAAGGCACAATGCCGACATAAGTACAAGAAGTGTGAATCTTCTAAGAGTTTGTGATTTGAGCGGCTCCTGGGAGACCAGTATTAGATTCCGATGCACCAGTGCAGCTTTTCTGAATTCCTTGGACCCTCACGTTGACCATGTAACACAGAAATTACATCGGGATAGAATACAAAAAGCACGATGCCGACTTAAGTACAAGAAGAGTGAATCTTCTAAGAGTTTGTGATTTGAGCGGCTCCTGGGTGACCAATATTGGATTCCGATGCACCAGTGCAGATATACTGTATCCATTGGACCTCCACATTAACCATGAAACACAGCTATAGCATTGGGATTGATTTCAAAAGGCACAATATCGACTTAAGTACAAGAATAGTGAATCTTCTAACAGTTTGTGCTTTTGAGCGTCTCCTGGGAGACCAGTATTAGTTTCCGATAAACCAACGCAGATTTACTGTATCCATTTGACCTTCACATTGACTATGAAACACAGATATAGCATCGGAATTGAATACAAAATGGACAATGCCGACTTAAGTACAAGAGGAGTGAATCTTCTAACAGTTTGTGGTTTGGGCATCTCCTGGGAGACCTGTATTAGATTCCCATGCACCAGTGCAGGTTTACTGAATCCCTTGGACCTTCACGTTGAGCATGAAATACAGAAAATGGAACGGGAATGATAACAAAATGCACAATGGCGACTTAAGTACAAAAAGAGTGAATCTTCCAAGAGTTTGTGCTTTGAGCGGCTCCTGGGAGACTAGTATTAGACTCCTATGCAACAGTGCAGGTTTACTGATTCGCTCGGACCTTCGCATTGACCATGATACACAGATATTGCTTTGGGATTGAACACAAAAGCCACAATGCCGACTTAAGTACAAGAAGATTGAATCGTCTAAGAGTTTGTGCTTTGAGCGGCTCCTGGGAGTCCAGTATTAGATTCCGATGCACCAATGCAGGTTTACTGTATCCCCTGGACTTTCACATTGACCAAGAAACACAGACATTGCATCAGGATTGAATGCAAAATGCACAATGCCGACTTAAGTACAAGAAGAGTGAAACTTCTAAGGGTTTGTGCTTTGAGCGGCCCTTGGGATACCAGTATTAGATTCCGATGCACCAGTGCAGGGTAACTGTATCCCTTGGACCTCCACATTGACCGCGAAACACAGAAATTGCGTCAGGATTGAATACAAAAGGCACAATGCCGACTTGTGTACAAGAAGAGTGAATCATCTGAGATTTTATCCTTTGAGTGGCTCCTGGGAGACCAGTATTACATTCCTATGCACCAGTGCAGGTTTACTGATTCGCTTGGCCCTTCACATTCACCATGAAACACAGAAAATGCTTCAGGATTGAATACAAAAGCACAATGCCGACTTAGGTACAAGAAGAGTGAATCATCTAAGAGTTTGTGCTTTGAGCGGCTCCTGGGAGACCAGTATTAGATTCCGATACACCAAAGCAGGTTGACTGTATCCCTTGAACCTCCACATTGACTATGAAACACAGAAATTGCACAGGGATTGAATACAAGTTGCACAATGTCGACTTAAGTATAAGAAGAGTGAATCTTCTTATAGTTTGTGTTTTGAGCGGCTCCTGGGTGACCAGTATTAGATTCTGTAGCACCAGTGCAGGTTTACTGTGTCCCTTGGACTTTCACATTGACCATGAAACACAGAAATTGCATCGGGATTGAATACAAATGGCACAATGCCGACATAAGTACAAGAAGTGTGAATGATCTAAGAGTTTGTGATTTTAGGGGCTCCTGGGAGACCAGTATTAGGTTCCGATGCACCAGTGCAGATTTGCTGAATTCCTTGGATCCTCACATAGACCATGTAACACAGAATTTACATAGGGACTGAATACTAAAAGCACAATGCCGACTTAAGTACAAGCAGAGTGAATCTTCTAAGAGTTTGCGATTTGAGCCGCTCCTGGGATACCAGTATTAGATTCCAATGCTCCAGTGCAGATTTACTATATCCATTTCACCTTTACATTGACCATGAAATACAGATTTAGCATCGGGATTGAATAAAAAAAGCACAATGCCGACATAAGTACAAGAATAGTGAATCTTCTAACAGTTTGTGCTTTGAGCATCTCCTGGGAGACCAGTATTAGATTCCGATACACCAGTGCAGGTTTACTGACTGCTTTGGACCTTCACATTGACCGTGAAACACTGAAATTGCATCGCGATTGACTACTAAAAGCACAATGCTGACTTAAGTACAAGAAGAGTGAATCTTCTAAGGGTTTTTGCATGTAGCGGCTCCTGGGAGGACAGTATTAGATTCCGATGCACAAGTGCAGATTTACTGTATCCATTTGACCTTCACATTGCCCATGAAACACTGACATTGCATCGGGATTGAATACAAAAGGCACAATGCCGACTGAAGTACAAGAAGAGTGTATCTTCTAAGAGTATCAGCTTTGGGATGTTTAAGGGAGACCAGTATTACATTCCGATGCACCAATGCAGGTTTACTGTATCCCTTGGACCTTCAAATTGATGATGAAACACAGAAATTGCGTCGGGATTAAATAGAAAATTCATAATGCCGACTTAAGTACAAGAAGAGTGATTCTTCTAATAATTTGAGTTTCGAGCGACTCCTGGGAGACCAGTATTAGATTCCGATGCACCAGTGCAGCTTTGCTGAATTCCTTGGACCCTCACGTTGACCATGTAACACAGAAATTACATCGGGATAGAATACAAAAAGCACGATGCCGACTTAAGTATAAGAAGAGTGAATCTTCTAAGAGTTTGTGATTTGAGCGGCTCCTGGGTGACCAATATTGGATTCCGATGCACCAGTGCAGATATACTGTATCCATTGGACCTCCACATTAACCATGAAACACAGCTATAGCATTGGGATTGATTTCAAAAGGCACAATATCGACTTAAGTACAAGAATAGTGAATCTTCTAACAGTTTGTGCTTTTGAGCGTCTCCTGGGAGACCAGTATTAGTTTCCGATAAACCAACGCAGATTTACTGTATCCATTTGACCTTCACATTGACTATGAAACACAGATATAGCATCGGAATTGAATACAAAATGGACAATGCCGACTTAAGTACAAGAGGAGTGAATCTTCTAACAGTTTGTGGTTTGGGCATCTCCTGGGAGACCTGTATTAGATTCCCATGCACCAGTGCAGGTTTACTGAATCCCTTGGACCTTCACGTTGAGCATGAAATACAGAAAATGGAACGGGAATGATAACAAAATGCACAATGGCGACTTAAGTACAAAAAGAGTGAATCTTCCAAGAGTTTGTGCTTTGAGCGGCTCCTGGGAGACTAGTATTAGACTCCTATGCAACAGTGCAGGTTTACTGATTCGCTCGGACCTTCGCATTGACCATGATACACAGATATTGCTTTGGGATTGAACACAAAAGCCACAATGCCGACTTAAGTACAAGAAGATTGAATCGTCTAAGAGTTTGTGCTTTGAGCGGCTCCTGGGAGTCCAGTATTAGATTCCGATGCACCAATGCAGGTTTACTGTATCCCCTGGACTTTCACATTGACCAAGAAACACAGACATTGCATCAGGATTGAATGCAAAATGCACAATGCCGACTTAAGTACAAGAAGAGTGAAACTTCTAAGGGTTTGTGCTTTGAGCGGCCCTTGGGATACCAGTATTAGATTCCGATGCACCAGTGCAGGGTAACTGTATCCCTTGGACCTCCACATTGACCGCGAAACACAGAAATTGCGTCAGGATTGAATACAAAAGGCACAATGCCGACTTGTGTACAAGAAGAGTGAATCATCTGAGATTTTATCCTTTGAGTGGCTCCTGGGAGACCAGTATTACATTCCTATGCACCAGTGCAGGTTTACTGATTCGCTTGGCCCTTCACATTCACCATGAAACACAGAAAATGCTTCAGGATTGAATACAAAAGCACAATGCCGACTTAGGTACAAGAAGAGTGAATCATCTAAGAGTTTGTGCTTTGAGCGGCTCCTGGGAGACCAGTATTAGATTCCGATACACCAAAGCAGGTTGACTGTATCCCTTGAACCTCCACATTGACTATGAAACACAGAAATTGCACAGGGATTGAATACAAGTTGCACAATGTCGACTTAAGTATAAGAAGAGTGAATCTTCTTATAGTTTGTGTTTTGAGCGGCTCCTGGGTGACCAGTATTAGATTCTGTAGCACCAGTGCAGGTTTACTGTGTCCCTTGGACTTTCACATTGACCATGAAACACAGAAATTGCATCGGGATTGAATACAAATGGCACAATGCCGACATAAGTACAAGAAGTGTGAATGATCTAAGAGTTTGTGATTTTAGGGGCTCCTGGGAGACCAGTATTAGGTTCCGATGCACCAGTGCAGATTTGCTGAATTCCTTGGATCCTCACATAGACCATGTAACACAGAATTTACATAGGGACTGAATACTAAAAGCACAATGCCGACTTAAGTACAAGCAGAGTGAATCTTCTAAGAGTTTGCGATTTGAGCCGCTCCTGGGATACCAGTATTAGATTCCAATGCTCCAGTGCAGATTTACTATATCCATTTCACCTTTACATTGACCATGAAATACAGATTTAGCATCGGGATTGAATAAAAAAAGCACAATGCCGACATAAGTACAAGAATAGTGAATCTTCTAACAGTTTGTGCTTTGAGCATCTCCTGGGAGACCAGTATTAGATTCCGATACACCAGTGCAGGTTTACTGACTGCTTTGGACCTTCACATTGACCGTGAAACACTGAAATTGCATCGCGATTGACTACTAAAAGCACAATGCTGACTTAAGTACAAGAAGAGTGAATCTTCTAAGGGTTTTTGCATGTAGCGGCTCCTGGGAGGACAGTATTAGATTCCGATGCACAAGTGCAGATTTACTGTATCCATTTGACCTTCACATTGCCCATGAAACACTGACATTGCATCGGGATTGAATACAAAAGGCACAATGCCGACTGAAGTACAAGAAGAGTGTATCTTCTAAGAGTATCAGCTTTGGGATGTTTAAGGGAGACCAGTATTACATTCCGATGCACCAATGCAGGTTTACTGTATCCCTTGGACCTTCAAATTGATGATGAAACACAGAAATTGCGTCGGGATTAAATAGAAAATTCATAATGCCGACTTAAGTACAAGAAGAATGATTCTTCTAATAATTTGAGTTTCGAGCGACTCCTGGGAGACCAGTATTAGATTCCGATGCACCAGTGCAGCTTTGCTGAATTCCTTGGACCCTCACGTTGACCATGTAACACAGAAATTACATCGGGATAGAATACAAAAAGCACGATGCCGACTTAAGTATAAGAAGAGTGAATCTTCTAAGAGTTTGTGATTTGAGCGGCTCCTGGGTGACCAATATTGGATTCCGATGCACCAGTGCAGATATACTGTATCCATTGGACCTCCACATTAACCATGAAACACAGCTATAGCATTGGGATTGATTTCAAAAGGCACAATATCGACTTAAGTACAAGAATAGTGAATCTTCTAACAGTTTGTGCTTTTGAGCGTCTCCTGGGAGACCAGTATTAGTTTCCGATAAACCAACGCAGATTTACTGTATCCATTTGACCTTCACATTGACTATGAAACACAGATATAGCATCGGAATTGAATACAAAATGGACAATGCCGACTTAAGTACAAGAGGAGTGAATCTTCTAACAGTTTGTGGTTTGGGCATCTCCTGGGAGACCTGTATTAGATTCCCATGCACCAGTGCAGGTTTACTGAATCCCTTGGACCTTCACGTTGAGCATGAAATACAGAAAATGGAACGGGAATGATAACAAAATGCACAATGGCGACTTAAGTACAAAAAGAGTGAATCTTCCAAGAGTTTGTGCTTTGAGCGGCTCCTGGGAGACTAGTATTAGACTCCTATGCAACAGTGCAGGTTTACTGATTCGCTCGGACCTTCGCATTGACCATGATACACAGATATTGCTTTGGGATTGAACACAAAAGCCACAATGCCGACTTAAGTACAAGAAGATTGAATCGTCTAAGAGTTTGTGCTTTGAGCGGCTCCTGGGAGTCCAGTATTAGATTCCGATGCACCAATGCAGGTTTACTGTATCCCCTGGACTTTCACATTGACCAAGAAACACAGACATTGCATCAGGATTGAATGCAAAATGCACAATGCCGACTTAAGTACAAGAAGAGTGAAACTTCTAAGGGTTTGTGCTTTGAGCGGCCCTTGGGATACCAGTATTAGATTCCGATGCACCAGTGCAGGGTAACTGTATCCCTTGGACCTCCACATTGACCGCGAAACACAGAAATTGCGTCAGGATTGAATACAAAAGGCACAATGCCGACTTGTGTACAAGAAGAGTGAATCATCTGAGATTTTATCCTTTGAGTGGCTCCTGGGAGACCAGTATTACATTCCTATGCACCAGTGCAGGTTTACTGATTCGCTTGGCCCTTCACATTCACCATGAAACACAGAAAATGCTTCAGGATTGAATACAAAAGCACAATGCCGACTTAGGTACAAGAAGAGTGAATCATCTAAGAGTTTGTGCTTTGAGCGGCTCCTGGGAGACCAGTATTAGATTCCGATACACCAAAGCAGGTTGACTGTATACCTTGAACCTCCACATTGACTATGAAACACAGAAATTGCACAGGGATTGAATACAAGTTGCACAATGTCGACTTAAGTATAAGAAGAGTGAATCTTCTTATAGTTTGTGTTTTGAGCGGCTCCTGGGTGACCAGTATTAGATTCTGTAGCACCAGTGCAGGTTTACTGTGTCCCTTGGACTTTCAAATTGACCATGAAACACAGAAATTGCATCGGGATTGAATACAAATGGCACAATGCCGACATAAGTACAAGAAGTGTGAATGATCTAAGAGTTTGTAATTTGAGGGGCTCCTGGGAGACCAGTATTAGGTTCCGATGCACCAGTGCAGATTTGCTGAATTCCTTGGATCCTCACATAGACCATGTAACACAGAATTTACATAGGGATTGAATACTAAAAGCACAATGCCGACTTAAGTACAAGCAGAGTGAATCTTCTAAGAGTTTGTGATTTGAGCCGCTCCTGGGATACCAGTATTAGATTCCAATGCTCCAGTGCAGATTTACTATATCCATTTCACCTTTACATTGACCATGAAACACAGATTTAGCATCGGGATTGAATAAAAAAAGCACAATGCCGACATAAGTACAAGAATAGTGAATCTTCTAACAGTTTGTGCTTTGAGCATCTCCTGGGAGACCAGTATTAGATTCCGATACACCAGTGCAGGTTTACTGACTGCTTTGGACCTTCACATTGACCGTGAAACACTGAAATTGCATCGCGATTGACTACTAAAAGCACAATGCTGACTTAAGTACAAGAAGAGTGAATCTTCTAAGGGTTTTTGCATGTAGCGGCTCCTGGGAGGACAGTATTAGATTCCGATGCACAAGTGCAGATTTACTGTATCCATTTGACCTTCACATTGCCCATGAAACACTGACATTGCATCGGGATTGAATACAAAAGGCACAATGCCGACTGAAGTACAAGAAGAGTGTATCTTCTAAGAGTATCAGCTTTGGGATGTTTAAGGGAGACCAGTATTACATTCCGATGCACCAATGCAGGTTTACTGTATCCCTTGGACCTTCAAATTGATGATGAAACACAGAAATTGCGTCGGGATTAAATAGAAAATTCATAATGCCGACTTAAGCACAAGAAGAGTGATTCTTCTAATAATTTGAGCTTCGAGCGACTCCTGGGAGACCAGTATTAGATTCTGAAGCACCAGTGCCGGTATACTGTAACCCTTGAACTTTCACATTGACCATGAAACGCAGAAATTGTATCGGGATTGGATACAAAAAGCACAATGCTTCCTTAAGTGCAAGATGAGTGAATCTTCTAAGAGTTTGTGATTTTAGCGGCTCCTGGTAGACCAGTATTAGATTCCGTTGCACCAGCACTGGTTTGCTGTATCCCTTGGACCGTCACATTAACCATGAAACATATGAATTGCGTCGGGATTGAATACAAAAGACACAATGCCGATTTAAGTACAAGATTAGTCAGTCTACGAAGAGGATTTGCTTTGAGCGGCTCCTGGGAGACTAGTATTACATTCCTATGCACCAGTGCAGATTTACTGAATCGCTTTGACCTTCACATTGACTATGTAACACAGAAATTGCATCGGTATTGAATACAAAAGGATCAATGTCGAATTAAGTACAAGAAAAGTGAATCTTCTAATAGTTTGTGTTTTGAGTGGCTCCTGGGAGACCAGTGTTAGACTCCTATGCACCAGTGCAGGTTTTCTGAATCGCTTGGACCTTCACATTCACCATGAAACACTGAAATTGCTTCGGGATTGAATACAAAAGGCACAATGCCGACTTAAGTACAAGAAGAGTGAATCTTCTAAGAGTTTGTGATTTGAGCGGCTCCTGGGAGAACAATATTAGATTCCGATGCACCAGTGCAGGTTTGCTGAATTCCTTGGACCCTCATATTGACGATGTAATACAGAAACAACATCGGGATTGAATACAAAAAGCACAATGCCGACTTCAGTACAAGAAGAGTGAATCTTCTAAGGGGTTGTTATTTGAGCGGCTCCTGCGAGACCAGTATAAGATTCCGATGCACCAGTGCAGATTTACTGTATCCATTTGACCTCCACATTGACCATGAAACACAGATATGGCATCGGGATTGATTTCAAAAGGCACAATGTCGACTTAAGTACAAGAAGAGTGAGTCTTCTAATAGTTTGTGCTTTTAGCGGCTCCTGGGAGACCAGTATTAGATTCTGAAGCACCATTGCAGGTTTACTGTATCCCCTGGAATTTCACATTGATGATGAAACACAGGAATTGCATCGGGATTGAATGCAAAAGGCACAATGCCGACATAAGTACAAGAAGTGTGAATCTTCTAAGAGTTTGTGATTTGAGCGGCTCCTGAGAGACCAGTGTTAGATTCCGATGCACCAGTGCAGGTTTGCTGAATTCCTTGGACCCTCACATTGACCATGTAACACAGAAATAACATCGGGATTGAATACAAAAAGCACAATGCCGACTTAAGTACAAGAAGAGTGAATCTTCGAAGAGTTTGTGATTTGAGCGGCTCCTAGGAGACCAGTATTAGATTCCGATGCACCAGTGCAGGTTTACTGTATCCCTTGAACCTTCCAAATGACCATGAAACACAGAAATGGCATCGGGATTGAATACAAAAGGCACAATGCCGACATAAGTACAAGAAGAGTGAATCTCCTGAGAGTTTTTGATTTGAGCGGCTCCTGGGAGACCAGTATTAGATTCCGATGCACCAGTGCTGCTTTGTTGAATTCCTTGGACCCTCACGTTGACCATGTAACACAGAAATTACATCGGGATTGAATACAAAATTCACAATGCCGACGTAAGTACAGGAAGAGTGAATCTACTAAGTGTTTCTGCTTTGAGCGGCTCCTGGGAGACCAGTATTACATTCCGATGCACCAATTCTTGTTATCTGTATCCCTGGACTTTCACATTGACCATGACACACTGAAATTGCATCGGGATTGAATACAAAAGGCACAAACCCGACTTAAGTTTAAGGAGAGTGAATCTTCTAAGAGTTTGTGCTTTTTGCGGCTCCTGGGAGGCCAGTATTAGTCTCCGATGCACCAGTGCAGATTTTCTGAATCTGTGGACCTTCACATTGACCATGAAACACAGAAATTGGACCGGGATTGAATACAAAAGGCACAGTGCCAACTTAAGCACCTGATGAGTGAACCTTCTAAAAGATTGTGCTTTGAGCGGCTCCTGGGAGACCAGTATTAGATTCCGATGCACCAGTACAGGTTTACTGAATCTCTTGGACCTTCACATTGACCATGAAACACAGAAATTGCATCGGGATTGAATTTAAAAGGCGTAATGCTGACTTAAGTACAAGAAGTGTGAATCTTCTAAGAATATTTGCTTTGAGCGGCTCTTGGGAGAGCAGTAATAGATTCCGTTGCACCAGTCCAGTTTTACTGTATGCCATGGACCTTCACATTGACCATGAAACACAGAAATTGGACGGGAATTGAATACAAAAGGCACAATGCCGACTTAATTACAAGAAGTGTGAGTCTTCAATGAGTTTGTGCTTTGAGCGGCTCCTGGGAGACCAGTATTACATTCTGATGCATCAATGCAGGTTTACTGTATCCCCTGGACTTTCACATTGACCATGAAACACAGAACTTGCATCGGGATTGATTGCAAATGGCACAAAGCCGAATTAAGTACAAGAAGAGTGAATATTCTAAGAGATTATACTTTAAGCGGCTTCTGGGAAACCAGTATTAGATTACGATGCACCTGTGCAGGTACACTGTATCCTTACACCTCCATATTGACCATGAACCACAGATATTACATCGCTATTGAAGACAAAAGGCACAATGCCGACATAAGTACAAGAGGAGTGAATCTTCTAACAGCTTGTGCTTAGAGCGGCTCCTGGGAGACCCGTATTAGATTCAGATGCACCAGTGCATATTTACTGCATCCCTTGGACCTTCACATTGACCATGAAACACAGAAATAGCATCGGGAATGAATACAAATGTCACAAGGCCAATTTAAGTACAAGAAGAGTGAATCGTCTAAGAATTTGTGGTTTGAGCGGCTCCTGGGAGACCACTATTAGATTCCGATGCACCAGTGGAGGTTTACTGCGACTCTAGGACCTTCACATTGACCATGAAATACAGAAATAGCATCAGGATTGAATACAAAAAGCACAATGCCGACTTAGGTACAAGAAGATTGAATCTCCTAAGAGATTGTGCTTTGAGCGGCTTCTGGGAGACTGGTATTAGATTCTGGTTCACCAGTGCAGGTTTACTGTATCCTTGGACTTTCACATTGACCACGAAACACAGAAATTTTACCGGGGTTGAATACAAAAGGCAAAATGCCAACTTAAGTACAAGATGAGTGAATCTTCTAACAGTTTGTGCTTTGGGCGGCTCCTGGGAGACCAGAATTTGATTCCGTTGCACTAGCGCAGGTTTACTGTATCCCTTGGACCTTCTTATTGACCAAGAAACACAGAAATAGCAACTGGATTGAATACTAAATCACAATGCCGACTTAAGTACAAGAAGAGTGAGTCTTCTAATAGTTTGGGCTTTTAGCGGCTCCTGGGAGACTAGTATTAGATTCTGAAGCACCATTGCAGGTTTACTGTATCCCCTGGAATTTCACATTGATCATGAAACACAGAAATTGCATCGGGATTGAATACAAAAGGCACAATGCCGCCGTAAGTACATGAAGAGTGAATCTTCTAAGAGTTTCTGCTTTGAGCGACTCCTGGGAGACCAGTATTACATTCCGATGCATCAATGCGGGTTTACTGTATCCCCGGGACTTTCACATTCAGCATGAAACACAGAAATTGCATTGGGATTGATTAGAAATGGGATAAAGCCGACTTAAGTACAAGAAGAGTGAATCTTCTAAGAGATTATACTTCGGTTGTCTTCTGGGAGACCAGTATTAGATTCCGATGCACCAGTGCACGTTTACTGTATCCTTGGACCATCACATTGACCATGAAACACAGAAATTGCATCGGGATTGAAGACAAAAGGCACAAAGCCGACTTAAGTTCAAGATGAATGAATCTTCTAACAGTTTGTGCTTTGAGCGGCTCCTGGGAGATCAGTATTAGATTCCGATGCACCAGTTCAGGTTTACTGTTTCCCTTGGAGCTTCACATTGACCATGAGACACAGATATAGCAACGGGATTGAAAACAAAAGGCACAATGCCGACTTAAGTACACTAAGCGTGAATCTTCTAAGAGTTTGTGCTTTGAGCAGCTCCTGGGAGACCAGTGTTAGATTCCGATGCACCAGTGCAGGTTTACTGTATATCTTGGACTTTCACATTGACTATGAAAAACAGATATTGCATCATGATTGAATACAAAATGCACAATGCCGACTGAAGCACAAGAAGAGTGAATCCTCTAAGAATTTGTGCCTTGATCGGCTCCTGGGAGACCAGTATCAGATTCTGATGTTCCAGTGCAGGTTTACTGCGTCCCTTGAACCTCCACATTGACCATGAGACACAGAAATTGCATCCGGATTGAATACGAAAGCCACAATGCCGACTTAAGTAAAAGAAGAGTGAATCTTCTAAGAGATTGTGTTTTGAGCGACTTCTGGGACACCGGTATTAGATTCCAATGCACCAGTGCACGTTTACTGTATCCTTGGACCTTCGCATTGTCCATGAAACACAGTAATTGCATCGGGATTGTATAAAAAAATTCAAAATGCCGACTTAAGTACAAGAAGAGTGAATCTTCTGAGAGTTTGTGCTTTGAGCGGCTCCTGGGAGACCAGTATTAGATTCGGATGCACCAGTGCAAGTTTACTGAATCTCTAGGACCCTTACATTGACCTTGAAACACAGAGATGGCTGTTTGATTGAATACAAGATGCACAAAGCCGAATTAAGTGCAAGAAGAGTGAATATTTAAGAGTGTGTGCTGTGAGCGGCTCCTGGGAGACCAGTATTAGAATCCGATGCACCAGTGCAGGTTTACTGTATCACTTGGAATTTCACAATGACCATGAGACACAGAAATTGCATCGGGATTGAATACAAAAGCTCAATGCCGACTTAAGTACAAGAAGAGTGAATAATCTAAGAGTTTGTGCTTTGAACGGCTCTTGGGAGACCAGTACTAGATTCAGATGCATCAGTAAAGGTTTACTGTATCCCTTGGACCTTCACATTGACCATGAAAGACTGAAATGGCATCGGGATAGAATACAAATGGCACATTGCCTACTTAAGTACAAGAAGAGTGAATCTTCTAAGAGTTTCCCTTTTGAGCGGCTCCTGGAAGACCAGTAATACCTTCGGATGCGCCAGTGCATGTTTACGGTATCCCCTGGACTATCACATTGACCATGAAACACAGATATTGCATGGGGATTGAGTACAGATGCGAGAAAGCCGACTTAAGTACAAGATGAGTGAAACCTCTAAGAGATTGTGCTTTGAGCGGCTTCTGGGAGACCAGTATTAGATATCGATGCACTAGTGCGGGTTTACTGTATCCTTATACCTTCACATTGACCATGAATCACAGACGTTGCATCGCTATTGAAGAAAAAAGGCACAATGCCGGCTTAAGTACAAGAGGCGTGAATCTTCTAACAGTTAGTGCTTTGAGCGGCTCCTGGAAGACCAGTATTAGATTCCGATGCACCAGTGCATATTTACTGAATTCCTTGGAGCTCACATTGACCATGAAACACAGAAATTGCCTCGGGATTGAATACAAAAGGCACTAGGCCGACTTAAGTACAAGAAGAGTGAATCTTCTAAGAATTTGTGCTTTAAGCGGCTCCTGGGAAACCACTATTAGATTCCGATGCACCAGTGGAGGATTACTGTGACCCTTGGACATTCACTATGATCATGAGACAAAGAAATTGCATCAGGATTCAGTATAAAAGGCACAATGCCGACTTAAGTACAAGAAGAGTGAATCTTCTAAGAGATTGTGCCTTGAGCGGCTTCTGGGAGACCGGTATTAGATTCCGAATCACCAGTGCAGGTTTACTGTATTCCTGCACCTTCACATTGTCCATGAAACCCAGAAATTACATCGGTATTGGATAGAAAATACTCAATCCCGCCTTAAGTAGAAGAAGAGTGAACCAACTAAGAGATTGTGCTTTGAGTGGCCTCTGGGAAACCACTATTTGATTCCGATGCACCTTTGCAGGTTTACTGTATCCTAGGACCTTCACATTGAACATGAAACACAGAAATATCATAGGGATTGAATACAAAAGGCACAATGCCGCCTGAAGTACAAGAAGGGTGAATCTTCCAAGAGTTTGTGCTTTGAGCTGCTCCTGGGAGACCAGTATTAGATTCCGATGCACCAGTGCAGATTTACTGTCTCCCTTGGAGCCTCACATTGACCATGAAACCCAGAAATTGGACCGGGATTGCATACAAAAGGCACAATGCCGACTTAAGTAGAATAAGAGTGAGTCATCTAGGAGTTTGTGTTTTGAGCGGCTCCTGAGAGACCTGTATTTAATTCCGACGCACCAGTGCAGGTTAACTGTATCCCTTGGACCTTCACATTGACCATGAAACACAGATATTGCATCGGGATTGAATACAAAAGCACAATGCCGTCTTAGGCACAAGAAGAGTGTATGTTCTAAGAGCTTAAGCTTTGAGCGTCTCCTGGGAGACCAGTGTTAGATTCCGATGCACCAGTGCAGGTTTACTGTATCCCTCGCACCTTCACATTGACCATGAAACAGAGACATTGCAGCGGGATTGGGTACAAAAGGCACAATGCCGACTTAAGTACACTGACAGTGAATATTGTAAGAGTTTGTGTTTTGAGCGGCTCCTGGGAGACAAGAATCAGATTCCGATGCACCAGTGCAGGTTTACTGTATCGCTTGAACCTCCACATTGACTATGAAACACAGAAATTACACGGGGAATTGAATAAAAAAGCCATATTTGCGAACGTAAGTAGAACTAGAGTGAATCTTCAAAGAGTTTGTGCTATGAGGGGCTCCGGGGAGACCAGTATTAGATTCCGATGCACCACTGCAGTTTTACTGAATCCCTTGCACCTTTGCGTGGACCTTGAAACCCAGAAATTGCATCGGGATTGAAAACAAAATGCACAATGCCGACTTAAGTACAAGAAGTGTGATTCTTCTAACAGTTTGTGCTTTGAGTGGCTCCTGGGAGACCAGTATTAGATTCCGATGCACAAGTGCAGGTTTACTGTATTCCTTGGACCTTCACATTGACTATGAAACACAGATATTGCATCGGGATATAATTCAAAAGGTACAATGCCGACTTAAGGACAAGAAGAGTGAGTCTTCTAAGAGTCTGCGATTTGAGCGGCTCCTGGGAAACAACAATTAGATTCAGATGCACCAGTGCAGGTTTACTGTATCCCTTGGACCCTCACATTGACCATGGTACACAGAAATTGCATCGCTATTGATCACAAAAGCCACAATGCCGACTCATGTACAGTAGAGTGAATCGTCGAGGAGTTTCTTATTTAAGCGGCTCCTGAGAGGCCAGTAATACTTTCCGACGCACCGATGCTGGTTTAATAATTCCCCTAGACTTTTACATTGTTCATGAAACACAGAAATTGCATCGGGATTGAATACAACTTGCACAAAGCCGACATATGTACAAGAAGAGTGAATCTTCTAAATGTTAGTGCTTTGAGCGGCTCCTGGGAGACCAGGATCCACGTGTGCAGGTTTGCTGTATCCCTTGGACCTTCACATTGCCCATGAATCATAAAAAATGCATCGAGATTGAATACAAAATGCACAATGCGGACTTAAGTACAAGAAGAGTGAATCTTCTAAGACTTTGTGCCTTGAGCGGCTCCTGGGAGAGCAGTATTAGATTCCGACGCACAAGTGCTGGTTTCCTGAATCCCTTTGACATTCACATTGACCATGAAACACAGACATTGCATCGGGAATGAATACAAAAGGCACAATGCCGACTTAAGAACAAGAAGAGTGAATCTTCTAAGATATTGTGCTTTGAGCGTCTCCAGGGAGACCAGTATTAGATTCCGATGCACAAGTGCAGGTTTACTGTATCCCTTGGACCTTCACATTAACTATGAAACTCAAAAATTGCATCGGGATTGAATACAAAAAGCACAATGCCGACATAAATACAAGAAGAGTGAATCTTCTTAGAGTTTGTGCCGTGAGTGTCTCTTCGGAGAGCAGTAGTAGATTCCGATGCACCAGTGCATTTTTACTGTATCCCTTGGACCTCCACATTGACCATGAAACCCAGAAATTGAATCGGCATTGAATCCAAAAGCACAATGCCGCCATACGTACAAGAAGAGTATGTGCTTTGAGCGGCTCCTGGTAAACCAGTATAAGATTCCGATGTACCAGCGCAGGTTTACTGTATCACTAGGACGTTCACATTGACCACGAAACACAGAAATTGCATCGCGATTGAATACAAAAGGCACAATGCCGACCTAAGTACACTGACAGTGAATATTGTAAGAGTTTCTGTTCTGAGCGGCTCCTGGGAGACAAGAATTAGATTCGGATGCACCTGTGCAGGTTTACTGTTTCCCTTGGACCTTCACATTGACCGTGAAACACAGATATTACTTCGGGATTGAATACAAAAGGCACAATGCCGACTTAAGTACAAGACAAGTGAGTCTTCTAAGAGTTTGTGCTTGGAGCGGCTTCTGGGAGAGCAGTATTAGATTCCGATGCACCAGAGCAGGTTTACTGAATCCCTTGGATCTGCACATTGACCATGAAACACAGAATTTACTTCGGGATTGAATACAAAATGCACACTGCCGACTTAAGGACAAGAAGAGTGAGTCTTCTAAGAGTTTGTGTTTTGAGCGGCCTCTGGGAGATCAGTTTTAGATTCCGATGCACCAGTGCAGGTTTACTATATCCCTTGGACCTTCACATTGACTATGACGCGCAGAAATTGTATCGGGATTGAATACAGAAGGCACAATACCGACTTAAGTACAAGATGAGTTAATCTCCGAAGAGTTTGTGCTTTGAGCGGCTCCTGGGAGACCAGCATAGATTCCGATGTACCACTGCACTTTTACTGAATCCCATGGGCCCTCACAATGACCATGACACACAGAAATTGCTTCGCGATTGAATAAAAAAAGCACAATGCCGACTTAAGTACGAGAAGAGTGAATCGTCTAAGTGTTTGTGCTTTGAGCGGCTCTTGGGAGATCAGTATTAGATTCCGATGCACCAGTCCTGGATTATTGTATCCCGTGCTCCATCATATTGACCATGGAACACAGAAATTTCAAAGGGATTCAATACAAAAGGCAAAATGCCGACTTACGTACAAGAAGAGTGAATCTTCTAAGAGTTTCTGATTTGAGCGACTGCCGAGACACCTGTATTAGATTCATATGCACCACTGCAGGTTTAGTGTATCCCTTGGACCTTCACATTGACCATGAAACACAGAAGTTGCATCGGGATTGAATACAAAATGCAAAATGCCAACTTAAGAACACTGACAGTGAAAATTGTAAGACATTGTGTTTTGAGCGGCTCTTGGGAGACAAGATTTAGTTTCTGTTGCACCAGTGCAGGTTTACTGTATCCCTTGGACCTTCACATTGACCGTGAAACACAGAAATTACATCGGATTGAATACAAAAGGCACAAATCCGACTTAAGTACAAGACGAGTGAGTCTTCTAAGAGTTTGTGCTTTGAGCTTCTTCTGGGAGACCAGTATTAGATTTCGATGCACCAGTGCAGGTGAACTGTATTCCTTGGACATTCACATTGACTATGCAACACAGATATTGCATCGGGATTGAATTCAAAAGGCACAATGATGACTTAAACACACTAAGAGTGAATCTTCTAAGAGTTTGTGCTTTGAGCGGTCTCTTGAAGACCAGAATTAGATTCCGATGCACCACTGTAGGTTAACTGAATCCCTTGGCCCTTTACGTTTACCACGAAACCCAGAAATTGCATCGGGGATTGAATACAAAATGCACAATACCGACTTAAGTACAAGAAGAGTGAATCTTCTAAGACTTTGTGCTTTGAGCGACTCCTGGGAGAGCAGTACTAGATTCCGACGCACAAGTGTTGGTTTCCTGAAGCCCTTGGACATTCACATTGACCATGAAACTCAGAAATCGCATCGGGATTCAATACAAGAGGCACAATGCCGATTTAAGTACACTAAGAGTGAATTTTCTAAGCGTTTGGGCTTTGAAAGGCACCTGGGACACCAGTATTAGATTACGATGAACCAGTGCAGGTTTACTGTATTCGTTGGAACTTCACATTGACTATGAGACACAGAAACTGCATCGGGATAGAATACAAAAGGCACAATGCCGTTATAATTACAAGAAGAGTGAGTCTTCTAAGAGTTTGTGCTTTGAGCGGCCCCTGGGAGACAAGAATTAGAATCCGATGCACCGGTGCAGGTTTACTGCATCCCTTGGACCTTCACATTGACCGTGAAACACAGAATACGCATCGAGATTGAATACATTAGGCACAATGCCGACGCAAATACAAGAAGTGTGAATCTTCTAAGAGTCTGTGCTTTGAGTGCCTCGTGGGAGACCAGAATTAATTTCCGACGCACCAGTGCCGGTTTACTGAATCCCTTGGTCCTTTACATTGACCATGAAACACAGAGATTGCATCGGGATTGTAAACAAAATGCACAATGCCTACTTAAGTACACTAAGAGTGAATCTTCTAAGAGTTTGTAGCTTGAACGGCTCCTTGGAGACCAGAATTCGATTCCGATGCACCAGTGCAGGTCTACTTTATAACTTGGAACTTCAAAATGACCATAAGACGTAGAAATAGTATCGGGATTGAATTCAAAAGGCACAATGCCGACTTAAGTACAAGAAGAGTTAATCATCTAAGAAATTGTGCTTTGAGCGGCTCTTGGGAGACCAGTGCAGGTTTACTGTATTCCTTGGACCTTCACATTGACCATGAAACACAGAAATTGCATCGGGTCGAATACAAAATGCACAATGCCGTCTTAAGTACAAGAAGAGTGAATCTTCTAAGAGTTTGTGTTTTGAGCGTCTCCTGGGAGACCAGTGTTAGATTTCGATGCACCAGTGCAGGTTTACTGTATCCCGTGGACCTTCACATTGACCATGAAACACAGAAATTGCATCGGCACTGAATACTAAAGGCACAATACCGACTTAAGTACAAGAAGAGTGGATCTTCTAAGAGTTTGTGCTTTGAGCGGCTCCTGGGAGACCAGTATAAGATTCAGATGCATCAGTCCAGGTTTATTGTATCCCTTGGACCTTCACATTGACCAAGAAACACAGTAATTGATTCGGGACTAAATACAAAAGGCACAATGCCGAATTAAGTACAATAAGAGTGAATCTTCAAAGGGTTTGTGCTTTGAGTGGCTCCTCGGAGACCAATATATTATTCCAACGCACCAGTGCAGGTATTCTGTATCCCTTGGACCTTCACATTGACGATGAAGTACAGAATTTGTATCGGGATTGAAAACAACTGGAACAATGCCAACATGAGTACTAGAAGAGTGAATCTACCATGCGTTTGTGCTTTGAGCGGCTCCAGGGAGACCAGTAATAGATCCCGATGCACCACTGCAGGTTTACTGAATCACATGGACCTTTACGTTGACCATGAAACCCAGAAATTGCATCGGGATTGAATACAAAATGCACTATGCCGACCTAAGGACAAGAAGAGTGAATCTTCTAACAGATTGTGCTTTGAGCATCTCCAGGGAGACCAGTATCAAATTCCGACTCACCAGTGCAGGTTTAATGCATCCCCTGGACCTTCACATTGACCATGAAAAACAGATATTACATCAGGATTAAATACACAAGGCACAATGCCGACGTAAGTACAAGAAGATTGTATCTTCTAAGTGTTTGTGCTTTGAGCGGCTCCTGGGAGACCAGTATTAGATTACGATGCACCAGAGCAGGTTTACTGTATCCCTTGGACATTCACATTGAGCATGATACACCGAAATTGATTCGGGATTGAGTACAAAAGGCACAATGCCGACTTAAGTACAAATAGAGTGAATCTTCAAAGGGTTTGTGCTTTGAGCGGCTCCTGGCAGACCAGTATTTTATTCCGACGCACCAGAGCAGGTTTACCGTTTCTCTTGGACCTTCACATAGTCCATGAAACTCAGAATGTGCACCGGGATTGAATACAAAAAGAACAATGCCGTCTTAAGTACTAGAAGAGTGTATCTTCTAAGAGTTTGTGCTTTGAGCGTCTCCTGGGAGACCAGTATAAGATTCCGATGCATCAGTCCAGGTTTATTGTATCCCTTGGACCTTCACATTGACCATGAAACACAGAAATTGATTCGGGACTGAATACAAAATGCACAATGCCGACTTAAGAACAAGAAGAGTGAATCTTCTAAGATATTGTGCTTTGAGCGTCTCCAGGGAGACCAGTATTAGATTCCGATGCACAAGTGCAGGTTTACTGTATCCCTTGGACCTTCACATTAACTATGAAACTCAAAAATTGCATCGGGATTGAATACAAAAAGCACAATGCCGACATAAATACAAGAAGAGTGAATCTTCTTAGAGTTTGTGCCGTGAGTGTCTCTTCGGAGAGCAGTAGTAGATTCCGATGCACCAGTGCAGGTTTACTGTATCCCTTGGACCTCCACATTGACCATGAAACCCAGAAATTGAATCGGCATTGAATCCAAAAGCACAATGCCGCCATACGTACAAGAAGAGTATGTGCTTTGAGCGGCTCCTGGTAAACCAGTATAAGATTCCGATGTACCAGCGCAGGTTTACTGTATCACTAGGACGTTCACATTGACCACGAAACACAGAAATTGCATCGCGATTGAATACAAAAGGCACAATGCCGACCTAAGTACACTGACAGTGAATATTGTAAGAGTTTCTGTTCTGAGCGGCTCCTGGGAGACAAGAATTAGATTCGGATGCACCTGTGCAGGTTTACTGTTTCCCTTGGACCTTCACATTGACCGTGAAACACAGATATTACTTCGGGATTGAATACAAAAGGCACAATGCCGACTTAAGTACAAGACAAGTGAGTCTTCTAAGAGTTTGTGCTTGGAGCGGCTTCTGGGAGAGCAGTATTAGATTCCGATGCACCAGTGCAGGTTTACTGAATCCCTTGGATCTGCACATTGACCATGAAACACAGAATTTACTTCGGGATTGAATACAAAATGCACACTGCCGACTTAAGGACAAGAAGAGTGAGTCTTCTAAGAGTTTGTGTTTTGAGCGGCCTCTGGGAGATCAGTTTTAGATTCCGATGCACCAGTGCAGGTTTACTATATCCCTTGGACCTTCACATTGACTATGACGCGCAGAAATTGTATCGGGATTGAATACAGAAGGCACAATACCGACTTAAGTACAAGATGAGTTAATCTCCGAAGAGTTTGTGCTTTGAGCGGCTCCTGGGAGACCAGCATAGATTCCGATGTACTACTGCACTTTTACTGAATCCCATGGGCCTTCACAATGACCATGACACACAGAAATTGCTTCGCGATTGAATAAAAAAAGCACAATGCCGACTTAAGTACGAGAAGAGTGAATCGTCTAAGTGTTTGTGCTTTGAGCGGCTCTTGGGAGATCAGTATTAGATTCCGATGCACCAGTCCTGGATTATTGTATCCCGTGCTCCATCATATTGACCATGGAACACAGAAATTTCAAAGGGATTCAATACAAAAGGCAAAATGCCGACTTACGTACAAGAAGAGTGAATCTTCTAGGAGTTTCTGATTTGAGCGACTGCCGAGACACCTGTATTAGATTCATATGCACCACTGCAGGTTTAGTGTATCCCTTGGACCTTCACATTGACCATGAAACACAGAAGTTGCATCGGGATTGAATACAAAATGCAAAATGCCAACTTAAGAACACTGACAGTGAAAATTGTAAGACATTGTGTTTTGAGCGGCTCTTGGGAGACAAGATTTAGTTTCTGTTGCACCAGTGCAGGTTTACTGTATCCCTTGGACCTTCACATTGACCGTGAAACACAGAAATTACATCGGATTGAATACAAAAGGCACAAATCCGACTTAAGTACAAGACGAGTGAGTCTTCTAAGAGTTTGTGCTTTGAGCTTCTTCTGGGAGACCAGTATTAGATTTCGATGCACCAGTGCAGGTGAACTGTATTCCTTGGACATTCACATTGACTATGCAACACAGATATTGCATCGGGATTGAATTCAAAAGGCACAATGATGACTTAAACACACTAAGAGTGAATCTTCTAAGAGTTTGTGCTTTGAGCGGTCTCTTGAAGACCAGAATTAGATTCCGATGCACCACTGTAGGTTAACTGAATCCCTTGGCCCTTTACGTTTACCACGAAACCCAGAAATTGCATCGGGGATTGAATACAAAATGCACAATACCGACTTAAGTACAAGAAGAGTGAATCTTCTAAGACTTTGTGCTTTGAGCGACTCCTGGGAGAGCAGTACTAGATTCCGACGCACAAGTGCTGGTTTCCTGAAGCCCTTGGACATTCACATTGACCATGAAATTCAGAAATCGCATCGGGATTGAATACAAGAGGCACAATGCCGATTTAAGTACACTAAGAGTGAATCTTCTAAGCGTTTGGGCTTTGAAAGGCACCTGGGACACCAGTATTAGATTACGATGAACCAGTGCAGGTTTACTATATTCGTTGGAACTTCACATTGACTATGAGACACAGAAACTGCATCGGGATAGAATACAAAAGGCACAATGCCGTTATAATTACAAGAAGAGTGAGTCTTCTAAGAGTTTGTGCTTTGAGCGGCCCCTGGGAGACCAGAATTAGAATCCGATGCACCGGTGCAGGTTTACTGCATCCCTTGGACCTTCACATTGACCGTGAAACACAGAATACGCATCGAGATTGAATACATTAGGCACAATGCCGACGCAAGTACAAGAAGTGTGAATCTTCTAAGAGTCTGTGCTTTGAGTGCCTCCTGGGAGACCAGAATTAATTTCCGACGCACCAGTGCCGGTTTACTGAATCCGTTGGTCCTTTACATTGACCATGAAACACAGAGATTGCATCGGGATTGTAAACAAAATGCACAATGCCTACTTAAGTACACTAAGAGTGAATCTTCTAAGAGTTTGTAGCTTGAACGGCTCCTTGGAGACCAGAATTCGATTCCGATGCACCAGTGCAGGTCTACTTTATAACTTGGAACTTCAAAATGACCATAAGACGTAGAAATAGTATCGGGATTGAATTCAAAAGGCACAATGCCGACTTAAGTACAAGAAGAGTTAATCATCTAAGAAATTGTGCTTTGAGCGGCTCTTGGGAGACCAGTGCAGGTTTACTGTATTCCTTGGACCTTCACATTGACCATGAAACACAGAAATTGCATCGGGTCGAATACAAAATGCACAATGCCGTCTTAAGTACAAGAAGAGTGAATCTTCTAAGAGTTTGTGTTTTGAGCGTCTCCTGGGAGACCAGTGTTAGATTTCGATGCACCAGTGCAGGTTTACTGTATCCCGTGGACCTTCACATTGACCATGAAACACAGAAATTGCATCGGCACTGAATACTAAAGGCACAATACCGACTTAAGTACAAGAAGAGTGGATCTTCTAAGAGTTTGTGCATTGAGCGGCTCCTGGGAGACCAGTATAAGATTCAGATGCATCTGTCCAGGTTTATTGTATCCCTTGGACCTTCACATTGACCAAGAAACACAGTAATTGATTCGGGACTAAATACAAAAGGCACAATGCCGAATTAAGTACAATAAGAGTGAATCTTCAAAGGGTTTGTGCTTTGAGTGGCTCCTCGGAGACCAATATATTATTCCAACGCACCAGTGCAGGTATTCTGTATCCCTTGGACCTTCACATTGACGATGAAGTACAGAATTTGTATCGGGATTGAAAACAACTGGAACAATGCCAACATGAGTACTAGAAGAGTGAATCTACCATGCGTTTGTGCTTTGAGCGGCTCCAGGGAGACCAGTAATAGATCCCGATGCACCACTGCAGGTTTACTGAATCACATGGACCTTTACGTTGACCATGAAACCCAGAAATTGCATCGGGATTGAATACAAAATGCACTATGCCGACCTAAGGACAAGAAGAGTGAATCTTCTAACAGATTGTGCTTTGAGCATCTCCAGGGAGACCAGTATCAAATTCCGACTCACCAGTGCAGGTTTAATGCATCCCCTGGACCTTCACATTGACCATGAAACACAGATATTACATCAGGATTAAATACACAAGGCACAATGCCGACGTAAGTACAAGAAGATTGTATCTTCTAAGTGTTTGTGCTTTGAGCGGCTCCTGGGAGACCAGTATTAGATTACGATGCACCAGAGCAGGTTTACTGTATCCCTTGGACATTCACATTGAGCATGATACACCGAAATTGATTCGGGATTGAGTACAAAAGGCACAATGCCGACTTAAGTACAAATAGAGTGAATCTTCAAAGGGTTTGTGCTTTGAGCGGCTCCTGGCAGACCAGTATTTTATTCCGACGCACCAGAGCAGGTTTACCGTTTCTCTTGGACCTTCACATAGTCCATGAAACTCAGAATGTGCACCGGGATTGAATACAAAAGGAACAATGCCGTCTTAAGTACTAGAAGAGTGTATCTTCTAAGAGTTTGTGCTTTGAGCGTCTCCTGGGAGACCAGTATGAGATTCCGATGCATCAGTCCAAGTTTATTGTATCCCTTGGACCTTCACATTGACCATGAAACACAGAAATTGAATCTGGATTGAATACAAAAGGCCCCATGCCGTTTTAAGTACAAGAAGAGTGAATCTTCTAAGAGTCTGTGCTTTGAGCGTCTCCTGGGAGACCACTGCTAGATTCCCATGCACCAGTGCTGGTTTACCGTATCCCTTGGACCTTCACATTGACTATGAAACACAGAAATTGCATCGGCACTGAATACAAAAGGCACAATGCCGACCTAAGTACAAGAAGAGTGGATCTTCTAAGAGTTTTTGCTTTGAGCGGCTCCTGGGAGACCAGTATAAAATTCCGATGCATCAGTCCAGGTTTATTGTATCCCTTGGACCTTCACATTGACCATGAAACACAGAAATTGATTCGGGACTGAATACAAAATGCACAATGCCGAATTAAGTACAATAAGAGTGAATCTTCAAAGTGTTTGTGCTTTGAGCGGCTCCGTGGAGACCAGTATATTATTCCAACGCACCAGTGCAGGTATTCTGTATCCCTTGGACCTTCACATTGACCATGAAGCACAGAATTTGTATCGGGATTGAAAACAAATGGAACAATGCCGACTTAAGTACAAGAAGAGTGAATCCTCATGGAGAGATTGTTGCGTAAGTGGCTCTTCGGTTATCAGTATTAGATTCCGATGCACCAGTGCAGGTTTTAGTAGATCTCTTGGACTTCCACATTGACCATGAAACACAGAAATTGCATCGGGAGTAAATGCAAAAGGCACAATGCCGACAAAAGTATAGGAAGAGTGAATCTTCAAAGATTTTGTGCTTTGAGGGGCTCCTTTCAGACCAGTATAAGATTCCGATGTACCAGTGCTCGTTTTCTCTATCACTTGGACGTTCACATTGACCATGAAATACAGAAATTGCATCGGGACAGAATACAAAAGGCACAATGCAGACATAAGTAGAAGAAGAGTGAATCTTCAAAGGGGTTGTGCTTTGAGCGGCTCCTGACAGACCAGTTATTAATTCCGACGCACCAGAGCAGGTTTACCGCTTCCCTTGGACCTTCACATTGTCCATGAAACACAGAATTTGCACCGGGATTGAATACAAAAGGAACAATGCCGTCTTAAGTACTAGAAGAGTGAATCCTCTAAGAGTTTGTGCTTTGAGCGTCTCCTGGGAGATCAGTGTTAGATTCCGGTGCACCAGTGCAGGTGTACAGTATCCCTTGGACCTTCACATTGACCATAAAACACAGAAATTGCATCGGGATTGAATACAAAACTCACAATGCCGTCATAAGTACAAGAAGAGTGAATCTTCTAGGAGTTTTTGCTTAGAGCGGCTCCTGGGATAATAGTATTAGATTCCGATGCACCAGTGCAGGTTTACTGATTCTATTGGACCTTTACATTGACAATGAAACAGAGAAATTGCATCAGGATTGTAAACAAAATGCACAATGCCGACTTAAGTACAAGAGGAGAGAATCTTCGAAGAGTTTTTGGTTTGAGCGGCTCTTGGGAGAGCCGTATTAGATTCCGATGCACCAGTGCAGGTTTACTGAATCTATTGGACCTTTACATTGACAATGAAACAGAGAAATTGCATCAGGATTGTAAACAAAATGCACAATGCAGACTTAAGTACAAGAAGAGTGAATCTTCTAAGATTTTGTGCTTTCAGCGGCTGCTGGGAGACGAGTATTAGATTCCGATGCACCAGTGCAGATTTACTGAATCCCTTGGACCTTTACATTGGCAATGAAACACAGAAATTCCGTCGGTGTTGCAAACGATATGCACAATGCCGAATCAAGTACAAGAAGAGTGAATCTTCTAACAGTTTGAGCTTTGAGCGTCTCCTGGGATACCAGTATTACATTCCGATGCACCAATGCAGGTTTACATTATCCCCTGGCCTTTCACATTGACCATGAAACACAGTAATTGCATTGGGATTCAGACATAAGTACAAGAAGAGTGGATCCTCTATTAGTTCGTGCTTTGAGCGGCTCCTGGGAAACCAGTATTTGATTTCGATGCACCTGTGCAGGTTTACTGTATCCCTTGGACCTTCACATTGCCTATGAAACACTTCAATAGCATCGAGATTGAATACAAAATGCTCAACGCCGACTGAAGTACAAGAAGAGTGAATCTTCTAAGACATTGTGCTTTGAGCGGCCCCTGGGAGACCAGTATTATATTCCGACGCACAGGTGCAGGTTTTTTGAATCCTTTGGACCTTCACATTGACCATGAGCGACAGAAAGTGCATCGGAATTGAAAACAAACGACACAATGCAAACTTAAGTACAAGAAGAGTGCATCTTCTAAGCGTTTGTGTTTTGAGCGGCTGCTGGGAGACCAGTATTAGTTTCAGACGCACCAGTGCAGGTTTACTGAATCCCTTGGAACTTTACATTGACCATGAAACACAGAAATCGCATCGGGATTGAATACAAAATATACAATGCCGACTTAAGTACAAGAAGAGTGATTCTTCTAACATTTTGCGCTCTGCACGGATCCTGGGTGACCAGTATTAGATTCCGATGCATCAGTGCAGGTTTACTGTATTCCTTTTACCTTCACATTGTCTATGAAACGCAGAAATTGCATCGGGATTGAATACAAAAGGCACAATGCCGACTTAAGTACAAGTAGAGTGAATCTTCTAAGAGTTTGTGCTTTGAGCGGCTGCTGGGAGACCAGTATCAGATTCCGATGCACCAGTGCAGGTTTACTGAATCCCTTGGACCTTTTAATTGACCATGAAAGACAGAAATTGCATCAGGATTGAATTCAAATTGCAAAATGCCGATTTAAGTGCAATAAGACTGAAGCTTCTAACAGTTTGTGCTCTGCGCGGATCCTTGAAGACCAGTATTAGAATCCGATGCACCAGTGTAGGTATACTGTATTCCTTTGACCTTCACATTGACTATGAAACACAGAAATTGCATCGGGATTGAATACAAAAGGCACAATGGCATCATAAATGCAAGAAGAGTGAATCTTCTAAGACTTTGTGCATTCAGCGTCTCCTGGGAAACCAGCATTAGGTTCCGGCGCACAAGTGCAGGTTTACAGAATTTCTTGGACCTTCACATTGACCATGAGACACAGAAATTGCATCGGGATTGAATACAAAAGGCATAATGCCATCATAAGTGCAAGAAGAGTGAGTGTTCTAAGAGATTGTGCATTGAGCGGCTCCTGGTTGACCAGAATTAGATTGTGATGCACCAGTGCCGGTTTACTGTATCCCTTGGACATTCACGTTGACCTTGCAACACAGAAATTGCATCGTGATTGAATACAATAGGCACAATGACGACTGACGTACTAGAAGAGTGAATCTTCTAAGACATTGTGCTCTGAGCGGGTCCTGGGAGACCAGTATTAGATTCCGACGCACAGGTGCAAGTATTCTGAATCCCTTGGACCTTTACATTCACCATGAGAGACAGAAATTGCATTGGGATTGAATACAAACGTCACAATGCTAACTTAAGTACAAGAAGAGTGAATTTTCTTAGAGTTTGTGCTTTGAGCGGCCCCTGGGAGACCAGTATTGAATTCCGATGCACCAATGAAGGTTAATTGTACCCCTTGGACCTTCACATTGACCATGAAACACAGAAATTTCATAAGGATTGAATACAAAAGGCACAATGCCGACTTAAGGACGCGAAGAGTGAATCTTCTAAGAGTTTGTGTTTTGAGCGGCTCCTGGGAGACCTGTATTAGATTCCGATGCACCAATGCAGGTTTACTGTCCTCCTTGGACCTCCACATTGACCACGAATCACAGAAATTGCATCGGGATTGAATAAAAAAGGCACAATGCCAACAAATGTACAAGAAGAGCGAATCTTCTTAGAGTTTGTGATGGATCGGCTCCTGGGAGACCAGTATTAAATTCCAATGCACCAGTGCAGGTTTTCTGAGTCCCTTGGACCTTAAAATTGACTATGAAACACAGATATTGCACCGGGATTGAATACAGAAGGCACAATGCCGACTTAAGTACAAGTAGAGCGAATCTTCTAAGAGTTAATGCTTTGAGCGGCAATTGGGATACATGTAGTAGATTCCGACGAACTATTGTAAGTTTACGGAATCTCTTGGACATTCACATTGACCGTGAGACACAGAAATTGCACCGGGATTGAATAAGGAAGGCACAATGCCGAGTTAAGGAAGAGAAGAGTGAATCATATCAGAGTTTGAGCTATGAGCGGCTCCTGGGGACCAGTGTTAGATTCAGATGCACCAGTGCAGGTTTACTGTATCCCTTGGACATTCACGTTGACCTTGCAACTCAGAAATTGTATCGGAATTGAATTTCAAGGCACGATGCCAATTGAAGTACAAGAAGAGGGAATCTTCTAAGACATTGTGCTTTAAGCGACTTTTGGGAGACCAGTATTAGATTCCGACGACCAGGTACAAGTTTTCTGAATCCCTTGGACCTTCACATTGACCATGAGAGACAGATATTGCATAGGGATTGAATACAAACGGCACAATGCTAACTTAAGTACAAGAAGAGTGAATCTTCTTAGAATTTGTGCTTTGAGCGGCCCCTGAGAGACCAGTATTGAATTCCGATGCACCAATGCAGGTTAACTGTACCCCTTGGACCTTCACATTGACCATGAAACACAGAAATTGCATCAGGATCGAATGCAAAAGTCACAATGCCAGCTTAAGTACACGAAGAGTGAATCTTCTAAGAAGTTGTATTTGAGCGGCTCCTGGGATTCCTGTATAAGATTCCGAAGCACCAATGCAGGTTTACTGTACCCCTTGGACCTTCACATTGACCATGAATCACAGAAATTGCATCGGGATTGAATACAAAAGGCACAAATCTGACTTAAGTAAGAGAGTAGTGAATCATTTAAGAGTCTGAGCTTAGAGCGGCTCCTGGGAGACCAGTATTAGATTCAGAAGCACCAGTGCAGGTTTACTGTATCCCTTGGACATTCACATTGCCCATGAAACACAGAAATTGCATCAAGATTGAATACAAAATGCACGATGACGACTGAAGTACTAGAAGAGTGAATCTTCTAAGACATTGTGCTTTGAGCGGCTCCTGGGGGACCAGTCTTAGATTCCGACGCACAGGTGCAGGTTTTCTGAATCCCTTGGACCTTCACATTCACCATGAGAGACAGAAATTGCATAGGGATTGAATACTATGGGCACAATGCAAACTTGTGTACAAGAAAAGTGAATCTTCTTAGAGGTTGTACTTTGAGCGGCCCCTGGGAGACCAGTATTTGCTTCCCATCCACCAATGCAGGTTAACTGTACCCATTGGACCTTCACATAGTCCATGAAACACAGAAATTGCATCGGGATTGAATACAGAAGGCACAATGCCGACTTAAGTACAAGAAGAGTGAATCTTCTAAGAGCTTGTGTTTTGACCGGCTCCTGGGAAACCTGTATTAGATTCCGATGTACCAATGCAGGTTTACTGTATCCCTTGGACCTTCACAATGACCTTGAAACACAGAAATTGCGTAGGGATTGAATACAAAAGCACAATATCGACTTAAGTACAGGAAGAGTGAATCTCCTAAGGTTTTGTGTTTTGAGCGACTCCTGGGAGTCCAGTATTATATTCGGACGCACAGGTGCAGGTTTTTTGTATCCCTTACCATCACATTGACCATGAGAGACAGAAATTGCATCAGGATTGAATACAAAATGCAAAATGCCGATTTAAGTACAATAAGAGTGAAGCTTCTAAGTGTTTGTGCTATGCACGGATCCTTGGAGACCAGTATTGAATTCCGATGCACCAAAGCAGTTTAACTGTACCCGTTGGACCTTCACATTGACCATGAAACACAGAATTCGCATCAGGATTGAATACAAAAGGCACAATGCTGTTTTAAGTACACGAAGAGTGAATCTTCTAAGAGTTTTTGTTTTGAGCGGCTCCTGGGAGACCTGTATTAGATTCCGATGCATCAATGCAGGTTTACTGTACCCCTTGGACCTTCACATTGACCATGAATCACAGAAATTGCATCGGGATTGAATAAAAAAGGCACAATGCGGACTTAAGTAAAAGAGTAGTGAATCATT
Source organism: Schistocerca americana (assembly GCF_021461395.2). Taxonomy (NCBI): domain Eukaryota; kingdom Metazoa; phylum Arthropoda; class Insecta; order Orthoptera; family Acrididae; genus Schistocerca; species Schistocerca americana. The sequence continues at coordinate 146,102,907 of NC_060130.1, read as the reverse complement.
TAAGAGTTTGAGCTTAGAGCGGCTCCTGGGAGACCAGTATTAGATTCAGATGCACCAGTGCCGGTTTACTGTATCCCTTGGACCTTCACATTGACCATGAAACACAGAAATTGCATCAGGATTGAATACAAAATGCACATTGACGCCTTAAGTACAAGTAGAGTGAATTTTCTAAGCGTTTGTGCTTTGAGAGGCTCCTGGGAGACCATAATTAGATTGTGATGCACCAGTGCAGGTTTACTGTATCCGTTGGACCATCACGTTGACCTTGAAACGTAGAAATTGCATTGAGATTGAATACAAAAGCACAATGAAGACTGAAGTACTAGAAGAGTGAATCTTCTAAGACATTGTGCTTTGAGCGGCTCCTGGGAGACCAGTCTTAGATTCCGACGCACAGGTGCAGGTTTTTTGAATACCTTGGACCTTCACATTGACCATAAGAGACAAAAATTGCATAGGGATTGAATCCTATGGGCACAATGCCAACTTAAGTACAAGAAGAGTGAATCTACTTAGAGGTTGTGTTTTGAGCGGCCCCTGGGAGACCAGTATTAGATTCCGATCCACCAATGCAGGTTAACTGTATCCCTTGGACCTTCACATTGTCCATGAAACACAGAAATTGCATCAGGATATAATACAGAAGGCACAATGCCGACTTAAGTACAAGAAGAGTGAGTCTTCTAACATTGTGTGATCTGCGCGGATCCTTGGAGACCAGTATTACATTCCGATGCACCAGTGCAGGTATACTGTATTCCTTGGACTTTCACATTGACTATGAAGCCCAGAAATTGCATCGGGATTGAATACAAGAGGCACAATACTGACTTAAGTACAAGAAGAATGAATGTTCTAAGACATTGTGATTTGAGCGGCTCCTGGTTGACCAGAATTAGATTGTGATGCACCGGTGCAGGTTTACTGTATCCCTTGGATCTTCACGTTGACCGTGCAACACAGAAATTGCATCGAGATTGAATCCAAAAGCACGATGCCGATTGAAGTACAAGAAGAGTGAATCTTCTACGACATCGTGCTTTGAGCGGCTCCTGGGAGACCAGTATTAGATTCCGACGCACAGGTGCAGGTTTTCCGAATCCCTTGGACCTTCACATTGACCATGAGAGACAGAAATTGCGTAGGGATTGAATACAAACGGTACAATGCAAACTTAAGTACAAGAAGAGTTAATCTTCATAGAGTTTAAGCTTTGAGCGGCCCCTGGGAGACCTGTATTGGATTCCGATGCACCAATGCAGTTTAACTGAACCCCTTGGACATTCACATTGACCATGAAACACAGAAGTTGCATCGAGATTGAATACAAAATTGCACAATGCCGACTTAAGTGCAAGAGGAGTGAATCTTCTAACAGTTTGTGCTCTGCGCGGATACTGGGAGTCCAGTATTAGTTTCCAATGCACCAGTGCAGGTTTACTGTATTCCTTGGACCTTCACATTGACCATGAAACAAAGAAATTGCATCGGGATTGGAACCAAAAGGCACAATGCCGACTTAAGTACAAGAAGACTGAATTCTCTAAGAGGTTGTGATTTGAGCGGCTCCTGGGAGACCAGTATTAGATTCCGATGCACCAATGCAGGTTTACTGTAATTCCTTGGACCATCACATTGACCATGAAACACAAAAATTGCATCGGGATTGAATACAAAAGGCACAATGCCGACTTAAGTACAAGAAAAGTGAATCTTCTAAGAATTTTTGCTTTGAGCGGCTCCTGGGAGACCTGTATCAGATTCCGATGCACCAATGTAGGTTTACTGTACCCCATGGACCTTCACATAGACCATGAAACACAGAAATTGCATCGGGAATGAATACAAAATGCAGAATGCCGACTTAAGTACAAGAAGAGTGTATCTTCTAAGAGTTTGTGTTTTCAGCGTTTCCTGGGAGACCAGTTCTAGATTCCGACGCAGCAGTGCAGGTTTACGGAATATCTTGGACATTCACATTGACCATGAGATACAAAAATTGCATCTGGATTCAATACAAAAGTCCCAATGCCGTCTTAAGTAAGAGAAGGGTGAATCATTTAGGAGTTTGAGCTTTGAGCGTCTCCTGGGGGACCCATATTAGATTCAGATGCACCAGTGCAGCTTTCTGTATCCCTTGGAGCTTCACATTGACCATGAAACACAGAAATTGCATCAGGATTGAATACAAAAGGCACAATGCCGACTTATGTACAAGTAGAGTGAATCTTTAAGAGTTTGTGCTTTGAGCGGCTGCTGGGAGACCAGTATTAGATTCCAATGCACCAGTGCTGGTTTACTGAATCCCTTGGACCTTTACATTGACCATGAAACACAGAAATTGCATCGAGATTGAATACAAAATGCACAATGCCGACTTAAGTGCAAAAGGAGTGAATCTTCTAACAGTTTGTGCTCTGCGCGGATCCTGGGAGTCCAGGATTAGTTTCCGATGCACCAGTGCAGATTTACTGTATTCCTTGGACCTTCACATTGACTATGAAACACAGAAATTGCATCGGGATTGGATACAAAAGGCACAATGCCAGCTGAAGTACAAGAAGAGTGAGTCTTCTAAGAGTTTGTACTTTGAGCGGCTTCTGGGAGACCAGAATTAGATAGCGATGCACCAGTGTAGGTTTACTGAGTCCCTTGGACCTTCACATTGACCATGAAACACAGATATTGCATCGAGATTGAATACAAAATGCACAATGCCGACTTAAGTGTAAGAAGAGTGAATCTTCTAACAGTTTGTGCTCTGCGCGCATCCTGGGAGTCCAGTATTTGTTTCTGATGCACCTGTGCAGGTTTACAGTATTCCTTGGACCTTCACATTGACCATGAAACACAGAAATTGCATCGGGAATGGAACCAAAAGGCACAATGCCGAATTAAGTACAAGAAGAGTGAATTCTCTAAGTGGTTGTGCTTTGAGCGGCTCCTGGGAGACCAGTATTAGATTCCGATGCACCAGTGCACGTTTACTGAATCCCTTGTACTTTTACATTGACCATGAACCACAGAAAGTGCATGGGGTTTGTACACAAAATGTACAATGCCGACTTAAGTACAAGAAGAGTGAGACTTCAAAGAGTTTGTGCTTTAAACGGCTCCTGGGAGACCAGAATTACATTCGGATGCACCAGTGCAAGTTTACTGTATCCCTTGGACCTTCGCATTGACCTTGAAACACAGAAATTGGACCGAGGTTGAATACAAAGGGCACAATGCAGACTTAAGTACAAGAAGAGTGAATTTTCTGAGAGTTTGTGCTTTCAGCGTCTCCTGGGAGTCCTTTATTACATTCAGATGCACCAATGCAGGTTTACTGTATCCCCTGGCCTTTCACATTGACCATGAAAAGCAGAAATTGCATCGGGATTCAATACAAAAGGCACAATGCCGACTTAAGTACAAGAAGAGTTAATCTTCTAAGAGTTTGTGCTTTCAGCGTCTCCTGGGAGACCAGTATTAGATTCCGACACACAAGTGCAGGTATACGGAAGCTCTTGGACGTTCACATTGACCATGAGACACAAATATTGCATCGGGATTGAATACGAAATGCACAATGCCGATTTAAGTACAAGAAGAGTGAATCTTCTAAGAGTTTGTGCTCTGTGCGGATCCTGGGAGACCAGTATTAGATCCCGATGCACCAGTGCAGGTTTACGGAATGTCTTGGACGTTCACATTGACCATGAGACACAAAAATTGCATCGGGATTGAATTCAAAATGCACAATGCCGACTTAAGTAAAAGAAGAGTTAATCTTCTAAGATTTTGTGCTCTGCGCGGATCCTGGGAGACCAGTATTAGTATCAGATGCACCAGTGCAGGTTTACTGTATTCCTTGGACCTTCACATTGACTATGAAACACAGAAATTGCATCAGGGTTGAACACAAAAGGCACAATGCCGGCTTAAGTACAAGAAGAATGAGTCTTCTAAGAGTTAGTGCTTTGAGTGGCTCCTGGGAGGCCAGAATAAGATTCCGATGCACCAGTGCAGGTTTACTGTATCCCTTGGAACTTCACATTGTATGTGAAAAACAAAAAATTGCATCGGGATTGAATACAAATTGCACAATGCCAACTGAAGTACAAAAGAGTGAATCTTCTAAGACATTGTACTTTGGGCGGCTCCTGGGAGACCAGTATTAGATTCTGATGCACCAGTGCCGGTTTACTGTATTCCTTGGACCTTCACAATGACTGCGAGTCACAGAAATTGCATCCGGATTGAATACAAAAGGCACAATGCCGACTTAAGTACAAGAAGAGTGAATCGACCACTAGTTTGTTCTTTGAGCGGCCCCTGGGATACCAGTATTAGATTCCGATGCACCAGTGCGGGTTTACTGAATCCCTTGGACCTTCACATTGACCATGGGACACAGAAATTGCATCGGGATTGAATAAAAATGGGATAATGCCGACTTAAGTACAAGAAGAGTGAATCATCTAAGAGTTTCTGCTTTGAACGGCTCCTGGGAGACCAGTATATCATTCCGATGCACAAATGCAGGTTTACTGTATCCCCTGGGCTTTCACATTAATCATGAAACACAGAAATTGCATCGGGCTTGAATACAAGTGGAACATTGCCGACTTAAGTACAAGAAGAGTGAATCTTCTAATAGTTTGTGCTTTGAGCGTCTCCAGGGAGACCAGTATTAAATTGTGATGCACCAGTGCAGGTTTAAGGCATCCCTTGGACCTTCACATTGACAATGAAACACAGATATTGCATCGTGATTGAATCCAAATGGCACAATGCCGACTTAAGTACAAGAAGAGTGAATCTTCTTATCAGTTTGTGCTCTGCGCGGATCCTGGGAGACCAGTATTAGATTCCCATGCACCAGTGCAGGTTTACTGTATTCCTTGGACCTTCACATTGACTATGAAACACAGAAATTGCATCAGAATTGAATCCAAAAGGCACAATGCCGGCTTAAGTACAAGAAGAGTGGGTCCTTTAAGACTCTGTGCTTTGAGCGGCTCCTGTGAGTTTAGAATTAGGTTCCGATGGACCGGTGCAGTTTTACTGAATCTCTTGGACTATTACATTGACCATGTAACGCAGAAATTGCATCGGGATTGTTTTCAAAAGGCACAATGGCGGCTTAAGTGCAAGACGAGTCAATTATCTAAGAATTTTTTTGTTTGAGCGGCTCTTGGGAGACCTGTATTAGATTCTGATGCACCAGTTGAGGTTTACTGTATCCCTTATACCTTCACATTGCATATGATACACAGAAATTGCATCGGGATTGAATACAAATGGCACAATGCCGACTTCAGTACAAGAGGAGTGTGTCTTCTAAGAATTTGTGCTTTGGTCGGCTCCTGGGAGACCAGTATTAGATTACGATGCACCGCTGCAAGTTTACCGAATCCCTTGGACCTTCACATTGAGCATGAAACACAGAAATCGCATCGGGATTGAAAATAAAAGCTCAATGCCGATTTAAGTAAAAGAAGAGTAAATCTTAAAAGAGTTTGTGCTTTGAGCGTCTCCTGGGTGACCAGTATTACATTCCGATGCACCAATGCAGGTTTACTGTATCCCCTGCCCTTTCACATTGAGCATGAAACACAGAAATTGCATCGGGATTGAATACATGTGGCACAGTGCAGTCTTAAGTACAAGATGAGTGAATCCTCTAAGAGTTTGTGCATTGAGCGTCTCCTGGGTGACCAGTATTACATTCCGATGCACCAATGCAGGTTTACTGTATCCCCTGCCCTTTCACGTTGAGCATGAAACACAGAAATTGCATCGGGATTGAATACAAGTGGCACAATGCTGTCTTAAGTACAGGAAGAGTGAATTTTCTGAGAGTTTGTGTTTTGAGCGGCTCCTGGGAGACCAGTTTTAGATTACGGTGCACCTGTGCTGGTTTACTGTATCCCTTGGACCTTCACATTGCCCATGAAACACAGAAATTGCATCGAGATTGAATACAAAAGGCACAATGCCGACTGAAGTACAAGAAGAGTGAATATTCTAACACTTTGTGCTTTGCGCGGCTCCTGGGAGACCAGTATTAGATTCCGTCGCACAGGTGCAAGTTTTCTGAATCCCTTATACCTTCACATTGACCATGAGAGGCAGAAATTGCATCGGGATTGAATACAATTGGCACAATGCAAACTTAAGTACAAGAAGAGTTAATCTTCTTAGAGTTTGTGCTTTGATCAGCTCCTGAGAGACCAGTATTAGATTCCGATGCACCAATGCAAGTTTACTGAATCCCTTGTACTTTTACATTGACCATGAACCACAGAAAGTGCATGGGGTTTGTACACAAAATGTACAATGCCGACTTAAGTACAAGAAGAGTGAGACTTCAAAGAGTTTGTGCTTTAAACGGCTCCTGGGAGACCAGAATTAGATAGCGATGCACCAGTGTAGGTTTACTGAGTCCCTTGGACCTTCACATTGACCATGAAACACAGATATTGCATCGAGATTGAATACAAAATGCACAATGCCGACTTAAGTGTAAGAAGAGTGAATCTTCTAACAGTTTGTGCTCTGCGCGCATCCTGGGAGTCCAGTATTTGTTTCTGATGCACCTGTGCAGGTTTACAGTATTCCTTGGACCTTCACATTGACCATGAAACACAGAAATTGCATCGGGATTGGAACCAAAAGGCACAATGCCGAATTAAGTACAAGAAGAGTGAATTCTCTAAGTGGTTGTGCTTTGAGCAGCTCCTGGGAGACCAGTATTAGATTCCGATGCACCAGTGCACGTTTACTGAATCCCTTGTACTTTTACATTGACCATGAACCACAGAAAGTGCATGGGGTTTGTACACAAAATGTACAATGCCGACTTAAGTACAAGAAGAGTGAGACTTCAAAGAGTTTGTGCTTTAAACGGCTCCTGGGAGACCAGAATTACATTCGGATGCACCAGTGCAAGTTTACTGTATCCCTTGGACCTTCGAATTGACCTTGAAACACAGAAATTGGACCGAGGTTGAATACAAAGTGCACAATGCAGACTTAAGTACAAGAAGAGTGAATTTTCTGAGAGTTTGTGCTTTCAGCGTCTCCTGGGAGTCCTTTATTACATTCAGATGCACCAATGCAGGTTTACTGTATCCCCTGGCCTTTCACATTGACCATGAAAAACAGAAATTGCATCGGGATTCAATACAAAAGGCACAATGCCGACTTAAGTACAAGAAGAGTTAATCTTCTAAGAGTTTGTGCTTTCAGCGTCTCCTGGGAGACCAGTATTAGATTCCGACACACAAGTGCAGGTATACGGAAGCTCTTGGACGTTCACATTGACCATGAGACACAAATATTGCATCGGGATTGAATACGAAATGCACAATGCCGATTTAAGTACAAGAAGAGTGAATCTTCTAAGAGTTTGTGCTCTGCGCGGATCCTGGGAGACCAGTATTAGATCCCGATGCACCAGTGCAGGTTTACGGAATGTCTTGGACGTTCACATTGACCATGAGACACAAAAATTGCATCGGGATTGAATTCAAAATGCACAATGCCGACTTAAGTAAAAGAAGAGTTAATCTTCTAAGATTTTGTGCTCTGCGCGGATCCTGGGAGACCAGTATTAGTATCAGATGCACCAGTGCAGGTTTACTGTATTCCTTGGACCTTCACATTGACTATGAAACACAGAAATTGCATCAGGGTTGAACACAAAAGGCACAATGCCGGCTTAAGTACAAGAAGAATGAGTCTTCTAAGAGTTAGTGCTTTGAGCGGCTCCTGGGAGGCCAGAATAAGATTCCGATGCACCAGTGCAGGTTTACTGTATCCCTTGGAACTTCACATTGTATGTGAAAAACAAAAAATTGCATCGGGATTGAATACAAATTGCACAATGCCAACTGAAGTACAAAAGAGTGAATCTTCTAAGACATTGTACTTTGGGCGGCTCCTGGGAGACCAGTATTAGATTCTGATGCACCAGTGCCGGTTTACTGTATTCCTTGGACCTTCACAATGACTGCGAGTCACAGAAATTGCATCCGGATTGAATACAAAAGGCACAATGCCGACTTAAGTACAAGAAGAGTGAATCGACCAATAGTTTGTTCTTTGAGCGGCCCCTGGGATACCAGTATTAGATTCCGATGCACCAGTGCGGGTTTACTGAATCCCTTGGACCTTCACATTGACCATGGGACACAGAAATTGCATCGGGATTGAATAAAAATGGGATAATGCCGACTTCAGTACAAGAAGAGTGAATCATCTAAGAGCTTCTGCTTTGAACGGCTCCTGGGAGACCAGTATATCATTCCGATGCACAAATGCAGGTTTACTGTATCCCCTGGGCTTTCACATTAATCATGAAACACAGAAATTGCATCGGGCTTGAATACAAGTGGAACATTGCCGACTTAAGTACAAGAAGAGTGAATCTTCTAATAGTTTGTGCTTTGAGCGTCTCCAGGGAGACCAGTATTAAATTGTGATGCACCAGTGCAGGTTTAAGGCATCCCTTGGACCTTCACATTGACAATGAAACACAGATATTGCATCGTGATTGAATCCAAATGGCACAATGCCGACTTAAGTACAAGAAGAGTGAATCTTCTTATCAGTTTGTGCTCTGCGCGGATCCTGGGAGACCAGTATTAGATTCCCATGCACCAGTGCAGGTTTACTGTATTCCTTGGACCTTCACATTGACTATGAAACACAGAAATTGCATCAGAATTGAATCCAAAAGGCACAATGCCGGCTTAAGTACAAGAAGAGTGGGTCCTTTAAGACTCTGTGCTTTGAGCGGCTCCTGTGAGTTTAGAATTAGGTTCCGATGGACCGGTGCAGTTTTACTGAATCTCTTGGACTATTACATTGACCATGTAACGCAGAAATTGCATCGGGATTGTTTTCAAAAGGCACAATGGCGGCTTAAGTGCAAGACGAGTCAATTATCTAAGAATTTTTTTGTTTGAGCGGCTCTTGGGAGACCTGTATTAGATTCTGATGCACCAGTTGAGGTTTACTGCATCCCTTATACCTTCACATTGCATATGATACACAGAAATTGCATCGGGATTGAATACAAATGGCACAATGCCGACTTCAGTACAAGAGGAGTGTGTCTTCTAAGAATTTGTGCTTTGGTCGGCTCCTGGGAGACCAGTATTAGATTACGATGCACCGCTGCAAGTTTACCGAATCCCTTGGACCTTCACATTGAGCATGAAACACAGAAATCGCATCGGGATTGAAAATAAAAGCTCAATGCCGATTTAAGTAAAAGAAGAGTAAATCTTAAAAGAGTTTGTGCTTTGAGCGTCTCCTGGGTGACCAGTATTACATTCCGATGCACCAATGCAGGTTTAATGTATCCCCTGCCCTTTCACATTGAGCATGAAACACAGAAATTGTATCGGGATTGAATACATGTGGCACAGTGCAGTCTTAAGTACAAGATGAGTGAATCCTCTAAGAGTTTGTGCATTGAGCGTCTCCTGGGTGACCAGTATTACATTCCGATGCACCAATGCAGGTTTACTGTATCCCCTGCCCTTTCACGTTGAGCATGAAACACAGAAATTGCATCGGGATTGAATACAAGTGGCACAATGCTGTCTTAAGTACAGGAAGAGTGAATTTTCTAAGAGTTTGTGTTTTGAGCGGCTCCTGGGAGACCAGTTTTAGATTACGGTGCACCTGTGCTGGTTTACTGTATCCCTTGGACCTTCACATTGCCCATGAAACACAGAAATTGCATCGAGATTGAATACAAAAAGCACAATGCCGACTGAAGTACAAGAAGAGTGAATATTCTAACACTTTGTGCTTTGCGCGGCTCCTGGGAGACCAGTATTAGATTCCGTCGCACAGGTGCAAGTTTTCTGAATCCCTTATACCTTCACATTGACCATGAGAGGCAGAAATTGCATCGGGATTGAATACAATTGGCACAATGCAAACTTAAGTACAAGAAGAGTTAATCTTCTTAGAGTTTGTGCTTTGAGCAGCTCCTGAGAGACCAGTATTAGATTCCGATGCACCAATGCAAGTTTACTGTACCCCTTGGACCTTCACATTGACCATGAAACACAGAAAATACGTCGGGATTGAATACAATATGCACCTTGCCGACTTAAGAGCAAGATGAGTAAATCTTCAATCAGTATTTTGCTTTGAGCGGCTCCTGCGAGACCAGTATTAGTTTCCGATGCACCTGTGCAGATTTATTAAATTGCTTGGACTTTCACATTAACCATGTGACACAGAAATTACAGCGGGATTGAATACTAAAGGGACAATGCCGACTTAAGTACAAGAAGAGTGAATCTTCTAAGAGTTTCTGCTTTGAGCGGCTCCTGGGAGACCAGTAATACATTCCGATGCACAAATGCCGGTTTACTGTATCCCCTGGCCTTTCACATTGACCATGAGACACAGATATTGCATCGGGCTTGAATACAAGTGGAACAGTGCCGACTTAAGTACAAGAAGAGTGAATCTTCTAAGAGTGTCTGCTTTGAGCGGCTCCTGGGACACCAGTACCAGATTCCGATGCACCTGTGCAGGTTTACTGTACCCCTTGGACCTTCACATTTACCGTGAAAAACAGAATTTGAATCGGGATAGAACACAAAAGGCACAATGCCGACATAAGTACAAGATGAGTGAATCATCTACCAGTTTGTGCTCTGCGCAGATCCTGGGAACCAGTATTCGACTCCGATGGACCAGTGCAGGTTTACTGTATTCCTTGGACCCTCACATTGACTATGAAACATAGAAATTGCATCGGGATTGAATACAGAAGGCACAATGGCAACATAAGTACAAGAAGAATGAATCTTCTAAGAGTTTGTGCTTTGAGCGTCTCCTGAGAGACCGGTATTAGATTCCGATGCACAAGTGCAGGTTTACTATATCCCTTGGACCTTTACATTGACCATGAAACACAGATATTGCATCGGGTATGAATACAAAAGGCACAATGCCGACTTATGTACAAGAAGAGTGAATCATCTAACAGTTTGTTATCTGTGCGCATCCTGGGAGACCAGTATTAGATTCCCATGCACCAGTGCAGGTTTACTGTATTCCTTGGACCTTCACATTGACTATGAAACACAAAAATTGCATCGGGATTGAATACAAAAGGCACAATGCCGGCTTAAGTACAAGAAGAGTGAGACCTCTACGACTTTGTGATTTGAGCGGCTTCTGGGAGACCAGAATTAGGTTCCGGTGCACCAGTGCAGTTTTACTGAATCCCTTGGACTATTACATAGACCATGAAACGCAGAAATTGCATCGGGATTGATTTCAAAAGGCACAAAGGCGGCTTAAGTGCAAGACGAGTCAATCGTCTAAGAATTTTTTGGTTTGAGCGGCTCTTGGGAGACCAGTATTATATTCTGATGCACCAGTTGAGGTTTACTGTATCCCTTATGCCTTCACATTGACTATGAAACACAGAAATTGTATCGGGATTGAATACAAAAGGCACAATTCCGACTAAAGTACAAGAGGAGTGTGTCTTCTAAGAATTTGTGCTTTTGTCGGCTCCTTGGAGACCAGTATTAGATTCCGTTACAACAGTGCAGGTTTACTGTATCCCTTGGACCTTTACATTGACCATGAAACATAGATATTGCATCGGGTATGAATACAAAATGCACAATGCCGACTTAAGTACAAGAAGAGTGAATCATCTAACAGTTTGTTATCTGCGCGGATCCTGGGAGACCAGTATTAGATTCCCATGCACCAGTGCAGGTTTACTGTATTCCTTGGACCTTCAAATTGACCTTGAAACACAGCAATTGGACCGGGATTGAATACAAAAGGCACAATGCCGACTTAAGTACAAGAACAGTGAATCTTCTAAGAATTTGTGCATTGAGTGTCTCCTGGGAGACCTGTATTAGATTACGATGCACCAATGCAGGGTACCGTACCCCTTGGACCTTCACGTTGACCATGAAACACAGAAATTGCATCGAGATTGAATACAAAAGGCACAATGCCGACTGAAGTACAAGAAAAGTGAATCTTCTAAGACTTTGTGCTTTGAGCAGCTCCTGGGAGACCAGTATTAGATACCGATGCACTGGTGCAGATTTACTGAATCCCTTGGAGTATCACATTGACCATGAAACGCAGAAATTGCATCGGGATTGTTTTCAAAAGGCACAATGGTGGCTTAAGTGCAATACGAGTCAATCATCTAAAACTTTTTTGGTTTGAGCGTCTCTTGGGAGACCAGTATTAGATTCTGATGCACCAGTTGAGGTTTACTGTATCCCTTATACCTTCGCATTGACTATGAAACACAGAAATTGCATCGGGATTGAAAATAAAAGCTCAATGCCGACCGAGTACAAGGAGAGTGAATCTTCTAAGAGTTTGTGCTTTAAGCGGCTCCTGGGAGACCAGTATTAGATTCCGATTCACCAGTGCGGGTTTACTGTATCCCTTGGACCTTCAAAGTGACATTGAGATACATAAATTGGTCCGGGATTGAATACAGAAGGCACAATGCGACTTAAGTACAAGAAGAATGAATCCTCTAACAGTTTGTGCTTTGAGCGTCTCCCGGGTGACCAGTATTACATTCCGATGCACCAATGCAGGTTTACTGTATCCCTTGCCCTTTCACATTGAGCATGAAACACAGAAATACAACGGGATTGAATACAAGTGGCATAATGCAGTCTTATGTACAGGATGAGTGAATTTTGTAAGATTTTCTGCTTTGAGCGGCTCCTCGGACACCAGTACTAGATTCCGATGCACCTGTGCAGGTTTACTGTATCCCTTGGACCATCACATTTACCGTGAAAGACAGAATTTGAATCGGGATTGAACACAAAAGGAACTATGCCGACATAAGTACAAGAGGAGTGAATCATCTACCAGTTTGTGCTCTGCGCGGATCCTGGGAACCAGTATTCGACTCTGATGCACCAGTGCAGGTTTACTGTATTTGTTGGACCTTCACATTGACTATGAAACACAGAAATTGCATCGGGATTGAAAATAAAAGCTCAATGCCGACTTAAGTACAAGGAGAGTGAATCTTCTAAGAGTTTGTGCTTTAAGCGGCTCCTGGGAGACCAGATTAGATACCGATGCACCAGTGCAGGTTTACTGTATCCCTTTGACCTTCATATTGACCGTGAACCATAGAAATTGCATCGGGATTGAATACAAAAGGCAAACTGGCAACATAAGTACAAGAAGAGTGAAGCTTCTAGGAGTTTGTGCTTTGAGCGTCTCCTGGGAGACCAGTATTAAAAACCGATGCACCAGTGCAGGTTTAATGCAGCCCTTGGACCTTCACATTGACCACGAAACACAGAAATTGCATCAGGATTAATAACAAAAGGCACAATTCCGACTTAAGTACAAGAAGAGTAAATCTTCTACGAGTTTGTGCTTTGAGCGGCATCTGGGAGACCAGTATTAGATTCCGATGCACCATTGCAGGTTTACTGATTCCCTTGGAGTTTTACATTGTCCATGAAACACAGAAATTGCATCGGGACTAAATACAAAAGGAACAATGTTGACTGAGGTACAAGAAGAGGGAATCATCTAAGACTTTGTGCTTTGAGCGCCTCCTGGGAGACCAGTATTAGATTCTGATTCACAGGAGCAGGTTTTCAGAATCCCTTGGACCTTCACAATGACCATGAGAGACAGAAATTGCATCGGGATTGAATACAAACGGCACACTGCAAACGTAAGTGCAAGAAGAGTAAATCTTCTTAGAATTTGTGCTTTGAGCGGCTCATGGGAGACCAGTATTACATTCCGATGCACCAATGCAGGTTTACTGTACCCCTTGGGTCTTCACATTGACAATGAAACACAGAAATTACAATGGGTTTGAATACAAATGGCACAATGGCGACTTAAGTACAAGAAGAGGGAATTTTATAAGAGTTTGTGCTTTGAGCGTCTCCTGGGAGACCAGTATTAAATTCCGATGCACCAGTGCAGGTTTAATGCATCCCTTGGACCTTCACATTGACCATGAGCGACAGAAATTGCATCGGGTTTGAATACAAATGGCACAATGCAAACTTAAGTACATGAAGAGTGAATCTTCTTAGAGTTTGTTATTTGAGCGGCTCCTGGGAGACCAGTATTAGATTCCGATGCACCAATGCAGGTTTACCGTACCCCTTGGACCTTCACATGGACCATGAAACACAAAAATTACAGCGGTATTGAATACAAAAGGCACAATGCCGACTTAAGTACAAGAAGAGTGAATCTTCTAAGAGTTTGTGCTTTGAGTGTCTCCTGGGAGACCTGTATTAGATTCCAATGCACCAATGCAGATTTACTGTACCCCTTGGACCTTCACATTGACCATCAAACACAGAAATTGCATCGGGATTGAATACAATATGCGTCTTGCCGACTTAAGAACAAGAAGAGTGAATCTTCTAACAGTTTTTTGCTTTGAGGGGCTCCTGCGAGACCAGTATTAGATTCCGGTGCACCTGTGCAGGTTTACTGTATCCCTTAGACCTGCACATTGCACGTGAAACACAGAAATTGCATCGAGATTGAATACAAATGGCACAATACCGACTCAAGTACAAGAAGAGCGAAACTTCTAAGAGTTTGTGCTTTGATCGGCTCCTGGGAGACCAGTATTAGATTCTGATGCACCTGTGCAGGTTTACTGTATCCCTTGGACATTCACATTGCCCATGAAACACAGAAATTGCATCGAGATTGAATACATAAGGCACAATGCCGAGATAAGTACAAGAAAAGTGAATCTTCTAAGAGTGTGTGCTTTAAGCGGCTCCTGGGAGACCAGTATTAGATTCCGATTCACCAGTGCGGGTTAACTGTATCAGTTGGACCTTCAAAATGGCCTTGAAACACAGATATTGGTCCGGGATTGAATACAAAAGGCACAATGATTCTTAAGTACAAGAAGTATGAATCCTCTAACAGTTTGTGGTTTGAGCGTCTCCTGGGTGACCAGTATTACATTCCGATGCACCAATGCATGTTTACTGGATCCCCTGCCCTTTCACATTGAGCATGAAACACAGAAATTGCATCGGGATTGCATAAAAGTGGCACAATGCCGTCCTATGTACAGGAAGAGTTAATCTTCTTAGAGGTTGTGGTTCGAGCGGCTCCTGGGAGACCAGTATTAGATTCCGATGCACCAATACAGGTTTACCGTACCCCTTGGACCTTCACATTGACAATCAAACACAGAAATTGCATCGGGACTGAATACAATATGCACCTTGCCGACTTAAGAACAGGAAGGATGAAACTTCCAACAGTTTGTTGCTTTGAGCGGCTCCTCGGACACCAGCACTAGATTCCGATGCACCTGTGCAGGTTTACTGTATCTCTTGGACCATCACATTTACCGTGAAAGACAGAATTTGAATAGGGATTGAACACAAAAGGCACAATGCCGACATAAGTACAAGAGGAGGGAATCATCTACCAGTTTGTGCTCTGCGCGGATCCTGGGAACCAGTATTCGACTCCGATGCACCAGTTCAGGTTTACTGTATTCCTTGGACCTTCATATTGACCGTGAACCATAGAAATTGCATCGGGATTGAATACAAAATGCAAAATGGCAACATAGGTACAAGAAGACTGAATCTTCTAAGAGTTTGTGCTTTGAGCGTTTCCTGGGAGACCAGTATTAAAAACCGATGCACCAGTGCAGGTTTAATGCATCCCTTGGACCTTCACATTGTCCTCGAAACACAGAAATTGCATCAGGATTAAATACAAAAGGCACAATGCCGAATTACGTACAAGGAGAGTGAATCTTCTACGAGTTTGTGCTATGAGCGGCATCGGGGAGGCCAGTATTAGATTCCGATGCACCAGTGCAGGTTTAGTGTATCCCTTGGACTTTTACATTGTCCATGAAACACAGAAATTGCATCGGGATTGAATACAAACGGCACACTGCAAACTTATGTACAAGAAGAGTAAATCTTCTTTGAATTTGTGCTTTCAGTGGCTCATGGGTGACCAGTATTAGATTCCGATGAACCAATGCAGGTTTACTGTACCCCTTGGATCCTCACATTGACCTTGAAACACAGAAATTACAACGGGATTGAATACAAAAGGCACAATGCGACTTAAGTACAAGAAGAGTGAGTTTTCTAAGAGTTTGTGCTTTGAGCGTCTCCAGGGTGACCAGTATTAAATTCCGATGCACCAGTGCATGTTTAATGCATCCCTTGGACCTTCACGTTGACCATGTAACACAGATATTGCATCCGGATTGAATAGAAAAGGCACAATGCCGACTTAGGTACAAGAAGAGTGAATCTTCCAACAGTTTGTTCTTTGAGCGGCCCCTGGGAGACCAGTAGTAGATTCCGATGCACCAGTGCAGGTTTACTGAATCCCTTGGACCTTCACATTGACCATGGGACACAGAAATTGCATCGGGACAGAATAAAAATGGGACAATGACGACTTAAGTACAAGAAGAGTGAATCTTCTAGGGGTTTGTGCTTTGAGCGTCTCCAGGGAGACCAGTATTAGATTCCGATGCACCACTGCAGGTTTACTATATCCCTTGGACCTTTACATTGACCATGAAACACAGATATTGCATCGGGATTGAATACAAAACGCACAATGCCCTCTTAAGTACAAGAAGAGTGAATCATCTAACAGTTTGTGCTCTTCGCGGATCCTGGGAGACCAGTATTAGATTTCCATGCACCAGTGCAGGTTTACGGGATTCCTTGGACCTTCAAATTGACTATGAAACCCAGAAATTGCATCGAGATTGGATACAAAAGGCACAATGCTGGCTTAAGAACAAGAAGAGTGAGACCTCTAAGACTTTGTTCTTAGAGCGGTTCCTGGGAGACCAGAATTAGGTTCCGATGCACCGGTGCAGGTTTACTGAATCCCTTGGATTATTACATTCACCATGAAACGCAGGAATTGCATCGGGATTTTTTTCAAGAGGCACAATGGCGGCTTAAGTGCAAGACGTGTCAATCATCTAAGAATTTTTTGGTTTGAGCGGATCTTGGGAGACCAGTATTAGATTCTGATGCACCAGTTGAGGTTTACTGTATACCTTATACATTCACATTGACTATGAAACACAGAAATTGGATCGGGATTGAATAGAAAAGGCACAATGCCGACTTAAGTACAAGAAGAATGAATCTTCTAAGAGTTTGTGCTTTGAGCGGCTCCTGGGTGACCAGTATTACTTTCCGATGCACCATTGCAAGTTTACTGTATCCCCTGCCCTTTCACATTGAGCATGAATCACAGAAATTGCATCGGGATTGAATACAAATGGCACAATGCCGTCTTAAGTACAGGAAGAGTGAAATTTCTAAGATTTTGTGCTTTGAGCAGCTCCAGGGAGACCAGTATTAGATTCAGATGCACCTGTGCAGGTTTACTGTATCCCTTGGACCTTCACATTGCCCATGAAACACTGAAATTGCATCGAGATTGAGTACATAAGGCACAATGCCGACTGAAGTGCAAGAAGAGTGAATCTTCTAAGACTTTGTGCTTTGAGCGTTTCCTTGGAGACCAGTAGTAGATTCCGACGCACAGGTACAGGTTTCCTGTATCCCTTGGACCTTCACATTGCCCATGAGGGACAGAAATTGCATCGGGATTGAATACAAATGGCACAATGCAATCTTAAGTACAAGAAGAGTAAATCTTCTTAGAGTTTGTTATTTGAGCGGCTCCTGGGATACCAGTATTAGATTCCGATGCACCAATGCAGGTTTACTGTACCCCTCGAACCTTCACATTGACCATGCAACGCAGAAATTACAGCTGGATTGAATACAAAAGGCACAATGCCGACTTAAGTACAAGAAGAGTGAATCTTCTAAGAGTTTGTGCTTTGAGTGTCTCCTGGGAGACCTGTATTAGATTCCGATGCACCAATGCAGATTTTACGTACCCCTTGGACCTTCACATTGACCATCAAACACTGAAATTGTATCGGGATTGAATACAATATGCACCCTGCCGACTTATGAGCAAGAAGAGTGAATCTTCTAACAGTTTTTTGCTTTGAGCAGCTCCTGCGAGACCAGTATTAGTTTCCGATGCACCAGTGCAGGTTTATTAAATCCCTTGGACTTTCACATTGACCATGGGACACAGAAATTGCATCGGGATTGAATACAAAAGAGACAATGCCGACTTAAGTACAAGAAGAGTGAATCTTCTAAGAGTTTCTGCTTTGAGCGGCTCCTGGGAGACCAGAAATACATTCCGAGGCACAAATGCAGGTTTACTGTATCAACTGGCCTTTCACATTGACCATGAGACACAGAAATTTCATCGGGCTTGAATACAAGTGGCACAGTGCCGACTTAAGTACAAGAAGAGTGAATCTTCTAAGAGTTTTTGTTATGAGCGGCTCCTGGGACACCAGTATTAGATTCCGATGCACCATGTGCAGGTTTACTGTATCCCTTGGACCTTCACATTTACCGTGAACGACAGAATTTGAATCGGGATTGAACACAAAAGGCTCAATGCCGACATAAGGACAAGAACAGTGAATCATCTACCAGTTTGTGCTCTGCGCGGATCCTGGGAACCGGTATTCGACTCCGATGCACCAGTGCAGGTTTACTGTATTCCTTGGACCTTCACGCTGACTATGAAACACAGAAATTGCATCGGGATTGAATACAAAAGGCACAATGCCGGCATAAGTACAAGTAGAGTGAGTCTCCTAAGACCAGATTTAGATACCGATGCACCAGTGCTGGTTTACTGTATCCCTTGGACATTCACATTGACCATGAACCATAGAAATTGCATCGGGATTGAATACTAAAGGTAAAATGGCAACATAATTACAAGAGGGGTGAATCTTCCAAGAGTTTGTGCTTTGAGCGTCTCCTGGGAGACCAGTATTAAAAACCGATGCACCAGTGCAGATTTAAAGCATCCCTTGGACCTTCACATTGACCATGAATCACAGAAATTGTATCAGGATTAAATACAAAAGGCACAATCCCGACTTAAGTACAAGAAGATTGAATATTCTACGAGTTTGTGCTTTTAGCGGCATCTGGGAGACCAGTATTAGATTCCGATGCAACAGTGCAGGTTTACTGAATCCCTTGTACTTTTACATTGTCTATGAAGCACAGAAATTACATCGGGATTGAATACAAAAGGCATACTGCCGACTTAAGTACAAGAGGAGTGAATCTTCTAAGAGTTTGTGCTTTCAGCGTCTCCTGGGAGAATAGTACAAGATTCCGACGCACAAGTGCAGGATTACGGAATCTCTTCGACCTTCACGTAGACCATGAGACGCAGAAATTGCAGCGGGATTGATTACAAAAGGCACAATGCCAACATAAGTAAGAGAAGAGTGAATCATTTAAGAGTTTGAGGTTTGAGCGGCTCCTTGGAGACCAGTATTAGATTCAGATGCACCAGTGCAGGTTTACTGTATCCATTGGACCTTCACAATGACCACGAAAGACAGATATTGCATCGGGAATGAATACAAATGTCACAATGCCGACTTGAGTACATGAAGAGTGAATCTTCGAAATAATTGTGGGTTGAGCGGCTCGTGGGAGACCGGTATTAGATTCTGATGCACCAGTTTCGGTTTACTGTATTCCTTAGATCTTCACATTGACAATGAAACACAGAAATTGCATCGCGATGGTATACAAAAGGCACAATGCCGGCTTATGTACAAGAAGAGTGAGTCTTCCAAGAGTTTGAGCTTTGAGTGGCCCCTGGGAGATTAGAATTAGGTTCCGATGCACCAGAGCAGGTTTACTGTACCCCATGGACCTTCAAATTGACCGTGAAACAAAGACAGTGCATCGCGATTGAACAAAAAAGGCACAATGCCGACTAATGTACAAGAAGAGTGAATCTTCTAAGAGTTTGTGTTTTGAGCGTCTCCTGGGAGACCAGTATGAGATTCCGATGCACCAGTGCAGGTTTACTGTATTCCTTATACCTTCACATGGACTATGAGACACAGATATTGCATCGGGATTGAATACAAAAGGCACAATGCCGACTTACGTACAAGAAGAGTGAGACTTCCAAGAGATTGTGCTTTAAGCGGCTTCTGGGAGACCAGATCTACATTCCGATGTACCGGTGCCGGTTTACTGTTTCCATTAGACCTTCACATTGACCGTGAAACACAGAAATTGCATTGGGATTGAATACAAAACTACAATGCCGACTTAATTACATGAAGAGTGAATCTTCTAACAGTTTGTGCTTTGAGCGGCTCCTGGGAGATCAGTGTTACATTCCGACGCACCAATGCTGGTTTACTGTATCCCCTGCCCTTTCACATTGAGCATGAAACACAGAAATTGCATCGGGATTGAATACAAATTGGACAATGCAGACTTAAGTACAAGTAGAGTGAATCTTCTAAGAGTTTGTGCTTTTAGCGGCTTCTGAGAGACCTGTAATTGATGCCGATGCACCAATGCAGGTTTACTGTACCCCTTGGACCTCCTCTTTGACCATGAAACACAGAAATTGCATCGGGATTGAATAAAAACGGCACGATGCAAACTTAGTTACAAGAAGAGTGAATCTTCTTAGAGCTTGTGCTTTGAGCGGCTCCTGGAGGACCAGTATTAGATTCCGATGCACAAATGCAGGTTTACTGTACCCCTTGGACCTTCACATTGCCCATGAAAAACTGAAATTGCATCGGGATTGAATACTAAAGGCACAATGGCGACTTAAGTACAAGGAGTGTGAATCTTCTAAGAATTTGTGCTTTGAGCGGTTTCTGGGAGACCTGTATTAGATTCCGATTCACCAATGCAGGACTACTGCACCCCTTGGACCTCCACATTGACCATGAAACACAGAAATTGCATCGGGATTGAATACAAAAATCACAATACCGATTTAAGTGCAAGAAGAGTGAATCTTCTAAGGGTTTGTGCTTTGAGCGTCTCCAGGGAGACCAGTATTAGATTCCGATGCACCACTGCAGGTTTACTATATCCCTTGGACCTTTACATTGACCATGAAACACAGATATTGCATCGGGATTGAATACAAAACGCACAATGCCCTCTTAAGTACAAGAAGAGTTAACCTTCTAAGAGTTTTTGTTTGAGCGGCTCCTGGGAGATTAGTATTAGTTTCCGATGCACCAGTGCAGATTTACTGTATCCATTGCACCTTCACATTGACCATGAAACACTGAAATTGCACCGGGATTGAAGACAAAAGGCACAATGCTGACTTAAGTACGAGAAGAGTGAATCTTCTAACTGTTTGTGCTATGAGCGGCTCCTGGGAGACCAGTATTACATTCCGATGCACCTGTGCAGGTTTACTGTATCCCTTGGACCTTCACAGTGACCGTGAAACACAGAGATTGAATCGGGGTGGAATACAAAATGCACAATCCCGACTTAAGTACAAGAAAAGTGAATCTTCGAACAATTTGTGGTTTGAGCGGCTCCTGGGAGACCAGTATTAGATTGCGATGCACCAATGCAGGTCTACTGTGCCACTTGGACCTCCACTATGACCTTGATACACAGATATTGCATCGGGAATGAATACAAAATGCACCTTGACGACTTAAGTACAAGAAGAGTGAAACTTCTAAGAGATCGCGTTTTCAGCGTCTCCTGGGTGACCAGTATTAGAGTCCGATACACCAGTGCAGGTTTACTGTATCCCTTGGACCTTCACATTGACCATGAAACACAGAAATTGCATCGCGATTGAATACAAATGGCACAATGCCTACTTAAGTACAAGAAGATTGAATCCTCTAAGAGATTGTGAATTGAGCGTCTCCTGAGAGACCAGTATTAGATTCCGATTCACCAGTGCAGGTTTACTGTATCCCTTGCACCTTCACATTGACCATGAGACACAGAAACTGCATCAGGATTGAATGCAAAAGGGACAATGCCGACTTAAGTACAAGGAGAGTGAATCTTCTAACAGTTTGTGCTTTGAGCGGCTCCTGGGAGACCAGGGTTAGAATCCGATGCGCCAGTGCAGGTTAACTGTATTTCTTGGATCCTCACTATGACCGTGAGAGACAGAAATTGCATTGGGATTGAATTCAAAATGCACAATGCCGACTTAAGTACAAGAAGAGTGAATCATCTAAGAATTTGTGCTTTGAGCGGCTCTTGGTAGCCCAGTATTACATTCCGATGCACCAGTGCATATGTACTGTATTCCTTGGACCCTCCCTATGACCATGAGACACAGATATTGAATCGGGATTGAATTCAAAATGCACAATGCCGACTTAAGTTGAAGAAGAGTGAGTCATCTATGAATTTATGCTTTGAGCGGCGCTTGGGAGACAAGTATTAGATACCGATGCACCAGTCTAGGTTTACCGTTTCCCTTGGAGCTTCACATTGACTATGAAACACAGAAATTGCATCGGGATTGAATACAAAGGGAACAATGGCGACTGCAGTACAAGAAGAGTGGGTCTCATGAGAATTTGTGCTTTGAGCGGCTCCTGGCAGACCAGTATTAGATTCCGATGCACCAGTGCAGGTTTACTGTATCCCTTGGACTGTCACATCGACCATGAAACACAGAACTTTCATCGGGATTGAATACAAAAGGCACAATGCCGACTTAAGTACAAGAAGTGTGATATCTTCTAAGAGTTTGTGCTTTGAGCGGCTCCTGAGAGACCAGTATTAGATTACGATGTACCAGTGCAGGTTTACTGCATCCCTTGGACCTTCACATTGACCTTGAAACGCAGAAATTGTACCGGAATTGAATACAAAAGCACAATGCCGGCTTAAGTACAAGAAGAGTGGTTCTCCTAAGATCTTGTGCTTTCAGCGTCTCCTGGGAGACCAGTATTAAATTCCGATGCACCAGTGCAGTTTTAATGCATCCCTTCGACCTTGACATTGATCACGAAACACAGAAATTGCATCTGGATTAAATACAAAAGCCACAATTCCGACTTAAGTGTAAGATGAATGAAACTCCTAAGAGTTTGTGCTTGAGCGGCTCCTGGGAGACCAGCATTAGATTCAGATGCACCAATGCAGGTTTCCTGAATCCCTTGGACTATTACATTGACCATGTAACACAGAAATAGCAGCGGGATTGAAAACAGAATGCCCAATGCCGACTTACGTACAAGAAGAGTAAATCTTCTAACAATTTGTGCTTTGAGCATCTCCTGGGAGACCAGTTTTAGATACCAATGCACCACTGCAGGTTTACTGTATTCCTTGGACCTCAACTATGACCATGACACACAGATATTGAATCGGGATCGAATTCAAAAGGCTTAATGCCGACTTAAGTACAAGATGAGTGAATCATCTAAGAGTTTCTGCTTTGAGTGGCTCCTGGGACACCAGTATTGGATTCCGACGGACTAGTGCTGGTTTATGGAATCTCTTGGACTTTCACATTTACCATGAGACACAGAAATTGCATCGGGATTGTATACAAAAGGCACTATGCCGACTTAAGTGAGAGAAGAGTGAATCATTTAAGAGTTTGTGCTTTTAGCGGCTCCTGGGAGACTAGTATTAGATTCCGAAGCACCACTGCAGGTTTACTGTATCCCTTGGACCTTCACATTGACCATGAAACACAGAAATTGCATCAGGATTGAATACAAATGGCACAATGCCTACTTAAGTACAAGAAGATTGAATCCTCTAAGAGATTGTGAATTGAACGTCTCCTGAGAGACCAGTATTTGATTCCGATTCACCAGTGCAGGTTTACTGTATCCCTTGGACCTTCACATGAACCATGAGACACAGAAACTGCATCAGGATTGAATGCAAAAGGGACAATGCCGACTTAAGTACAAGAAGAGTGTATCTTCTAAGAATTTGTGCTTTGAGCATCTCCTGGGAGGCCAGTATAGCATTCCGATGCACAAATGTAGGTTTACTGTATTCCCTGGCCATTCACATTGACCATGAAACACAGTAATTGCATCGGGCTTGAATATAAGTGGCACAATGCCGACTTAAGTACAAGAAGAGTGGATCTTCTAAGACTTTCTGCTTTGAGCGGCTCCTGGGACACCAGTATTACATTCCGATGCACCTGTGCAGGTTTACTGTATCCCTTGGACCTTCACAGTGACTGTGAAACACAGAGATGGCATCGGGTTGGAATACAAAAGGCACAATGCCGACATAAGTACAAGAAGTTTGAATCTTCTAAGAGTTTGGGCTTTGAGCGTCTCCTGGGAGACCAGTATTAAATTCCGATGCACCAGTGCAGTTTTAATGCATCACTTGGACATTCACATTGATCATGAAACACCGAAATTGCATCAGGATTAAATGCAAAAGTCACAATGCCGACTTAAGTACAAGAAGAATGAATCACCTAAGAGTTTGTGCTTTGAGCGGCTCCCGGGAGACCATTATTACATTCAGATGCACCAGTGCAGGTTTCCTGAATCCCTTGGACTATTACATTGACCATAAAACACAGAAATTGCATCTGGATAGGAAACAAAATGCACAATGCCGACTTAACTACAAGAAGAGTGGATCTTCTAACAATTTGTGCTTTGAGCGGCTCCTGGGAGACCCGTATTAGATTCCGATGCACCACTGCAGGTCTACTGAATCCCTTGGACCCTTACATTGACCCTGAGGCACAGAAATGGCATCGGGATTGAATACAAAAGGCACCATGCCGACTTAAGTACAAGGAGAGTGAATCTTCTAACAGTTTGTGCTTTGAGCGGCTCCTGGGAGACCAGGGTTAGAATCCGATGCGCCAGTGCAGGTTTACTGTATTTCTTGGACCCTCACTATGACCGTGAGAGACAGAAATTGCATTGGGATTGAATTCAAAATGCACAATGCCGACTTAAGTACAAGAAGAGTGAATCATCTAAGAATTTGTGCTTTGAGCGGCTCTTGGGAGCCCTGTATTACATTCCAATGCACCAGTGCATATGTACTGTATTCCTTGGACCCTCCCTATGACCATGAGACACAGATATTGAATCGGGATTGAATTCAAAATGCACAATGCCGACTTAAGTTGAAGAAGAGTGAGTCATCTATGTATTTATGCTTTGAGCGGCGCTTGGGAGACAAGTATTAGATACCGATGCACCAGTCTAGGTTTACCGTATCCCTTGGAACTTCACATTAACTATGAAACACAGAAATTACATCGGGATTGAATACAAAGGGAACAATGGCGACTTCAGTACAAGAAGAGTGGGACTTATGAGAATTTGTGCTTTGAGCGGCTCCTGGCAGACCAGTATTAGATTCCGATGCACCAGTGCAGGTTTAGTGTATCCCTTGGACTGTCACATCGACCATGAATCACAGAACTTGCATCGGGATTGAATGCAAAAGGCACAATGCCGACTTAAGTACAAGAAGTGTGATATCTTCTAAGAGTTTGTGCTTTGGCGGCTCCTGAGAGACCAGTATTAGATTACGATGTACCAGTGCAGGTTTACTGCATCCCTTGAACCTTCACATTGACCTTGAAACACAGAAATTGTACCGGGATTGAATACAAAAGCACAATGCCGGCTTAAGTACAAGAAGAGTGGTTCTCCTAAGATCTTGTGCTGTCAGCGTCTCCTGGGAGACCAGTATTAAATTCCGATGCACCAGTGCAGTTTTAATGCATCCCTTCGACCTTGACATTGATCATGAAACACAGAAATTGCATCTGGATTAAATACAAAAGCCACAATTCCGACTTAAGTGTAAGATGAATGAAACTCCTAAGAGTTTGTGCTTGAGCGGCTCCTGGGAGACCAGCATTAGATTCAGATGCACCAATGCAGGTTTCCTGAAATCCTTGGACTATTGCATTGACCATGTAACACAGAAATAGCAGCGGGATTGAAAACAGAATGCCCAATGCCGACTTACGTACAAGAAGAGTAAATCTTCTAACAATTTGTGCTTTGAGCGGCTCCTGGGAGACCAGTTTTAGATACCAATGCACCACTGCAGGTTTACTGTATTCCTTGGACCTCAACTATGACCATGACACACAGATATTGAATCGGGATCGAATTCAAAAGGCTTAATGCCGACTTAAGTACAAGATGAGTGAACCGTCTAAGAGTTTCTGCTTTGAACGGCTCCTGGGACACCAGTATTGGATTCCGACGGACTAGTGCTGGTTTATGGAATCTCTTGGACTTTCACATTTACCATGAGACACAGAAATTGCATCGGGATTGTATACAAAAGTCACTATGCCGACTTAAGTGTCAGAAGAGTGAATCATTTAAGAGTTTGTGCTTTTAGCGGCTCCTGGGAGACTAGTATTAGATTCCGAAGCACCACTGCAGGTTTACTGTATTCCTTAGACCTTCACTATGACCATGATACACAGAAATTGCATCGGGATTTAATTCAAAAGGCACAATGCCGACTTGAGTATAAGAAGAGGTGAATCATCTAAGAATTTGTGTTTTGAGCCGTTCATGGGAGACCAGTATTAGATTCAGATACACCAGTGCAGGTTTACTGTATACCTTGGACCTTGACTGTGACCTTGAAACACAGAAATTGCATCGGGATTGAATACAAAAGGCACAATGCGGACATAAGTATAAGAAGAGTGAATCTTCTAAGAGTTTGTACTTTGAGCGTCTCGAGGGAGACCAGTATTAAATTCCGATGCACCAGTGCAGGTTTAATGCATCTTTTAGACCTTCACTTTTACCACGAGACACAGAAATTGCATCAGGATAGAAAAGAAAGGGCACAATGCCGGCTTAAGTACAAGTAGAGTGAATCCTCTAACAATTAGTGCTCTGCGCGGATCCTGGGAGACCAGTATTAGATTCCAATGCACCAGTGTAGGTTTACTGTATTCCTTGGACCTTCACATTGTCTATGAAACACAGAAATTGCGTCGGGATTGAATACAAAAGGCACAATGCCAGCTTAAGTACAAGAAGAGTGAATCTTCTAACAGTTTGTGCTTTGAGCGGCTGCTGGGGTCCAGTATTAGTTTATGATGGACCAGTGCAGTTTTAATGCATCCCTTGGACCTTCAAATTGACCATGAAACACAGATATTGCACTGGGATTGAATTCAAAAGGCAAAATGCCGACTTAAATACAAGATGAGATGAATCATCTAAGAATTGAGCTTTGAGCGGTTCTTGGGAGACCAGTATTAGATTCCGATGCACCAGTGCAGGTTTACCGTATCCCTTGGACTGTCACATTGACCATGAACCACAGAAATTGCATCGGGATTGAAAACAAAAGGCACAATGCCGACTGAAGTACAAGAAGAGTGAATCTTGTAAGACATTGTGCTTTGAGCGGCTCCCTGGAGAACTGTATTAGATTCCGACGCATAGGTGTATGTTTTCTGAAGCTCTTGGACCTTCACATTGACCATGAGGGACAGAAACTGCATTGGGATTGGATACAAACGTCACAATGAAAATTTAAGTACAAGAAGAGTGAATCTTCTTAGAATTTGCGCTTTGAGCGGCTCCTGGGAGACCAGTATTCGATTCCGATGCACCAATGCAGGTTTACTGTACCCCTTGGACCTTCACGATGACCATGAAACACAGAACTTGGACCGGGATTGAATACAAAAGGCACAATTCCTACTTAGGTACAAGAAGAAAGAATCTTCTAAGAGTTTGTGCTTAGGGCGTCTCCAGAGAGTGCAGTATTACATTCCGAACCACCAATGCAGGTTTACTGTATCCTCTGCCCTTTCACATTGACGATGAAACATAGAAATTGTATCGGGATTGAATACAAATGGCATAATGCCGAGTTAAGTACAAGAAGAGTGAATCGTCTAAGAGTTTTTGCTTTGAGCGTCTCCTGGGAGACCTGTATTAGATTCCGATGCACCTGTGCAGGTTTACGGTATCCCTTGGACGGTCCCATTGCCCATGAAACACAGAAATTGCATCGAGTTTTAATACAAATGGCACAATGCCGACTGAAGTGCAAGAAGAGTGAATCTTCTAAAACATTGTGCTTTGAGCGGCTCCTGGGAGAACAGTTTTCGATTCCGAAGCTCAGGTGCAGGTTTTCCAAATCCCTTGGACCTTCACATTGACCATGAAAAACAGAAATTGCATCGGGATTTAATACAAAAGGCACAATGCCGACTTAGGTACAAGTAGAGTGAATCTTCTAAGAGTTTGTGCTTTCAGCGTCTCCTGAGAGACCAGTATTAGATTCCGACGCACAAGTGCAGGTTTATGGAATCTCTTGGACTTTCACATTTACCATGAGACACAGAAATTGCACCGGATTGTATACAAAAGGCACTATGCCGACTTAAGTAAGAGAAGAGTGAATCATTTAAGAGTGTGTGCTTTTAGCGGCTCCTGGGAGACTAGTATTAGATTCCGAAGCACCACTGCAGGTTTACTGTATTCCTTAGACCGTCACTATGACCATGAGACACAGAAATTGCATCGGGATTTAATTCAAAAGGCACAATGCGGACATAAGTATAAGATGAGTGAATCTTCAAAGGGTTTGTACTTTGAGCGTCTCCAGGGAGACCAGTATTAAATTCCGACGCACCAGTGCAGGTTTAATGCATCTCTTAGACCTTCACTTTTACCACGAAACACAGAAATTGCATCAGGATAGAAAGCAAAGTTCACAATGAAGGCTTATGTATAAGTAGAGTGAATCTTCTAACAATTAGTGCTCTGCGCGGATCCTGGGAGACCAGTATTAGATTCCGATGCACCAGTGCAGGTTTACTGTATCCCTTGGACTGTCACATTGACCACGAACCACAGAAATTGCATCGGGATTGATTACAAAAGGCACAATGCCGACTGAAGTGCAAGAAGAGTGAATCTAGTAAGACATTGTGCTTTAAGCGGCTCCTGGGAGAACTGTATTAGATTCCGACGCATAGGTGTATGTTTTCTGAATCTCTTGGACCTTCACATTGACCATGAGGGACAGAAACTGCATTGGGATTGAATACAAACGTCACAATGAAAATTTAAGTACAAGAAGAGTGAATCTTCTTAGACTTTGTGTTTTCAGCGGCTCCTGGGAGACCAGTATTCGATTCCGATGCACCATTGCACGTTTACTGTACCCCGTGGACCTTCACGATGACCATGAAACATAAAAATTGGACCGGGATCGAATGCAAAAGGCACTATTCCGACTTAAGTACATTAAGAAAGGATCTTCTAAGAGTTTGTGCTTTGGGCGTCTCCAGAGAGTGCAGAATTACATTCCAATCCACCAATGCAGGTCTACTGTATCCTCTGCCCTTTCACATTGACCAAGAAACACAGAAATTGCATCGGGATTTAATACAAAAGGCACAATGCCGACATAAGTACAAGAAGAATTATTCTTCAAAGAGTTTGTGATTTGAGCGGCTCCTGGCTGACCAGTATTATATTCCAGTGCACCAGTGAACGTTTGCTGAATACCTTGGACCTTCCCTTTGACCATGAAGCGCAGAGATTTCATCGGGATAGAATACAAAAGGCACAATGCCGACTTAAATACAATAAGAGCGAATCTTCTAAGAAATTGTGCTTAGAGCGGCTCCTGGGAACCCAGTATTGGATTCCGATACACCAGGGATGGTTAACTGAATCCCTTGGACCATCGCATTGACCATGAAACACAGAAATTTCATCGGTATTGAACACAAAAGGGACAATGCAGACATAAGTACAAGAAGAGTTATTCTTCAAAGAGTATGTGATTTGAGCGGCTCCTGGCTGACCAGTATTATATTCCAGTGCACCAGTGCATTTGTACTGAATCCCTTGGACCTTCCCATTGACCATGAAGCGCAGAGATTGCATCGGGATTGAATACAAAAGGCACAATGCCGACTTAAATACAAGAAGAGTGAACCTTCTTAGAGTTTGTGCAATGAGCGGCTCCTGGGAACCCAGTATTAGATTCCGATGCACCTGTGCAGGTTTACAGTATCCCTTGGACCTTCACATTAACCATGAAACACAGAAATTGAATCGGGATTGAATTCCAAAGCCACAATGCCGACATAAAAACAAGAAGAGTGAATCTCCAAAGAGTTTGTTTTGAGCGGCTCCTGGGAGACCAGTATTAGGTTCCAATGCACCAGTGCAGGTTTACTGTATCCCTTGGACCTTCCCATTGCCCATTAAACGCAGAAATTGCATCGCGATTTAATACAAAAGGCACAATGCCGACTTAAGTACAAGAAGAGTGTATCTTCTAAGACTTTGTGCTTTGAGCGGCTTATGGGAGACCAGTATTAGATTCCGATGCACCAGTGCAGGTGTACTGAATCGCTTGGACCTTCACATTGACCATGAAACACAGAAATTGCATCGGGATTCAATACGAAAGGCACAATGCCGACATAAGTACAAGACTAGTGAGTCTTCTAGGAGTTAGTGCTCTGAGCGGCTCCTGGGAGACCAGTATTAGATTCCGATGCACCACTGCAGGTTCACTGTATCCCTTGGATCTCATATTCACCATGAAACACAGAAATTGCATCGGGATTGAATTCAAAAGGCGCAAAGCCAAATTAAGTACAAAAAGCTTAAATCTTCAAAGGGTGTGTGCTTTGAGCTGCTCCTGGGAGACCAGTATTAGATTCGGATGCTCCTGTACAGGTTAACTGTATCCCATGGACTTTCACATTTACCATGAAACACTGAAATTGCATCGGGATTGAATACAAAAATCACAATACCGACTTAAGTACAAGAAGAGAGAACCTTCTAAGAGTTTGTGGTTTGAGCGGCTCCAGAGAGACCAATATTTGATTCCCATGCACCTGTGCAAGCTTCCTGTACCCCTTGGAACTTCACATTGCCCATGAAACACAGATATTGCATCGGGATTTTATACAAAAGGCACAATGCCGACTTAAGTACAAGAAGAGTGAATCTTCTAAAAATTTGTGCTTTGAGCGGCTTCTGGGAGACCAGTATTAGATTCCGATGTACTCTGTACACCTTGGACTTTCACATCGACCATGAAACATAGATATTTCATCAGGATAGAATGTTAAATGCACAATGCCGACTTCAGTACAAGAAGGGTGAATCTTCCAAGAGTATGTGCTTTTGAGCAGCTCCTTGGAGACCAGTATTAGATTCCGATGCTCCAGTGCAGGTTTACTGTATCCCTTGGACCTTCACATTGACTATGAAACACAGAAATTGCATCGGGATTGAGTACAAAACTCACAATGCCGACTTAAGTATAAGAACAGTGAATCTTCTAAGAGTTTGTGTTTTGAGCGGCTCCTGGGAGCCCGGTATTGGATTCCGATGTACCACTGCAGGTTTACTGTATCCCTAGACTTTCACATTGACCATGAAACACAGAAGTTTTATCAATATTGAATACAAAAGGCACAATGCCGACTTAACTACAAGAAGAGCGAATCTTCTAAGAATTTGGGCTTTGAGCGGCTCCTGGGAACCCAGTATTAGATTCCGATACGCCATAGATGGTTAACTGAATCCCTTGGACCATCGCATTGACCATGAAACACAGAAATTGCATCGGTATTGAACACAAAAGGCACAATGCAGACATAAGTACAAGAAGAGTGAATCTTCTAAGAGTTTGTGCTTTGAGCGGCTCCTGGCTGACCAGTATTATATTCCAGTGCACCAGTGCATGTTTACTGAATCCCTTGGACATTCCCATTGACCATGAAGCGCAGAGATTGCATCGGGATTGAATACAAAAGGCACAATGCCGACTTAAATAGAAGAAGAGTGAAACTTCTAACAGTTTGTGCAATGAGCGCCTCCTGGGAGACCAGTATTATATTCCAATGCACCTGTGCAGGGTTACTGTATCCCTTGGACCTTCACATTGTCCATGAAACACAGAAATTGAATCGGGATTGAATTCCAAAGCCACAATGCCGACATAAAAACAAGAAGAGTGAATCTTCAAAGAGTTTGTTTTGAGCGGCTCCTGGGAGACCAGTTTTAGGTTCCAATGCACCAGTGCAGGTTTACTGTAACCCTTGGACCTTCAGATTGACCATGAAACACAGAAATTGCATCGGGATTTAATACAAAAGGCACAATGCCGACCTAAGTACGAGATGACTTCTAAGAGTTTTTGATTTGAGCGGCTCCTGGGAGACCAGTATTAGATTCCGATGCACCAGTGCAGGTTTACTGTATCCCTTGGACCTTCGCATTGACAATGAAGCACAGAAATTTCATCTGCATTAAATACCAAAGGCACAATGCCGACTTAAGTACAAGAAGGGTGAATCTTCTAAGAGTTTGTGCTTCGAGCGGCTCCTGGGAGACCAGTATTTGATTCCGATGCACCTGTGCAGGTATACTGTACCCCTTGGAACTTCACATTGCCCATGAAACACAGATATTGCATCGGGAATTAATTCAAATGGCAGAATGCTAACTTAAGTACAAGAATAGTGAACCCTCTTAGAGTTTGTGGTTTGAGCGGCTCCTGGGAGACCAGTATTAGATTCCGATGCACAAGTGCAGGTTAGCTGTATCATTTCGCCCTTCACATTGACCATGAAACACAGAAATAGCATCAGGATTCAATACGAAAGGCACAATAACGACATATGTACAAGAAGAGTAAATCTTCTAAGAGTTTGTGCTCTTAGCTGCTCCTGGGTGTCCAGTATTAGATTACCATCCACCACTGCAGGTTTACTGAATCCCTTGGTCCTTCACATTGCCCATGAAACACAGAAATAGCATCGGGATTGAATTCAAAAGGCACAATGCCAATTTAAGTACAAAAAGCTCTAATCTTCTAAGGGTTTGTGCTTTGCGCTGCTCCTGGGAGACCAGGATTGGATTCCGAAGCATCTGTGCATGTTAACTGCATCCTCTGGACTTTCACATTGACCATGAAACACAGAAATTGCATCGGGATAAAATACAAAAGGCACAATGCCGACTTAAGTACAAGAAGCGTGAACCTTCTAAGAGTTTGTGGTTTGAGCGGCTCCTGGGAGACCAATATTAGATTCCAATGCACCTGTGCAGGTATACTGTACCCCTTCGAACTTCACATTGCCCATGAAACACGGAAATTACATCGGGCCTTCAATCAAAATGCACAATGAAGACTTGCGTACAAGAAGAGTGAATCTTCTAAGAGTTTGTGCTATGAGCGGCTCCTGGGAGCCCAGTATTAGATTCCGATACACCAGTGCAGGTTAACTGAATCCCTTGGACCATCACATTGACCATGAAACACAGATATTGCATCGGTATTGAACACAAAAGGCAAAATGAAGACATAGGTACAAGGAGACTGAATCTTCTAGGAATTTGTGCTTTGAGTGGCTCCTGGCTGACCAGTATTATATTCCAATGCACCAGTGCATGTTTACTGAATCCCTTGGACCTTCACTTTGACCATGAAATGCAGAAATTGCATCGGGATTGAATACAAAAGGCACAATGCCGATTTCAATACAAGAAGAGTGAACCTTCTAAGAGTTTGTGCTTTGAGCGTCTCCAGGGAGACCAGTACTAAATGCCGATGCACCAGTGCTGGTTTAATGCATCCCTTGGACCTTCACATTTACCATGAAACACAGAAATAGCATCACGATAGAATACAAAGGGCACAATGCCGAATTACGTACAAGTAGAATGAATCTTCTATGAGTTTCTGCATTGAGCGGTTGCTGGAAGACCAGTATTAGATTCCGAGGCACCAGTCCAGGTTTACTGTATCCCTAGTACCATCGCATTGTCTATGAAACACATAAATTGCTTCGGGATTGAATACAAAATGCACAATGCCGACTTAAGTACACGAAGAGTGAGCCTTCTAAGAGTTTGTGCTTTGAGCGGCTCCTGGGAGACAAGATTTAGATATCGATGCACCAGTGCCGGTTTACTGTATCCCTTGGACCTTCACATTGACCGTGAAACGCAGATAGTGCATCGGGATTGAATTCAAAAGGCACAATGCCAACTTAAGTACAAATAGCTTTAATCTTCTAAGGGTTTGTGCTTTGAGCTGCTCCTGGGTGACCAGTATTGGATTCCGCTCCACCAGTGCAGGTTAAGAGTATCCTTTGGACTTTCCCATTGACCATGAAACACAGAAATTGCATTGAGATTGAATACAAAAGGCACGATGCCAACTTAAGTACAAAAAGAGTGAACCTTCTAAGAGTTTGTGGTTTGTGAGGCTCCTGGGAGACCAGTGTTAGATTCCAATGCACCTGTGCAGGTTTACTGTACCCCTTGAAATTTCACATTGCCCATGAAACACAGATATTGCATCGGGAAAAAATACAAATGGCACAATGCTAACTTAAGTACAAGAATTGTGAAACTTCTCAGAGTTTGTGCTTTGAGCGGCTCCTGGGAGACCAGTATTAGTTTCCGATGCACCTGTGCAGGTTTACTGTACTCCTTGGACCTTCACATTGAGCATGAAACACAGAAATTGCATCGGAATCGAATTCCAAACTCACAAAGACGATATAAAACCTAGAAGAGTGAATCTTCTAAGAATTTGTTTTGAGCGGCTCCCGGAGACCAGTATTAGGTTCCGATGAACCAGTGCAGGTTTACTGTATCTCTTGCACCTTCACATTGACCATGATACACAGAAATTGCATTGCGATTTAATATAAAAGGCACAATTCCGACTTCAGTACAGGAAAATGTATCTTCTAACACTTTCTGCTTTGAGCGGCTTATGGGAGCCCAGTATTAGATTCCGATGCACCAGTGCAGGTTTACTGAGTCGCTTGGCCCTTCACATTGACCATGAGACACAGAAAATGCATCGGGATCGTATATAAAATGCACAATGGCGACTTAAGTACAAGAAGAGTGAATCTTTTAAGAGTTTGTGCGTCGAGCGGCTCCTGGGAGACCAGTATTAGATTCCGATGCACCAGTGCAGGTCTACTGTATCCATTGGACCTTCAAATTGACCATGAAAAACAGTATTTGCATCGTGATTGATACAAAAGGCACAATGCCGACTTAAGTACAAGAAGAGTGAATCCTCTAAGAGTTTGTGTATTGAGCGGCTCCTGGGAGACCAGTATTAGATTCCGATGCACCAGTGCAGGTATACTGTATCCCTTGGACCTTCACAATGACAATGAAACCGAGAAATTGCACCTGGATTACATACCAAAGGCACAATGCCAACTTATGTACAAGAAGAGTGTATCTTCTGAGAGTTTGTGCTTCGAGCGGCTCCTGGGAGACCAGTATTAGATTCGTGTGCACCAGAGCAGGTTTACTGTACCCCTTGGACCTTCCCATTGACCATGAAACACAGAAATTGCATCGCGATTGAAAACAAAAGGCTCAATTCCGACTTATATACTAGATGAGTAAATCTTCTGAGAGTTTGTGTTTTGAGCGGCTCCTGGGAGAACAATATTAGATTCCGATGCACCAGTCCAGGTTTACAATATCCCTTAGACCTTCACATTGACCTAGAAGCACAGAAATTGCATTGGGATTGAATCCAAAAAGCAAAATGAAAACATAAGTACAAAAAGATTGAATCTTCTAAGGGTTTGTGCTTTGAGCTGCTCCTGGGAGACCAGTATTAGATTCCGATGCACCGTTGCAGGTTAACTGTATCATTTGGCCATTCACATTGACCATGAAACACAAAATTTGCATCGGGGTGAATACAAAAGGCACAATGCCGACTTAAGTACATGAAGAGTGAACCTTCTAAGAGTTTGTGGTTCGAGCGGCTCCTGGGAGACCAATATTAGATTCCAATGCGCCAGTGCAGATTTACTGTATTCCTTGGACCTTCACATTGACCGTGAAACACAGAAATTGAATCGGGATTTAATACAAATGGCACAATGCCGACTTAAGTACAAGAAGATTGAATCTTCTAAGAGTTTGTGCTATGAGCGGCTTCTGGGAGACCAGTATTAGATTCCGATACACCAATGCATTTATTCAGTATTACTTGGACGTTCACATTGACCATGAAACACAGAAATTGCATCGGGATAGAATGTTAAATGCACAATGCCGACTTAAATACAAGAAGGGTGAATCTTCTAAGAGTTAGTGCTTTGAGCGGCTCCTGGGAGCCCAGTGTTAGATTCCGATATACCAGTGCAGGTTAGCTGTATCATTTCGCCCTTCACATTGACCATGAAACACAGAAATACCATCAGGATTCAATACGAAAGGCACAATGCCGACATAAGTACAAGAAGGTTGAATCTTCTAAGAGTTTGTGCTTCGAGCGGATCCTGGGAGACCAGTATTTGATTCCGATGCACCTGTGCAGGTATACTGTACCCCTTGGAACTTCACATTGCCCATGAAACACAGATATTGCATCGGGAATTAATACAAATGGCAGAATGCTAACTTAAGTACAAGAATAGTGAAACCCCTTAGAGTTTGTGGCTTGAGCGGCTCTTGGGAGACCAGTATTTGATTCCGATGCACAAGTGCAGGTTAGCTGTATCATTTCGCCCTTCACATTGACCATGAAACACAGAAATAGCATCAGGATTCAATACGAAAGGCACAATAACGACATATGTACAAGAAGAGTAAATCTTCTAAGAGTTTGTGCTCTTAGCTGCTCCTGGGAGACCAGTATTAGATTACGATCCACCACTGCAGGTTTACTGAATCCCTTGGACCTTCACATTGCCCATGAAACACAGAAATTGCATCGGGATTGAATTCAAAAGGCACAATGCCAAGTTAAGTACAAAAAGCTCTAATCTTCTAAGGGTTTGTGCTTTGCGCTGCTCCTGGGAGACCAGGATTGGATTCCGAAGCATCTGTGCATGTTAACTGCATCCTTTGGACTTCCACATTGACCATGAAACACAGAAATTGCATCGGGATAAAATACAAAAGGCACAATGCCGACTTAAGTACAAGAAGCGTGAACCTTCTAAGAGTTTGTGGTTTGAGCGGCTCCTGGGAGACCAATATTAGATTCCAATGCACCTGTGCAGGTATACTGTACCCCTTCGAACTTCACATTGCCCATGAAACACGGAAATTACATCGGGCCTTCAATCAAAATGCACAATGAAGACTTGCGTACAAGAAGAGTGAATCTTCTAAGAGTTTGTGCTATGAGCGGCTCCTGGGTGCCCAGTATTAGATTCCGATACACCAGTGCAGGTTTACAGTATCCCTTGGACCTTCACATTGACCAAGAAACACAGAAATTGCATCCCGATTTAATACAAAAAGCACAATGTCAACTTAAGTACAAGAAGAGTGAATCTTCTAAGACATTGTGCCCTGAGCGGCTAATGGGAGACCAGTAATAGATTCCGATGCACCAGTGCAGGTTTACTGAATCGCTTGGACTTTCACATTGACCATGAGACACGGAAATTGCATCGGTATTGAATTCCAAACGCACAATGCCGACTTAAGTACAAGAAGAGTGAATCTTCTAAGAGTTTGTGCTCCGAGCGGCTCCTGGGAGACCAGTATTAGATTCCGATGCACCAGTGTAGGTCTACTGTATCCCTTGGACCTTCACATTGACAATGAAACACAGAAATTACATCGGGATTGAATGCAAATGGCACAATGCTGACTAAAGTACAAGAAGAGTCAATCTTCTAAGAGTTTGTTCTTTGAGCGGCTAATGGTAGACCAGTATTAGATTCCGATGCACCAGTGCAGGTTTACTGTACCCTTTGGACCTTCACATTGACAATGAAACACAGAGATTGCATTGGGATTGAATACCAGAGGCACAATGCCGACTTAAGTACAAGAAGAGATAATCTTCTAAGAGTTTGTGCGTCGAGCGGAACATTTGAGACCAGGATTGGATTCCGATGCACCAGTGCAGGTTTACTGTACCTCTTGTACCTTCACATTGACCATGAAACACAGAATTTGCGACGGGATTGAATACAA
Source organism: Schistocerca americana (assembly GCF_021461395.2). Classification (NCBI taxonomy): domain Eukaryota; kingdom Metazoa; phylum Arthropoda; class Insecta; order Orthoptera; family Acrididae; genus Schistocerca; species Schistocerca americana. The sequence continues at coordinate 146,065,004 of NC_060130.1, read as the reverse complement.
AAGGCACTATGCCGACTTAAGTACAGGAAGAATGAATCTTCTATGAGTTTGTGATTTGAGCCTCTTCTGGGAGACCAGTAATAGATTCTCGTGCGCCAGTGCAGGTTTACTAGATCCCTTCGACTTTCACATTGACCATGAGACACAGAAATTGCATCGAAATTTAATACAAAAGGCACAATGCCGACTTAAGTACAAGATGAGTGAATCTTCTAAGAGTTTGTGCTTTGAGCGACTCCTCCGAGACCAGTATTAGATTACGATGCACCACTGCAGGTTTACTGAATCCCTTGGACCTTCACATTCACCATGAAACACAGAAATAGCAGCGGGATTGAATTCAAAAGGCACAATGCCAAGTTAAGTACAAAAAGCTTTAATCTTCAAAGCTTTTGTGCTTTGCGCTGCTCCTGGGAGACCAGTATTGGATTCCGAAGAACCAGTGCATGTTAACTGTATCCTTTGGAATTTCACATTGACCATGAAACACAGAAATTGCATCGGAATTAAATACAAAAGGCACTATGCCGACTTAAGTTCAAGTAGAGTGAACCTTCTAAGAGTTTGTGCTTTGAGCGGCTCCTGGGAGACCAATATTAGATTCCAATGCACCTGTGCATGTATACTGTACCCCTTGGAACTTCACATTGCCCATGAAACACGGAAATTGCATCGGGCGTTAATACAAAATGCACAATGAAGACTTACGTACAAGAAGAGTGAATCTTCTAAGAGTTTGTGCTATGAGCGGCTTCTGGGAGACCAGTGTTAGATTGCGATGCACCAATGCATTTATTCTGTATTCCTTGGACGTTCACATTGACCATGAAACACAGAAATTGCATTGGGATAGAATGTTAAATGCACAATGCCGACTTAAGTACAAGAAGGGTGAATCTTCTAAGAATTTGTACTTTGAGCGGCTCCTGGGACACCAGTATTAGATTCCGATGCACCAGTGCAGGTTTACAGTATCCCTTGACTTTCACATTGACCATGAAACACAGAAATTGCATTAATATTGAATTCAAAAGGCACAATGCCGACTTAAGTACAAGAAGAACGAATCTTCTAAGAATTTGTGTTTTGAGCGGCTCCTGGGAGCGCAGTATTGGATTCTGATACACCAGTGCAGGTTTACTGAATCCCTTGGACCATTACATTAACCATGAAACACAGATATTGCATCGGGATTGAATACAAAAGGCACAATATCGATCTCAATACAAGAAGAGTGAACCTTGTAAGAGTTTTTGCTTTGAGCGTCTCCAGGGAGACCAGTAGTAAATGCCGATGCACCAGTGCTGGTTTAATGCATCCCGTGGACCTTCACATTGACCATGAAACACAGAAACTGCATCAGCATTAAATACAAAAGGCACAATGCCGACGTAAGTACAAGAAGAGTGAATCTTCTAACAGTTTATGCATTGAGCGGCCCCTGGTAGACCAGTATTAAAATCCAATGCACCAGTTCCAGTTTACTGAACCCTATGGACCTTTACATTGACCAAAGAACACAGAAATGGCATCGGGATAGTTAACAAAACGCACAATGCCCACTTAAGTACAAGAAGATTGATTCATGTAAGAGTTTGTGCTTTGAGCGTCTCCTGGGAGACCAGTATAACATTTCGATGCACCAGTGCAGGTTTACTGTATCTCTTGGACCTTCACATTGACCATGATACACAGAAATTGCATCGCGATTAAATATAAAAGGCACAATACCGACTTCAGTACAAGAAAATGTATCTTCTAAGACTTTGTGCTTTGATCGGCTTATGGGAGCCCAGTATTAGGTTTACTGAATCGCTTGGCCCTTCACATTGACCATGAGACACAGATATTGCATCAGGATTGTATATAAAATGCACAATGCCGACTTAAGTACAATAAGAGTGAATCTTCTAAGAGTTGGTGCTTCGAGCGGCTCCTGGGAGACCAGTATTAGTTTCCGATGCACCAGTGCAGGTCTACTCTATCCATTGGACCTTCAAATTGACCATGAAAAACAGTAATTGCATCGTGATTGAATACAAAAGGCACTATGCCTACTTAAGTACAAGAAGAGTGATTCTCCTAAGAGTTTGTGTATTGAGCGGTTCCTGAGAGACCAGTGTTAGATTCCGATGCACAAGTGCAGGTTTACTGTATCCCTTGGACCTTCACATTGACAATGAAACCGAGAAACAGCATCTGGATTAAATATCAAAGGCACAATGCCGACTTATGTACAAGAAGAGTGAATCTTCTGAGAGTTTGTGGTTCGAGCGGCTCCTGGAAAACCAGTATTAGATTCCCGTACGACCAGAGCAGGTTTACTGTACCCCTTGGACCTTCACATTGACCATGAAACACAGAAATTGCATCGCGATTGAATACAAAAGGCTCAATTCCGACTTGAGTACAAGATGAGTAAATCTTCTGAGAGTTTGTGTTTTGAGCGGCTCCTGGGAGACCAATATTAGATTCCGATGCACCAGTCCAGGTTTACTGTATCCCTTGGACCATCACATTGACCTAGAAACACAGAAATTGCATTGGGATTGAATGCGAAAAGCACAATGCCGACTTAAGTACAAGAAGAGTGAATTATCTAAGAGTTTGTGTTTTAAGCGGCGCCTGGGAGACCAGTATTACAGTCCGATGCACCAGTGCAGGTTTACTGTATCCCTTGGACCTTCACATTGACCATGAAACACAGAAATAGCATCGGGAATGAATACAAAAGGCACAATGCCAACTTAAGTACAAAAAGATTGAATCTTCTAAGGGTTTGTGCTTTGAGCTGCTCCTGGGAGACCAGTATTAGATTCCGATGCACCGATGCAGGTTAACTGTGTCATATGAACTTTCACATTGACCATGAAACACAAAAATTGCATCGGGGTGAATAGAAAACTCACAATGCCGACTTAAGTACATGAAGAGTGAATCTTCTAAGAGTTTGTGGTTTGAGCGGCTCCTGGGAGACCAATATTAGATTCCAATGATCCAGTGCAGGTTTACTGTATCCCTTGGACCTCCACATTGACCATGAAACACAGAAATTGCAATGGGATTTAATACAAAAGGCACAATGCCGATCTCAATACAAGAAGAGTGAACCTTGTAAGAGTTTTTGCTTTGAGCGTCTCCAGGGAGACCAGTAGTAAATGCCGATGCACCAGTGCTGGTTTAATGCATCCCTTGGACCATCACATTGACCTAGAAACACAGAAATTGCATTGGGATTGAATGCGAAAAGCACAATGCCGACTTAAGTACAAGAAGAGTGAATTATCTAAGAGTTTGTGTTTTAAGCGGCGCCTGGGAGACCAGTATTACAGTCCGACGCACCAGTGCAGATTTACTGTATCCCTTGGACCTTCTCATTGTCCATGAAACACAGAAATTGCATCGGGATTGAATACCAGAGGCACAATGCCGACCTAAGTACATGAAGAGTGAATCTTCTAAGAGTTTGTGCTTCGAGCGGCACCTGGGAGACCAGTATTAGACTACAATCCACCAGTGCAGGTTAAGTGTAACCCATGCACCGTCACATTGACCATGAAAGAGAGAAATTGCATCGGGATTGATTACAAAAGGCACAATGCCGTCTTAAGTACAAGAAGACTAAATCTTCTGAGAGTTTGTGTTGTGAGCGGCGCCTGGGAGACCAGTATTAGATTCCGATGCACCAGTGCAGGTTTACTGTATCCCTTGGACCTTCACATTGACCATTAAACACAGAAATTTCATCGGGAATGAATCCAAAGGACGCAATGCCAACTGAAGTACAAGATTAGTGAATATTCTAGGAGTCTGTGCCTTAGGCGGCTCCTGGGAGACCAGTATTACAATCCGATGCACCAGTGCAGGTTTACTGTATCCCTCGGACCTTCACATTGGCCATGAAACAAAGAAATTGCATCGGGATTGAAAACAAAAGGCACAATGGCGACTTAAGGTTAAGAAAAGTGAATCTTCTAAGAGATTGTGCTTTGAGCGGCTCCTGGGAGACCAGTATTAGATTCGGATGCTCCTGTACAGGTTAACTGTATCCCATGGACTTTCACATTTACCATGAAACACTGAAATTGCATCGGGATTGAATACAAAAATCACAATACCGACTTAAGTACAAGAAGAGAGAACCTTCTAAGAGTTTGTGGTTTGAGCGGCTCCTGAGAGACCAATATTTGATTCCCATGCACCTGTGCAAGCTTCCTGTACCCCTTGGAACTTCACATTGCCCATGAAACACAGATATTGCATCGGGATTTTATACAAAAGGCACAATGCCGACTTAAGTACAAGAAGAGTGAATCTTCTAAAAATTTGTGCTTTGAGCGGCTTCTGGGAGACCAGTATTAGATTCCGATGTACTCTGTACACCTTGGACTTTCACATCGACCATGAAACATAGATATTTCATCAGGATAGAATGTTAAATGCACAATGCCGACTTCAGTACAAGAAGGGTGAATCTTCCAAGAGTATGTGCTTTTGAGCAGCTCCTTGGAGACCAGTATTAGATTCCGATGCTCCAGTGCAGGTTTACTGTATCCCTTGGACCTTCACATTGACTATGAAACACAGAAATTGCATCGGGATTGAGTACAAAACTCACAATGCCGACTTAAGTATAAGAACAGTGAATCTTCTAAGAGTTTGTGTTTTGAGCGGCTCCTGGGAGCCCGGTATTGGATTCCGATGTACCACTGCAGGTTTACTGTATCCCTAGACTTTCACATTGACCATGAAACACAGAAGTTTTATCAATATTGTATACAAAAGGCACAATGCCGACTTAACTACAAGAAGAGCGAATCTTCTAAGAATTTGGGCTTTGAGCGGCTCCTGGGAACCCAGTATTAGATTCCGATACGCCATAGATGGTTAACTGAATCCCTTGGACCATCGCATTGACCATGAAACACAGAAATTGCATCGGTATTGAACACAAAAGGCACAATGCAGACATAAGTACAAGAAGAGTGAATCTTCTAAGAGTTTGTGCTTTGAGCGGCTCCTGGCTGACCAGTATTATATTCCAGTGCACCAGTGCATGTTTACTGAATCCCTTGGACCTTCCCATTGACCATGAAGCGCAGAGATTGCATCGGGATTGAATACAAAAGGCACAATGCCGACTTAAATAGAAGAAGAGTGAAACTTCTAACAGTTTGTGCAATGAGCGCCTCCTGGGAGACCAGTATTATATTCCAATGCACCTGTGCAGGGTTACTGTATCCCTTGGACCTTCACATTGTCCATGAAACACAGAAATTGAATCGGGATTGAATTCCAAAGCCACAATGCCGACATAAAAACAAGAAGAGTGAATCTTCAAAGAGTTTGTTTTGAGCGGCTCCTGGGAGACCAGTTTTAGGTTCCAATGCACCAGTGCAGGTTTACTGTAACCCTTGGACCTTCAGATTGACCATGAAACACAGAAATTGCATCGGGATTTAATACAAAAGGCACAATGCCGACCTAAGTACGAGATGACTTCTAAGAGTTTTTGATTTGAGCGGCTCCTGGGAGACCAGTATTAGATTCCGATGCACCAGTGCAGGTTTACTGTACCCCTTGGACCTTCGCATTGACAATGAAGCACAGAAATTTCATCTGCATTAAATACCAAAGGCACAATGCCGACTTAAGTACAAGAAGGGTGAATCTTCTAAGAGTTTGTGCTTCGAGCGGCTCCTGGGAGACCAGTATTTGATTCCGATGCACCTGTGCAGGTATACTGTACCCCTTGTAACTTCACATTGCCCATGAAACACAGATATTGCATCGGGAATTAATTCAAATGGCAGAATGCTAACTTAAGTACAAGAATAGTGAACCCTCTTAGAGTTTGTGGTTTGAGCGGCTCCTGGGAGACCAGTATTAGATCCCGATGCACAAGTGCAGGTTAGCTGTATCATTTCGCCCTTCACATTGACCATGAAACACAGAAATAGCATCAGGATTCAATACGAAAGGCACAATAACGACATATGTACAAGAAGAGTAAATCTTCTAAGAGTTTGTGCTCTTAGCTGCTCCTGGGTGACCAGTATTAGATTACGATCCACCACTGCAGGTTTTCTGAATCCCTTGGTCCTTCACATTGCCCATGAAACACAGAAATAGCATCGGGATTGAATTCAAAAGGCACAATGCCAAGTTAAGTACAAAAAGCTCTAATCTTCTAAGGGTTTGTGCTTTGCGCTGCTCCTGGGAGACCAGGATTGGATTCCGAAGCATCTGTGCATGTTAACTGCATCCTTTGGACTTTCACATTGACCATGAAACACAGAAATTGCATCGGGATAAAATACAAAAGCCACAATGCCGACTTAAGTACAAGAAGCGTGAACCTTCTAAGAGTTTGTGGTTTGAGCGGCTCCTGGGAGACCAATATTAGATTCCAATGCACCTGTGCAGGTATACTGTACCCCTTCGACCTTCACATTGCCCATGAAACACGGAAATTACATCGGGCCTTCAATCAAAATGCACAATGAAGACTTGCGTACAAGAAGAGTGAATCTTCTAAGAGTTTGTGCTATGAGCGGCTCCTGGTAGCCCAGTATTAGATTCCGATACACCAGTGCAGGTTAACTGAATCCCTTGGACCATCACATTGACCATGAAACACAGATATTGCATCGGTATTGAACACAAAAGGCAAAATGAAGACATAGGTACAAGGAGACTGAATCTTCTAGGAATTTGTGCCTTGAGTGGCTCCTGGCTGACCAGTATTATATTCCAATGCACCAGTGCATGTTTACTGAATCCCTTGGACCTTCACTTTGACCATGAAATGCAGAAATTGCATCGGGATTGAATACAAAAGGCACAATGCCGATTTCAATACAAGAAGAGTGAACCTTCTAAGAGTTTGTGCTTTGGGCGTCTCCAGGGAGACCAGTACTAAATGCCGATGCACCAGTGCTGGTTTAATGCATCCCTTGGACCTTCACATTTACCATGAAACACAGAAATAGCATCACGATAGAATACAAAGGGCACAATGCCGAATTACGTACAAGTAGAATGAATCTTCTATGAGTTTCTGCATTGAGCGGTTGCTAGAAGACCAGTATGAGATTCCGAGGCACCAGTCCAGGTTTACTGTATCCCTAGTACCATCACATTGTCTATGAAACACATAAATTGCTTCGGGATTGAATACAAAATGCACAATGCCGACTTAAGTACACGAAGAGTGAGCCTTCTAAGAGTTTGTGCTTTGAGCGGCTCCTGGGAGACAAGATTTAGATATCGATGCACCAGTGCCGGTTTACTGTATCCCTTGGACCTTCACATTGACCGTGAAACGCAGATAGTGCATCGGGATTGAATTCAAAAGGCACAATGCCAACTTAAGTACAAATAGCTTTAATCTTCTAAGGGTTTGTGCTTTGAGCTGCTCCTGGGTGACCAGTATTGGATTCCGCTGCACCAGTGCAGGTTAACAGTATCCTTTGGACTTTCCCATTGACCATGAAACACAGAAATTGCATTGAGATTGAATACAAAAGGCACGATGCCAACTTAAGTACAAAAAGAGTGAACCTTCTAAGAGTTTGTGGTTTGTGAGGCTCCTGGGAGACCAGTGTTAGATTCCAATGCACCTGTGCAGGTTTACTGTACCCCTTGAAATTTCACATTGCCCATGAAACACAGATATTGCATCGGGAAAAAATACAAATGGCACAATGCTAACTTAAGTACAAGAATTGTGAAACTTCTTAGAGTTTGTGCTTTGAGCGGCTCCTGGGAGACCAGTATTAGTTTCCGATGCACCTGTGCAGGTTTACTGTACTCCTTGGACCTTCACATTGAGCATGAAACACAGAAATTGCATCGGAATCGAATTCCAAACTCACAAAGACGATATAAAACCTAGAAGAGTGAATCTTCTAAGAATTTGTTTTGAGCGGCTCCCGGAGACCAGTATTAGGTTCCGATGAACCAGTGCAGGTTTACTGTATCTCTTGCACCTTCACATTGACCATGATACACAGAAATTGCATTGCGATTTAATATAAAAGGCACAATTCCGACTTCAGTACAGGAAAATGTATCTTCTAACACTTTCTGCTTTGAGCGGCTTATGGGAGCCCAGTATTAGATTCCGATGCACCAGTGCAGGTTTACTGAGTCGCTTGGCCCTTCACATTGACCATGAGACACAGAAAATGCATCGGGATCGTATATAAAATGCACAATGGCGACTTAAGTACAAATAGAGTGAATCTTTTAAGAGTTTGTGCGTCGAGCGGCTCCTATGAGACCAGTATTAGATTCCGATGCACCAGTGCAGGTCTACTGTATCCATTGGACCTTCAAATTGACCATGAAAAACAGTATTTGCATCGTGATTGATACAAAAGGCACAATGCCGACTTAAGTACAAGAAGAGTGAATCCTCTAAGAGTTTGTGTATTGAGCGGCTCCTGGGAGACCAGTATTAGATTCCGATGCACCAGTGCAGGTTTACTGTATCCCTTGGACCTTCACATTGACAATGAAACCGAGAAATTGCACCTGGATTACATACCAAAGGCACAATGCCAACTTATGTACAAGAAGAGTGTATCTTCTGAGAGTTTGTGCTTCGAGCGGCTCCTGGGAGACCAGTATTAGATTCGTGTGCACCAGAGCAGGTTTACTGTACCCCTTGGACCTTCCCATTGACCATGAAACACAGAAATAGCATCGCGATTGAAAACAAAAGGCTCAATTCCGACTTATATACTAGATGAGTAAATCTTCTGAGAGTTTGTGTTTTGAGCGGCTCCTGGGAGAACAATATTAGATTCCGATGCACCAGTCCAGGTTTACAATATCCCTTAGACCTTCACATTGACCTAGAAGCACAGAAATTGCATTGGGATTGAATCCAAAAAGCAAAATGAAAACATAAGTACAAAAAGATTGAATCTTCTAAGGGTTTGTGCTTTGAGCTGCTCCTGGGAGACCAGTATTAGATTCCGATGCACCGTTGCAGGTTAACTGTATCATTTGGCCATTCACATTGACCATGAAACACAAAATTTGCATCGGGGTGAATACAAAAGGCACAATGCCGACTTAAGTACATGAAGAGTGAACCTTCTAAGAGTATGTGGTTCGAGCGGCTCCTGGGAGACCAATATTAGATTCCAATGCGCCAGTGCAGATTTACTGTATCCCTTGGACCTTCACATTGACCATGTAACTTTGAAATCGCATCAGGAATGAATACAAATGGCACAATACCGACTTAAGTACAAGGAAAGGGAATCTTCTAGGAGTTTGTGTTTAGAGCGGCCTCTGGGAGACCAGTATCAGATTCCGATGCACCGGTGCAGGTTTACTGTATCCCTTGGACCTTCAAATTGACCGTGAAACCCAGAAATTGAATGGGGATTAAACACAAATGGCACAATGCCGACCTAAGTACAAGAATACTGGATCTTTTAAGAGTTCGTGCTTTGAGCGCCTTCTGAGAGACCAGTATTACATTACGATGCATCTGTGCTGGTTTACTGTATCCCTTGTGCGTCCACATTGATAATGAAACACAGATATTGCATCCGGATTGAGTACAATAGCACAATGCCGACTTAAGTACAAGAAGAGTGAATCTTCTAAGAGTTGGTGCTTTGAGCGGCTCCTGGGAGACCAGTATTAAATTCCAACCCACCAGTGCAGGTTTACTGTATCCCTTGGACCTTCACATTGACCGTGAGACACAGAAATTGAATCGGGATAGAATGTTAAATGCACAATGCCGACTTAAATACAAGAAGGGTGAATCTTCTAAGAGTTAGTGCTTTGAGCGGCTCCTGGGAGCCCAGTGTTAGATTCCGATATACCAGTGCAGGTTAGCTGTATCATTTCGCCCTTCACATTGACCATGAAACACAGAAATACCATCAGGATTCAATACGAAAGGCACAATGCCGACATAAGTACAAGAAGGTTGAATCTTCTAAGAGTTTGTGCTTCGAGCGGATCCTGGGAGACCAGTATTTGATTCCGATGCACCTGTGCAGGTATACTGTACCCCTTGGAACTTCACATTGCCCATGAAACACAGATATTGCATCGGGAATTAATACAAATGGCAGAATGCTAACTTAAGTACAAGAATAGTGAAACCCCTTAGAGTTTGTGGCTTGAGCGGCTCTTGGGAGACCAGTATTAGATTCCGATGCACAATTGCAGGTTAGCTGTATCATTTCGCCCTTCACATTGACCATGAAACACAGAAATAGCATCAGGATTCAATACGAAAGGCACAATAACGACATATGTACAAGAAGAGTAAATCTTCTAAGAGTTTGTGCTCTTAGCTGCTCCTGGGAGACCAGTATTAGATTACGATCCACCACTGCAGGTTTACTGAATCCCTTGGACCTTCACATTGCCCATGAAACACAGAAATTGCATCGGGATTGAATTCAAAAGGCACAATGCCAAGTTAAGTACAAAAAGCTCTAATCTTCTAAGGGTTTGTGCTTTGCGCTGCTCCTGGGAGACCAGGATTGGATTCCGAAGCATCTGTGCATGTTAACTGCATCCTTTGGACTTCCACATTGACCATGAAACACAGAAATTGCATCGGGATAAAATACAAAAGGCACAATGCCGACTTAAGTACAAGAAGCGTGAACCTTCTAAGAGTTTGTGGTTTGAGCGGCTCCTGGGAGACCAATATTAGATTCCAATGCACCTGTGCAGGTATACTGTACCCCTTCGAACTTCACATTGCCCATGAAACACGGAAATTACATCGGGCCTTCAATCAAAATGCACAATGAAGACTTGCGTACAAGAAGAGTGAATCTTCTAAGAGTTTGTGCTATGAGCGGCTCCTGGGTGCCCAGTATTAGATTCCGATACACCAGTGCAGGTTAACTGAATCCCTTGGACCATCACATTGACCATGAAACACAGATATTGCATCGGTATTGAACACAAAAGGCAAAATGAAGACATAGGTACAAGAAGAGTGAATCTTCTAAGAATTTGTGCTTTGAGTGGCTCCTGGCTGACCAGTATTATATTCCAATGCACCAGTGCATGTTTACTGAATCCCTTGGACCTTCACTTTGACCATGAAACGCAGAAATTGCATCGGGATTGAATACAAAAGGCACAATGCCGATTTCAATACAGGAAGAGTGAACCTTCTAAGAGTTTGTGCTTTGAGCGTCTCCAGGGAGACCAGTACTAAATGCCGATGCACCAGTGCTGGTTTAATGCATCCCTTGGACCTTCACATTTACCATGAAACACAGAAATAGCATCACGATAGAATACAAAGGGCACAATGCCGAATTAAGTACAAGTAGAATGAATCTTCTATGAGTTTGTGCATTGAGCGGCTGCTGGAAGACCAGTATTAGATTCCGAGGCACCAGTCCAGGTTTACTGTATCCCTAGTACCATCACATTGTCTATGAAACACAGAAATTGCATCGGGATTGAATACAAAATGCACAATGCCGACTTAAGTACACGAAGAGTGAGCCTTCTAAGAGTTTGTGCTTTGAGCGGCTCCTGGGAGACAAGATTTAGATTTCGATGCACCAGTGCCGGTTTACTGTATCCCTTGGACCTTCACATTGACCGTGAAACACAGATAGTGCATCGGGATTGAATTCAAAAGGCACAATGCCAACTTAGGTACAAATAGCTTTAATCTTCGAAAGGTTTGTGTTTTGAGCTGCTCCAGGGTGACCAGTATTGGATTCCGATGCACCAGTGCAGGTTAACTGTATCCTATGGACTTTCCCATTGACCATGAAACACAGAAATTGCATTGAGATTGAATACAAAAGGCACAATGCCAGCTTAAGTACCAGAAGAGTGAACTTCTAAGAGTTTGTGGTTTGTGAAGCTCCTGGGAGACCAGTATTAGATTCCAATGCACCTGTGCAGGTTTACTGTACCCCTTGAAATTTCACATTGCCCATGAAACACAGATATTGCATCGGGAAAAAATACCAATGGCACAATGATAACTTAAGTACAAGAATAGTGAAACTTCTTAGAGTTTGTGTTTGAGGGGCTCCTGGGAGACCAGTATTAGATTCCGATGCACAAGCGCAAGTTAACTGTATCATTTGGCCCTTCACATTGACCATGAAACACAGAATTTGCATCGGGATTCAATACGAAAGGCACAATGCCGACATAAGTACAAGAAAAGTGAAGCTTCTAAGAGTTGGTGCTCCGAGCGGCTCCTGGGAGACCTGTATTAGATTCCGATGCCCACTGCAGGTTTACTGTATCCCTTAGACCTTCACATTCACCATGAAACACAGAAACTGCATCGGGATTGAATTCAAAAGGCACAATGCCAACTTAAGTACAAATAGCTTGAATCTTCTAAGGGTTTGTACTTTACACTGCCCCTGGGAGACCAGTATTACATTCCGATGCACAAGTGCATGTTAACTGTATCCTTTGGGCAGTCACATTGACCATGAAACACAGAAATTGCATCGGGATTGAAAACAAAAGGCACAATGCCGACTTCAATACAAGAAGAGTGAACCTTCTAAGAGTTTGTGCTTTGAGCGGCTCCTGGGAGACCAGTATTAGATTCCGATGCACCTGTGCAGGTTTACTGTACTCCTTGGACCTTCACATTGAGCATGAAGCACAGAAATTGCATCGGAATCGAATTCCAAACTCACAATGACGACATAAAAACTAGAAGAGTGAATCTTCTAAGAATTTGTTTTGAGCGGCTCCTGGGAGACCAGTATTAGGTTCCGATGAACCAGTGCAGGTTTACTGTATCTCTTGCACCTTCACATTGACCATGATACACAGAAATTGCATCGCGATTTAATATAAAATGCACAATACTGACTTCAGTACAAGAAAATGTATCTTCTAACACTCTGTGCTTTGAGCGGCTTATGGGAGCCCAGTATTAGATTCCGATGCACCAGTGCAGGTTTACTGAATCGCTTGGCCCTTCACATTGACCATGAGACACAGAAATTGCATCGGGATTGTATTTAAAATGCACAATGCCGACTTGAGTACAAGAAGAGTGAATCTTTTAAGAGTTTGTGCTTCGAGCGGCTCCTGGGAGACCAGTATTAGATTCCGATGCACCAGTACAGGTCTACTGTATCCATTGAACCTTCAAATTGACCATGAAAAACAGTATTTGCATCGTGATTGATACAAAAGGCACAATGCCGACTTAAGTACAAGAAGAGTGAATCTTCTAAGAATTTGTGTATTGAGCGGTTCCTGGGAGACCAGTATTAGATTCCGATGCACCAGTGCAGGTTTACTGTATCCCTAAAACCTTCACATTGACAATGAAACCGAGAAATTGCATCTGGATTAAATACCAAAGGCACAACGCCAACTTATGTACAAGAAGAGTGAATCTTCTGAGAGTTTGTGCTTCGAGCGGCTCCTGGGAGACCAGTATTAGATTCACGTGCACCAGAGCAGGTTTACTCTACCCCTTGGACCCTCACATTGAGCAGGAAACACAGAAATTGCATCGCGATTGAATACAAAAGGCTCAATTCTCACTTAAGTACTAGATGAGTAAATCTTCTGAGAGTTTGTGTTTTGAGCGGCTCCTGGGAGAACAATATTAGATTCCGATGCACCAGTCCGGGTTTACTGTAACCCTTGGACCTTCACATTGACCTAGAAGCACAGAAATTGCATTGGGATTGAGTCCAAAAAGCAAAATGCCAACTAAAGTACGAAAAGATTGAATCTTCTAAGGGTTTGTGATTTGAGCTGCTCCTGGGAGACCAGTATTAGATTCAGATGCACCGTTGCAGGTTAACTGTATCATTTGGCCATTCACATTGACCATGAAACACAAAATTTGCATCGGGGTGAATACAAAAGGCACAATGCCGACTTAAGTACATGAAGAGTGAACCTTCTAAGAGTTTGTGTTTCGAGCGGCTCCTGGGAGACCAATATTAGATTCCAATGCGCCAGTGGAGGTTTACTGTACCCCTAGGATCTTCACATTGCCCATGAATCACAGAAATTGCATCGGGATTTAATACAAAAGCCACAATGCCGACTTAAGTACAAGAAGAGTTAACCGTCTAAGGGTTTGTGCTTTGAGCAGCTTCTGGGTGACCAGTATCAGATTCCGATGCACCAATGCTTTTATTCTGTATTCCTTGGACGTTCACATTGACCATGATACACAGATATTGCATCGGGATTGAATACAAAAGGCACAATTCCGACTTAAGGACAAGAAGAGTGATTCTTCTAAGAATTTGTGCTTTGAGCGGCTCCTGGGAGACCAGTATTAGATTCCCTGGCACCAGTGCAGGTTTACTGTATCCCTTGGAACTTCACATTGAACATGAAACTTTGCAATCGCATCGGGAATGAATACAAATGGCACCATGCCGACATAAGTACAAGGAAAAGGAATCTTCTAGGAATTTGTGTTTTGAGCGGCCTCTGGGAGACCAGTATCAGATTCCGATGCACCAGTGCAGGTTTACTGTATCCCTTGGACCTTCAAATTGACCGTGAAACGCAGAAATTGAATGGGGATTAAATACAAATGGCACAATGCCGACTTAAGTACAAGAATACTGAATCGTTTAAGAGTTCGTGCTTTGAGCGCCTTCTGAGAGACCAGTATTACATTCCGATGCACCTGTGCTGGTTTACTGTATCCCTTGTGCGTTCACATTGCTAATGAAACACAGATATTGCATCGGGATTGAATACAATAGCACAATGCCGACTTAAGTACAAGAAGAGTGAATCTTCTAAGAGTTGGTGCTTTGAGCGGCTCCTGGGAGACCAGGAATTAAATTCCAACAAACCAGTGCATGTTTACTGTATCCCTTGGACCTTCACATTGACCGTGAAACACAGAAATTGAACCGGGATTTAATACAAATGGCACAATGCCGTTTTAAGTACAAGAAGAGTGATTCTTTAAAGAGTTTGTGCTTTGAGCGTCTAGTGGGAGACCAGTATTATATTCCGATGCACCAGTGTAGGTTTACTGCATCCCTTGGACCTTCACATTGACCATGAAACACTGATATTGCATCGGGAACAAATTCAAATTGCACAATGCTGACTGAAATGCAAGAAGAGTGAATCTTCAAGGGGTTTGTGTTTTGAGCGGCTCCTGGGAGACCTATATTAGATTCCGATGCACCAGTGTAGGTTTACTGTATCCCTTGGACCTTCTCATTGACCTAGAAACAGAGAAATTGCATTGGGATTGAATCCAAGAAGCACATTGCCGAGTGAAGTACAAGAAGACTGAATCATCTAAGAGTTTGTGCTTTAAGCGGCTCCTGGGAGACCAGTATTACAGTCCGATGCACCAGTACAGGTTTACCGTATACCTTGGACTTTCACATTGACCATGATATACAGATATTGCATCGGGAATGAATTCAAAAGGCACAATGCCAACTTAAGTACAAAAAGATTGAATCTTCTATGGGTTTGTGCTTTGAGCCTTCTCTTGGGAGACCAGTATTAGATTCCGATGCACCAGTGCATGTTAACTGTATCATTTGGACTTACACATTGCCCATGAAACACAGAAATTGCATCAGGGTGAATACAAAAGGCACAATACCGACTTAAATACATGACAAGTGAACCTTCTAAAAGTTTGTGGTTTGAGCGCCTCCTGGGAGACCAATATTAGATTCCAATGCGCCTGTGCAGGTTTACTGTAAACCTTCAAACATCACATTGCCCGTGAAACACAGAAATTGCATCGGGATTTAATACAAAAGGCACAATGCCGACTTATGTTCAAGAAGAGTTAACCTTCTAAGGGTTTGTTCTTTGAGCAGCATCTGGGAGACCAGTATTAGATTGCGATGCCCCCATGCTTTTACTCTGTATTCCTTGGAAGTTCACATTGACCATGAAACACAGAAATTGCATCGGGATTGACTACAAAAAGCACAATGTCGACTTAAGGACAAGAAGAGTGAATCTTCTAATAGTTTGTGCTCTGAGCGACTCCGGGAAGACCAGTATTAGATTCCGATTCACCAGTGCAGGTTCACTGCATCCCTTGGTCCTTTCATTGACCTTGAAACACAGAAATTGCATAAGGATTGAATACAAAAGGCTCAATGCCGACTTAAGTGCAACAAGACTGAATCATCTAAGAGTTTGTGCTTTGAGCGGCTTCTGGGAGACCAGTTTCATATGCCGATGCACCACTGCCGGCTTACTGTATCCCTTGTACCTTCACATTGACCATGAAACACAGATTTTGCATCGGGATTGAATACAAATAGCACAATGCCGACTTAAGTACAAAAGTGAGATTCTTTAAAGAGTTTGTGCTTTGAGCGTCACCTGGGAGACCAGCATTAGATTCCGATGCACCAGTGTAAGTTTACTGCATCCCTTGGACCTTCACATTGACCAAGAAACACAGAAATTGCATCCCGATTTAATACAAAAAGCACAATGTCAACTTAAGTACAAGAAGAGTGAATCTTCTAAGACATTGTGCCCTGAGCGGCTAATGGGAGACCAGTAATAGATTCCGATGCACCAGTGCAGGTTTACTGAATCGCTTGGACTTTCACATTGACCATGAGACACGGAAATTGCATCGGTATTGAATTCCAAACGCACAATGCCGACTTAAGTACAAGAAGAGTGAATCTTCTAAGAGTTTGTGCTCCGAGCGGCTCCTGGGAGACCAGTATTAGATTCCGATGCACCAGTGTAGGTCTACTGTATCCCTTGGACCTTCACATTGACAATGAAACACAGAAATTACATCGGGATTGAATGCAAATGGCACAATGCTGACTAAAGTACAAGAAGAGTCAATCTTCTAAGAGTTTGTTCTTTGAGCGGCTAATGGTAGACCAGTATTAGATTCCGATGCACCAGTGCAGGTTTACTGTACCCTTTGGAACTTCACATTGACCATGAAACACAGAATTTGCATCGGGATTGAATACAAAAGGCACTATGCCGACTTAAGTACAGGAAGAATGAATCTTCTATGAGTTTGTGTTTTGAGCCTCTTCTGGGAGATCAGTAATAGATTCTCGTGCGCCAGTGCAGGTTTACTAGATCCCTTCGACTTTCACATTGACCATGAGACACAGAAATTGCATCGAAATTTAATACAAAAGGCACAATGCCGACTTAAGTACAAGATGAGTGAATCTTCTAAGAGTTTGTGCTTTGAGCGACTCCTCCGAGACCAGTATTAGATTACGATGCACCACTGCAGGTTTACTGAATCCCTTGGACCTTCACATTCACCATGAAACACAGAAATAGCATCGGGACTGATTTCAAAAGGCACAATGCCAAGTTAAGTACAAAAAGCTTTAATCTTCAAAGCTTTTGTGCTTTGCGCTGCTCCTGGGAGACCAGTATTGGATTCCGAAGAACCAGTGCATGTTAACTGTATCCTTTGGAATTTCACATTGACCATGAAACACAGAAATTGCATCGGAATTAAATACAAAAGGCACTATGCCGACTTAAGTTCAAGTAGAGTGAACCTTCTAAGAGTTTGTGCTTTGAGCGGCTCCTGGGAGACCAATATTAGATTCCAATGCACCTGTGCATGTATACTGTACCCCTTGGAACTTCACATTGCCCATGAAACACGGAAATTGCATCGGGCGTTAATACAAAATGCACAATGAAGACTTACGTACAAGAAGAGTGAATCTTCTAAGAGTTTGTGCTATGAGCGGCTTCTGGGAGACCAGTGTTAGATTGCGATGCACCAATGCATTTATTCTGTATTCCTTGGACGTTCACATTGACCATGAAACACAGAAATTGCATTGGGATAGAATGTTAAATGCACAATGCCGACTTAAGTACAAGAAGGGTGAATCTTCTAAGAATTTGTACTTTGAGCGGCTCCTGGGACACCAGTATTAGATTCCGATGCACCAGTGCAGGTTTACAGTATCCCTTGACTTTCACATTGACCATGAAACACAGAAATTGCATTAATATTGAATTCAAAAGGCACAATGCCGACTTAAGTACAAGAAGAACGAATCTTCTAAGAATTTGTGTTTTGAGCGGCTCCTGGGAGCCCAGTATTGGATTCCGATACACCAGTGCAGGTTTACTGAATCCCTTGGACCATTACATTAACCATGAAACACAGATATTGCATCGGGATTGAATACAAAAGGCACAATGCCGATCTCAATACAAGAAGAGTGAACCTTGTAAGAGTTTTTGCTTTGAGCGTCTCCAGGGAGACCAGTAGTAAATGCCGATGCACCAGTGCTGGTTTAATGCATCCCGTGGACCTTCACATTGACCATGAAACACAGAAACTGCATCAGCATTAAATACAAAAGGCACAATGCCGACGTAAGTACAAGAAGAGTGAATGTTCTAACAGTTAATGCATTGAGCGGCCCCTGGTAGACCAGTATTAAATTCCAATGCACCAGTTCCAGTTTACTGAACCCTATGGACCTTTACATTGACCAAAGAACACAGAAATGGCATCGGGATAGTTAACAAAACGCACAATGCCCACTTAAGTACAAGAAGATTGATTCATGTAAGAGTTTGTGCTTTGAGCGTCTCCTGGGAGACCAGTATAACATTTCGATGCACCAGTGCAGGTTTACTGTATCTGTATCTGGATTAAATATCAAAGGCACAATGCCGACTTATGTACAAGAAGAGTGAATCTTCTGAGAGTTTGTGGTTCGAGCGGCTCCTGGAAAACCAGTATTAGATTCCCGTACGACCAGAGCAGGTTTACTGTACCCCTTGGACCTTCACATTGACCATGAAACACAGAAATTGCATCGCGATTGAATACAAAAGGCTCAATTCCGACTTGAGTACAAGATGAGTAAATCTTCTGTGAGTTTGTGTTTTGAGCGGCTCCTGGGAGACCAATATTAGATTCCGATGCACCAGTCCAGGTTTACTGTATCCCTTGGACCATCACATTGACCTAGAAACACAGAAATTGCATTGGGATTGAATGCGAAAAGCACAATGCCGACTTAAGTACAAGAAGAGTGAATTATCTAAGAGTTTGTGTTTTAAGCGGCGCCTGGGAGACCAGTATTACAGTCCGATGCACCAGTGCAGGTTTACTGTATCCCTTGGACCTTCACATTGACCATGAAACACAGAAATAGCATCGGGAATGAATACAAAAGGCACAATGCCAACTTAAGTACAAAAAGATTGAATCTTCTAAGGGTTTGTGCTTTGAGCTGCTCCTGGGAGACCAGTATTAGATTCCGATGCACCGATGCAGGTTAACTGTGTCATATGAACTTTCACATTGACCATGAAACACAAAAATTGCATCGGGGTGAATAGAAAACTCACAATGCCGACTTAAGTACATAAAGAGTGAATCTTCTAAGAGTTTGTGGTTTGAGCGGCTCCTGGGAGACCAATATTAGATTCCAATGATCCAGTGCAGGTTTACTGTATCCCTTGGACCTCCACATTGACCATGAAACACAGAAATTGCAATGGGATTTAATACAAAAGGCACAATGCCGATCTCAATACAAGAAGAGTGAACCTTGTAAGAGTTTTTGCTTTGAGCGTCTCCAGGGAGACCAGTAGTAAATGCCGATGCACCAGTGCTGGTTTAATGCATCCCTTGGACCATCACATTGACCTAGAAACACAGAAATTGCATTGGGATTGAATGCGAAAAGCACAATGCCGACTTAAGTACAAGAAGAGTGAATTATCTAAGAGTTTGTGTTTTAAGCGGCGCCTGGGAGACCAGTATTACAGTCCGACGCACCAGTGCAGATTTACTGTATCCCTTGGACCTTCTCATTGTCCATGAAACACAGAAATTGCATCGGGATTGAATACCAGAGGCACAATGCCGACCTAAGTACATGAAGAGTGAATCTTCTAAGAGTTTGTGCTTCGAGCGGCACCTGGGAGACCAGTATTAGACTACAATCCACCAGTGCAGGTTAAGTGTAACCCATGCACCGTCACATTGACCATGAAAGAGAGAAATTGCATCGGGATTGATTACAAAAGGCACAATGCCGTCTTAAGTACAAGAAGACTAAATCTTCTGAGAGTTTGTGTTGTGAGCGGCGCCTGGGAGACCAGTATTAGATTCCGATGCACCAGTCCAGGTTTACTGTATCCCTTGGACCTTCACATTGACCATTAAACACAGAAATTTCATCGGGAATGAATCCAAAGGACGCAATGCCAACTGAAGTACAAGATGAGTGAATATTCTAGGAGTCTGTGCCTTAGGCGGCTCCTGGGAGACCAGTATTACAATCCGATGCACCAGTGCAGGTTTACTGTATCCCTCGGACCTTCACATTGGCCATGAAACAAAGAAATTGCATCGGGATTGAAAACAAAAGGCACAATGGCGACTTAAGGTTAAGAAAAGTGAATCTTCTAAGAGATTGTGCTTTGAGCGGCTCCTGGGAGACCAGCATTAGATTTCGATGCACCAGTGCAGGTTTACTGCATCCCTTGGACCTTCACATTGACCATGAAACACAGATATTGCATAAGGATTAAATTCAAAATACTCAATGCCGACTTAAGTACAAGAAGAGTGAATCTTCTAATAGTTTGTGCTTTGAGCGGCTCCTGGGTGACCAGTATGAGACTCCAACACACCAGTGCAGGCTTTCTGCCTCACTTGGACCTGCACATTGACCGTGAAACACAGAAATTGAATCGCGATTGAATTCAAATTGCACAATCCCGACTTAAGTACAATAGTGAGATTCTTGTAGAGTTTGTGCTTTGAGCGTCACCTGGGAGACCAGCATTAGATTCCGATGCACCAGTGTAAGTTTACTGCATCCCTTGGACATTCACATTGACCATGAAACTTTGAAGTCGTATCGGGAATGAATACTAATTGCTCAATGCGGACTTAAGTACAAGAAAAGTAAATCTTCTAGGAGTTTGTGACCTGAGCGTCTTCTGGGAGACCAGAATTAGATTCCGATGCACCAGTGCAGGTTCACTGTATCCCTTGGACCTACCCATTGACCATGAAACACAGAAATTACATCGGGATTGAATACCAAAGGCAAATTGCCGACCCGTGTACAAGGAGAGTGAATCTTCTAAGAGTTTGTGCTTTGAGCGGCTCCTGGGAGACCAGTTTTAGATTCCGATGCACCAGTGTAATTTTAGTGAATCCCTTGGACCTTCACATTGACCATGAAACACAGAAATTGCATCGGGATTGAATACAAAAGGCTAAAGTCCGATTTGAGTTCAAGAAGACTAAATCGTCTGAGAGTTTGTGCTTTGTGCGGCGCCTGGGAGACCAGTATTAGATTCCGATGCACCAGTCCAGGTGTACAGTATCCCTTGGACCTTCACTTTGACCGTGAATCACAGAAATTGCATCGGGAATGAATCCAAAAATCACAATGCCAAATTAAGTACAAGAAGAGTGAATCTTCTGAGAGTCTGTGCTTTGAGCGGCTCCTGGGAGACCAGTATTACAATCCAATGCACCAGTGCAGGTTAACTGTATCCCTCGGACCTCCACATTGACCATGAAACACAGAAATTGCATCGGGATTGAATACAAAAGGCACAATGCCGACTTAAGGACAAGAAGAGTGAATCTTCTAAGAGTTTGTGATTTGAACGGCTCCTGGGAGACCAGAATTAGATTCCGATGCACCAGTGCAGTTTTACTGCATCCCTTGGACCTTCACATTGACCATGAAATACAGAAATTGCATAAGGATTGAATACAAAAGACTCAATGCCGACTTAAGTACAAGAAGAGTGATTCTTTACAGAGTTTGTGCTTTGAGCGTTTCCTGGGAGACCAGTATTAGATTCCGGTGCACCAGTGTAGGTTTACTGCATCCCTTGGACCTTCACATTGACCATGAAACACTGAAATCGTATCGGCAATTATTAAAAATTTCACAATGCGGACTTAAGTACAACAAAAGTCAATTTCCTAGGAGATTGTGTTAGAGCGGCTCCTGGGAGACCAGTATTAGATTCCGATGCACCAGTGCAGGTTTACTGTATCCCTTGGACCTTCACATTGACCACGAAACACAGATATTGCATCCCGATTTAATACAAAAGGCACAATGCCTACTTAAGAACAAGAAGAGTGAATCTTATAAGACATTGTGATCTGAGCGGCTCATGGGAGACCAGTATTAGATTCCGATGCAACAGTGCAGGTTTACTGAATCGCTTGGACTTTCACATTGACCATGAGACACGGAAATTGCATTGGTATTGAATGTCAAACGCACAATGCCGACTTAAGTACAAGAAGAGTGAATCTTCTAAGAGTTTGTGCTTCGAGCGGCTCCTGGGAGACCAGTATTAGATTCCGTTGCACCAGTGTAGGTCTACTGTATCCCTTCGACCTTCACATTGACCATGAAATACAGAAATTACATCGGGATTGAATACAAATGGCACTATGCTGACTTAAGTACAAGAAGAGTGAATCTTCTAAGAGTTTGTGCTTTAAGCGGCTCCTGGGAGACCAGTATTATATTCCGATGCCCCAGTGCAGGTTTACTGTACCCCTTGTAACTTCACATTGACCATGAAACACAGAATTTGCATCGGGTTTGAATGCAAAAGGCACTATGCCGACTTCAGTACAGGATGAATGAATCTTCTATGAGTTTGTGTTTTGAGCCTCTGCTGGGAGACCAGTAATAGATTCTCGTGCGCCGGTGCAGGTTTACTGAATCCCTTCAAATTTCACATAGACCATGAGACACAGAAAATGCATCGCGATTTAATACAAAAGGCACAATGCCGACTTAAGTAGAAGATGAGTGAATCTTCTAAGAGTTTGTGCTTTGAGCGACTCCTCCGAGACCAATATTAGATTCCACCCCACCAGTGCATGTTTACAGTATCCCTTGGCCCTTCACATTGACCGTGAAACACAGATCTTGCATCGGTATTGAATACAAATGGCACAATGCCGACTTGAGTACAAGAAGAATGAATCTTTAAAGAAATTGAGCTTTGAGCGTCTCCTGGGAGACCAGTAGTAGATTCTGATGCACCAGTGCAGGTATTCTGTATCCCTTGGACGTTCACATTGACCATGAAACACAGAAATTGCACCGGGATTGAATACAAAAGGCACAATGCCGACATAAGTAGAAGAAGAGTGAATCTTCTAAGCGTTTGTGCTTTGAGCGGCTTCTGGAAGACCAGTATTAGATTCCGATGCACCAGTGCAGATTTACTGAATTCCTCGGACCTTCACATTGACCGTGAAACAAAGAAATTTCATCGGGATTGAATACAAAAGGCTCATATCCGAATTAAGTACAAGAAGAGTAAATCTTCTGAGAGTTTGTGTTTTGAGCGGCTGCAGGGAGACCAGTATTAGATTCCGATGCACCAGTCCAGGTTTACTGTATCCCTTGTACATTCACATTGACCATGAAACACAGATATTGCATCGGGATTGAATACAAAAGCACAAAGCCAACCTAAGTACAAGAAGCGTGAATCTTCTAAGGGATTGTGCTTTGAGCGGCTCCTGGGAGACCAGTAATATATTCCAACCCCCAAGTGCGGGTTTACCGCATCCCTTGGACCTTCACATTGACCGTGAAACACAGAAATTGAATCGGGAGTAAATACAAATGGCACAATGCCAACTTAAGTACAAAAAGATGAATCTTCTAAAGCTTTGTGCTTTGAGCTGCTCCTGGGAGACCAATATTTGATTCCAATGCTCCTGTGCAGGTTTACTGTACCCCTCGGAACCTCACATTGCCCATGAAACACAGAAATTGCATTGGGATTTGATACAAAACGCACAATGCCAACTTATGGACAACATGAGTGAATCTTCTAAGAGTTTGTGCTTTGAGTGGCTCAGGGGAGACCAGTATTAGATTCCGATGGAACACTGCAGGTTTACTGCGTCCCTTGGACCTTCACATTGACCATGAAACACAGAAATTGCATAAGGATTGAATACAACAGGCTCAATGCCGACTTAAGTACAAGAAGACTGAATCATCTAACAGTTTGTGCTATGAGCGGCTCCTGGGAGACCAGTATTAGACTCCAACACATCAGTGCAGGTTTGCTGTCTCCCTTGGATCTTCACATTGACCGTGAAACACAGAAATTGAATCGGGATTGAATACAAATGGTACAATGCCGACAGAAGTACAAAAGTGCGATTCTCTAAAGAGTATCTGCTTTGAGCGTCTCCTGGAAGACCAGCATTAGGTTAAGATGCACCAGTGTAGGTTTACTGCATCCCTTGGACCTTCACATTGCCCATGAAACTTTGAAATCGCATCGGGTATGAATAAAAATTGGCACAATGCCGACTTAAGTACAAGGGAAGTGAATCTTCTAGGATTTTGTGTTTTGAGCGGCTTCTGGGAGACCAGTATTAGATTCCGATGCACCAGTGCAGGTTAACTGTAACCCATGCACCTTCACATTGACCATGAAACACAGAAATTGCATCGGGATTGATTACAAAAGGCACAATGCCGTCTTACGTACAAGAAGAGTTAATCTTCTAAGAGTTTGTGCTTTGAGCGGCTCCTGGGAGACCAGTATTAGATTCCGATGCACCAGTGCATGTTTAATGAATCCCTTGGACCATCACATTGACCATGAAACACAGAATTGGATCGGGTTTGAATACAAAAGGCTCAATTCCGACTTAAGTACAAGAAGACTAAATCTTCTGAGAGCTTGTGCTTTGAGCGGCTCCTGGGAGTCCAGTATTAGATTCCGATGCACCATTCATTGTTTACTGTATCCCTTGGACCTTCACATTGACCATGAAACACAGAAATTGCATCGGGAATGAATCCAAAAATCACAATGCCAACTTAAGTACAAGAAGAGTGAATCTTCTAAGAGTCTGTGCTTTAAGCGGCTCCTGGGAGACCAGTATTACAATCCGATGCACCAGTGCAGGTTTCTGTATCCCTCGGACCTTCACATTGACCATGAAACACAGAAATTGCATACGGATTGAATACAAAAGACTCAATGCCGACTTAAGTACAAGAAGACTGAATCGTCTAAGAGGTTGTGCTTTGAGCGGCTTCTGAGAGACCAGTACTAGATGCCGATGCACCAGTGGAGGTTTACTGTATCCCTTGTACCTTCACATGGACCATGAAACACAGATATAGCATCGGGATTGAATATAAAAGCACAATGCCAACTTAAGTACAAGAAGCGTGAATCTTCTAAGTGTTTGTGCTTTGAGCGGCTCCTGGGAGATTAGTAATAGATCGAACCCACCAGTGCAGGTTTACCGTATCCCTTGGACCTTCACATTGACCGTGAAACACAGAAATTAATCGGGATTGAATACAAATGGCACAATGCCGACGTAAGTACAAGAAGAGTGATTCTTTAAAGAGTTTGTGCTTTGAGCGTCTCCTGGGAGACCAGTATTAGATTCCGTTGCACCAGTGTAGGTTTACTGCATCCCGTGGACCTAAAAATTGACCATGAAACACTGAAATCGCATCGGGAATGAATACAAGAGGCACAATGCCGACTTAAGTACAACAAAAGTGAATCTTCTAGGAGTTTCTGCTTTGAGCGGCAACCTGGGAGACCAGTATTACATTCCGATGCACCAGTGCAGGTTTACTGTATCCCTCGGACCTTCAAATTGACCATGAAACACAGAGATTGCATAAGGATTGAATCCAAAAGGCTCAGTTCCGACTTAAGTACAAGAAGAGTAAATCTTCTGAGAGTTTGTGCTTTGAGCGGCTGCTGGGAGACCAGTATTAGATTCCGATGCACCAGTCCAGGTTTTCTGTATCCGTTGGACGTTCACATTGACCATGAAACACAGAAATTGCATCGGGATTGATTACAATTGGCACAATGCCGACTTAAGTACAAGAAGAGTTAATCTGCAAAGAGTTTGTGCTTTGAGCTGCTCCTGGGAGACCAGAATTAGATTCCGATGCACCAGTACAGGTTAACTGTATCATTTGGAATTTCACATTGACCATGAAACACAGAAATTGCATCGGGGTGAATACAAAAGGCACAATGCCGACTTAAGTACATGAAGAGTGAACCTTGCAAGATTTTGTGGATTGGGCGGCTACTGGGAGACCAGTATTAGATTCCAATGAACCGGTGCACGTTTACTGTACACCTTGGAACTTCACATCACCCATGAAACACAGAATTTGCATCGGGAATGAATCCAAAAATCAGAATGCCAACTTAAGTACAAGAAGAGTTAACCTTCTAACTGTTTGTACTTAGAGCAGCTTCTGGGAGACCAGTATTAGATTCCGACGTACCAATGCATTTATTCTGTATTACTAGGACGTTCACATTGACCACAAAACTTTGAAATCGCATCGGGAAAATATACAAATGGCACAATGCCGACTTAAGTACAAGGAAAGTGAATCTTCTAGGAGTCTGTGTTTTGAGCGGCTTCTGGGAGACCAGTATTAGATTCCGATGCGCCAGTGCAGGTTCACTGTATCCCTTGGACCTCCTCATTGACCATGAAACACAGAAATTGAATCGGGATTGAATACCAAAGGCACAATGCCGACCTAAGTACAAGAAGACTGGATCTTCTTAGCGTTAGTGCTTCGAGTGGGTCCTGGGAGACCATTACTAGATTCCGATCCACCAGTGCAGGTTAACTGTAACCCATGCACCTTCACATTGACCATGAAACACAGAAATTGCATCGGGATTGATTACAAAAGGCACAATGCCGACTTAAGTACAAGAAGAGTGATTCTTTAAAGAGTCTGTGCTTTGAGCGTCTCCTGGGAGACCACTATTAGATTCCGATGCATGAGTGCAGGTTTACTGCATCCCTTGGACCGTCACATTGACCATGAAACACCGAGATTGCATAAGGATTGAATCCAAAAGGCTCAGTTCCGACTTAAGTACAAGAAGAGTAAATCTTCTGAGAGTTTGTGCTTTGAGCGGCTCCTGGGAGACCAGAATTAGATTCCAATGCACCAGAGCAGGTTTACTGTACCCCTTGGACCTTCACATTGACCATGAAACACATAAATTGCATCGGGATGAATACCAAATGCACAAAGCCGACATAAGTACAATATGAGTGAATCTTCTAAGAGTTTGAGCTTTGAGCGGCTCCTGGGAGACCAGTATTAGATTCCGATGCACCTGTGCAGGTTTACTGTATCCCTTGGTCCTTCACAATGACCACGAAACACAGAAACTGCATCGGGATTGAATACAAAAGGCTCTATGGTAACTTAAGTACAAGTAAAGTGAATCTCCTAACAGTTTGTGCTTCGAGCGCCTCCTGGGAGACCAGTATTAGATTTTGTAGACCAGTGCAGTGTTACTGAATCGCTTGGATCTTCACATTGCTCATGAGGCACAGACATTCCATCGCGATTGAATACAAATGTCACAATGCCGACTTAAGTACAAGAAGAGTGAATCTTCTAAGGGTTTGTGCTTCGAGTAGGACCTGGGAGACCAGTATTAGATTCCGATGCACCAGTGCAGGTTTACTGTACCCCTTGGACCTTCACATTGACCATGAAACACAGAAATATCATCGGGATAGAATACAAAAAGCAGAATGACGACTTATGTACAAGACGAATGATTCTTCTAAGTGTTTGTGCTTTGAGCGGCTCCTGGGAGACCAGTATTAGATTCCGATGCACCAGTGCAGATTTACTGTATCCCTTGAACCTTTACATTGACCTTGAAACACAGAAATTGCATCGGGATAGAATACCAAATGCACAATGCCTACTTAAGTACAAGAAGAAAGAATCTTCTATGAGTTTGTGCTTCGAGCGGAACCTGGGAGACCAGTATTATATTCCGATGCACCAGTGCCGGTTTACTGTACCCCTTGGACCTTCACATTGACCATGAAACACAGAAATTGCAATTGGATAGAATACAAAAGGCACAATGTCGACTTAAGTACAAGACCAGTGATTCGTCTAAGAGTTTGAGCTTTGTGCGGCTCCTGGGACACCAGTATTAGATTCCGATGCACCAGTGCAGGTTTACTGAATCGCTTGGACTTTCGCATTGACCATGATAAACTGATGATGCATTGTGATTGAATACAAAAGTCACAATGAGCGACTTAAGTACAAGAAGAGTGATTCTTCTAAGTGTTTGAGCTTTGAGCGTCTCCTGGGAGACCAGTATTATATTTCGATGCACCAGTGCCGGTTTACTGTATCCCTTGGACCTATACATTGACCATGAAACACAGGAATTGCGTCTGGATTGAATACAAAAGGCACAATGCCGACTTAATGACAAGAAGAATGAATCCTCTAAGAGTTTGTGGTTTGAGCGGCACTTGGGAGACCAGTAGTAGATTCCGAGTCACCAGTGCAGGTTTACTGTATCCCTTGGACCTTCACACTGACCATGAAACACAGAAATTGCATA
This sequence comes from Schistocerca americana, assembly GCF_021461395.2. Classification (NCBI taxonomy): domain Eukaryota; kingdom Metazoa; phylum Arthropoda; class Insecta; order Orthoptera; family Acrididae; genus Schistocerca; species Schistocerca americana. The sequence goes on along the minus strand of NC_060130.1, from coordinate 146,036,573 downwards.
AGGATTGAATACAAAAGGCACAATGCCGACTTAAGTACAAGAAGAGTGAACCTTCTAAGAGTTTTTTCTTTGAGCGGCTCCTGGGATACCAGTATTAGTTTCCGATGCACCAGTGATGGTTTTCTGTATCCCTTGGACGTTCACATTGACCATAAAACACAGAAATTGCATCGGGACTCAATACAAAACTCACAATGCCGACCTAAGTACAAGAAGAGTGAATCTTTTAAGAGTTTGGGCTATGAGCGGCTCCTGGGAGACCGGTATTAGAATCCGATGCACCAGTGCAGGTATACTTTATCCCCTGACTTTCACATTGACCGTGAAACACAGAAATTGCATCGGTATAGAATACAAAAGGCACATAGCCGGCTTAAGTCCAAGAAGAGTGAATCATCTAATAATTTGTTCTATGAGCTGGTCCTGGGAGACCAGTATTAGATTCCAATGCACCAGTGCAGGTTCACTGTACCCCTTGGACCTTCACATTGACCATGAAACACAGAAATTGCATTGGGATAGAATACAAATGGCACAATGACGACTTAGGTACAAGACGATTGATTCTTCTAAGAGTTTTTGCTTTGAGCCGCTCCTGGGAGACTAGTATTAGATTTCGATTGCCCAGTGCAGGTTCACTGTATTCCGTTGGACCTTTACGTTGACCTTGAAACACAGAAATTGCATCGGGATAGAATGCAAAAGCCACAATGCCGACATAAGTACTAGAAGAGTGAATCTTCGAAGAGTTTGTGCTTTGAGCGGCTCCTGGGAGACCAGTATTAGATTCCGATACACCAGTGCGGGTCTACTGAATCGCTTTGACCTTGACATTGACCATGAGACACAGAAATTGCATCGGGATTGAATACCAAAGGCACAAGATCGACTTAAGTATAAGAAGAGTGAATGTTCTAAGAGTTTGTGCTTCGAGTGGCTCCTGGGTGACCAGTATTAGATTCCGATGCACTAGTGCAGGTTTACTGTACTCTTGGACCTTCACATTGACCATGAAACAGAGAAATTGCATCGGGATAGAATACAAAAGGCACAATGACTTCTTAAGTACAAGACGAGTGATTCTTTTAAGAGTTTGTTCTTTGTGCGGCACCTGGGAGACCAGTAATAGATCCCGATGCACCAGTGCAGGTTTACTGAATCGCATCGACTTTCACATTGACCATGAGAAACTGAAATTGCATTGGGATTGAATACAAAACTCACAATGCCGACTTAAGTACAAGAAGAGTGAATCTTCTAAGAGTTTGTTCTTTGAGCGTCTCCTGGGAGACCAGTATTATTTTCCGATGCACCAGTGCCGGTTTACTGTATCCCTTGGACCTGTAAATTAACCATGAAACACAGGAATTGCATCTGGATTGAATACAATAGGCACAATGCCGACTTAAGGACAAGAAGAGTGAATCCTCTAAGAGTTTGTGGTTTGAGCGGCTCCTGGGAGACCAGTATTAGATTCCGACACACAAGTGCTGGTTTACTGTATCCCTTGGAGCTTCACATTGACTGTGAAACACACAAATTGCATCGGAATGGAATACAAATGGCACAATGCCGACTTAAGTACAAGAAAAGTGAATCCTCTAAGAGTTTGTTCTTTGAGCGGCCCCTGGGATACCAGTATTAGATTCCGATGCACCAGTGAAGGTTTTCTGTATCCTATTGGACGTTCACATTGACCATAAAACACAGAAATTGCATCGGGATTGAATACTAAATGCACAATGCCGACTTAAGTACAAGAAGAGTGTATCTTCTAAGAGGTTGTGATTAGAGCGGCTCCTGGGAGACAAGTATTAGATTCCGTTGCACAAGTGGAGGTTTACTGTATCAATTGGACCTTCACATTGACAACGAAACACAGATATTGCGTCGGGACTCAATACAAAACTCACAATGCCGACCTAATTACAAGAAGAGTGAATCTTCCAAGAGTTTGGGCTATGAGCGGCTCCTGGGAGACCGGTATTAGAATCCGATGCACCAGTGCAGGTTCACTGTACCCCTTAGACCTTCATATTGACCATGAAACACAGAAATTTCATCGGGATAGAATACAAATGGCACAATGACGACCTAGGTACAAGACGAGTGATTCTTCTAAGAGTTTTTGCTTTGAGCGGCTCCTGGGAGACCAGCATTAGATTTCGATGCACCAGTGCAGGTTCACTGTATTCCTTTCCACCTTTACATTGACCGTGAAACACAGAAATTGCATCGGGATTGAATGCAAAAGCCACAATGCCGACATAAGTACTAGAAGAGTGAATCTTCGAAGAGTTTGTGCTTTGAGCGGCTCCTGGGAGACCAGTATTAGATTCCGATGCACCAGTGCAGGTTTACTGAATCGCTTGGACCTTCACTTTGACCATGAAACACAGAAATTGCATCGGGATTGAATACAGAAGGCACAATGCCGACTTAAATACAAAAAGAGTGGAACTTCTAAGAGTTTTTGCTTTGAGCGGCTCCTGGGAGACCAGGATTAGATTCCGATGCACCAGTGCGGGTCTACAGAATCGCTTTGACCTTGATATTGACCATGAGACACAGAAATTGCATCGGGATTGAATACCAAATGCACAAGATCGACGTAAGTATAAGAAGAGTGGATCTTCTATGAGTTTGTGCTTCAAGTGGCTCCTGGGTGACCAGTGTTAGATGCCGATGCACCAGTGCAGGTTTACTGTACTCTTGGACCTTCACATTGACCATGAAACACAGAAATTGCATCGGGATAGAATACAGAAGGCACAAAGACTTCTTAAGTACAAGACGAGTGATTCTTCTAAGAGTTTGTGCTTTGTGCGGCTCCTGGGAGACCAGTAATAGATCCTGATGGACCAGTGCAGGTTTACTGAATCGCTTGGACTTTCACATTGACCATGAGAAACTGAAATTGCGTTGGGATTGAATACAAAAGTCACAATGCCGACTTAAGTACAAGAAGAGTGAATATTCTAAGAGTTTGTGCTTTGAGCCTCTCCTGGGAGACCAGAATTATTTTCCGATGCACCAGTGGCGGTTTACTGTATCCCTTGGACCTGTACATTAACCATGAAACACAGGAATTGCATCTGGATTGAATACAATAGGCACAATGCCGACTTAAGGACAAGAGGAGTGAATCTTCTAAGAGTTTTTTCTTTGAGCGGGATACCAGTATTAGATTCTTCTGGGATACCAGTATTAGATTCCGATGCACCAGTGGAGGTTTTCTGTATCCCTTGGACGTTTACATTGACCATAAAACACAGAAATTGCATCGGGATTGAATACTAAATGCACAATGCCGACTTAAGTACAAGGAGAATGTATCTTCCTAGGGGTTGTGATTAGAGCGGCTCCTGGGAGACCAGTATTAGATTCCGTTGCACAAGTGCAGGTTTACTGTATCAATTGGACCTTCACATTGACAATGAAACACAGAAATTGCATCGGGACTCAATACAAAACTCACAATGCAGACCTAAGTACAAGAAGAGTGGATCTTCCAAGAGTTTGGGCTATGAGCGGCTCCTGGGAGTCCGGTATTAGAATCCGATGCACCAGTGCAGGTTTACTTTGTTCCCTGACTTTCACATTGACCGTGAAACACAGAAATTGCATCGGTATAGAATACAAAAGGCACATAGCCAGCTGAAGTACAAGAAGAGTGAATCATCTAATAATTCGTTCTTTGAGCGGCTCCTGGGAGACCAGTATTAGATTCCGATGCACCAGTGCTGGTTCACTGTACCCCTTGGACTTTCACATTGACCATGAAATACGGAAATTGCATCGGGATAGAATACAAATGGCACAATGGCGACCTAGGTACAAGACGAGTGATTCTTCTAAGAGTTTTTGCTTTGAGCGGCTTCTGGGAGACCAGTATTATATTTCGATGCACCAGTGCAGGTTCACTGTATTCCTTTCGAACTTTACATTGACCTTGAAACACAGAAATTGCATCGGGATTGATTGCAAAAGCCACAATGCCGACATAAGTACTAGAAGAGTGAATCTTCGAAGAGTTTGTGCTTTGAGCGGCTCCTGGGAGACCAGTATTAGATTCCGATGCACCAGTGCAGGTTTGCTGAATCGCTTGGACCTTGACATTGACCATGAGACACTGAAATTGCATCGGGATTGAATACCAAAGGCACAAGGTCGACCTAAGTATAAGAAGAGTGAATCTTCTAAGAGTTTGTGCTTCAAGTGGCTCCTGGGTGACCAGTATTAGATTATGGTGCACCAGTGCAGGTTTATTGTACTCTTGGACCTTCACATTGACCATGAAACACAGAAATTGCATCGGGATTGAATACAAAAGGCACAATGCCGACTTAAATACAAGATGAGTGAACTTCTAAGAGTTTTTGCTTTGAGCGGCTCCTGGGAGACCAGGATTAGATTCCGATGCACCAGTGCAGCTTTACTGTATCCCTTGGCCCTTGACATTGACCATGAGACACAGAAATTGCATCGGGAATGAATACCAAAGGCACAAGATCGACGTAAGTATAAGAAGAGTGGATCTTCTAAGAGTTTGTGCTTCAAGTGGCTCCTGGGTGACCAGTGTTAGATTCCGATGCACCAGTGCAGGTTTACTGTACTCTTGGACCTTCACATTGACCATGAAACACAGAAATTGCATCGGGATAGAATACAAAAGGCACAAAGACTTCTTAAGTACAAGACGAGTGATTCTTCTAAAAGTTTGTTCTTTGTGCGGCTCCTGGGAGACCAGTAATAGATCCCGATGCACCAGTGCAGGTTTACTGAATCGCTTGGACTTTCACATTGACCATGAGAAACTGAAATTGCGTTGGGATTGAATACAAAAGTCACAATGCCGACTTAAGTACAAGAAGAGTGAATCTTCTAAGAGTTTGTGCTTTGAGCCTCTCCTGGGAGACCAGTATTATTTTCCGATGCACCAGTGCCGGTTTACTGTATCCCTTGGACCTGTACATTAACCATGAAACACAGGAATTGCATCTGGATTGAATACAATAGGCACAATGCCGACTTAAGGACAAGAAGAGTGAATCTTCTAAGAGTTTTTTCTTTGAGCGGCTTCTGGGATACCAGTATTAGATTCCGATGCACCAGTGAAGGTTTTCTGTATCCCTTGGACGTTCACATTGACCATAAAACTCAGAAATTGCATCGGGATTGAATACTAAATGCACAATGCCGACTTAAGTACAAGAAGAATGTATCTTCCTAGAGGTTGTGATTAGAGCGGCTCCTGGGAGACCAGTATTAGATTCCGTTGCACAAGTGCAGGTTTACTGTATCAATTGGACCTTCACATTGACAATGAAACACAGAAATTGCATCGGGACTCAATACAAAACTCACAATGCCGACCTAAGTACAAGAAGAGTGAATCTTCCAAGAGTTTGGGCTATGAGCGGCTCCTGGGAGACCGGTATTAGAATCCGATGCACCAGTGCAGGTTTACTTTGTTCCCTGACTTTCACATTGACCGTGAAACACAGAAATGGTATCGGTATAGAATACAAAGGGCACATAGCCAGCTTAAGTACAAGAAGAGTGAATCATCTAATAACTCGTTCTTTGAGCGGCTCCTGGGAGACCAGTATTAGATTCCGATGCACCAGTGCTGGTTCACTGTACCCCTTGGACCTTCACATTGACCATGAAATACAGAAATTGCATCGGGATAGAATACAAATGGCACAATGGCGACCTAGGTACAAGACGAGTGATTCTTCTAAGAGTTTTTTCTTTGAGCGTCTCCTGGGAGACCAGTATTATATTTCGATGCACCAGTGCTGGTTCACTGTATTCCTTTCGACCTTTACATTGACCTTGAAACACAGAAATTGCATCGGGATTGAATGCCAAATCCACAATGCCGACATAAGTACTAGAAGAGTGAATCTTCGAAGAGTTTGTGCTTTGAGCGGCTCCTGGGAGACCAGTATTAGATTCCGATGCACCAGTGCAGGTTTACTGAATCGCTTGGACCTTGACATTGACCATGAGACACAGAAATTGCATCGGGATTGAATACCAAAGGCACATTTTGACTTAAGTATAAGAAGAGTGAATCTTCTAAGAGTTTGTGCTTCGAGTGGCTCCTGGGTGACCAGTATTAGATTCTGGTGCACCAGTGCAGGTTTATTGTACTCTTGGACCTTCACATTGACCATGAAACACAGAAATTGCATCGGGATTGAATACAAAAGGCACAATGCCGACTTGAATACAAGAAGAGTGAACTTATAAGAGTTTTTGCTTTGAGCGGCTCCTGGGAGGCCAGGATTAGATTTCGATGCACCAGTGCAGCTTTACTGTATCCCTTGGACCTTTACTTTGACCTTGAAACACAGAAATTGAATCGGGATAGAATCCCAAATACACAATGCCGACTTAAGTACAAGAAGAGTGAATCTTCTAAGAGTTTGTGCTTCGAGCGGCACCAGGGAGACCAGTATTAGATTCTTGGTTCACCAGTGAAGGTTTACAGTACCCCTTGGACCTTCACATTGACCATGAAACACAGAAATTGCATCGGGATAGAATACAAAAGGCACAAAGAGTTCTTAAATACAAGTCGAGTGATTTTTCTAAGAGTTTGTGATTTGTGCGGCTCCTGGGGGACCAGTAATAGATCCCGATGCACCAGTGCAGGTTTACTGAATCGCTTGGACTTTCACATTGACCATGAGAAACTGAAATTGCATTGGGATTGAATACAAAAGTCACAATGCTGACTTAAGTAAAAGAAGAGTGAATCTTCTAAGAGTTTTATCTTTGAGCGGCTCCTGGGAGACCAGTATTAGATTCCGATGCACCAGTGAAAGTTTTCTGTATCCCTTAGACATTCACATTGACCATAAAACACAGAAATTGCATCGGGATTGAATATAAGATGCACAATGCCGACTTAAGTACAAGAAGAGTGAATCTTCAAAGAGGTTGTGCTTTGATGGGCTCCTGGGAGACCAGTATTAGATTCCGTTGCACCAGTGCAGGTTTACTGTATCAGTTGGACCTTTTGACAATGAAACACAGAAATTGCATCGGGGCTCAATACAGAACTCACAATGCCGACTTACGTACAAGAAGAGTGAATCTTCTAAGAGTTTGGGCTTTGAGCGGCTCCTGGGAGACCGGTATTAGAATCCGATGCACCAGTGCAGGTTTACTTTATCCCCTGGCTTTCACATTGACCGTGAAACACAGAAATTGCATCGGTATAGAATACAAAAGGCACATAGCCGGCTTAAGTACAAGAAGAGTGAATCATCTAAAATTCGTTCTTTGAGCGGCTGCTGGGAGACCAGTATTAGGTTCCGATGCACCAGTGCAGGTTTACTGTACCCCTTGGACCTTCACATTGACCATGAAACACAGAGATTGCATCGGGATAGAATACAAATGGCACAATGACGACTTAAGTACAAGACGAGTGGTTCTTCTAAGAGTTTTTGCTTTGAGCGGCTCCTCGGAAACCAGTATTAGATTTAGATGCACCAGTGCAGGTTCACTGTATTCCGTTGGACCTTTACATTGACCTTGAAACACAGAGATTGCACCGGGATTGAAAGCAAAAGCCACAATGCCGACATAAGTACTAGAAGAGTGAATCTTCGAAGAGTTTGTGATTTGAGCGGCTCCTGGTGGACCAGCATTAGCTTCCGATGCACCAGTGCAGGTTTACAGTATCCCTTGGACCTTCACATTGGCCATGAAACACATAAATTGCATCGCGATTTAATTCAAAAGGCACGATGCCAACTTAAGTACAGCAAGAGTGAATCCTCTAAGAGTTTGTGCTTTGAGCGGCAATTCGGAGACCAGGATTAGATTCCGATGAACCAGTGCAGGTTTACTGAATCGCTTGGACCTTGACATTGACCATGAGACACAGAAATTGCATCGGGATTGAATACCAAAGGCACAAGGCCGACTTAAGTACAAGAAGAGTGAATCTTCAAAGAGTTTGTGCTTCGAGTGGCTCCTGGGTGGCCAGTATTAGATTCCGATGCACCAGTGCAGGTTTACTGTGTTCTTGGACCTTTACATTGACCTTGAAACACAGAAATTGCATCGGGATAGAGTCCAAATGCACAATGCCGACATAAGTACAAGAAGAATGAATCTTCTAAGAGTTTGTGCATCGAGCGGCACCTGGGAGACCAGTATTAGATTCCGGTGCACCAGTGCCGGTTTACTCTACCCCTTGGACCTTCACATTGATCATGAAACACAGAAATTGCATCGGGATAGATTACAAAACGCAGAATGACTTCTTATGTACAAGACGAGTGATTTTTCTATGAGTTTGTGCTTTGTGCGGCTCCTGGGAGACCAGTATTAAATCCCGATGCACCAGTGCTGGGTTACTGAATCGCTTGGACTTTCACATTGATCATGAGAAACTGAAATTGCATAGCGATTGAATACAAAAGTCACAATGCCGATTTCAGTACAAGGTGAGTGAATTTTCTAAGAGTTTGTGCTTTGAGCGTCTCCTGGGAGACCAGTATTATTTTCCGATGCACCAGTGCCGGTTTACTGTATCCCTTGGACCTGTACATTGACCATGACAAACAGGAATTGCATCTGGACTGAATACGAAAGGCACAACGCCGACTTAACGACAAGAAGAGTGAATCCTCTAGGAGTTTGTGCTTTGAGCGGCTCCTGGGAGACCAGTATTGGATTCCGACCCACAAGTGCTGGTATACTGTATCCCTTGGACCTTCACATTAACTGTGAAACACACAAATTGCATCGGGATTGAATACAAATGGCACAATGAAGTCTTATGTACAGGAAGAGAGAATGTTTAAGAGCCTTTGATTTGAGCGTCTCCAGGGAGACCAGTATTAGATTCCGAAGCACCAGTGCAGATTTACTGATTCCCTTGGCCCTTCACATTGACCATGAAACACAGAAATTGAATCGGGATTGAATATAAAACGCTCAGTTTCGACCTAAGTACAAGAAGAGAGAATCTTCTAAGAGTTTGTGCTTTGAGCGGCTCCTGGGTGACCAGTATTAGATTCCGATGCACCAGTCCAGGTTTACTGAACCCCTTGGACCTTCACATTGAGCATGAAACACAGAAATTGCATCGGGATTGAATACAAAAGGCTCAATACCGACTTAAGTACAAGAAGAGAGAATCTTCTAAGAGATTGTGCTTTGAGTGGCCCCTGGGATTCCAGTATTAGATTCCGATGCACCAGTTCAGGTTAACTGTATCCCCAGGACCTTCACATTGACCATGAAACACAGAAATTGCATCGCGATTGAATACAAAGGCACAATGCCGACTTAAGTACAAGAAGAGTGAATCTTCTAAGAGTTTGTGCTTTGAGCGGCACCTGGGAGACCAGTATAAGATTCCGATGCACCTGTGCAGGTCAACTGTAACTCTTGGACCTTCACATTGCCCATGAATCACAGAAATTGCATCGGGATTTAATAAAATGGCACAATGCCGACTTAAGTACAAGAAGAGTGAGTCTTCTAAGAATTTGTGCTTTGAGTGTCTCCTGGGAGACATGTATTAGATTCCGATGCACCAGTGCAGGTCTACTGTATCCCTTGGCCTTTCACATTGACCATGAAACACAGAGATTGCATCTGGATTGAAAACAGAAGGTACAATGAAGACTTAAGTACAACAAGAGTGAATCTTCTAAGAATTTTGTTTTGAGCGGCTCCTGGGAGAACGGTATTAGATTTCGGTGCACCAGTGCAGATTTACTGAATCCATTGGACCTTCACATTGCCCATGAAACACAGAAATTTCATCGGGATTGAATACAAAAGGCTCAATTCCGACTTAAGTACAAGAAGGGAAAATCTTCTAAGAGATAGTGGTTTGAGCGCCTCCTGGGAGACCAGTATTAGATTCCGATGCACCAGTCCAGGTTTACTGTATCCCTTGGACATTCACATTGCCCATTAAACACAGAAATTGCATCGGGATTGAATACAGATGGCACAATCCCAAATTAAGTACAAGGAGAGTGAATCTTCTAAGTGTTTGCGCTTCAGCTGCTCCTGGGAGACCAGATTTAGATTCCGGGGCACCAGTGCCTGTTTACTGTATCCCTAGGACATTCACATTGAATGTGATACACAGAAATTGCACCGGGATTGAATACAAGTGGCATAAAGCCGACTTAAGTTCAAGAAGAATGAACCCTAAAAGAAATTGTGCTTTGAGCGTCTCCTGGCAGAACAGTATCAGATTCCGATGTACCAGTGCAGCTTTACAGTATCCCTTGGACATTGACATTGACCATGAAACACAGAAATTGCATGGAGATTTCATATAAAAGGCACAATGCTGACTGAAGTACAAGAAGAGGTAATCTTCTAAGAATTTGTGCTTTGAGCGGCACCTGGGAGACCAGTATTAGATTCCGATGCAACTGTGCAGGTTTACAGAATCGCTTGGACCTTCACATTGACCATGTGGCACAGAAATTCCTTCGGGATTGAATACAAAAGTCAGAATGCCGACTTAAGTGCAAGAAGAGTGAATCTTCTAAGTGTTTGCGCTTCAGCGGCTCCTGGGAGACCAGATTTAGATTCCGAGGCACCAGTGCCTGTTTACTGTATCCCTAGGACATTCACATTGAACGTGATACACAGAAAATGCATCGGGATTGATTACAAATGGCATAACGCCGATTTAAGTACATGAAGAGTGAATCTTCTAAGAATTTGTGCTTTGAGCGTCTCCTGGGAGACCTGTACTAGATTCCGATGCACCTGTGCAGGTTTACTGTATCCCTTGGACCTTCACATTGACAATGAAACACAGAAATTGCATCGGGATTGAATACAAAAGGCCCAGTGCCGACTTAAGTACACGAAGAGTGAATCTTCAAAGAATTTTTGCTTTGGCGGCTCCTGGGAGACCAGCATTAGATTCCGATGCACCTGTGCAGGTTTATTGTATCCCTTGGACCATCACACTGCCCATGAAACACAGAGAATGCATCGGGATTGCATACAAATGGCACAATGCGGTTTTAAGTACAAGAAGAGTGAATCTTCTAAGTGTTTGTGCTTCAGCGGCTTCTGGGAGACCAGTATTAGATTCCGCGGCACCAGTGCATGTCTACTGTATCCCTTGGACATTCACATTGACCGTGACACACAGAAATTGCATCGGGATTGAATACAAATGGCAAATTGCCGACTTAAGTACAAGAAGAGAGAGTCTTCTAAGAGTTTGTGCTTTGAGCGGCTCCTGGGAGACCAGTAATGGATTCCGATGCACCTGCGCAGGTTTACTGTATCCTTTGGACCTTCACATTGCCCATGAATCACAGAAATTGCATCGGGATTTAATAAAATGGCACAATGCCGACTTAAGTACAAGAAGAGTGAGTCTTCTAAGAATTTGTGCTTTGAGCGGCTCCTGGGAGAACAGTATTAGATTCCGAAGCACCAGTACCGGTTTACTGAATCCCTTGGACCTTCACATTGACCATGAAACACAGGAATTGACTCGGGATTTAATACAAAAGCCTCAATTCCGACTTAAGTACAAGAAGTGAGAACCTTCCAAGAGTTTGTGTTTTGAGCGGCTCCTGGGAGACCAGTATTAGATTCCGATGCATTATTCAAGGTTTAATGAATCTCTTGGATCTTCACATTGACCATAAAACAGACAAATTGCATCGGGATTGAATGCATAATGCTCAACTCACACTTAAGTACAAGAGGAGAGAATCTTCAAAGTGTTTGTGCTTTGAGCGAATCCTGGGAGACCAGTATTAGATTCCGATGCACCAGTCCAGGTTAACTGTATCCCTTGGACCTTCACTTTGACCATGGAACGCAGAAATTGTATCGGGATTGAATACAAAGGGCACAATGCAGACTTAAGTACAAGAAGAGTGAATCTTCTAAGAGTTTGTAATTTGAGGAGCTCCTGGAAGACCAGTATTAGATTCCGATGCAAAAGTGCTGGTTTACTGTATCCCTTGGACCTTTACATTGACCATGAAACACTGAAATTGCATCGGAATTGACTACAAAGCCCACATTGCCGACTTAAGTACAAGAAGAGTGAATCTTCGAAGAGTTTGTGCTATGGGCGGCTCCTGGAAGACCAGTATTATATTCCGATGCCTCAGTGCACGTATACTTTATCCCTTGACTTTCACACTGTCCATGAAACACAGAAATTGCATCGGTTTTGAATACAAAAGGCACAGTGCCGACTTAAGTACAAGAAGAGTGAATCTTCTAAGAATTTGTGCTTTGAGCGGCTCCTGGGAGACCAGTATTAGATTCCGATGCACCAGTGCAGGTTTACTGAATCCCTTGGACCTTCACATTGACCATGAAACGCATATATTGCATCGGTATTGAATACAAAATGCGCAATGCCGACGTAAGTACATGATGAGTGAATCTTCTAAGTCTTTTTGTTTTCAGTGGCTCCTGGGAGATCAGTATTAGATCCCGATGCACATGTGCAGGTTTACGGCATCCCTTGGACCTTCACAGTCACCATGAAACACAGAAATTGCATCAGGATTGAGTGCAAAAGGCACAATGCCGACTGAAGTACAAGATTAGTGAATCATCTAAGAGTTTGTGTTTTGAGCGTCTCCTTGGAGACCAGTATTAGATTCCGATGCACCAGTCCAGGTTTATTGTATCCTTTGGACCTTGCCATTAACCTTGAAACACAGAAATTGCATCGGGATTGAATACAAAAGGCACAATGCAGACCGAAGTACAAGCAGAGTGAATCTTCTAAGAGTTTGTGTTTTGAGCGGCTGACATGAGACCAGTATTATATTCCGATGCACGTGAGCAGGTTTACTGCAATCCTTGGATCTGAACAGTTACCATGAAACACAGAAACAGCATCGGGATTGTATACAAAATGCAGAGTGCCGACTTAAGAAGAAGTAGAGCGAGTCTTCCAAGAGTATGTGCTTTGAGCGTCTCCTGGGAGACCAGTATCAGTTTCCGATGTACCTGTGCAGCTTTACAGTATCCCTTGGACATTCACATTGACGATGAAACTAAGAAATTTCATGGCGATGTAATATAAAAGGCACAATGCCGACTTAAGTACAAGAAGAGTGAATCTTCTAAGAGCTTTTGCTTTGAGCAGCTCCTAGGAGAACAGTATTAGATTCCGATGCACCAGTGCAGGTTTACTGACTCCCTTGGGCCTTCACATTGACCATAAAAAACAGAATTTGAATCGGGATTGAATACAAAAAGCTCAATTTCGGCTTAAGTACAAGAAGAGAGTGACTTCTAAGTGATTGTGTGTTGAGCGGCTTCTTGGAGATCAGTATTAGATTCCGATGCACCAGTGCAGGTTTACTGAATCTCATGGGCCTTCAAATTGACCATGAGCCACAGAAATTGCATCGGGATTAAATTCAAAAGTCACAATGCAGACTTAAGTACAACTAGAGTGAATCATCTAAGAGTTTGTGCTTTGAGCAGCTCTGGGAGACCAGTATCAGTTTCCGATGCACCAGTGCAGGTTTACAGTATCCCTTGGACATTCACATAGACCATGAAACACAGAATTTGCATTGCGATTTAATATAAGAGGCAAATTGCCGACTTAAGTACAAGGAGAGTGAATCTTCTAAGAGTTTTTGGTTTGAGCGGCTCCTGGGAGAACAGTATTAGATTCCGATACACCAGTACAGGTTTACTGAATCCCTTGGACCTTCACAATGACCATGAAACACAGAAATTGATTCGGGATTTAATACAAAAGCCTCAATTCCGACTTAAGTACAAGAAGTAAGAATCTTCTAAGAGATTGTGGTTTGAGCGGCTCCTGGGAGACCAGAATTAGATTCCGATGCATTATTCAAGGTTTACTGAATCCCTTGGATCTTCACATTGACCATAAAACAGAGAAATTGCATCGGGAGTGAATGCATAATGCATAACTCACACTTAAGTACAACAGGAGAGAATCTTCTAAGAGTTTGTGCTTTGAGCGGCTCCTGGGAGACCAGTATTACATTCCGATGCACCATTCCAGGATTACTTTATCCCTTGGACCTTCACATTGACCATGAAACACAGAAATCGACTCTGGATTGAATACAAAAGCCTCAATTCCAACTTAAGTACAAGAAGAGAGAATCTTCTAAGAGATCGTGCTTTGAGCGGCTCCTGGGAGACCAGTATTAGATTGCGATGCAATAGTGCTGCTTTACTGTATCCCTTGGACCTTCACATTGACCATGAAACACAGAAATCGCATCGGGATTGACTACAAAACCCACAATGCCGACTTAAGTACAAGAAGAGTGAATCTTCGATGAGTTTGTGCTATGGGCGGCTCCAGGAAGACCAGTATAATATTCCGATGCCTCAGTGCAGGTTTACTGTACCCCTTAACTTTCACCCTGTCAGTGAAACACAGGAACTGCTTCGGTTTTGAATACAAAAGGCACAGTGCCGACGTAAGTGCAAGAAGAGTGAATCCTAAAAGAATTTGTGCTTTGAGCGTCTCCTGGCAGACCAGTATCAGTTTCCGATGTACCAGGGCAGCTTTACAGTATCCCTTGGACATTCACATTGACCATGAAACACAGCAATTGCATGGCGATTTCATATAGAAGGCACAATGCCGACCTAAGTACAAGAAGAGGTAATCTTCTAAGAATCCATTCTTTGAGCGGCACCTGGGAGACCAGTATTAGATTCCGATGCACCTGTGCAGGTTTACTGAATCGCTTGGACCTTCACATTGACCATAAGGCACAGAAATTCCTTCGGGATTGAATACAAAAGTTACAATGTCGACTTAAGTACAAGAAGAGTGAATCTTTTAAGTGTTTGTGCTTCAGCTGCTCCTGGGAGACCAGTTTTAGATTCCGAGGCACCAGAGCATGTTTACTGTATCTCTTGGGCATTCACATTGTCCGTGAAACACAGAAATTGCATCGCGATTGAATACGAAAGGCATAATGCCGACTTAAGTCCATGAAGAGTGAATCTTCTAAGATTTTCTGCTTTGAGCGTCTCCTGGGAGACCTGTATTAGATTCCGATGCACCAGTGCAGGTTTACTGTATCCCTTGGACCTTCACAGTCACCATGAAACACAGAAATTGCATCAGTATTGAATACAAATAAAACAATGCCGACTTAAGTACAAGATGAGTAAATCATCTAAGAATTTGTGTTTTATGCGTCTCCTTGGAGACCAGTATTACATTCTGATGCACCAGTCCAGGTTTACTGTATCCCTTGGACCTTCACATTGAACATGAAACACAGAAATCGACTCGGGATTGAATACAAAAGCCTCAATTCCAACCTAAGTACAAGAAGAGAGAATCTTCTAAGGGTTTGCGCTTTGAGCGGCTCCTGGGAGACCAGTATTAGATTCCGATGCACCAGTCCAGGTTTACTGAATCCCTTGGACCCTCGCATTGACAATAAAACACAGATATTGCATCGGGATTGAATACAAAAGTTCTAATTCCGACTTAATTACAAGAAGAGATAATCTTCTAAGAGTTTGTGTTTTGAGCGGCTCCTGGGAGACCAGTATTAGATTCTGATGCACCAGTCCAGGTATACTGTATCCCTTGGACCTTCACATAGACCATGAAACACATAAATTGCATCGGCATTCAATACAAAAGGCACAATGCCGACTTAAGTACAAGAAGAGTGAATCCTCTAAGAGTTTGTTAATTCAGCGGCTCCTGGGAGACCAGTATTGGATTCCGATGCACCTGTGCAGGTCTACTGTAACCCTTGCACCTTCACATTGCCCATGAAACACAGAAATTGCATCGGGATTGTATACAAATGGCACAATGCCGACGTAAGTATAAAAAGTGTGAATTATCTAAGTGTTTGTCTTTCGAACGGCTCCTGGGCGACCCGTATTAGATTCCGATGCACCTTTGCAGGTTAGCTGAATCCCTTGGACTTTCACATTGACCATGAAACGCAGAAATTGCATCGGGACTGAATACAGAAGGCAAATTGCGACTTAAGTACAAGAAAAGTGAATCTTCTAAGAGTTTGTCCTTTGAGCGTCTCCTGGGAGACCAGTATCAGTTTCCAATGCACCAGTGCAGGTGTACAGTATCCCTTGGACATTCGCATTGAACATGAAACACAGAAAATGCCTGGCGATTTAATACAAAAGGCACAATGCCGACTTAGGTACAAGAAATTAGAATCTGCTAAGAATTTGTGATTATGGCGGCTTCTGGGAGACCAGTATTAAATTTCCGATGCACCAGTGCAGGTTTATTGCATCCCTTGGACCTTCACATAGACCATGTAACACAGACATTGCATCGGGATTGAGTACAAAACGCACAATGCCGACTTAGGTACAAGAAGAGTGAATCTTCCAACAGTTGTTCTTAGAGGTGCCCCTGGGAGACCAGTATTAGATTCCGATGCACCAGCGCAGGTAACTGAATCCCTTGGACCTTCACATTGACCATGGGACACAGAAATTGCATCGGGATTGAATAAAATTTGGGCAATGCCGACTTATGTACAAGAAGAGTGAATCTTCTAAGAGTTTTTGGTTTAAGCGGCTCCAGGGAGAACAGTATTAGATTCCGATGCACCAGTCCAGGTTTACTGCATCAGTTGCACCTTCTCTTTGACCATGAAACGCAGGATTTGCATCGGGTTTGAATACAAAAGGCACAATGCCGACTTAAAGACAAGATGAGTGACTTTCTAAGAATTTGTGCTTTGAGAAGCTCATGGGAGACCAGTAATAGATTCCGACGTACCAGTGCTGGTTTACTGTATCTCTTGGACCTTCACATTAACTGTGAAACACACAAATTGCATCGGGATTGAATACAAAAGCACAATGAAGACTTAAGTGCAAGAAGAGTGATTTTTTTAAGAGTCTGTGCATTGAGCGACTCCTGGGAGACCAGTATTAGATTCCGATGCACCAGTGCAGGTTTACTCAATCCCGTGTACGTTCACATTGACCATGAATCACAGAAATTGCATCGGGATTGAATATAAAATGCACAATGCCGACTTAAGTACACATAGAGTGAATGTTCTAAGAGTTTGTGCTATTAGCGGCTCCTTGGAGACCAGTATTAGATTCCGATGCACCAGTGCACGTATACTGTATCGCTTGGACTTTCACATTGACCATGAAACACAGAAATTGCATCGGGATTGAATTCAAAAGGCACAATGCCGACTGAAGTGCAAAAAGAGTGAATCTTCTAAGAGTTTGTGCTTTGAGCGGCTCCTATGAGACCAGTATTATATTCCGATGCACCTGAGCAGGTTTACTGGATTTCTTGGATCTGAACAGTTACCATGAAACACAGATACTGCATCGGGATTGATTTCAAAAGGCACAGTGCCGACTTAAGGACAAGTAGAGTGAATCTTCTAAGAGTTTATGCTTTGAGCGTCTCCTGGGAGACGAGTATCAGTTTCCCATGCACCAGTGCAGTTGTACAGTATCCCTTGGACATTCACATAGACCGTGAAACACAGAATTTGCATTGCGATTTAATATAAGAGGTATATTGCAGACTTAAGTACAAGAAGAATGAATCTTCTAAGAGTTTTTGGTTTGAGCGGCTCCTGGGAGAACAGTATTACATTCCGATGCACCAGTGCTGGTTTGCTGAATCCATGGACCTTCACATTGACCATGAAACACAGATATCGACTCGGGATTGAATACAAAAGCCTCTATTCCAACTTAAGTACAAGAAGAGAGAATCTTCTAAGAGTTTGTGCTTTGAGCGGCTCCTGGGAGACCAGTATTAGATTCCGATGCACCTGTGCAGGTTTACTGCATCCTTTGGACCTTCACATTGACCATGAAACACAAAAACATCATCGGGACTGAACACTAAAGGCACAATGCCGACTTAAGTACAAGAAGAGTGAATCTTCTAAGAGTTTGAGCTTTGAGCGGCTCCTGGGAGACCTGTAGTAGATTCCGATGCACGAATGCCGGTTTTCTGTATCTCTTGGACCTTCACATTGACCGTGAAACACAGGAATTGCATCGGGATTGAATACAAATGGCATAATGCCGACTTACGTTCAAGAAGAAAGAATCTTAAAAGAATTTGTGCTTTGAGCGTCTCCTGTTAGACCTGTACCAGTTTCCGATGCACTAGTGCAGCTTTACAGTATTTCTTGGACATTCACATTGACCATGAAACACAGAAATTGCATGGCGATTTAATATAAAAGTCACAATGCCGGATTAAGTACAAGAAGAGTGAATCTTCTAAGAGTTTTTCCTTTGAGCGACTCCTGGGAGAACAGTATTAGATTCCGATACACCAGTACAGGTTTACTGAAACCCTTGGACCTACACATTTACCATGAAACACAGAAATTGATTCGGGATTTAATACAGAAGCCTCAATTCCGACTTAAGTACAAGAAGTAAGAATCTTCTAAGAGTTTGTGGTTTGAGCGACTCCTGGGAGACCAGAATTAGATTCCGATGCATTATTCATGGTTTACTGAATCCCTTGGATCTTCACATTGACCATAAACCAGGGAAATTGCATCGGGATTGAATGCATAATGCTTAACTCACACTTAAGTACAAGAGGAGAGAATCTTCTAAGAGTTTGTGCTTTGAGCGGCTCCTGGGAGACCAGAATTAGATTCCGATGCACCAGTCCAGGTTTACTTTATCCCTTGGACCTTCACATTGACCATGAAACATAGATATTGTATCGGTATTGAATACAAAGGGCACAATAGCGACATAAGTACAAGAAGAGTGAATCTTCTAAGATTTTGTGCTTTGAGCGGCTTCTGGGAGACCAGTATTAGATTCCGATGCACCAGTGCTGCTTTAATGGATCCCTTGGACCTTCACATTGACCATGAAACACAGAAATTGTATCGGAATTGACTACAAAACCCACAATGCCGAGTTAAGTACAAGAGGAGTGAATCTTCGAACAGTTTGTGCTATGAGCGGCTCCTGGAAGACCAGTATTATATTCCGATGCCTCAGTGCAGGTTAACTGAATCCCTTGGACCTTCACATTGACCATGAAACACAGAAATTGCATCGGGATAGAATTCAAAAGGCACAATGCCGACTTAAGTACAAGATGAGTGAAACTTCAAAGAGATATTGCTTTGAGCGGCTCCTGGGAGACCACTATTAGATTCCGATGCACCAGTGCAAGGTATTCCTTGGCCCTTCCCATTGACCATGAAACACAGAAAATGCATCGCGACTTAATACAAAAGCACAGTGCTAACTTAAGTACAAGAAGAGTGAATCCTCTAAGTCTTTTTGTTTTTAGTGGCTCCTGGGAGATCAGTATTAGATTCCGATGCACATGTGCAGGTTTACTGCATCCCTTGGACCTTCACAGTCACCATGAAACACAGAAATTGCGTCGGGATTGAATGCAAAAGGCACAATGCCGACTTAAGTACAAGATGGGTGAATCTTCTAAGAGTTTGTGTTTTGAGCGTCTTCTTGGAGACCAGAATTAGATTCCGATGCACCAGTCCAGGTTTACAGTATCCCTTGGACCTTCACATTGTCCATGAAACACAGAAATTGCATCGGGATTGAATACAAAAGGCACAATGCCGACCGAAGTACAAGAAGAGTGAATCTTCTAAGAGTTTATGCTTTGAGCGTCTCCTGGGAGACCAGTATCAGTTTCTCATGCACCAGTGCAGGTGTACAGTATCCCTTGGACATTCACATGGACCATGAAACACAGAATTTGCATTGCGATTTAATATGAGAGGCAAATTGCCGTCTAAAGTACAAGAAGAGTGAATCTTCTAAGAGTTTTTGGTTTGAGCGGCTCCTGGGTGACCAGTATTAGATTCCGATGCACCAGTCCAGGTTTACTGAATCCCTTGGACCCTCGCATTGACCATAAAACACAAATATTGCATCGGGATTGAATACAAATGTCTCAATTCCGACTTAATTACAAGAAGAGATAATCTTATAAGAGTTTGTGTTTTGAGCGACTCCTGGGAGACCAGTATTAGATTCCGATGCACAATTCCAGAATTACTGTATCCCTTGGACCTTCACATTGACCATGAAACACATAAATTGCATCGGGATTTAATACAAATGGCACAATGCCGACTTAAGTACATGAAGAGTGAATCCTCTAAGAGTTTGTGGTTTGAGCGGCTCCTGGGAGACCAGTATTGGATTCCGATGCACCTGTGCAGGTCTACTGTAGCCCTTGGACCTTCACATTGCCCATGAAACACAGAAATTGCATCGGGATTTAATACAAATGGCACAATGCCTACGTAAGTATAAGAAGTGTGAATTATCTAAGTGTTTGTTTTTCGAGCGGCTCCTGGGCGACCCGTATTAGATTCCGATGCACCGGTGCAGGTTAACTGTATCCCTAGGACTTTCACATTGACCATGAAACGCACAAAATTGCATCGGGACTGAAAACAGATGGCAAATTGCGACTTAAGTACAAGAGAAGTGAATCTTCTAAGAGTTTGTGCTCTGAGCGTCTCCTTGGAGACCAGTATTAGTTTCCGATGCAGGTGTATGGGTTTACTGTATCCCTTTAACCGCCACATTGACCATGAAGCACAGATATTGCATCGGGATTGAATACAAAAGGCACAATGCCGACAGATGTACAAGGAGACTGAATCTTCTAAGAGTTTGTGTTTTGAGCGGCTCCTGGGAGACCAGTATGATATTCCGATGCACCTGAGCAGGTTTTCTGGATTTCTTGGTTCTGAAACGTTACCATGAAGCACTGAAACTGCATCGGGTTTGAATACAAAAGGCACAGTGCCGACTTAAGCACAAGAAGAGTGAATCTTCTAAGAGTTTCCTTTGAGCGGCTCCTACGAGAAAAGTATTAGTTTACGATGCACCAGTGCAGGTTTACTGAATCCCTTGGACCTTCACATTCCCCGTGAATCACAGAATTAGAAACCGGATTGAATACAAAAAGCTCAATTCCGATTTAAGTACATGAAGAGCGATTCTTCTAAGAGTTTGTGTTTTAAGCGGCTCCTGGGAGACCAGTATTAGATTCCGATGCGCCAGTCCAGGTTTACTGAATCCCTTGGACCTTCACATTGACCATGAGACACAGAATTTGCATCGGGATTGAATACAAAAGTCACTATAACGACTTAACGACAAGAGGAGTTACCTTCTAAGAGTTTGTAATTTGAGAAGCTCCTGGGAGACCAGTATTAGATTCCGACGCACCAGTGCTGGTTTACTGTACCCCGTGGACCCTCACATTGACCGTGAAACACAGAAATTGCATCGGGATTAAATACAAATGGCACAATGCCGACTTAAGTACAAGAAGAGTGAATCTTCTAAGAATTTGTGATTTGAGCGTCTCCTGGGAGACCAGTATTAGATTCCGATGCACCAGTGCAGGTTTACTGCATCCTTTGGACCTTCACAGGCACCATGAAACACAGAAATTGCATCAGGATTCAATACAGATGGCACAATGCGGACTTAAGTACAAGGAGAGTGAATCTTCTAAGAGTTTGTGCTCTGAGGGTCTCCTTGGAGACCAGTATTAGATTCAGGTGCACCAGTACAAGTTTACTGTATCCCTTGCACCTTCACATTGACCATGAAGCACAGATATTGCATCTGGATTGAATACAAAAGGCACAATGGCGACAGATGTACAAGAAGACTGAATCTTCTAAGAGTCTGTGTTTTGAGCGGCTTCTGGGAAACCAGTATGATATTCCGATGCACCTGGGCAGGTTTTCTGAATTTCTTGTTTCTGAAACGTTACCATGAAGCACTGAAACTGCATCAGGATTGAATACAAAAGGCACAGTGCCTACTCAAGTACAAGTAGAGTGAATCTGCTAAGAGTTTGTTCTTTGAGCGTCTCCTGAGAGATTAGTATCAGTTTCCAACGCACCACTGCAGGTTTACAGTATCCCTTGGACATTCACAATGAACATGAAACACAGAAATTGCCTGGGGATTTAATATAAAAGGCACAATGGCGACTTAAGTACAAGAAATTTGAATCTTCTAAGAATTTGTGATTTGAGCGGCTCCTGGGAGAGCAGTATTAAATTCCGAAGCACCAGTGCAGGTTTAAAGCATCCCTTGGACCTTCACATTGACCATGTAACACAGATATTGCATCGGGATTGAATACAAAAGGCACAATGCCGACTTAGGTACAAGAAGAGTGAATCTTCCAACAGTTGTTCTTTGAGCGGCCCCTGGGAGACCAGTATTAGATTCCGAAGCACCAGTGCAGGTTAACTGAATCCCTTGGACGTTCACATTGACCATGGGACACAGAAATTGCATCGGGATTGAATAAAAATGGGGCAATGCCGACTTAAGTACAAAAAGAGTGAATCTTCTAAGAGGTTCTGCTTTGAACGGTTCCTGGTAGACCGGTATAAGATTCCGATGCACAAATGCAGGTTTACTGTATTCCCTGGGCTTTCACATTAATTATGAAACACAGAAACTGCATCGGGCTTGAATGCAAGTGGAACATTGCCGACTTAAGTACAAGAAGAGTGAATCATCTAAGAGTTCGTGCTTTGAGCGTCTCCAGGGAGACCAGTATTAGATTCCGATGCACAATTGCAGGTTTACTATATCCCTTGGACCTTTTCATTGACCATGAAACACAGATATTGCATCGGGATTGAATACAAAGGGCACAATGCCGACTTAAGTACAAGAAGAGTGAATCATCTAACAGTTTGTTATCTGCGCGGATCCTGGGAGACCAGTATTAGATTCCCATGCACCAGTGCAGGTTTACTGTATTCATTGGACCTTCACATTGACTATGAAACACAGAAATTGCATCGGGATTGAATACAAAAGGCACAATGCCGGCTTAAATACAAGAAGAGTGAGTCCACAAAGACTTTGTGCTTTGAGCGGCTCCTGGAAGACCAGAATTAGGTTCCGATGCACCAGTGCAGATTTACTGAATCCCTTGGACAATTACATAGACCATGAATCGCAGAAATTGCATAGGTATTGATTTCAAAAGGCACAATGGCGGCTTAATTGCAAGACGAGTCAATCATCTAAGAATTTTTTGGTTTGAGTGGCCCTTGGGAGACCAGTAATAGATTCTGATGCACCAGTTGAGGTTTACTGTATCCCTTATACCTTCACATTGACCATGAAACGCAAAAATTGCATCGGGACTGAATACAGATGGCAAATTGCGACTTAAGTACAAGAATAGTGAATCTTCTAAGAGTTTGTGCTCTGAGCGTCTCCTTGGAGACCACTATTAGTTTCCGATGCAGGTGTGCGGGTTTACTGTATCCCTTGAACCGCCACATTGACCATGATGCACAGAAATTGCATCGGGATTGAATACAAAAGGCACAATGGTGACAGATATACAAGAAGACTGAATCTTCTAAGAGTTTGTGTTTTGAGCGGCTCCTGGGAGACCAGTATGATATTCCGATGCACCTGAGCAGGTTTTCTGGATTTCTTGGTTCTGAAACGTTACCATGAAGAACTGAAACTGCATCGGGATTGAATACAAAAGGCACAGTGCCGACTTAAGCACAAGAAGAGTGAATCTTCTAAGAGTTTTTCCTTTGAGCGGCTCCTAGGAGAAAAGTATTAGTTTACGTTGCACCAGTGCAGGTTTACTGAATACCTTGGACCTTCACATTCCCCATGAATCACAGAATTTGAAACGGGATTGAATACAAAAAGCTCAATTCCGATTTAAGTACATGAAGAGCGATTCTTCTAAGTGTTTGTGTTTTAAGCGGCTCCTGGGAGACCAGTATTAGATTCCGATGCGCCAGTCCAGGTGTACTGAATCCCTTGGACCCTCACATTGACCATGAGACACAGAAATTGCATCGGGATTGAATACAAAAGTCACTATAACGACTTAAGGACAAGAGGAGTTAATCTTCTAAGAGTTTGTAATTTGAGAAGCTCCTGGGAGACCAGTATTAGATTCCGACGCACCAGTGCTGGTTTACTGTATCTCGTGGACCCTCACATTGACCGTGAAACACAGAAATTCTATCGGGATTAAATACAAATGGCAAAATGACGACTTAAGTACAAGAAGAGTGAATCTTCTAAGAATTTGTGATTTGAGCGTCTCCTGGGAGACCAGTATTAGATTACGATGCACCAGTGCAGGTTTACTGCATCCTTTGGACCTTCACAGTCACCATGAAACACAGAAATTGCATCAGGATTCAATACAAATGGCACAATGCGGACTTAAGTACAAGGAGAGTGAATCTTCTAAGAGTTTGTGCTCTGAGCGTCTCCTTGGAGACCAGTATTAGATTCAGGTGCACCAGTACAAGTTTACTGTATCCCTTGCACCTTCACTATGACCATGAAGCACAGATATTGCATCGGGATTGAATACAAAAGGCACAATGCCGACAGATGTACAAGAAGACTGAATCATCTAAGAGTTTGAGTTTTGAGCGGCTCCTGGGAGACCAGTATGATATTCCGATGCACCTGAGCAGGTTTTCTGTATTTCTTGTTTCTGAAACGTTGCCATCAAACACAGAAACTGTATCCGGTTTGAATACAAAAGGCACAGTGCCGACTTAAGTGCAAGTAGAGTGAATCTTCTAAGAGTTTGTGCTTTGAGCGTCTCCTGCTAGACCTGTACCAGTTTCCGATGCACTAGTGCAGGTTTACAGTATCCCTTGGACATTCACATTGACCATGAAACAGAGAAATAGCATCGGGATTGAGTACAAAACCCACAATGCCGAGTTAAGTACAAGAGGAGTGAATCTTCGAAGAGTTTGTGCTTTGAGCGGCTCCTGGGAGACCAGTATTAGATTCCGATGCACCAGTGCACGTATACTGTATCCCTTGGACGTTCACATAGACCATGAAACACAGAAATTGCATCGGAATTGAATTCAAAATGCACAATGCCGACTGAAGTACAAAAAGAGTGAATCTACTAAGAGTTTGTGTTTCGAGCGGCTCCTATGAGACCAGTATTATATTCCGATGCACCAGAGCAGGTTTACTGCATTCCTTGGATCTGAACAGTTACCATGAAACACAAAAACTGCATCGGGATTGATTACAAAAGGCACAGTGCCGACTTAAGGACAAGTAGAGTGTATCTTCTAAGAGTTTATGCTTGGAGACCAGTATCAGTTGCTCATGCACCAGTGCAGGTGTACAGAATCCCTTGGACATTCACATAGACCATGAAACACAGAAATTGCATCGGGATTGAAAATAAAAGCTCAATGCCGACTTAAGTACTAGAAGAGTGAATCTTCTAAGAGTTTGTGCTTTAAGCGGCTCCTGGGAGACCAGTATTAGATTCCGATTCACCAGTGCGGGTTTACTGTATCCCTTGAACCTTCAAATTGACCTTGAAACACAGACATTGAATCGGTATTGAATACAAAGGGCACAATAGCGACATAAGTACAAGAAGAGTGAACCTTCTGAGATTTTGTGCTTTGAGCGGCTCCTGGGAGACCAGTATTAGATTCCGATGCACCAGTGCTCCTTTACTGTATCCCTTGGACCTTTACATTGACCATGAAACACAGAAATTGCATCGGGATTGACTACAAATCCCACAATGCCGAGTTAAGTACAAGAGGAGTGAATCTTCGAAGAGTTTGTGCTATGGGCGGCTCCTGGAAGACCAGTATTATATTCCGATGCCTCAGTGCAGGTTTACTTTATCCCTTGACTTTCACACTGTCCTTGAAACACAGCAATTGCATCGGTTTTCAATACAAAAGGCACCGTGCCGACGTAAGTACAAGAAGAGTGAATCTTCTATGAATTTGTGCTTTGAGCGGCTCCTGGGAGACCAGTATTAGATTCCGATGCACCAGTGCAGGTTAACTGAATCCCTTGGACCTTCACATTGACCATGAAACACAGAAATTGCATCGGGATAGTATTCAAAAGGCACAATGCCGACTTAAGTACAAGATGAATGAAACTTCGAAGAGATATTGCTTTGAGCGTCTCCTGGGAGACCACTATTAGATTCCGATGCACCAGTGCAAGGTTACTGTATTCCTTGGACTTTCCCACTGACCATGAAACACAGAAATTGCATGGCGATTTAAAATAAAAGGTTAAATGCCGACTTAACTACAAAAAGAGTGAATCTTCTAAGAGTTTTGTCTTTGAGCAGCTCCTAGGAGATCAGTATTAGATTCCGATGCACCAGTGCAGGTTTACTGCGTCCCTCGGACCTTCACATTTACCATGAAACACAGAAATCGCATAAAGTTTGAATACAAAAGGCTCAATGCCGACTTAAGTACAAGAAGAGAAAATCTCCTAAGAATTTGTGCTTTGAGCGGCTTCTGGGTGACCAGTATTAGATTCCGATGCACCAGTGCAGGTTTTTCTCTATCCCTTGTACGTTCACATTGACCATGAATCACAGAAATTGCATCGGGATTGAATAAAAAATGCACAATGCCGACTTAAGTACACGAAGAGTGAATCTTCTAAGAGTTTGTGCTTTGAGCGGCTCCTGGGAGACCAGTATTAGATTCCGATGCACCAGTGCACGTATACTGTCTCCCTTGGACGTTCACATAGACCATGAAACACAGAAATTGCATCGGAATTGAATTCAAAAGCCACAATGCCGACTGAAGTACAAAAAGAGTGAATCATCTAAGAGTTTGTGCTTCGATTGGCTCCTATGAGACCAGTATTATATTCCGATGCACCTGAGCAGGTTTACTGCATTCCTTGGATCTGAACAGTTACCATGAAACACAGAAACTGCATCGAAATTGATTACAAAAGGCACAGTGCCGACTTAAGGACAAATAGAGTGAATCTTCTAAGAGTTTATGCTTTGAGCGTCTCCTGGGAGACCAGTATCAGTTTCTCATGCACCAGTGCAGGTGTACAGTATCCTTTGGACATTCACATAGACCATGAAACACAGAATTTGCATTGCGATTTAATATGAGAGGCAAATTGCCGTCTAAAGTACAAGAAGAGTGAATCTTCTAAGAGTTTTTGGTTTGAGCGGCTCCTGGGAGACCAGTATTAGATTCCGATGCACCAGTCCAGGTTTACTGAATCCCTTGGACCCTCGCATTGACCATAAAACACAAATATTGCATCGGGATTGAATACAAAAGTCTCAATTCCGACTTAATTACAAGAAGAGATAATCTTATAAGAGTTTGTGTTTTGAGCGACTCCTGGGAGACCAGTATTAGATTCCGATGCACAAGTCCAGGTTTACTGTATCCCTTGGACCTTCACATTGCCCATGAAACACAGAAATTGCATCGGGATTTAATACAAATGGCACAATGCCGACGTAAGTATAAGAAGTGTGAATTATCTAAGTGTTTGTCTTTCGAGCGGCTCCTGGGCGACCCGTATTAGATTCCGATGCACCGGTGCAGGTTAACTGTATCCCTAGGTCTTTCACATTGACCATGAAACGCAAAAATTGCATCGGGACTGAATACAGATGGCAAATTGCGACTTAAGTACAAGAAAAGTGAATCTTCTAAGAGTTTGTGCTCTGAGCGTCTCCTTGGAGACCACTATTAGTTTCCGATGCAGGTGTACGGGTTTACTGTATCCCTTTAACCGCCACATTGACCATGAAGCACAGATATTGCATCGCGATTGAATACAAAAGGCACATTGCCGACAGATGTACAAGGAGACTGAATCTTCTAAGAGTTTGTGTTTTGAGCGGCTCCTGGGAGACCAGTATGATATTCCGATGCACCTGAGCAGGTTTTCTGGATTTCTTGGTTCTGAAACGTTACCATGAAGCACTGAAACTGCATCGGGATTGAATACAAAAGGCACAGTGCTGACTTAAGCACAAGAAGAGTGAATCTTCTAAGAGTTTTTCCTTTGAGCGGCTCCTAGGAGAAAAGTAATAGTTTACGATGCACCAGTGCAGGTTTACTGAATCCCTTGGACCTTCACATTCCCCGTGAATCACAGAATTTGAAACGGGATTGAATACAAACGGCTCAATTCCGATTTAAGTACATGAAGAGCGATTCTTCTAAGAGTTTGTGTTTTAAGCGGCTCCTGGGAGACCAGTATTAGATTCCGATGCACCAGTCCAGGTTTACTGAATCCCTTGGACCTTCACATTGACCATGAGACACAGAATTTGCATCGGGATTGAATACAAAAGTCACTATAACGACTTAACGACAAGAGGAGTTACCTTCTAAGAGTTTGTAATTTGAGAAGCTCCTGGGAGACAAGTATTAGATTCCGACGCAGCAGTGCTTGTTTACTGTATCCCGTGGACCCTCACATTGACTGTGAAACACAGAAATTGCATCGGGATTAAATACAAATGGCACAATGCCGACTTAAATACAAGAAGAGTGTATCTTCTAAGAATTTGTGATTTGAGCGTCTCCTGGGAGACCAGTATTAGATTCCGATGCACCAGTGCTGGTTTACTGCATCCTTTGGACCTTCACAGGCACCATGAAACACAGAAATTGCATCAGGCTTCAATACAAATGGCACAATGCGGACTTAAGTACAAGGAGAGTGAATCTTCTAAGAGTTTGTGCTCTGAGCGTCTCCTTGGAGACCAGTATTAGATTCAGGTGCACCAGTACAAGTTTACTGTATCCCTTGCAACTTCACATTGACCATGAAGCACAGATATTGCATCGGGATTGAATACATAAGGCACAATGCCGACAGATGTACAAGAAGACTGAATCTTCTAAGAGTTTGTGTTTTGAGCGGCTCCTGGGAGACCAGTATGATATTCCGATGCACCTGAGCTGGTTTTCTGAATTTCTTGTTTCTGAAACGTTACCATGAAGCACTGAAACTGCATTGGGATTGAATACAAAAGGCACAGTGCCGACTCAAGTACAAGTAGAGTGAATCTTCTAAGAGTTTGTTCTTTGAGCGTCTCCTGGGAGACCAGTATCAGTTTCCAATGCACCAGTGCAGGTTTACAGTATCCCTTGGACATTCACATTGAACATGAAACACAGAAATTGCCTGGCGATTTAATATAAAAGGCACAATGCCGACTTAAGTACAAGAAATTTGAATCTTCTAAGAATTTGTGATTTGAGCGTCTCCTGGGAGAGCAGTATTAAATTCCGAAGCACCAGTGCAGGTTAAAAGCATCCCTTGGACCTTCACATTGACCATGTAACACAGATATTGCATCGGGATTGAATACAAAAGGCACAATGCCGACTTAGGTACAAGAAGAGTGAATCTTCCAACAGGTGTTCTTTGAGTGGCTCCTGGGAGACCAGTATTAGATTCCGAAGCACCAGTGCAGGTTAACTGAATCCCTTGGACCTTCACATTGACCATGGGACACAGAAATTGCATCGGGATTGAATAAAAATGAAGCAATGCCGACTTAAGTACAAGAAGAGTGAATCTTCTAAGAGGTTCTGCTTTGAACGGCTCCTGGTAGACCAGTATAAGATTCCGATGCACAAATGCAGGTTTACTGTAATCCCTGGCCTTTCACATTAATTATGAAACACAGAAACTGCATCGGGCTTGAATGCAAGTGGAACATTGCCGACTTAAGTACAAGAAGAGTGAATCATCTAAGAGTTCGTGCTTTGAGCGTCTCCAGGGAGACCAGTATTAGATTCCGATGCACAATTGCAGGTTTACTATATCCCTTGGACCTTTACATTGACCGTGAAACACAGATATTGCATCGGGATTGAATACAAAGGGCACAATGCCGACTTAAGTACAAGAAGAGTGAATCATCTAACAGTTTGTTATCTGCGCCGATCCTGGGAGACCAGTATTAGATTCCCATGCACCAGTGCAGGTTTACTGTATTCCTTGGACCTTCAAATTGACTACGAAACACAGAAATTGCATCGGGATTGAATACAAAAGGCACAATGCCGGCTTAAATACAAGAAGAGTGAGTCCTCAAAGACTTTGTGCTTTGAGCGGCTCCTGGGAGACCAGAATTAGGTTCTGATGCACCGGTGCAGTTTTACTGACTCCCTTGGACAATTACATAGACCATGAATCGCAGAAATTGCATAGGTATTGATTTTAAAATTCACAATGGCGGCTTAAGTGCAAGACGAGTCAATCATCTAAGAATTTTTTGGTTTGAGCGGCCCTTGGGAGACCAGTAATAGATTCTGATGCACCAGTTTAGGTTTACTGTATCCCTTATACCTTCACATTGACCATGAAACGCAAAAATTGCATCGGGACTGAATACAGATGGCAAATTGCGACTTAAGTACAAGAAGAGTGAATCTTCTAAGAGTTTGTGCTCTGAGCGTCTCCTTGGAGACCACTATTAGTTTCTGATGCAGGTGTGCGTGTTTACTGTATCCCTTGAACCGCCACATTGACCATGATGCACAGATATTGCATCGGGATTGAATACAAAAGGCACAATGCTGACAGATGTACAAGAAGACTGAATCTTCTAAGAGTTTGTGTTTTGAGCGGCTCCTGGGAGACCAGTATGATATTCCGATGCACCTGAGCTGGTTTTCTGGATTTCTTGGTTCTGAAACGTTACCATGAAGCACTGAAACTGCATCGGGATTGAATACAAAAGGCACAGTGCCGACTTAAGCACAAGAAGAGTGAATCTTCTAAGAGTTTTTTCCTTTGAGCGGCTCCTAGGAGAAAAGTATTAGTTTACGTTGCACCAGTGCAGGTTTACTGAATCCCTTGGACCTTCACATTCCCCATGAATCACAGAATTTAATAGGGGATTGAATACAAAAAGCTCAATTCCGATTTAAGTACATGAAGAGCGATTCTTCTAAGAGTTTGTGTTTTAAGCGGCTCCTGGGAGACCAGTATTAGATTCCGATGCACCAGTCCAGGTTTACTGAATCCCTTGGACCCTCACATTGACCATGAGACACAGAAATTGCATAGGGATTGAATACAAAAGTCACTATAACGACTTAACGACAAGAGGAGTTAATCTTCGAAGAGTTTGTAATTTGAGAAGCTCCAGGGAGACCAGATTAAATTCCGACGCACCAGTGCTGGTTTACTGTATCTCGAGGACCCTCACATTGACCGTGAAACACAGAAATTCTATCGGGATTAAATACAAATGGCAAAATGCGGACTTAAGTAAAAGGAGAGTGAATCTTCTAAGAGTTTGTGCTCTGAGCGTCTCCTTGGAGACCAGTATTAGATTACGATGCACCAGTGCAGGTTTACTGCATCCTTTGGACCTTCACAGTCACCATGAAACACAGAAATTGCATCAGGATTCAATACAAATGGCACAATGCGGACTTAAGTACAAGGAGAGTGAATCTTCTAAGAGTTTGTGCTCTGAGCGTCTCCTTGGAGACCAGTATTAGATTCAGGTGCACCAGTACAAGTTTACTGTATCCCTTGCACCTTCACATTGACCATGAAGCACAGATATTGCATCGGGATTGAATACAAAAGGCACAATGCCGACAGATGTACAAGAAGACTTAATCTTCTAAGAGTTTGAGTTTTGAGCGGCTCCTGGGAGACGAGTATGATATTCCGATGCACCTGAGCAGGTTTTCTGTATTTCTTGTTTCTGAAACGATGCCATGAAGCACTGAAACTGCATCGGGATTGAATACAAAAGGCACAGTGCCGACTCAAGTACAAGTAGAGTGAATCTTCCAACAGTTGTTCTTTGAGCGGCCCCTGGGAGACCAGTGTTAGATTCCGATGCACCAGTGCAGGTTAACTGAATCCCTTGGACCTTCACATTGACCATGGGACACAGAAATTGCATCAGGATTGAATAAAAATGGGGCAATGCCGATTTAAGGACAAGAAGAGTGAATCTTCTAAGAGGTTCTGTTTTGAACGGCTCCTGGGAGACCAGTATAAGATTCCGATGCACCTGAGCAGGTTCACTGCATTCCTTGGATCTGACCAGTTACCACGAAACACAGAAACTGCATCCGGTTTGAATACAAAAGGCACAGTGCCGACTTAAGTGCAAGTAGAGTGAATCTTCTAAGAGTTTGTGCTTTGAGCGTCTCCTGTTAGACCTGTACCAGTTTCCGATGCACTAGTGCAGGTTTACAGTATCCCTTGGACATTCAAATTGACCATGAAACACAGAATTTGCATGGCGATTTAATATAAAAGGCAAATTGCCGACTTAAGTACGAGAAGAGTGAATCTTCTAAGAGTTTTTGGTTTGCGCGGCTTTAGGGAAAACAGTATTAGATTCCGATGCACCAGTGCAGGTTTACTGTTGTCCCTCGGACCTTCCCATTTACCATGAAACACAGAAATCGCATAAAGTTTGAATACAAAAGGCTCAATGCCGACTTAAGTACAAGAAGAGTGAATCTCCTAAGAATTTGTGCTTTGAGCGGCTTCTGGGTGACCAGTATTAGATTCCGATGCACCAGTGCAGGTTTACTCTATCCCTTGTACGTTCACATTGACCATGAATCACAGAAATTGCATCGGGATTGAATATAAAATGCACAATGCCGACTTAAGTACACGAAGAGTGAATCTTCTAAGTGTTTGTGCTTTGAGCGGCTCCTGGGAGACCAGTATTAGATTCCGATGCACCAGTGCACGTATACTGTATCCCTTGGACGTTCACATAGACCATGAAACACAGAAATTGCATCGGAATTGAATTCAAAAGGCACATTGCCGGCTGAAGTACGAAAAGAGTGAATCTTCTAAGAGTTTGTGCTTCGAGCGGCTCCTATGAGACCAGTATTATATTCCGATGCACCTGAGCAGGTTTACTGCATTCCTCGGATCTGAACAGTTACCATGAAACACAGAAACAGGATCGGGATTGATTACAAAAGGCACAGTGCCCACTTAAGGACAAGTAGAGTGAACCTTCTAAGAGTTTATGCTTTTAGCGTCTCCTGGGAGACCAGTATCAGGTGCTCATGCACCAGTGCAGGTGTACAGTATCCCTTGGACATTCACATAGACCATGAAACACAGAAATTGCATCGGGATTGAAAATAAAAGCTCAATGCCGACTTAAGTACTAGAAGAGTGAATCTTCTAAGAGTTTGTGCTTTAAGCGGCTCCTGGGAGACCAGTATTAGATTCCGATTCACCAGTGCGGGTTTACTGTATCCCTTGAACCTTCAAATTGACCTTGAAACACAGCAATTGGACGGGGATTGAATACAAAAGGCACAATGCCGGCTTAAGTTTAAGAAGAGTGAATCTTCTAAGAGTTCGTGCTTTGAGCGTCTCCTGGGTGACCAGTATTACATTCCGATGCACCAATGCAGGTTTACTGTATCCCCAGCCCTTTCACATTGAGCATGAAACACAGAAATTGCATCGGGATTGAATACAAATGGCACAAAATGCCTTCTTAAGTACACGAAGGGTGAATTTTCTAAGAGTTTGTGCTTTGAGTGGCACCTAGGGGACCAGTATTAGATTCCGGTGCACCTGTGCAGGATAACTGTATCCCTTGGACCTGCACATTGACCATGAGACACAGAAATTGCATCGGGCTTGAATACAATTGGCACAGTGCCGACTTACGTACAAGAAGAGTGAATCTTCTAAGTGTTTCTGCTTTGATCGGCTCCTGGGACATCAGTATAAGATTCCGATGCACCTGTGCAGGTTTACTGTATCCCTCGGACCTTCACATTTACCGTGAAAGTCAGAACTTGAAACGGGATTGAACACAAAAGCCACAATGCCGACATAAGTACAAGAAGAGTGAATCATCTGCCAGTTTGTGCTCTGCGCGGATCCTGGGAACCAGTGTTCGACTCCGATGCACCAGTGCAGGTTTACTGTATTCCTTGGTCTTTCACATGGACTATAAAACACAGAGATTTATTCGGGATTGAATACAAAAGGCACAATGCCGACTTAAGTACATGTAGAGTGAATCTTCTAAGAGTTTGTGTTTTGAGATGCTCATGGGAAACCAGTATTAAATACCGACGTACCAGTGCTGGTTTACTGTACCCCTTGGACCTCCACATTTCCCATGAAACACAGAAATTGCATCGGGATTGAACACAATTCAGAATTGCCTGGCGATTTAATATAAAAGGCACAATGCCGACTTAAGTACAAGAAATTTGAATCTTCTAAGAATTTGTGATTTGAGCGGCTCCTGGGAGACCAGTATTAAAATCCGAAGCACCAGTGCAGGTTTTATGCATCCTTTGGACCTTAACATTGACCATGAAACACAGATATTGCATCGGGATTGAATACAAATGGCACAATGCCGACTTAGGTACAAGAAGAGTGAATCTTCCAACAGTTGTTCTTTGAGCGGCCCCTGGGAGACCAGTATTAGATTCCGATGCACCAGTGCAGGTTAACTGAATCCCTTGGACCTTCACATTGACCATGGGACACAGAAATTGCATCGGGATTGAATAAAAATGGGGCAATGCCGACTTAAGTACAAGAAGAGTGAATCATCTAAGAGTTCGTGCTTTGAGCGTATCCAGGGAGACCAGTATTAGAGTCCGATGCACAAGTGCAGGTTTACTATATCCCTTGGACCTTTACATTGACCATGAAACACAGAAACTGCATCTGGATTGAATACAAAAGGCACAAATTTGACTTAAGTACAAGATGAGTTTATCTTCTAAGAGTTTGTGTTTTCAGCGTCTCCTTGCAGGCCAGTATTAGATTCTGATGCACCCGTGCAGGTTTACTGTATCTTTTGGACCTCCACATTTCCCATGACACACAGAATTTGCTTCGGGGTTGAATACAATTCACAATGCCAACTTAAGTACAAGGAGAGTGAATCTTCAAATAGTTTCTGCTTTGAGCGGCTCCTGGGAGACCAGTATTAGAATCCGATGCACCAGTGCAGATTTACTGTATCCCTTGGACCTTTACATTAACCAGGAAATACCGAAATTGCATCGGGATTGAATACAAAAGGCACAAGGCCGACTTAAGCTCTAGAAGAGCGAATCTTCTAAGAGTTTTTGCTTTGAGCGGCTCCAGCGAGACCAGTATTAGATTCCGATGCACCAGTGCCAGCTTACTGTATCCCTTTCACCCTCACATTGACAATCTAACGCAGAAATTGCATCTGGATTGAATACAAAAGGCACAATGCTGACTTCAGTACAAGAAGATTGAATCTTCTAAGAGTTTGTGCCTTTGATTGGCTCCTGGGACACCAGTATGAGATTCTGATGCACCAGTGCAGGTTAACTGTATCCCTTGGACTCTCACATTGCCCGTGAAACACAGAAATTGCATCGGGATTGAATACAAAAGCCACAATGCCGACTTAAGTACAAGAAGAGTAAACCTTCTAAGAATTTGTGTTTGGCGGCTCCTGGGAGCCGAGTATTAGATTACGATGCACCTGTGCAGATTTACTGTATCACTTGGACCTTCACATTACCCATGTAACACAGAAATTGCATCGGGAATGAATACAAAATGCACAATGCCAACTTAAGTACAAGAAAAGTGTATCTTCTAAGAGTTTGTGCTTTGAGGGGTTCCTGGGAGACCACTATCATATTCGGATGCACCAGTCCAGGTTTATTGTATCCCTTGGACCTTCACATTGACCATGAAACACAGAAATTGCATCTGGAATGAATAGAAAAGGCACAATGCCGACTTAAGTACAAGATGAATGAGACTTCTAAGGGTTTGTGCTTTGAGCTGTGGCTGGGAGACCTGCACCAGTGCAGGTTAACTGTATCAATTGGACTTTCACATTGACCATGAAACCCAGAAATTGCACCGGGAGTGAATACAAAAGGCACAATGCCGACATAAGTACAAGAAGAGTGAACATTTCAAGAATTTGTCCTATGAGCGGCACCTGGGAGACCAGTATTAGTTTCCGATGCAGTTGTGCAGGTTTACTGTATCCCTTGGACGGCCACATTGCCCATGAAAAACAGAAATTGCATCGGGATTGAACACAAATGGCACAATGCTGACTCAAGTACAAGATGAGTAAAACTTCTAAGAGTTTGTGTTCAAGCGGCTCCTGGGAGACCAGTATTAGATTCCGAAGCACCAGTGCAGGTTTACTGTACCCCTTGGACTTTCACATTGACTATGTAACCCCGAAAATGCATCGGGATTGAACACAAAAAGCACAGACCCCACTTAAGTACAAAAAGAGTGAATCTTTCAAGACATTGTGCTTTGAGCGGCTCCTGGGAGACCAGTATTAGATTCCGATTCACCAGTGCAGGTTTACTGAACCCCTTGGACATTCACATTGACCATGAAACACAGATATTGCATTGGGATTCAATACCTGCCGCATAATGCCGACTTATGTACAAGAAGAGTGAATATTCTAAGAGTTTGTGATTTGAGCGGCTCCTGGGAGACCAGTATTAGATTCCGATGCACCAGTGCATGTTTACTGTACCCCTTGGACCTTCACATTGACCATGAAATACAGAAATTGCATCGGGATAGAATACAAAAATGAAATGCCGACCTAAGAACAAAAGAAGTGATTCTTCTAAGAGTTTGTGCATTGAGCGGCTCCTGGGAGACCAGTATTAGTTTCCGATGCACCAGTCCAGGTTAATTGTATCTCTTGGGCCTTCACATTGACCATGAAACACAGATATTGCTTCGGTATAGAATACCAAAGGCACAATGCCGACTTAAGTACAAGAAGTTTGAATCTTCTAAGGGTTTGTGATTTGAGCGGCTTCTGGGAGACCGGTATTAGATTCCGATGCACGTGCGCAGGTTTACTGTATACCTTGCACCATCATATTGCCCATGTAACACAGATATTGCATCGGGATTTAATACAAAAGGCACAATGGCGACTTAACTACAAGAAGAGTGAACCTTTGAAACGCTTGTGATTTGAGCGGCTCCTGGGGGACCACTATTAAATTCCGATGCACCAGTCCAGGTTTATTGTATCCCTTTGACCTTCGCAATGACCATGAAACACAGATATTCCATCGGGAATGAATACAAAAAGCACAATGTCGGTATAAGTAAAAGAATAGAGAAACTTCTAAGAATTTGTGCTTTGAGCGACTCCTGGGATACCAGTATTAGATTCCGATGCACCAGTGCAGGTTTACTGTATCCCTTGGACCGCTACATTGCCCATGAAACACTGAAATTGCATTGGGATTGAACACACTTAAGTACAAAAAGAGTGAATCTTCTAAGAGTTTGTACTTTGAGCAGCTCCTGGGAGACCAGTATTAGATTCCGATGCTCCAGTGAAGGTTAACTGCATCCCTTGGACCTTCACATTGACCATGAAACACAGAAATTGCATCGTGATTGAAGACAAAAGCTACAATGCCGACATAAGTACAAGAAGAGTGTAACTTCTAAGAATTTGTGTTTTGTGCGTCTTCTGTGAGACCAGTATTAGATTCCGATGCACCAATGAAGGATTACTGTATCCCTTGGACCTCCACATTCACAATGAAACACATAAATTGCTTCGGGATTGAATGCAAATGGCACAATGCCGACTAAAGTACAAGAAGAGTGAGTCTTCGAAGAGTTTGTGCTTTGAGCGGATCCTGGGAGACCAGTAATAGATTCCGATGCACCTGGTCAGGTTTACTGTATCCCTTGGACCATCACATTAACCATGAAACACAGAAATTACTTTGGGATTGAATACAAAAGGCACAATGCCGACTAAAGTACAAGAACAGTGAATCTTCTAAGAGTTTTGGCATCAAGCGGCTCCTGGGACACCAGTATTAGATTCCGATGAACCAGTGCTGGTTTACTGTACCCCTTGGACCTTCACATGACCATGAAAGACAGAAATAGCATTGGGATTGAATACCAAAGGCACAATGCCGACTTACGTACAAGAAGAGTGAATCTTCTAAGACTTTGTGATTTGAGCGGCTCCTAGGATTCCAGTATCAGATTCCGATGCATCAGTGCAGGTTTACTGAACCCCTTGGACTTTCACACTGACCATGGAACCCAGAAATTGCATCGGGATTGTATACAAGATGTACAATGCCGACTTATGTACAAGAAGAGAGAATCTTCTAAGATTTTGAGCTTTGAGCGTCTTCTAAAAGACCAGTATTAGTTTCCGATGCACCAGTGCAGGTTTACTGTATCCCTTGGACTTTCACATTGACCATGAAAGACAGAAATAGCAACAGGATTGAATACAAACTACACAATGAGTACTTAAGTACAAGAAGAGTGAATCTCCTGAAAGTTTGTGATTTGAGAGGCTCCTGGGACACCAGAATTAAATTCCGATGCACCAGTGCAGGTTACCTGTATCCCTTGGACTTTCACGATGACCGTGAAACACAGTAATTGCATCGGGATTGAATACAAAAAGCACAATGCCGACTTCAGAACAAGAATAGTGTATCTTCGAAGAATTTGTGCTTCGAACGGCTCCTGAGGGGCCAGGAACAGATTCTGAAGCACCAGTACAGGTTTACTGTATCCCTTGGACCTTCACACTGACCATGAAATACAGAAATTGTATTGAGATTGAATACCAAAAGCATAATGCCGACGGATGTACAAGAACAGTGAATCTTCTAAGAGTTTGTCCATTGAGCGGCTCCTGGGAGACCAGTATTAGATTCCGATGCCACAGTGCAGGTTTATTGTATCCCTTGGACCTTCACGTTGACCATGAAACACAGAAATTGCATCGGGATTGAATACAAAAGGCACAATGCCGACTTAAGTGCAAGAAGAGTGAATCTTCTAAGAGTTCGTGCTTTGAGCGTCTCCTGCGAGGCCAGTATTATACTCTGATGCACCCGTGCAGGTTTACTGCATCCCTTGGACTTCCACAGTGAACATGAAACACAGAAATTACATCGGGATTGAATACAAAATGCACAATGCCGACTTAAGTACAAGAAGAGTGAATCTTCTAAGAGTTTGTACTTCAAGCGGCACCTGGGAGATCAGTATTAGATTCCGATACAGCTGTGCAGATTTACTGTACCCCTTGGACCTTCACATTGACCTTGAAAGACAGAAATTGCATCGGGATAGATTACAAAAGGCATAATGGCGACTTAAGTACAAGAGAAGTGAAACTTCTAAGAGTTTGTGCTTTGAGCGGCTCCTGGGAGACCACTATTAGCTTCTGGTGCACCAGTCCAGGTTTATTGTATCTCTTGGACCTACACATTGACCATGAAACACAGAAATTGCATCGGGAAAGAATACAAAAGGCACAATGCCGACTTAAGTACTTGAAGAATGAATCTTCTAAGAGTTTGCGCTTTGAGCGTCTCCTGGAAGTCCTGTATTAGATTCCGATGCCCCAGTGAAGTTTTACTGTTTCGCTTGGACCTTCACATTGACCATGAAACACAGATATTCCATAGGGATTGAATACAAAAGGCACAATCCCGACTTAAGTACAAGAGGATTGATTCTTCAGAGGGTTTGTGCTTTGAGCTGCGTCTGGGAAACCAGTATTGCATTCCGATGCGCCAGTGCAGGATAACTGTATCAATTGGACAATCACATTGCCCATGAAACACAGAAATTGCATTGGGATCGAATACCAAATGCACAATGCCGACTTAAGTACAAGAAGAGTGAATCTTCTAGGAGTTTGTGCATTAAGCGGCTCCTGGGAGACCAGTATTAGCTTCCGATGCAATAATGCGGGTCGAATATACCCCTTGGACCTACACATTGACCATGAAACACAGAAATTGCATCGGGATTGAATACAAATGCACAATGCCGACGTAAGTACAAGAAGAGTGAATCTTCAAAGAGTTTGTGCTATAAGCGTCTCCTGGAAGACCCGTATTATATTCCTGTTCACCAGTGCAGGTTTGCTGTATCCCTTGGACCTTCACATTGACCATGAAACACAGAAATGGCATCGGGATTGAATACAAAAATCACAATGGCGACTTAAGCAAAAGAAGAGTGAACCTTCAATGTATTTGTGCCTTTAGCGGCCTTGGGAGACCGGTATTAGAGACCGATGCACCTGTGCAGGTTTGCTGTATCCCTTGGACCTCCACATAGGCCATGAGACACAGTAATTGCATCGGGATTGAATACAAATGGCACAATGCTTACTTAAGTACAGCAAAAGTGAATCTTCAAAGGGTTTGTGCTTTGAGCGGCTCCAGGGAGACCAGTATTAGATACCGATGCACCAGTGCAGATTTACTGTTCTCTTTGGACCTTCACATTGACCATGAAACACAGAAATTGCAGCGGGATTGAATACAAAAGGCACAATGTCGATTTTAGTACAAGAAGAGTGAACCTTCTGTGATTTTATGCTTTGGGCGTCTCCTGGGAGACCAGTATTCGATTCCGATGCACAAATGCAGGTTACTGTATCCCATGGACCTTCATGTTGACCATGAAACACAGACATTGCATTAGGATTGAATACAGAAGCAGAATGCCCGCTTAAGTACAAGAAGAGTGAATCTTTAAAGAGTTTGTGCTTTGAGCGTCTCTTGGGAGACCAGTATTATATTCCGATGCACCAGTGCAGGTTTACTGTATACCTTGGACCTTAACATTGACCACGAAACACTGAAATTGCATCGGGATTGAAAAAAAAGCACAATGTCGACTTAAGTACAAGAAGACAGAATCTTCTATGTCTTTTCGAGTTGAGCGGCTTCTGGGAGACCATTACTAGATTCTGATGGACCAGTGTAGGTTTACTGTATCCTATGGACCTTCACATAGGCAATAAAAAAACACAGAAATTCTATCGCGATTATATACAAATGCACAATGCGGACTTAAGAACAATAAAATTGAATCTTCTTAGAATTTGTGGATATGAGCGGCTCCTGGCGGGCCAGTATTAGATTCCGATGCACCAGTGCAGAATAACTGTATCTCTTGGACTTTCACATTGACCATGAATCACAGAAATTGCATCGGGATTGAATACAAAAAGCACAATGCCGACTTACGTACAAGAAGAGTGAATCTTCGAAGAATTAGAGCTTTGAGCGGCTCGTGGGAGGCCAGTAATAGATTCCGATGCACCTGTGCAGGTTTCTGTATCCCTTGGACCTTCACATTGACCATGAAACACAGAAATTGCATTGGGATTGAATGCCAAAACATGTTGCCGACTTAAGTACAAGAAGAGTGAATCTTCAAAAAGTTTGTGCTTTTATCGGCTCCTGGGACACCAGTATTAGGTTCCGATGCACCAGTGCAGATTTACTGTATTCCTTGGACCTTCACAAAGACCATGAAACACAGAAATTGAATCGGAATTGAATACAAAAGACACAATGCCGACTTAAGTACAAAATGATTGAACCTTCTAAGGGTTTGTGCTTTTAGTTGCGTCTGGGAGACCAGTATTAGATTCCAATGTAACAGTGCAGGTTAACTGTATTAACTGGACTTTCACATTGACCATGAAACACAGGAATTGCATCGGGATTGAATACAAAAGGCACAATGCGCACTTAAGTACTAGAAGAGTGAATCTTCAAAGAGTTAGTGCTATAAGCGTCTCCTGGAAGACCCATATTATACTCCTATTCACCAGTGCAGGTTTGCTGTATCCCTTGGACCTTCACATTGACATGAAACACAGAAATGGCATCGGGATTGAATACAAATATCACAATGGCGACGATAAACAAAAGAAGAGTGAACCTTCAATGTATTTGCGCTTTTAGCGGCCTTGGGAGACCGGTATTAGATTCCGATGCGCAGTGCAGGTTTACTGCATCCCTTGGACTTTCACAGTCGCCATGACACATAGAAATTGCATCAGGATTGAATACAAAAGGCACAATGCCGACTTAAGTACAAGAAGAGTAAATCTTCTAAGAATTTGCGATTTGAGCGGCTTCTGGGAGACCAGTATTAGATTCCATTCCACCAGTGCAGGTTAACTGTATCCCTATGACCTTCACATTTACCATGAAATACAGAAATTGCATCGGGATTGAATACAAATGCAAAATGCCGACTAAACTACAAGATCAGTGAATCTTCTAAGAGTTTGTGCTTCGGGCGGCTTCAAGGGAGACCAGTATTAGATTCCGATGCACCAGTGCAGGTTTACTGTATCCCTTGGACCTTCACATTGGCATTAAAACACAGAAATTCCATCGAGATTATATACAAATTCACAATGCGAACATCAGTACAATAAGATTGAATCTTCATAGAATTTGTGCATATGAGCAGCTCCTGGGGGGCCAGTATTAGATTCCGATGCACCAGTGCAGGTTTACTGTATCAGTTGGACCTTCACAATGACCATGAAACACA
Organism: Schistocerca americana; assembly: GCF_021461395.2. Lineage (NCBI taxonomy): Eukaryota > Metazoa > Arthropoda > Insecta > Orthoptera > Acrididae > Schistocerca > Schistocerca americana. The sequence continues at coordinate 145,994,330 of NC_060130.1, read as the reverse complement.
GAAATTACATCAGGATTGAATACAAAAGGATCAAAGCCGTCTTAAGTACAAGAAGGGTGAATCTTCTAAGAGTTTGCGATTTGGGCGGCTTCTGGGAGACCTGTACTAGATTCCATTGCACCAGTGATGGAATTTCTGTATCCCTTGGACCTTCACATTGACAATGAAACACAGAAATTGCATCGGCATTGAGTACAAAAGGCACAATGCGAACTTAAATACAAGATGATTAAATCTGCAAATAGTTTGTGATTTGAGCGGCTCCTGAGAGAACAGTATTAGATCCCGATGCCCCAGTGCAGGTTAACTTTATCCCTTGGACTTTCACATTGACCATGAAACACAGAAATTACATCGGGAATGAATATAAACGGCACAATGCGGACTTAAGTACAAGAAGAGTGAATCTTCTAAGAATTTGCGATTTGAGCGGCTCCTGGGAGACCAGTATTAGATTCCGATGCACCAGTGCAGGTTTTCTGAATCCCTTGGACCATCACATTGACCATTAAACACAGAAATTACATCGGGAATGAATATAAACGGCACAATGCGGACTTAAGTACAAGAAGAGTGAATCTTCGAAGAGTTTTTGCTTTCAGCGTCTCCTGGGAGACCAGTATTAGATCCCGATGCCCCAGTGCAGGTTAACTTTATCCCTTGGACTTTCACATTGACCATGAAACACAGAAATTGCATCGGCATTGAGTACAAATGGCACAATGCGAAATTAAGTACAAGATGATTGAATCTGCAAATAGTTTGTGCTTTAATTGGCTCCTGGGAGAACAGTATAAGATTCCGATGCACCAGTGCAGGTTAACTGAATCCCTTGGACTTTCTTATTGACTATGAAACACAGTAATTGCATCGGGATTGAATACAAAAGGCACAATGCCGACTTAATTACAAGAAGAGTGAACCGTCTAAGAATTTGTCTTTGAGCGGCTCCTGGGAGACCAGTATTAGATACTGATGCACCTGTTGAGGTTTACTGTATCCCTTGGACCTTCACAATGACCATGAATCACAGTAATAGCATCGGGATTGAATACAAATGGCATTATGCCGACTATGTGCAAGAAGAGTGAATATTCGAAGAGTTTCTGCTTTGAGCGGCTCCTGTGTGACCTGTAATAAATTCCGAAGCACCTGTGCAGGTTTACTGTATCCCTTTCACCATCGCATTGACCATGACACACAGAAGAAGCATTGGGATTGAATACCAAAGGCACAATGCTGACTTAAGTACAAGAAGAGTGAATCTTCTATGACTTTGAGTTTTCAGCGTATTCTAAGAGACCAGTATTAGTTTCCGATGCACCAGTGCAGGTTTACTGTATCCCTTGGACCTTTACATGGACCATGAATCACAGAGATGGCATCAGGATTGAATACAAACGACTCAATGAGTACTTAAGTACTAGAAGAGTGAATCTTCCAAAAGTTTGTGATTTGAGAGGCCCCTGGGAGACCAGTATTAGATTCCGATTCACCAATGCAGGTTAACTGTATCCCTTGGACTTTCACGATGACCAAGAAACACAGTAATAGCATATGGATTGAATACAAAAAGCACAATGCCGATTTAAGAACAAGAAGAGTGTATCTCCAAAGAATTTGTGCTTTGAGCGGCTCCTCGGAGGCCAGGAACAGATTCCGATGCACCAGTCCAGGTTTACTGTATCCCTTGGACCTTCACATTGATCGTGAAACACAGAAAGTGCATTGGGATTGAATACCAAAAGCATAATGCCGACGGAAGTTAAAGAAGAGTGAATCTTCTAAGAGTTTGTCCATTGAGCGGCTCCTGGGAGACCAGTATTATACTCCGATGCACCTGTGCAGGTTTGCTGTATCCCTTGGACCTCCACAGTGCCCATGAAACACAGAAATTGCATCGGGATTGAATACAAGACGCACAATGCAGACATAAGTACAAGAAGGGTGAATCTTCAAAGGGTTTGTGATTTGAGCGGCTCCTGGGAGACCAGTATTAGATTCCGATGCACCGGTGCAGGTTAACTGTATCTCTTGGACTTTCGCATTGACCTTGAAACACAGAAATTGCATCGGGATTGAACACAAATTGCACAATGCAGACTTAAGTACAAGAAGAGTGACTTCTGGGAGGCCAGTAATAGATTCCGATGCACCTGTACGGGTTTACTGTATCCCTTGGACCTTCACATAGACCATGAAACACAGAAGATATATTGGGATTGAATACCAAAGGCACGTTGCCGACTTTAGTACCAGAAAAGTGAATCTACTAAGAGTTTGTGCTTAGAGCGGCTCCTGGGAGACCACTATTAGATTCAGATGCACCAGTCCCGGATTATTGAAACCCTTGGACCTTCACATTGACCATGAAACACAGAAATTGCATCGGGAATGTATACAAATGCACAATGCCGACTTAAGTACAAGAAGAATGAATCTTCCAAGAATTTGTGCTTTGAGATTCTCCAGGGAGTCCTGTATTGGATTCCGATGCACCAGTGCATGTTTACTGTACCCCTTGGACTTTCACATTGACCATGAAACACAGAGAATGCATTGGGATTGAATACAAAATGCCCAATCCCCACTTACGTACAAAAGGAGTTAATCTACTAAGAGTTTGTGCTTTGAGCGGCTCCTGGGATACCAGTATTAGATTCCGATGCACCAGTGCAGGTTAACTGTATCCCTTGGACCTTCACATTGACCATGAAACACAGAAAGTGCATTGGGATTGAATACCAAAAGCATAAAGCCGACGGAAGTTAAAGAAGAGTGAATCTTCTAAGAGTTTGTCCATTGAGCGGCTCCTGGGAGACCAGTATTACATTCCGATGCACCAGTCCAGGTTTATTGCATCCCTTGGACCTTCACGTTGACCATGCAACTCAGAAATTGCAGCGGGAATGAATACAAAAGGCACAATGCCGACTTAAGTGCAACAAGAGTGAATCTTCCAAGAGTTTGTGTTTTGAGCGTCTCCTGGGAGACCAGTATTATACTCCGATGCACCTATGCAATTTTTCTGTATCCCTTGGACCTCCACAGTGCCCATGAAACACAGAAATTGCATCGGGATGGAATACAAGACGCACATGGCCGATTTAAGTAGAAGAAGGGTGAATCTTCAAAGGGTTTGTGATTTTAGCGGCTCCTCGGAGACCAGTACTTGATTCTGATGCACCAGTGCAGGTTTTTACTGTATCCTTTGGACCTTCACATTGGCCATGAAGCACAGAAGTAGCATTGAACACAAATTGCACAATGCAGACTTAAGTACAAGAAGAGTGACTTCTGGGAGGCCAGTAATAGATTCCGATGCACCTGTACGGGTTTACTGTATCCCTTGGACCTTCACATAGACCATGAAACACAGAAGATATATTGGGATTGAATACCAAAGGCACGTTGCCGACTTTAGTACCAGAAAAGTGAATCTACTAAGAGTTTGTGCTTAGAGCGGCTCCTGGGAGACCACTATTAGATTCAGATGCACCAGTCCTGGATTATTGAAACCCTTGGACCTTCACATTGACCATGAAACACAGAAATTGCATCGGGAATGTATACAAATGCACAATGCCGACTTAAGTACAAGAAGAATGAATCTTCCAAGAATTTGTGCTTTGAGATTCTCCAGGGAGTCCTGTATTGGATTCCGATGCACCAGTGCATGTTTACTGTACCCATTGGACCTTCACATAGACCATGAAACACAGAAATTGCATCGGGATTGAACACAAAATGCACAATTCCGACTTAAATACATGAAGAGTGAAACTTCTACGAGTTTGTGCATTGAGCGGCCCCTGGGAGACCAGTATAAGATTGCGATTCACCAGTCCAGGATTATTTTATCCCTTTGACCTTCACGTTGACCATGAATCACAGAAATTGCATCAGGAGTGAATACAAAATGTACAACGCCGACTTATGTACAAGAAGAGTGAATCTTGTAAGAGATTGTGTTTTGAGCGTCTCCTGGGAGACCAGTATTATATTCCGATGCCCCAGTGCCGGTTTACTGTATCCCTTGGACCTCCACAAATGACCATGAAACACAGAAATTGCTTCGGGATTGAATACAAAAGGTACATTGACAACATAAGTACATGAAGAGTGAACCTTCAATGACTTTGTGCTTTTGGCGGCGTTGGGAGAGCAGTATTAGATTCCGATGCACCAGTGCAGGTTTACTGTATACTTTGGACCTTCACATTGACCATGAACCACAGGAATTGGATCGGGATTGAATACAAAAGGCACAATGCTGACGTTAGTGCAAGAAGAGTGAATCTTCTAAGGGTTTGCGATTTGGACGGCTTCAGGGAGTCCAGTATTAGATTCTGCTGCATCGGTGCAGGTATACAGTATCCCTTGGATCTTCACATTGACCATGAAACACAGAAATTGCGTTAGGATTGAATACAAAATGCACAATGCGATCTTAAGTACAAGAAGTGTGAATCTTCTAAATGTTGGTGATTTGAGCGGCTCCAGGGAGACCAATATTAGATCCCGATGCCACAGTGCATGTTAACTTTATCCCTTGGACTTTCACATTGACCATGAAACACAGAAATTACATTGGGATTGAATACCAAAAGCATAATGCAGACGGAAGTACAAGAAGAGTGAATCTTCTAAGAGTTTGTCCATTGAGCGGCTCCTGGGAGACCAGTATTAGATTCCGATGCACAAGTCCAGGTTTATTGTATCCCTTGAACCTTCACGTTGACCATGCAACACAGTAATTGCATCGGGATTGAATACAAATGGCACAATGCCGACTTATGTGCAAGAAAAATGAATATTCGAAGAGTTTCTGCCTTGAGCGGCTCCTGTGAGGCCACTAATAAATTCCGATGCACCTGTGCAGGTTTACTGTATCCCTTCGACCATCGCATTGACCATGGAACACAGATATAGCATTGGGATTGAATACCAAAGGCACAATGCCGACTTAAGTACAAGAAAAGTGAATCTACTAAGACTTTATGCTTCGCGCGGCTCTGGAAGACCAGTATTAGATTCCGATGCACCAGTGCAGGCTTACTGTACCCCTTGGACTTTCACATAGACCATGAAACCCAGAGAATGCTCTGGGATTGAATTCAAAATGCCCAATGCCCACTTAAGTACAAAAGGAGTTACTCTTCTAAGAGTTTGTGCTTTGAGCGGCTCCTGGGATACCAGTATTAGATTCCGATGCACCAGTGCAGGTTTACTGCATCCCTTGGACCTTCACATTGACCATGAAACACAGAAATTGCATCGGGATTGAATACAAGAAGTACAATGCCGACTTAAGTACAAGAAGAGTGAATCTTCAAAGAGTTTGTGATTTGAACGTCTCATGGAAGACCCGTATTATATTCCTATGCACCAGTGCAGGTTTGCTGTATCCCTTGGACCTTCACATTGACCATGAAACACAGAAATGGCATCGGGATTGAATACAAAAATCACAATGGCGACTTAAGTAAAAGAAAAGTGAACCTTCAATGTATTTGAGCTTTTAGCGGCCTTGGGAAATCGGTATTAGAGTCCGATGCACCTGTGCAGGTTTACTGTATCCCTTGGACCTTCACATGGACCATGAAACACAGACATTGCATTGGGATCGAATACCAAAAGCATAATGCCGACTTAAGTACAAGAAGAGTGAATCTTCTAAGAGTTTGTGCTTCGAGCGGCTTCAAGGGAGACCAGTATTAGATTCCGATGCACCAATGCAGGTTTACTGTATCCCTTGGACCTTCACATTGACAATGACACACAGAAATGGCATTGGGATTGAAAACCAAAGGCACAATGCCCAAATAAGTACAAGAAGAGTGAACCTTCTACGATTTTATGCTTTGGGCAGCTCCTGGGAGACCAGTATTCGATTCCGATGCACAAATGGAGGTTACTGTATCCCACGGACCTTCATGTTGACCATGAAACACAGAAATTGCATTCGGATTGAATACAAAAGCAGAATGCCGGCTTAAGTGTAAGAAGAGTGAATCTCCAAAGAGTTTGTGCTTTGAGCGTCTCCTGGGAGACCAGTATTAGATTCCGATGCACCAGTGCAGGTTTACTGTATCCCTTGGACATTCACATTCACAATGAAACACAGAAATTGCATCGGGATTGATAACAAAAGGCACAATGCCCACTTAAGTACAAGAAGAGTGTACCTTCTAAGATGTTATGCTTTGGGCGGCTCCTGGGAGACCAGTATTCGATTCCGTTGCACAAATGCAGGTTTACTGTATCCCATGGACCTTTATGTTGACCATGAAACACAGAAATTGCATCTGGATTGAATACAAAAGCAGAATGCCGACTTAAGTACAAGAAGAGTGAATCTTCAAAGAGTTTGCGATTTGAGCGGCCTCTGGGAGACCAGTTTTAGAGTCCGATGCACCGGTGCAGGTTTACTGTATCCCTTGGACTTTCACATTTACCGTGGAACACAGAAACTGCATCGGGATTGAATACAAATAGCACAATGCCGACTTGAGTACAAGAAGAGTGAATCTTCAGAGGGTTTGTGCTTTGAGCGACTCCTGGGACACCTGTAGTAGATTACGATGCACCAGTGCAGATTTACTGTATCCCTTGGACCTTCACAATGACCATGAAACACAGAAATTGCATCGGATTGAATACCAAAAGCATAATGCCGACTAAAGTACAAGAAGAGTGAATCTTCAAAGATTTTGTGTTTTGATCGGCACCTGGTACACCAGTATTAGGTTCCGATGCACCAGTGCAGATATACTGTATTCCTTGGACCTTCACATTGACCATGAAACACAGAAATTGAATCGGTATTGAATACAAAAATCACAATGCCGACTTAAGTGCAAGATGATTGAATCTTCTAAGGGTTTGTGCTTTGAGCTGCGGCTGGGAGAGCAGTATTAGATTCCGATGCACCAGTGCAGGTTAACTGTATCAACTGGACTTTCTCATTGACCATCAAACACAGAAATTGCATCAGGATTGAATACAAAAGGCACGATGCCCACTTAAGTACACGAAGAGAATTAGATTCCGATGCACCAGTGCAGGTTTACTTTACCCCTTGGACTTTCACATTGACCATGAAACCCAGAAAATACATCGGGATTGATTACAAGAGGCACAATGCGCACTTAAGTACCAGAAGAGTGAATCTTCTAGTAATTTGTGTTTTGTGCGGCTCCTGGGAGACCAGTACTAGATTCCGATGCACCAGTGCAGGTTTACTGCATCCCTGGGACGTTAAAATTGACCATGAAGCACCGAAATTGCATAGGGATTGAATACAAAAGTACAAGGCCGACTTAAGTACAAGAAAAGTGAATCTGCTAAGAGTTTGTTTTAAGAGCGTCTTCTGGGAGACGAGTATTGTATTTCGATGAACCAGTGCAGGTGTACTGTATCCCTTGGACCTTCGCATTGACCATGAAACACAGAAATTCCATCGGGATTGAATACAAACGGCAGAATTCGGACTTAAGTACAAGAGGATTGAATCTTCTAAATGTTTGTGATTTGAGCGGCTCCTGGGAGACCAGTATTAGATTCCAATGCACCAGTGCAGGTTAACTGTATCCCTTGGACTTTCACATTGACCATGAATCACAGAAATTCCAACGGGATTCAATACAAATAGCACAATGCTGACCTAAGTGCAAGAAGAGGGACTACACGAAGAGTTTTAGCTTTGAGCGGCTCCTGGGAGGCTAGTAATAGATTTCGATGAACCTGTGCAGGTTTACTGTACCCCCTGGGCCTTCATATTGACCATGAAACACAGAAATTGTATCGGGATTGAATACAAAAGGCACAAAGGCGACTTAAGTACAAGAAGAGTGAATCTACAAAGAGTTTCTGCTTTGAGCGTCACCTTGGAGACCAGTATTAGATTCTGATGCACCAGTGCACTTTTATGTATTCTTTGGACCTTCACATGAAACACAGATATAGCTATGGGATAGCGCACCAATGGCACAATGACGACATAAGTACATGAAGATTGATTCTTCTAAGAGATTGCGATTTGAGCGGCTTCTGGGAGACCAGTATTAGATTCCGATGCACCAGTGCAGGTTTTCTATATCCCTTGGGCCTTCACATTAACCATGAAATACATAAATTGCGTCGGGATTGAATACAATAAGCACAATGCTGACTTATGTACAAGAAGAGTGAATCTTTAAAGAGTTTGTTCTTCGGGCGGCTTCTGGGAGACCAGTATTAGATTCCGACGCACCAGTGCCGGTTAACTGTATCCCTTGGACATTCACATTGACCGTGAAACACAGAAATTGCATCGTGATTGAAAACAAAAGGCACAATGCCGACTTAAGTAAAAGATGAGTGAATCTTCTAAAAGTTAGTCATTTGAGCGGCTCCTGGGAGGCCAGTAATAGATTCCGATGCACCTGTGCAGGTTTTCTGTATCCCTTGGACCTTCACATTGAGTCTGAAACACAGAAATCGCATTGGGATGGAATACCAGAAGCATAATGCCGACCAAAGTACAAGAAGAGTAAATCTTCAAAGGGTTTGTGCTTAGAGCGGCTCCTGGGAGACCAGTGGTAGATTCAGATGCACCAGTGCAGTTTTACTGTATCCCTTGGACCTTCACATTGACCATGAAACACAGAAATTGCATCGGGATTGAATACAAAAGTCACAATGGTGACTTAAGTTCAAGAAGAGTTAACTTTCCTAGAGTGTGTGCTTTGAGCGTCTCCTGCGAGACCAGAATTATATTCCGATGAACCAATGCAGGTTAACTGTATCCCTTTGACCTTCGCAGTAACCATGACACACAAAATTGCATCGGGATTGTATACAAAATGCCCAATGCCGACTTAAGTACAAGAAGAGTGAACCTTCTATGAATTTGTGCTTTTAGCGGCCTTTGGAGACCAGTATTAGATTCCGATGCACCTGTGCAGGTTTACCGTATCCCTTGGACCTCCACATTGCCCATGATACACAGAAATTGCATCCGGATTGAATATAAAACGCAAAATGCCGACATAAGTACAAGAAGAGTGAATCTTCAAGGATTTTGTGCTTTGGGCGGCTCCTGGGAGACCAGTAGTAGATTCCGATGCACCACTGCAGATTTTCTGTATCCCTTGGACCTTCGCATTGCCCATGTAACGCAGAAAGTGCATCGGGATTGAATACAGATGCCACAAGGCCGACGTATGTACAAGAAGAGTGAATCTTCGAAGAGTTTGAGATTTGAGCGGCTCCTGGGAGGCCAGTAATAGTTTCCAATGCACCTGTGCAGGTTTACTGTATCCCTTGGACCTCCGCATTGTCCATGAAACACAGAAATTGCATTGGGATCGAATACCAAAAGCATAATGCCGACTTTAGTACAAGAAGCGTGAATATTCTAAGAGTTTGTGCTTTGAGCGGCTCCTGGGAGACCAGTATTAGTTTCCGATGCACCAATGCGGGTTGACTGTACCCCTTGGACCTTCACATTGACCATGAAACACAGAAACTGCATCGGGATAGAATACGAAAGCACAATGCCGCCTTTAGTACAAGAAGCGTTAATATTCTAAGAGTTTGTGCTTTGAGCGGCTCCTGGGAGACCAGTATTAGTTTCCGATGCACCAATGCGGGTTGACTGTACCCCTTGGACCTTCCAATTGACCATGAAAAACAGAAATTGCTTCGGGATTGAATACAAAAATCACAATGACGTCTTAAGTAAAAGAAGAGTGAACCTTCAAGGTATTTGTGCTTTTAGCGGCCTTGGGAGACCGGTATTAGAGTCCGATGCACCTGTGCAGGTTTTCTGTATCCCTTGGACCTCCACATTGCCCATGAAACACAGAAATTGCATCGGGATTGAATACAATAGACAATGCCGAATTAAGTACAACAAGAGTGAATCTTCAAAGGGTTTGTGCTTTGAGCGGCTCCTGGTAGACCAGTATTATATTCCGATGCACCAGTGTAGGTTTACCTTATCCTTGGACTTTCACATTGACCATGAAACACAGAAATTGCATCAGGATTGAATACAAAATGCACAATGCTGACTGAAGTACAAGAAGAGGGAATCTTCCAAGGGTTTGTGCTTTGAGCGGCTCCTGGGAGATCAGTATTAGATTCCGATGCACCAGTGCTGATTTACTGTATTCCATGGACCTACATATTGACCATAAATCACAGATTTTTAATCGGTATTGAAAAATAAAGAACAATGTCGACTTAAGAAAGAGAAGAGAGCATCTTCAAAGCGTTTGCGATTTGAGCGACTTCTGGGAGACCATTATTAGATTCAGATGGACCAGTGTATGTTTACTGTATCCCTTGGACCTTCACATGGAAAGTAAAACACAAAAATTGCATCGGGATTGAATACAAAATTCACAATGCTGTCTTAAGTACAAGAAGAATTAATTTTCTAAGAGTATGTGCTTTGAGCGTCACCTTGGAGACCAGTATTAGATTCTTATGCACCATTGCTGGTTTACTGTATCCTTTGGACATTCACATTGACCATGAAACACAGATATTGCTATGGGATAAAACACCATAAGCACAATGCCGACATAAGTACTAAAAGAGTGAACCTTCCCAGAGTTTGCGATTTGAGAGGCGTCTGGGAGACCAGTATTAGATTACGATGCACCAGTGCAGGTTTACTGTATCCCTTGGACCTTCACATTAACCATGAAATACAGAACTTGCATCGGAATTGAATACAAATGGCACAATGGCGACTTGAGTACAAGAAGAGTGAATCTTCAGAGGGTTTGTGCTTTGAGCGGCTCCTGCGACACCTGTAGTGGATTACGATGCACCAGTGCAGATTTACTGTACCCTTGGACCTTCACATTGACCATGAATCACAGAAATTGCATCGGGATTGAATACCAAAAGCATAATGCCGGCTTAAGTACAAGAAGAGTGAAACTTCTAAGAGTGTTTTGAACGGCTCCTGGGAGACCAGTATTAGATTCCGATGCACCAGTGCGGGTTAACTTTATCCCTTGGACCTTCGCATTGACCATGAAACACAGATAGTGCTATGGGATAACGCATCAATGGCACAATGCCGACTTACGTACTAGAAGAGTGAATCTTCAAAGGGTTTGTGGTTTGAGCGGCTCCTGGGTGACCAGTATTGGATTCCGATGCACCAGTGCAGGTTTACTGCATCCCTGGGACGTTCACATTGACCATTAAGCACAGAAAATGCATAGTGATTGAATACAAAAGTACAATGCCGACTTCACTACAAGAAAAGTGAATCTGCTAAGAGTTTGTTTTTAGAGCGTCTTCTGGGAGACCAGTATTGGATTCCGATGCACCAGTGCTGGTTTACTGTATCCCTTGGACCTTCACATTGACAATGACACACAGAAATGGCATTGGGATTGAAAACCAAAGGCACAATGCCCTAATAAGTACAAGAAGAGTGAACCTTCTACGATTTTATGCTTTGGGCAGCTCCTGGGAGACCAGTATTCGATTCCGATGCACAAATGCAGGTTACTGTATCCCATGGACCTTCATGTTGACCATGAAACACAGAAATTGCATTGGGATTGAATACCAAAAGCATAATGCCGACTTAAGTACAAGAAGAGTGAATCGTCAAAGAGTTTGTGTTTTGATCGGCTTTTGGGACACCAGTATTCGGTTCCGATGCACCAGTGCAGATTTACTGTGTCCCTCGGAAGTTCACTTTGACCATGAAACACAGAATTTGCATCGGGATTGAATTCAAAAAGTACAATGCAGACTTAAGTACAAGAAGAGTGAATATTCTAAGAGTTTGCGCTTTGAGCAGCTCCTGGGAGACAAGTATTAGATTCCGATGCACCAGTGCAGGTTTGCTGTACCCCTTGGACTTTCACATTGGCCATGAAACCAAGAAAATGCTTCGCGATTGATTACAAAAGGCACAATGCGCACTTAAGTACAAGAAGAGTGAATCTTCTAATAATTTGTGCTCTGAGCGACCCCTGGGAGACCAGTATTAGATTCCGATGCACCAGTGCAGGTTCGCTGCATCCCTGGGACGTTCAGATTGACCATGAAGCACAGAAATTGCATAGTGATTGAATACAAAAGTACAATGCCGACTTCAGTACAAGAAAAGTGAATCAGCTAAGGGTTTGTTCTTAGAGCGTCTTCTGGGAGACCAGAATTGGATTCCGATGCACCAGTGCAGGTTTACTGTATCCCTTGGACCTTCACATTGACCATGAAACACAGAATTTGCATTGGGACTGAATACAGAAGGCATAATCATGACTTACGTACAAGAAGATTGAGACATCTAAAAGTTTGTGATTTGAGCGGCTCCTGAGAGACCAGAATTAGATTCCGATGCACCAGTGCAGGTTAACTGTATCCCTTGGACTTTTACATTGACCATGAAATACAGAAATTGCATCGGAATTGAATTCAAAAAGCACAATGCAGACTTAAGTACAAGAAGAGTGAATCTTCGAAGAGTTTGTGCTTTGAGCGACTGCTGGGAGGCCAGTAATAGATTCCGATGCACCTGTGCAGGTTTACTGTATCCCTTGGAAGTTCACATTGACCATGAAACACAGAATTTGCATCGGGATTGAATTCAAAAAGTACAATGCCGACTTATATACAAGAAGAGTGAATCTTCGAAGAGTTTGTGCTTTGAGCGACTGCTGGGAGGCCAGTAATAGATTCCGATGCACCAGTGCAGGTTTTCTGTATCCCTTGGACCTTCAAATTGACCATGAAACGCAGAAATTGCTTCGGGATTGAATACAAAAATCACAATGACGACTTAAAAAAAAGAAGAATGAACCTTCAAGGTATTTGTGCTTTTAGCGGCCTTGGGAGACCGGTATTAGAGTCCGAAGCACCTGTGCAGGTTTGCTGTATCCCTTGTACCTCCACATTGCCCATGAAACACAGAATTTGCATCGGGATTTATTACAATAGGCACAATGCCGAATTAAATACAACAAGAGTAAATCTTCAAAGGGTTTGTGCTTTGAGCGGCTCCTGGGAGACCAGTATAAGATTCCGATGCACCAGTGCAGGTTTACTGTATCCCTTGGACCTTCACATTGCCCATGTACCACAGAAATTACATCAGGAGAGAAAACAAATGACACAACGCCGACTTAAGTACAAGAAGAGTGAATCTTCTAAGAAATTGTGCTTTGAGCGGCTACAGCGAGACCGGTATTAGATTGCGATGCACCAGTGCAGGTTTACTGCACCCCTTGGACTTTCACAGTCGCCATGACACATATAAATTGCATCAGGATTGAATACAAAATGCACGATGCCGACTTAAGTACAAGTGGAGTTAAACTTCTAAGTGTTTAAGGTTTGAGCGGCCTCTGGGAGACCAGTATTAGATTCCGTTGCACAAATGCAGGTTTACTGTATCCCATGGACCTACATGTTGACCATGAAGCACAGAAATTGCATCCGGATTGAATACAAACACACAATGCCGACTTAAGTACAAGAAGAGTAAATCTTCTAAGAATTTGCGATTTGAGCGGCTTCTGGGAGACCAGTATTAGATTCCATTGCACCAGTGCAGGTTTACTGTATCCCTATGACCTTCACATTTACCATGAAATACAGAAATCGCATCGGGATTGAATACAAAAGACAAAATGCCGACTAAACTACAACAACAATGATTCTTCTAAGAGTTTGTGCTTCGGGCGGCTTCAAGGGAGACCAGTATTAGATTCCGATGCAACCAGTGCAGGTTTACTGTATCCCTTGGACATTCACATTCACAATGAAACACAGAAATTGCATCGGGATTGATAACAAAAGGCACAATGCCTACTTAAGAACAAGAAGAGTGTACCTTCTAAGAATTTGTGTTTGAGCGGCTCCTGGGAAACCAGTTTTAGAGTCCAATGCACCGGTGCAGGTTTACTGTATCCCTTGGACTTTCACATTTACCGTGAAACACAGAAATTGCATCGGGATTGAATACAAATAGCACATTGCCGACTTGAGTACAAGAAGAGTGAATCTTCAGAGGGTTTGTGCTTTGAGCGACTCCTGGGACACCTGTAGTAGATTACGATGCACCAGTGCAGATTTACTGTATCCCTTGGACCTTCACAATCACCATGAAACACAGAAATTGCATCGGATTGAATACCAAAAGCATAATGCCGACTAAAGTACAAGAAGAGTGAATCTTCAAAGATTTTGTGTTTTGATCGGCACCTGGTACACCAGTAGTAGGTTCCGATGCACCAGTGCAGATATACTGTATTCCTTGGACCTTCACGTTGACCACGAAACACAGAAATTGAATCGGTATTGAATACAAAAATCACAATGCCAACTTAAGTGCAAGATGATTGAATCTTCTAAGGGTTTGTGCTTTGAGCTGCGGCTGGGAGAGCAGTATTAGATTCCGATGCACCAGTGCAGGTTAACTGTATCAACTGGACTTTCTCATTGACCATCAAACACAGAAATTGCATCAGGATTGAATACAAAAGGCACGATGCCCACTTAAGTACAAGAAGAGTATTAGATTAGGATGCACCAGTGCAGGTTTACTTTACCCCTTGGACTTTCACATTGACCATGAAACCCAGAAAATACATCGGGATTGATTGCAAGAGGCACAATGCGCACTTAAGTACCAGAAGAGTGAATCTTCTAGTAATTTGTGCTTTGAGCGGCTCCTGGGAGACCAGTACTAGATTCCGATGCACCAGTGCATGTTTACTGCATCCCTGGGACGTTAAAATTGACCATGAAGCACCGAAATTGCATAGGGATTGAATACAAAAGTACAAGGCCGACTTAAGTACAAGAAAAGTGAATCTGCTAAGAGTTTGTTTTAAGAGCGTCTTCTGGGAGACGAGTATTGTATTTCGATGAACCAGTGCAGGTGTACTGTATCCCTTGGACCTTCAGTTTAACCATGAAATACAGAAATTGCATCGGGATTGAATACAAATGGCACAATCCTGACTTAAGTACAAGAAGATTGAGACTTCTAAAGGTTTGTGATTTGAGCGGCTCCTGGGAGACCACTATTAGATTCCGATGCAGCAATGCAGGGTATTTGCATCCCTTGGACTATCACAATGACCTTGATACACAGAAATTGCATCGGTATTGAATTCATAAAGCACAATGCAGACTTAAGTACAAGAAGAGTGAATCTTCGAAGAGTTTGTGCTTTGAGCGACTGCTGGGAGGCCAGTAATAGATTCCGACGCACCTGTGCAGGTTTACTGTATCCCTTGGACCTCCGCATTGTCCATGAAACACAGAAATTGCATTGGGATCGAATACCAAAAGCATAATGCCGACTTTAGTACAAGAAGCGTGAATATTCTAAGAGTTTGTGCTTTGAGCGGCTCCTGGGAGACCAGTATTAGTTTCCGATGCACCAATGCGGGTTGACTGTACCCCTTGGACCTTCACATTGACCATGAAACACAGAAATTGCATCGGGATAGAATACGAAAGCACAATGCCGACGTAAGTACAAGAAGAGTGAATCTTCAAAGAGTTTGTGTTTTGAGCGTCTCCTGGGAGACCCGTATTACATTCCTATGCACCAGTGCAGGTTTGCTGTATCCCTTGGACCTTCCAATTGACCATGAAAAACAGAAATTGCTTCGGGATTGAATACAAAAATCACAATGACGTCTTAAGTAAAAGAAGAGTGAACCTTCAAGGTATTTGTGCTTTTAGCGGCCTTGGGAGACCGGTATTAGAGTCCGATGCACCTGTGCAGGTTTTCTGTATCCCTTGGACCTCCACATTGCCCATGAAACACAGAAATTGCATCGGGATTGAATACAATAGACACAATGCCGAATTAAGTACAACAAGAGTGAATCTTCAAAGGGTTTGTGCTTTGAGCGGCTCCTGGGAGACCAGTATAAGATTCCGATGCACCAGTTCAGGTTTACTGTATCCCTTGGACCTTCACACTACCCATGTACCACAGAAATTACATCGGGAGAGAAAACAAATGACACAATGCCGACTTAAGTACAAGAAGAGTGAATCTTCAAAGAGTTTTTGCTTTGACCGTCACCTGGGAGACCAGTATTATATTCCGATGCACCAGTGTAGGTTTACCTTATCCTTGGACTTTCACATTGACCATGAAACACAGAAATTGCATCGGGATTAAATACTAAAGGCACAATGCCGACTTAAGTACAAGAAGAGTGAACCTTCTATGAATTTGTGCTTTTAGCGGTCATGGGAGACCGGTATTAGATTCCGATGCACCTGTGCAGGTTTATGGTACCCTTTGGACCTCCACATTGCCCATGAAACACAGAAATTGCATCAGGATTGAATACAAAATGCACAATGCTGACTGAAGTACAAGAAGAGGGAATCTTCAAAGGGTTTGTGCTTTGAGCGGCTCCTGGGAGATCAGTATTAGATTCCGATGCACCAGTGCTGATTTACTGTATTCCATGGACCTACATATTGACCATGAAACACAGATTTTTAATCGGTATTGAAAAAAAAAGAACAATGTCGACTTAAGAAGGAGAAGAGAGCATCTTCAAAGAGTTTGCGATTTGAGCGACTTCTGGGAGACCATTATTAGATTCTGATGGACCAGTGTATGTTCACTGTATCCCTTGGACCTTCACATGGAAAGTAAAACACAAAAATTGCATCGGGATTGAATACAAAATTCATAATGCTGTCTTAAGTACAAGAAGAATTAATTTTCTAAGAGTATGTGCTTTGAGCGTCACCTTGGAGACCAGTATTAGATTCTTATGCACCATTGCTGGTTTACTGTATCCTTTGGACATTCACATTGACCATGAAACACAGATATTGCTATGGGATAAAACACCAAAAGCACAATGCCGACATAAGTACTAGAAGAGTGAACCTTCCCAGAGTTTGCGAGTTGAGAGGCGTCTGGGAGACCAGTATTAGATTACGATGCACCAGTGCAGGTTTACTGTATCCCTTGGACCTTCACATTAACCATGAAATACAGAACTTGCATCGGGATTGAATACAAATGGCACAATGCCGACTTGAGAACAAGAAGAGTGAATCTTCAGAGGGTTTGTGCTTTGAGCGGCTCCTGGGACACCTGTAGTAGGTTACGATGCACCAGTGCAGATTTACTGTACCCTTGGACCTTCACATTGACCATGAAACACAGAAATTGCATCGGGATTGAATACCTAAAGCATAATGCCGGCTTAAGTACAAGAAGAGTGAAACTTCTAAGAGTTAGTGTTTTGAACGGCTCCTGGGAGACCAGTATTAGATTCCGATGCACCAGTGCGGGTTAACTTTATCCCTTGGACCTTCGCATTGACCATGAAACACAGATAGTGCTATGGGATAACGCATCAATGGCACAATGCCGACTTACGTACAAGAAGAGTGAATCTTAAAAAGGGTTTGTGGTTTGAGCGGCTCCTGGGAGACCAGTAGTAGATTCCGATGCACCAGTGCAGTTTTACTGTATCCCTTGGACCTTCACAGTGACCATGACACACAGAAATTGCATCGGGATTGTATACAAAATTCCCAATGCTGACTTAAGGACAAGAAGAGTGAACCTTCTATGAATTTGTGCTTTTAGCGGCGTTTGGAGACCAGTATTAGATTCCGATGCACCTGTGCAGGTTTACCGTATCCCTTGGACCTCGACATTGCCCATGATACACAGAAATTGCATCGGGATTGAATATAAAAGGCACAATGCCGACATAAGTACAAGAAGAGTGAATCTTCAAGGGGTTTGTGCTTTGAGCGGCTCCTGGGAGACCAGTAGTAGATCCTGATGCACCACTGCAGATTTACTGTATCCCTTGGACCTTCACATTGACAATGAAACACAGAAATTGCATCGGGATTGAATACAAATGGCACAATGCCGGCTTAAGTGCTGGAAGAGTGAATCCTCTAAGAATTTGTGATTTGGGCGTCTCCTGGGAGACCAGTATTAGATTCCGATGCACCAGTGTAGGTTTGCTGTATCCTTTGGACCTTCGCATTGACCATGAAACAAAGATATTGCTATGGGATAGAACACCAAAGGCACAGTGCCGACTTAAGTAGAAGAAGAGTGAACCTTCTAAGAGTTTGCGATTTGAGCGGCCCCTGAGAGAGCAGTAATAGATTCCGATGCACCAGTGCAGATTTAGTGTATTCCTTGGACCTTCACATTTATCGTGAAACACAGAATTTGCATCGGGAGTGAATACAAATGGCACAATGCCGCCTTAAGTACATGAAGAGTGAATCTTCTAAGAATTTGTGTTTTGAGCGTCTCCTGGGAGACAAGTATTAGATGCCGATGCGCCAGCTCATGTTTACTGCATCCGTTGTACTTTCACAGTCACCATAACACATAGAAATTGCAGCAGGATTGAATACAAACGGCACAATGCCGACTTAAGTAAAAGAAGAGTGAATCTTCAAAGAGTTTGTGCAATTAGCGGCTCCTGGGTCACCAGTATTATATTCTGATGCACCAATGCAGGTTTACTGTATCCCTTGGACCTTCACATTGACCATGAGACACAGAAATTGAGTCGGGATTGGATACAAAATGCGCAAAGCCGACATAAGTACAAGAAGAGTGAATCTTCAAAGGTTTTGTGCTTTCAGCGGCTCCTTGGAGACCAGTAGTAGATTCCGATGCACCTGTGCAGATTTACTGTATCCCTTGGACCTTCACATTTACCATGAAACACAGAAATTGCATCGGGATTGAATACAAAATTCACAATGCTGACTTAAGTACAAGAAGAGTTAATCTTCTAAGAGTTTGTGCTTTAAGCGTCTCCTTGGAGACCAGTATTAGATTCTGATGCACCAGTGCAGGTTTACTGTATACTTTAGAACTTCACATTGACCATGAAACACAGATATTGCTATGGTATAGAATACCAAAAGCACAATGCCGACATAAGTACAAGAAGAGTGAATCTTCTAAGAGTTTGCGATTTGAGCGGCATCTGGGAGCCCAGTATTAGATTACGATGCACCTGTGCAAGTTTACTGTATCCCTTGGACCTTCACATTGACAATGAAACACAGAAATTGCTTCGGGATTGAATACAAAAGCACAATGCATACTTAAGTACAAGAAGATTGAATCTTTAATGAGTTTGTGCTTTTGAACGGCTCCTGGTAGACGAGTATTAGATTCCTATGCACCAGTGCAGGTTAACTGTATACTTTGGACTATCACATTGAGCATGAAACACAGACACTGCATCGGGATTGAATACAAAAGGCGCAATGCCGACTTAAGTACAAGGAGGATGAACCTTCTAAATTTGTGTTTGAGCGGCTCCTGGGAGACCAGTATTAGATTCCGATGCTCCTGTGCAGGTTTACTGTATCCCTTGGACCTTCACATTGCCCATGTAACACAGAAATTTCATCGGGATTGAATACAAAAGGCACAATGCCGACTTAAGTACAAGAAGAGTGAATCTTCGAAAAGTTTGTAAATGGAGCGGGTCCTGGGAGAACAGTTATAGATTCCGATGCACCTGCGCAGGTTTACTGAATCCCTTGGACCTTCAAATGTACCATGTAACACAGAAATTGCATTGGGATTGAATACAAAAGGCAAAATGCCGACTTAAATACAAGAAGAGTTAATCTTCTAAGAGTTTGTGCTTTGAGCGTCTCCTTGGAGACCAGTATTAGATTCTGATGCACCAGTGTAGGTTTACTGTATCCCTTGGAGCTTCACATTTACCGTGAACCACAGAAATTGCATCGGGATTGAATACAAAAGGCACAATGCCGACATAAGTACAAGAAGTGTGAATCTTCTAAGAGTTTGTACTTTGAGCGGCTCCTGGGAGGCCAGTATTAGATTACGATGCACCTGTGCAGGTTAACTGTATTCCTTGGACCATAAAAGGTACCATGAATCACAGAAACTGCATCGGGTTTGAATAAAAAAGGCACACTGCCGACTTTAGTACAAGTAGAGTGAATCTTCTAAACGTTTGTGCTTTGAGCGTCTCCTGGGAGACCAGTATTAGTTTCCGAAGCACCAGTGCAGGTTTACATTATCCCTTCGACTTTCACATTGACAATGAAACAGAGAAATTGCATCGGGATTGAATACAAAAGGCACAATACCGACTTAGGTACAAGAAGAGTGAATCTTCTAAGGGTTTGAGTTTTTGATCGGCTCCTGGGAGACCTGTATTAGATTCTGATGCACCAGTGCCGGTTAACTGTATCCCTTGGACTTTCCCATTGACCATGAAACACAGATATTGCATCGGGATTGAATGCAAAGGGCTCCATGCCGACTTAAGTACAAGAAGAGTGAATCTTCTAAGAGCTATTCATTTGAGCGGCTCCTGGGAGAGCAGTATTAGATTCCGATGCCCCAGTGCAGGTTTACTGCATCCCTTGGACTTTCACAGTCACCATGACACACAGAAATTGCATTGGGATTGAATACCAAAAGCATAATGCCGACTTAAGTACAAGAAGAGTGAATCTTCTAAGAGTTTGTGTTTTGAGCTGCTCCCGGGAGCCCAGTATTAGATTCCGATGCACCAGTGCAGATATACCGTACCCCTTGGACCTTCACATTGACCATGAAACACATAAATTGCACCGGGCTTCAATACTAGTGGCACAATGCCGACTTAAGTACAAGAAGCGTGAATCATCTAAGAGTTTGTTGTTTGAGCGGCTTCTGGGAAACCAGTATTAGATTCCGATGCACCAGTCCAGGTTTATTGTATCCCTTGGACCTTCACATTGGCCATGAAAGACAGAAATTGCATCGGGAATGAATACAAAAGGCACAATGCAGACTTGAGTGCAAGATCAGTGAATCTTCTAAGAGTTTGTGCTTTGAGCGCCTCCTGGGAGACCAGTATTATATTCTGATGCACCAATGCAGGTCTACTGTAGCCCTTGGACATTCACATTGACCATCAAACTCAGAAATGGAATCGGGATTCAATACAAAGGGAATAATGGCAACTTAAGTATAAGAATAGTTAACCTACTATGAATTTGTGCATTTAGCAGCCTTGGGAGACCAGTATTAGATTCCGATGCACCAGTGCAGGTTTACTGTATCCCTTGGACCTTCACATTGCCCATGTAACACAGAAATTGCATCGGGATAGAATGCATACGACACAAAGCCGACTTAAGTACAAGAAGAGTGAATCTTCTAAGGTTTGTGCTCTGAGCGGCTCTTGGGAGACCAGTAGGAGATTCCGATGCACCAGTGCAGATTTACTGTATCCCTTGGAGCATCACATTTACCGTGAAACACAAAAATTGCATCGGAATTGAATACAAAAGGCACAATGCCGACTTACGTACAAGAAGTGTGAATCTTCTAAGGGTTTGTGCTTTGAGCGTCTCCTGGGAGACCAGTATTAGATTCCGATGCACCAGTCCAGGTTTATTGTATCCCTTGGACCTTCACATTGGCCATGAAAGACAGAAATTGCATCGGGAATGAATACAAAAGGCACAATGCAGACTTGAGTGCAAGATCAGTGAATCTTCTAAGAGTTTGTGCTTTGAGCGCCTCCTGGGAGACCAGTATTATATTCTGATGCACCAATGCAGGTCTACTGTAGCCCTTGGACATTCACATTGACCATCAAACTCAGAAATGGAATCGGGATTCAATACAAAGGGAATAATGGCAACTTAAGTATAAGAATAGTTAACCTACTATGAATTTGTGCATTTAGCAGCCTTGGGAGACCAGTATTAGATTCCGATGCACCAGTGCAGGTTTACTGTATCCCTTGGACCTTCACATTGCCCATGTAACACAGAAATTGCATCGGGATAGAATACATACGACACAAAGCCGACTTAAGTACAAGAAGAGTGAATCTTCTAAGGTTTGTGCTCTGAGCGGCTCTTGGGAGACCAGTAGGAGATTCCGATGCACCAGTGCAGATTTACTGTATCCCTTGGAGCATCACATTTACCGTGAAACACAAAAATTGCATCGGAATTGAATACAAAAGGCACAATGCCGACTTACGTACAAGAAGTGTGAATCTTCTAAGGGTTTGTGCTTTGAGCGTCTCCTGGGAGACCAGTATTTGATTTCGATGCACATGTGCAATTTAACTGTATCCCTTGGACTTTCCAATTGACCATGAACCACAAAAATTGCATTTGGATTGAATACCAAAGGCACAAAGCCGAATTAAGTACAAGAAGAGTGAATCTTCAAAGGTTTTGTGCTTTGAGCCCTCCTGGGAGGCCAGCAGTAGATTCCGATGCACCAGTCTAGATTTACTGTATCCTTTGGACTTTCACATTGACCATGAAACACAGAAATTGCATCGGGATTGAATACAAAAGCACAATGCAGACTTAAGTACAAGAAGATTGAATCTTTTATGAGTTTGTGTTTTAGAGTGGCTCCTGGTAGACGAGTATAGATTACGATGCGGCAGTGCAGGTTAACTGTATCCCTTGGACTTTCACATTGAGCATGAAACACAGAAATTGCATCGGGATTGAATTCCAAAGGCACAATGCCGACTTAATTACAAGATGGGTGAACCTACTAAGAATTTGTGTTTGAGCGGCTCCTGGGAGACCAGTATTAGATTCCGATGCACCAGTGCAGCTTAACTGTACCCCTTGGACCTTCTCATTGACCATGAAACACATAAATTGCGCCGGGCTTGAATACAAGTGGCACAATGCCAACTGAAGTACAAGAAGAGTGAATCTTCTAAGAGTTTGTGCTATGAGCGGCTCCTGGGAGACCAGTATTAGATTCCGATGCACCAGTCCCGGTTTATTGTATCCCTTGGACCATCACATTGGCCATGAAACACAGAAATTGCATCGGGATTGAATACAAAGGGCCCAATGCCGACTTAAGTACAAGAATAGTGAACCTTCTATGAATTTGTGCTTTTAGCGGCCTTGGGAGACCAGTATTAGATTCCGATGCACCAGTGCAGGTTTACTGTATTCCTTGGACCTCCACATTGCCCATGAAACACAGAAATTGCATTGGGATTGGATACAAAATGCACAAAGCCGACATAAGTACTAGAAGAGTGAATCTTCAAAGGTTTCGTGCTTTGAGCGGTTCCTGGGAGACCAGTGGTAGATTCCGATGCACCAGTGCAGGCTTACTGTATCCTTTAGACCTTCACATTGACCAAGAAACACAGATATTGCTATGGGATAGAATACCAAAAGCACAATGCCGACTTAAGTACGACAAGAGTGAATCTTCTAAGAGTTTGCGATTTGAGCGGCATCTGGGAGACCAATTTTAGATTACGATGCACCAGTGCAGGTTAACTGGACCCCTTGGACCTTCACATTGACGATGAAGTCCAGAAAATGCATCGGGATTGAATTCAAAATCCACAATGCCGACTTAAGTGCAAGAAGAGTGAATCTTCTAAGAGTTTATGTTTTGAACGGCTCCTGCGAGACCAGTAATAGATACCGATGCACCAGTGCAGGTTAACTGGATCCCATGGACCTTCACATTAACCATGAGAAACTGAGATTGCATCGGGATTGAATACAAAAGGCTCCATGCCGACTTAAGTACAAGAACAGTGAATCTTGTAAGAGTTAGTCATTTGAGCGGCTCCTGGGAGACCAGTATCAGATTCCAATGTACCAGTGCAGGTTTACTGTATTACTTGGACTTTCACATTGACCATGACACACAGAAATTGCATCGGGATTGAATACAAAGGCACAATGCCGACTTAAGTACAAGAAGTGTGAATCCTCTAAGAGTTTGTGGCATTGAGCAACCTCTGGATGACCAGAATTAGATTCCGATGAACAAATGCAGGTTACTGTATCCCATCGGCCTTCACGTTGATTATGAAACACAGAAATTGCATCCGTATTGAATACAAAAGGCACAGTGCCGACTTAGGTACAAGAAGAGTGAATCTTCTAAGAGTTTGTGCATTGAGCGGCTCCTGGGAAACCAGTATTAGTTTCCAATGCAACTGTCCAGGTTTATTGTAACCCTTGGACCTCCACATTGCCCATGAAACACAGAAAGTGCATCGGGATTGAATACAAATTGCACAAACCCGATTTAAGTACAAGAAGAGTGAATCTTCAAAGGTTTTGTGCTTGGAGCGGCTCCTGGGAGACCAGTAGTAGATTCCGATGCATCAGTCCAGGTTTATTGTATCCCTTGGACCTTCACATTGACCATGAAACACAGAAATTGCATCGGGATTGAATACAAAGGGTTCCATGCCGATTTAAGTACAAGAAGAGTGAATCTTCAAAGAATTTGTGCTTGGAGCGGCTCCTGGGAGACCAGTAGTAGATTCCGATGCACCAGTCTAGATTTTCTGTATCCCTTGGACCTTCACATCGACCGTGAAACACAGAAATTGGATCGGGATTGAATAGAAAGGTCACAATGTTGACTTAAGTACAAGAAGAGTTAATCTTCTTAGAGTTTGTGCTTTGAGCGTCTCCTGGGAGACCAGTAATAGATTCCGATGCACCTGTGCAGGTTTACTGTATCCCTTGGACCTAAACATTGACCATGAAACACAGAAATTGCATTGGGATTAAATACAAAAGGCACAATGCCGACTTAAGTACAAGAAGAGTGAATCTTCTAAAGTATGTGCTCTGAGGGGCTCCTGGGTGACCAGTAGCAGATTCCGATTCACCAGTTCAGATTTACTGTATCCCTTGGACCTTCACATTTACCGTGAAACACAAAAATTGCACCTGGATAGAATACAAAAGGCACAATGCCGACTTAAGTACAAGAAGTGTGAATCTTCAAAGAGTTTGTACTTTGAGCGGCTCCTGGGAGGCCAGTATTAGATTCCGATGCACCTGTGCAGGTTTACTGGGTTCCTTGGACCTTAAAAGTTACCATGAATGAAAGAAACTGCATCGGGTTTGAATACAAAAGGCACAATGCTAACGTAAGTACAAGTAGAGTGAATCTCCTAAACGTTTGTGTTTTGAGCGTCTCCTGGGAGACCAGTATTAGTTTCCAATGCACCAGTGCAGTTTTACATTACCCCTTGGACTTTCACATTGACAATGAAACACAGAAATTGCATCGGTATTGAATACAAAAGGCACAATGCCGACTTAGGTACAAGAAGGCACAAACTTCTAAGAGTTTGTGCTTTGAGCGGCTTCTGGGAGACCAGAATTAGATCGAGATGCACCAGTGCTGGTTTACTGTACCCCTTGGACCTTCACATTGACAATGAAACACAGAAATTGCATCAGGATAGAATACAAAAGGCACAATGAGTACTCAAGTACAAGATGATTGAATCTTCTAAGAGTTTGAGTTTTTGAGCTGCTCCTGGGAGACCAGTATTAGATTCCGATGCCCCAGTGCAGGTTTACTTTATCCCTTGACTTTCACACTGTCCATGAAACACAGAAATTGCATCGGTATTAATTATAAATGCATAGTGCCGACTTAAGTACAAGAGGAGTGAATCTTCTTAGAATTGCTGCTTTGAGCGGCTCCTGGGAGACCAGTATTAGATTCCGATGCGCCAGTGCAGGTTTACTGCATCCCTTGGACTTTCACAGTCACCATGACACACAGAAATTGCATCAGGATTGAATACAAAAGGCATAATGCCGACTTAAGTACAAGAAGAGTGAACCTTCTAAGAGTTTTTGTTTTGAGCGGCTACCGGGAGCCCAGTATTAGATTCGGATGCACCAGTGCAGGTTTACAGTACCCATTGGTCCTTCACATTGCCCATGAAACACATAAAATGCACCGGGCTTGAATACATGTGGCACAATGCCGATTTAAGTACAAGAAAATTGAATCTTCTAAGAGTTTGTGCATTGAGCGGCTTCTGGGAAACCAGTATTAGTTTCCAATGCAACACTCCAGGTTTATTGTATCCCTTGGACCTTCACATTGGCCATGAAACACAGAAATTGCATCGGGAATGAATACAAAAGGTACAGTGCAGACTTGAGTGCAAGAACAGTGAATCTTCTAAGACATTGTGCTTCAAGCGGCTCCTGGGAGATTAGTATTAGATTCCGATGCACCAGTGCAGGTTTACTCTACACCATGGACCATCGCATTGACCATGAAACACAGAAATTGCATCGGTATTGAATACAAAAGACACAGTCGACCTTCACATTGACCATGAGAAACAGAAATTGCATCGGGATTGAATACAAAAGGCTCCATGCGGACTTACGTACAAGAAAAGTGAATCTTGTAAGAGTTAGTCATTTGAGCGGCTCCTGGGAGACCAGTATTAGAGTCCGATGCCCCAGTGCAGGTTTACTTTATCCCTTGACTTTCACACTGTCCATGAAACACAGAAATTGCATCGGTATTGAATACAAAAGGCACAGTGCCGACTTAAGTTAAAGGAGAGCTAATCTTCAAAGAGTTTGTGCTTTGAGCTGCTCCTGGAAGCGCAGTATTAGATTCCGATTCACCAGTACAGGTTTATGGTATCCCTTGGACCTTCACATAGACCATGAAACACAGAAATTGCATCGGTATTAATTACAAAAGGCATAGTGCCGACTTAAGTACAAGAGGAGTGAATCTCCTTAGAATTGCTGCTTTGAGCGGCTCCTGGGAGACCAGTATTAGATTCCGATGCGCCAGTGCAGGTTTACTGCATCCCTTGGACATTCACAGTCACCATGACACACAGAAATTGGATCAGGATTGAATACAAAAGGCATAATGCCGACTTAAGTACAAGAAGAGTGATTCTCCTAAGAGTTTGTGTTTAGAGCGCCTCCTGGGACACCAGTATTAGATTCCGATTCACCAGTACAGGTTTATGGTATCTCTTGGACCTTCACATTGCCCATGAAACACAGATATTGCATCGGTATTAATTACAAAAGGCACAATGCCGACTTAAGTATAAGAAGGGTCAATTTTCTAATATTTTGTGTTTGTGCGGCTCCTGCGAGAAAAGCATTAGATTTCGATGCTCCTGTGCAGGTTTACTGTATCCCTTGATCCTTCACATTGCCCATGTAACACAGAAATTGCATCGGGATTGAATACAAATGACACAATGCCGGCTTAAGTACAAGATGAGTGAATCTTCGAAGAGTTTGTGAATTGAGCGGCTCCTGGGAGACCAGTATTAGATTCCGATGCTCCTGTGCGGGTTTACTGTATCCCTTGGACCTTCACATTGACCATGAAACACAGAAATTGCATCGGTATTAAATACAAAAGGCACAATCTAGACTTAAATACAAGAAGAGTGAATCTTCTAAGAGTTTGGGGTTTAAGCGTCCTCTGGGACACCAGTATTAGATTTCGATGCACAAATGCAGGTTTACTGTATCCTTTGGACCTTCACATTGACCATGAAACACAGAAATAGCATCGGGATTGAATACAAAAGGCACAACGCCGTCTTATGTACAAGAAGTGTGAATCTTCTAAAAGTTTGTCCTTTGAGCGTCTCCTGGGGGGCCAGTATTAGATTCCGATGCACCTGTGCAGGTTTATTGTATTTCTTGGACCTTAACAGTTACCATGAAACACAGAAACTGCATCGGGAATGAATACAAAAGGCACAATGCCGACTTAAGTACAAGTAAAGTGAATATTCTAAGAGTTTGTGCTTTAAACGACTCCTGGGAGACCAGTATTAGTTTCAGATGCTCCAGTGCAGGTTTACTGTACCCCTTGGACCTTGACAATGACCATGAAACACAGAAATTTCATCGGGATTGAATACAAAAAGCACAATGCCTACTTAAGTACGAGAAGAGTGAATCTTCGTAGAGTTTGAGATATGAGAGGCTCCTGGGAGGACAGTAATATATTCCGATGCACCTGTGCAGTTTTACTGTATCCCTTGGACCTTCACATTGACCATGAAACACAGAAATTGCATTGGGATTGAGTTCCCAAAGCATAATGCCGACTTAAGTACAAGAAAAGTGAATCATCTAATATTTTGCGATTTGAGCGGCTTCTGGGAGACTAGTATCAGATTACGATGCACCGGTGCAGGTTTACTGTATCCCTTGGACCTTCACATTAACCATGAAATACAGAAATTGCACCGGAATTGAATACAAAAGGCATAATGCCGACTTAAGTACAAGAAGAATGAATCCTCTAATAGTTTGTGCTTTTGAGCTAGTCCTGGGAGATCTGTATTAGATTCCGATGCACCTGTGCAGTTTCACTGTATCCCTTGGACCTTCACATTGACCATGAGACACAGGAATTGCATGGGGATTGAATACAAAAGCCACAATACCCACTTAAGTACAAGAAGAGTGAATCTCCTAAGAGTTTGTGCTTTGAGCGTCTCCTGGGAGACCACTATAAGATTCCGATTCACCAGTGCAGGTTAACTGTATCGCTTGGACCTTCACATTGACCATGAAACACAGAAATTGCATCGGGATAGAAATCAAAAGGCTCCATGCCGACTTAAGTACAAGAAGAGTGAATCTTCTAAGAGTTAGCCATTTGAACGGCTCCTGGGAGACCAGTATTAGATTCCGATGCACTAGTGCAGGTTTAGTGAATCCCGTGGACCTTCACATTGACCATGAAACCCTGAAATTGCATCTGGGAGACCATAATAGATTCTGATGCACCTGTGCAGGTATACTGTATCCCTTGGACCTACACATTGACCATGTAACACAGATATTGCATTGGGATTGGATACCAAAGGCACAATGCCGACTTAAGTACAGGAAGAGTGAATCATCTAAGAGTTTGTGCTTCAAGCGGCTCCTGGGAGACGAGTATTAGATTCCGATGCACCAGTGCAGGTTTACTACATTCCTTGGACTTTCACATTGACCATACAACGCAGAAATTGCATCGGAATTGAATACAAAAGGCACAGTGCCGACTTAAGTAAAAGAAGGGTGAATCTTCAAAGAGTTTGTGCTTTGAGCAACTCCTGAGAGACCAGTATCAGATTCCGATGTACCAGTGCAGGTTTATTGTATTACTTGGACGTTCACATTGACCATGACACAGAAATTGCATCGGGATCGAATATAAAAGGCACAATGCCGACTTAAGTACAAGAAGAGTGAAACTTCTAAGTGTTTGTGCTTTGAGCGGCTCCTGGGAGACCAGTATTGGATTCCGATGGACGTGTGCAGGTTTATTGTATCTCTTGGACCTTCACAATGACCATAAGACACAGAAATTACATCTGGATTGATAGCAAAAGGCTCCATGCCGACTGAAGTGCAAGAAGAGTGAATCATCTAAGAGTTGGTAATTTGAGCGTCTCCTGGGAGACTAGTATTAGATTCCAATGCACCAGTGCAGGTTTACTGTACCCCTTGGACCTTCACATTGACCTTGAAACCGAGAAAATGCATCGGGATTGAATACGAAAGGTACAATGCCCACTTAATTTCAAGAAGAGTGAATCTTCTAAGGGTTTGTGCTTTGAGCGGCACCTGGGAGACCAGTATTAGTTTCCGATGCACCAGTGCAGGTTTACTGCATTCCTTGGACCTTCACATTGACCATGAGAGACAGAAATGGCACCGGGATAGAATACAGAAGGCACAATGGCGACTTAAGTACAAGAAGAGTGAATCCTCTAAGAGTTTGGGCTTTGAGCGGCTCCTGGGAGACCACTATTAGATACCGATGCACCAGTGCAGGTTTACTGAATCCCTTGGACATTCACATTGACCATGAGACACAGAGGGAGCATCGGGATTGAATACAAAAGGCACAGTGCCGACTTGAAAAGAAAGAAGAGTGAATCTTCAAAGAGTTTGTGCTTTGAGCGGCCCCTGGTATACCGGTATCCGATTCCGACTTACCAGTGCCGGTTTACTGTATTACTTGGACTTTCACATTGACCACGACGCACAGAAATTGCATCGGGATTGAATATAAAACGCACAAATCCGACCTAAGTAAAAGAAGAGTGTATCATCTAAGAGTTTGTGCTTAGAGCGGCTCCTGGGAGACCACTATTAGATTCCGATTCACCAATGCCGGTTAACTGTATCTCTTGGACCTTCACATTGACCATGAAACAGAGAAATTGCATCGGGATCGAATACAGAAGGCACAATGAATACTTAAGAACTAGAAGAGTGAATCCTGTAAGAGTTTGTGCTTTGAGCGGCTCCTGGAAGAGCAGTATTAGATTCCAATGCACCAGTGCAGGGTTGCAGAACCTCGTGGCCCTTCACATTGACCATGAAACCCGAAATTTCATCGGCATTGAATACAAAGGGCACAATGCCGTTTTAAGTGCAAGAAGAGTGAATCTCCTAGTAGTTTGTGTTTTGAGCGGCTCCTGGGAGAGCAGTATAAGATTCCAACACACCAGTGCAGGTTTACTGTATCCCTTGGACCTTCACATTTACCGTGAAACACAGAAATTGCATCGGGATTGAATACAAATGGCACAATGCCGACTTAAGTACAAGAAGAGTGAATCTTCTAAGAGTTAGCCATTTGAGCGGCCTCTGGAAGACCAATATTAGATTCCTATGCACAAATGCAGGTTAACTGTATCCCATGGAGCTTCATGATGACCATGAAACACAGAAATTGCATCAGGATTGAATACAAAAAGCACAATGCCGACTTAAGTACAAGAAGAGTGAATCTTCTAAGAGTTTGTGATGTGAGTTGCTCCTGGGAGATCAGTATTAGGTTCCCTATGCGCCAGTGCACGTTTACTGTTTCCCTTGGACCTTCACATTGACCATGAAACACAGGAATTCCATCGGGATTGAATACAAAAGGCACAATGCCGACTTAAGAACAAGAACAACGAATCTCTCAAGAGTTTTTGATTTGAGCGGCTCCTGGGAGAGCAGTATTAGATTCCGATCAACCAGTGCAGGTTTACTGTATCCCTTGGACCTTCACATTGACCATGAAACACAGAAATTGCATCGTGATTGAATACAAAAGGCGCAATCCCAACTTAAGTACAAGAAGAGTGAAACTTCTAAGAGTTTGTGCTTCGAGCGGCTCCTGGGAGACCAGTATTGGATTCCGATGCACCTGTGCAGGTTTACTGTATCTCTTGGACCTTCACAATGAGCATGAGACACAGAAATTGCATCTGGATTGATTTCAATATGCTCCAGGCCGACTTAAGTACAAGAAGAGTGAATCTTCTAAGAGTTAGTCAATTGAGCGGCTAATTGGAGACCAGTATTAGATTCCGATGCACCAGTGCAGGTTTACTGTTCCCCTTATACCTTCACATTGGCCATAAAACCCAGATAATGCTTCGGGATTGAATACAAAAGGCACAATCCCCACTTAAGTACAAGAAGAGTGAATCTTCTAAGAGTTTGTGCTTTGAGCGGCTCCTGGGAGACCAGTATTGGATTCCTATGCACCAGTGGAGGTTTACTTCATCCCTTGGAACTTCACATTGACCATGAGACACAGAAATGATATCGAGATTAAATACAGAAAGCACAATGACGACTTAAGTACAAGAAGAGTAAATCCTGTAAGAGTTTGCGACATGTGCGGCTCCTGGGAGACCAGTATTACATTCCGATGCACCAGTGCAGGTTTGCTGAATCCCGTCGCCCTTCACATTGACCATGAAACCCGAAATTGCATCGGTACTGAATACAAAGGTCACAATTCCGTTTTAAGAGCACGAAGAGTGAATCACCTTAAACTTTGTGCTTTGAGCGGCTCCTGGGAGAGCAGTATTAGATTCCAATGCACCAGTGCAGGTTTACTGTATCCCTTGAACCTTCACATTGACCATGTAACACAGAAACTCTTTGGGATTGAATACCAAGGGCACAATGCCGACTAAAGTACATGAAAAGTGAATCATCTAAGAGTTTGTGCTTCAAGCGGCTCCTGGAAGACAGGAATTAGATTTCGATGCTCTAGTACAGGTTAACTGTAGCCCTTGGACCTTCACATTGACCATGAAACACAGATATTGCATCGGGATTGAATACAAAATGTACAATGCCGGCTTAAGTGCCAGAAGAGTGAATCTTCTAAGACTTTGTGCTTTGAGCGACTCCTGGGAGACCACTATTAGAATCCGATCCACCATTGCGGGTTTACTGAATCCCATCGACCTTCAAATTGACCATGAAACCCGAAATTGCATCGGGATTGAATACAAAGGGCACAATGCCGATTTAAGTGCAAGAAGAGTGAATCTGCTAAGAGTTTGTGTTTTGAGCGGCTCCTGGGAGAGCAGTATTAAATTCCGATGCACCAGTGCAGGTTTACTGTATCCCTTGGACCTTCACATTGACCATGAAGCTCAGAAATTGCATCGGGATTGAATACAAAAGGCACAATGCCGACTTAAGCACAAGAAGAGTGAATCTTCTAAGAATTTGTGATTTGAGCGTCTCCTGGGAGACCAGTATTAGATTCAGTTGCACCTGTGCAGGTTTACTGCATTCCTTGGAGCTTATCAGTTACCATGAAGCACAGAAACTGCATCGGGATTGAATACAAAAGGCACAATGCCGACTTCAGTTCAAGTAGAGTGAATCTTCTTAGAGTTTGTGATTTGAGCGTCTCCAGGGAGACCAGTATTAGTTTCCGATTCACCAGTGCAGGTTTAAATTATCCCTTGGTCTTTCACATTGACCATTAAACACAGAAATTGCATCGGGATAGAATACAAAAAGGGCACAATGCAGACTTAGGTACAAGAAGGGTCAATCTTGTAAGAGTTTGTGTTTTGAGCGGCTCCTGGGAGACCACTTTTTGATTCCGATGCACCAGTCCAGGATTATTGTATCCCATGGACTGTCACATTGACCATGAAATACAGAAATTGCATCGGGATTGAATACAAAATGCACAACGCCGACTAAAGCACAAGAAGAGTGAACCTTCTAAGAATTTGTGTATGAGCGCCTCCTTGGAGACCAGTATTAGATTTCGATGCACCTGTTCAGGTTTACTGTATCCCTTGGACCTTCGCATTGCCCACGTAACATAGATATTTCATCGGGATTGAATACAAATGACACATGGCCGACTTAAGTTCAAGAAGAGTGAATCTTCGAAGATTTTGTGATTTAAGCGGCTCCTAAAAGTCCAGTAATAGATTCCGAAGCACCTGTGGAGGTTTTCTGTATCCGTTGGACCTTCACATTAGCCATGAAAAACTGATATGGCTAAGGATTGAATACCTAAGGCACAATGCCGACTTAAATCCATGAAGAGTGAATCTTCTAAGAGTTTGTGCTCCAAGCGGCTCCTGGGAGACCTGTAATCAACTCCAATGCATTATGCAGGTTTACTGTACCCCTTGGACCTTCACATTGACCATGAAACACAGAAATTGAATCGGGGTTGAATACAAAAGGCACAATGCCGGCTTAAGTACGAGAATGGTGAATCTTCTAAGATTTCGTTCTTTGAGCGGCTGCTGGGAGACCACTATTAGATTCTGATGTACCAGTCCAAGTTCATTGTATCCCTTGGACCTTCACATTGACCATGAAACCCAGAAATTGCATCGGGAATGAATACAAAAGGCACAATGCCGACTTAAGTACAAGAAGAATGAATCTTCTAAGAGTTTGTGCTTTTGGCATCTCCTGGGAATCCTGTATTAGATTCCGATGCACCAGTGCAGGTTTACAGTACCCCATGTACCTTCACGTTGACCATGAAACAGAGAAATTGCATCGGGATTAAATACAAGAGGCACAATACCGGCTTAAATACAAGAAGAGTGATTCTTCTAAGAGGTTGTGCTTTGAGCGGCTCCTGGGACACCACTATTAGATTCCGATGTACCAGTCCAGGTTTATTGTATCCCTTTCACCTTCTCATTGACCATGAAACTCAGTAATTGCATCGGGTTTGAATACAAAAGGCACAATGAATACTTCAGTACAAGAAAAGTGAACCTTCTAAGAATTTGTGCTTTGAGCGGCCCCAGGGAGACCAGTATTAGATTCCGATACATCTGTGCAGGTTTACTGTATCCCTTGGAACGCCACATTGCCCATGAAACACAGAATTTACATTGGGATTGAACACAAATGGCACAATCCTGACTTAAGTACAGGAAGAGTGAATCTTCTTAGAGTTTGCGCTTTGAGCAGCTCCTGGGACACCAGTATTAGATTCGGACGTTCCAGTCCAGGTTTATTATTTCCCTTTCACCTTCTCATCGACCATGAAACACAGTAATAGCATCGGGTTTGAATACAAAAGGCACAATGCCCACTTAAGTACAGGAAAATTTAACCTTCTAAGAATTTGTGCTTTGAGCGGCTCCTGGGAGACCAGTATCAGATTCCGATGTACCAGTGCAAGTTTACTGTATTACTTGGACATTCACATTGGCCATGCAACACAGAAATTGCATCGGGATTGAATACAGAAAGCACAATGCCGACTTAAGTACACGAGGAGTGAATCCTCTAAGAGTTTGTGCTTTGAGCGGCTCCAGGGAGACCACTATTAGTTTCCGATGCGCCAGTGCACGTTTACTGAATCCCTTAGACCTTCACAATGACCATGAGACACAGACATTGCATCGGGATTGAATACAAAAGGCACAATGCCGACTTAAGTACAAGAAGAGTGAATCTTCTAGGAGTTTGTGCTTCAAGCGGTTCCTGGGAGACCAGTATTAGATTCCGATGCACCAGTGCAGGTTTACTGTACCCCTTGGTATTTGACATTGACCATGATACACAGAAATTGCATCGGAAATGAATACAAAAGGCACAATGCCGACTTAAGTACAAGAAAATTTAATCTTCTATGAGTTTGTGCTTTGAGCGTCTCCTGGGAGATCAGTATTAGATTCCGATGCACCATTGCAGTTTTGTTGTACCCATTGGATCTTCACATCTACCATGAAACTCAGACATTGGAACGGGATTGAATACAATATGCACAATGCTGGCATAAGTACAAGAATGGTCAATCTTCTAAGAGTTCGTGCTTTGAGGGGCTCCTGGGAGACCACTATTAGATTCCGATGCACCAGTCCAGGTTTATTGTATCCCTTGGACCTTCAAATTGACCTTGAAACACAGAAATTGCATCGGGAATGAATAAAAAGGCACAATGCTGACTGAAGTTTAAGAAGATTTGAATCTTCTTAGAGTTTGTGCTTTGAGCGTCTCCTGGGAATCCTGTATTAGATTCCGATGCACCAGTGTAGTTTTACTGTATCCCTTGGGCCTTCACACTGACCATGAAACATAGAAATTGCATCGGTATTGAATACAAAGAGCACAATGCCGACTTAAGTGCAAGAAGAGTGAATCTTCGAAGAGTTTGGCTTTGAGCAATTCCTGGAAGAACAGTATTAGACTCAGATGCGCCTGTGCAGGTTTACTACATCCCTTGGACCAGTACAGGTTTACTGTATTGCTTGGACTTTCACATTGACCATGACACACAGAAATTTCATAGGGATTGAATATAAAGGGCAGAATGCCACCTTAAGTAAAAGAAGAGTGAATCATCTAAGAGTTTGTGCTTAAAGCGGCTCCTGGGAGACCAGTATTAGATTCCGATTCACCAGTGCTGGCTTACTGTATCCCTTGGCCCTTCACATTGACCATGAAACACAGAAAGTGCATCAGGATTGAATACAAATGGTACAATGCCGTCTTAAGTACAAGAAGAGTGAATCTTCTAGGACTTTGTGATTTGAGCGGCTTCTGGGAGACCACGATTAGATTCCGATGCACCAGTGCTAGTTTACCGAATCCCGTGGACCTTCCCATTGACCATGATACCCGATATTGCATCGGGATTGAATACAAGGGGCACAATGCTAACTTAAGTGCAAGAAGACTGAATTTCCTAAGAGTTTGTACTTTGAGCGGCTCCTGGCAGACCAGTATTAGATTTCGATTCACCTGTGCAGGTTTACTCTAACCCTTGGACCTTCACATTGACCATGAAACACAGAAATCGCATCGGGATTAACTACAAACGGCACAAAGCTGACTTAAGTAAAAGAGGAGTGAATCTTCTAAGAGTTTGTGCTTTGAGCGTCTCCTGGGAGACCAGTATTAGATTCCGATGCACCAGTGCAGGTTTACCGCATCTCATGGACTTTCACACTCACCATGACACACAGAAATTGCATCTGGATTGAATACAAAGGGCACAATGCCGACATAAGTACAAGAAGGGTCATTCTTCTAAGAGTTTGCGCTTTGAGCGGCTCCTGGGAGACCACTATTTGATTCCGATTCACCAGTGCAGGTTAACAGTATCCCTTGGACCTTCACATTGACCTTGAAACCCGACACTGCATCGGGATTGAATACAAAGGGCACAATGCCGTTTCCAGTGCAAGAAGAGTGAATCTGCTAATAGTTTGAGCTTTGAGCGGCTCCTGGGAGAGCACTATTAGATTCCAATGGACCAATGCAGGTTTACTGTATCCCTTGGACCATCACATTGTCCATGAAACACAGAACTTGCATCGGGATTGAATACAAATGGCACAGTGCCGACTTAAGTACAAGAAGAGTTAATCTACTAAGAGTTTGTGGTTTGAGCGTCTCCTTGGAGACAAGTATTAGATTCCGATGCACCAGTACAGGTTTACCTAATCCCGTGGCCCTTCACATTGACCATGAAACCCGAAATTGTATCGGGAATGAATACAAATTGCACAATGCCGTTTTATGTGCAAGAAGGGTGAATCTCCTAATAGTTTGTGCTTTGAGCGGCTCCTGGGAGAGCAGTATTAGATTCCAATGCACCAGTGCATGTTTACTGCATCCCTTGGACCTTCACATTGACCATGAAACACAGAAATTGCATCGTGATTGAATGCAAATGGCACAATGCCGACTTAAGTACAAGAAGCGTTAATCTTCTGAGAGTTCGTGGTTTGAGCGTCTCCTTTTAGACCAGTATTAGATTCTGATGCATCAGTGCTGGTTTACTGTATTCCTTGGACCTTAACAGTTACCACGAACACAGAAACTGCATTGGGATTGAATACAAAAGGCACAATGCTGACTTAAGCACAAGAAGAGTGAACCTTCTAAGAATTTGTGTTTGAGCAGCTCCTGGGAGACCAGTATTAGATTCCGATGCACCTGTGCAGGTTTACAGCATCCCTTGGACCTACACATTGCCCATGTAACACAGAAATTGCATCGGGATTGATGCAAATGACACAATGCTGACTTAAGTACAAGAAGAGTGACTCTTCGAAGAATTTGTGCTTTGTGCGGCTCCTGGGAGACAATAATAGATTCTGATGCACTTGTGCAGGTTTACTGTATCCCTTGGAGCAAAGTCGCCGTGCGGTTAAAGGCGCTGCAGTCTGGAACCGCAAGACCGCTACGGTCGCAGGTTCGTATCCTGCCTCGTGCGGGGATGTGTGTGATGTCCTTAGGTTAGTTAGGTTTAACTAGTTCTAGGTTCTAGGGGACTAATGACCTCAGCAGTTGAGTCCCATAGTGCTCAGAGCCATTATTTTCACATTGTCCATGTGACACAGAAATTGCTTTGGGATTGAATACCAAAGGCACAATGGCGACTTAAGTACAACAAGATTGAATCATCTAAGAGTTTGTGCTTCAAGCGGCTCCTGGGAGACGAGTATTAAATTCTGATGCTCCACTGCAGGTTTACTGTACCCCTTGGACCTTCACATTGACCATGAAACACAGAAATTGCAACGGGATTGAATACAAAAGGCACAATGCCAGCGTAAGTACAAGAAGAGTGAATCTCCTAAGAGTTTGTGCTTTGAACGGCTCTTGGGACACCACTATTAGATTCCGATGCACCAGTCCAGGTTTATTGTAACCCTTGCCCTTCACATTGACCATGAATCACAGAAATTGCATCGGGATTGAATACAAAAGGCACAATGCCCACTAAAGTACAAGAAAAGTGAACCTTCTAAGAGGTTGTTCTTTGAGCTCTCCTGGTAGACCAGTATTAGATTCCGATGCAGCTGTGCAGGTTTATTGTATCCCTTGGACCGCTACATTACCCATGACACACTGAAATTGCATCGGGATTGAATACGAAAGTCACAGTGCCGCCTTAAGTAAATGAAGCGTGAATCTTCTAAGAGTTTGTGCATTGAGTGGCTGCCGGGAGACCAGTATCAGATTCCGATGTACCAGTGCACTTTTACTGTATTGCTTGGACTTTCACATTGACCATGACACACAGAAATTGCATCGGGATTGAATATAAAAGGCACAATGCCGACTTAATTAAAAGAAGAGTGAATCATCTATGAATCTGTGTCTTTAGCGGCTCCTGGGTGACCAGTATTTGATTCCGAATCACCTGTGCTGGCTTACTGTATCCCTTGGACCTTCACATAGACCATGAAACACGGAAATTGCATCGGGATTAAATACAAAATGTACAATGCCGACTTAAGTACCAGAAGAGTGAATCTTCTAAGACTTTGTGCTTTGAGCGGCTCCTGGGAGACCAGCATTAGAATCCGATGCACCAGTGTGGGTTTACTGAATCCCTTGGACCTTCACATTGACCATGAGACACAGAAATTGCGACCGGGATTGAATACAGAAGGCACAATGCCGACTTAAGTACAAGAAGAGTGAATCCTCTAAGAGTTTGAGCTTTGAGCGGCTCCTGGGAGACCACTATTAGATTCCGATCCACCGGTGCAGGTTTACTGAATCCAATGGGCCTTCAAATTCACCGTGAAACTGAGAAATTCCATCGGGATTGAATACAAAATGCGCAATGCCGACTTAAGTACAAGTAGAGTGAATCTTCTAAGAGTTTGCGCTTTGAGCGTCTCCTTTGGAGACCAGTATTAGATTCTGATGCATCAGTGCAGGTTTGCTCTATCCCTTGGACCTTCACATTGACCATGTAACACAGAAATTGTATTGGAATTGAATACCAAAGGCACAATGCCGACTTAAGTACAAGAAGAGTGAATCTTTTAAGAGCTTGTGCTTCAAGCGGTTCCTGGGAGACGAGTATTAGATTCCGATGCTCCAGTGCAGGTTTACTGTCCCCCTTGGACCTTGACATTGACCGTGAAACTCATAAATTCCATCGGGATTGGATACAAAAGGCACAATGCCGGCTTAAGTGCAAGAAGAGTGAATCATCTAAGAGTTTGAGCCTTGAACGGCTCCTAGAACACCACTATTATATTCCGAGGCACCAGTCCAGGTTTATTGTATCCCTTGGACCTTCACATTGACCATGAAACACAGAAAATGCATCGGGATTGAACACAAAAGGCACAGTGTTGACTTACGTAAAAGAAGCGTGAATCTTCTAAGAGTTTGTGCCTTGAGTGGCTCCTGGGAGACCAGTGACACATTCCGATGTACCAGTGCAGGTTTACTGTATTACTTGGACTTACTCATTGACCATGCCACACAGAAATTGCATCGGGAATGAATATAAAACGCAAAATGCCGTTTTAAGTAAAAGAAGAGTGAATCATCTACGAGTTTGTGTTTTGAGCGGCTCATGGGAGACCAGAATTCGATTCCGAATCACCAGTGCAGGCTTACTGTATCCCTTGGACCTTCAAATTGACCATGATACACAGAATTTGCATCGGGATTGAATACAAAATATATAATGCCGAATTAAGTACCAGAAGAGTGAATCACTCATATCTTTGTGCTTTGAGCGGATCCTGGGAGACCAGTATTAGATTCCGATGCACCAGTTTAGGTTTACTGAATCCCTAGGACCTTCACATTGACCATGAGACGCAGAAATTGCATCGGGATTGAATAGAGAAGGCACAATGACGACTGAAGTACAAGAAGAGTGTATCCTCTAAGGGTTTGTGCTTTGAGCGGCTCCTGGGAGACCACTATTAGATTCCGAAGCACCAGAGCAGGTTTACTGAATCCCATGGACCTTCAAATTGACCATGGAACCTCATATTGCATCGGGATTGAATACAAAGGGCACAATGCCGACTTAAGTGCAAGAAGAGTGAATCTCCTAAGAGTTTGTGCTTTGAGGGTCTCCTGGGAGAGCAGTATTAGATTCTGATGCACCAGTGCAGGTTTACTGTATCCCTTGGACCTTCACATTGATTATGAAACACGGAAATTGCATCGGCAATGAATAAAAAAGCGCAATGCCGACTTAAGTACAAGAAGAGTGAATCTTCTAGGAGTGTGTGTTTTGAGCGGCTCCTGGGAGCCCAGTATTATAATTCCGATGCACCAGTGCTGGTTTACTGTATCTCTTGGACCTTCATATTGACCATGAAACAAAGAAATTGCGTCGGGATTGAATACAAAAGGCGCAATGCCGACTTAATTACATGAAGAGTGAAACTTCTAAGAGTTTGTGCTTTGTGCGGCTCCAGGGAGACCAGTATTAGATTCCGATGCACCTGTTCAGGTTTACTGTCTCTCTAGGACATTCACAATGACCATGAGACACAGAAATATCATCGTAATTGAATACAAAAGGCACAATGCCGACTTAAGTACAAGAAGGGTTAATCTTCTAAGTGTGAGTCATTTGAGCGGCACCTGGGAGACCAGTCACAGATTCCGATGCACCAGTGCAGGTTTACTGAATCCCATGGACCTTCAAATTGACCATGAAACCCGAAATTGCATCGCGATTGAATACAAAGGGCACAATGCCGACTTAAGTGCAAGAAGAGTGAATCTCCTAAGAGTTTGAGATTTGAGCGGCTCCTGGGAGACCAGTTTTAGATTCCGATGCACCAGTGTTGGTTTACTGTATCCCTTGGACCTTCAAATTGACCATGAAACACCGAAATTGCGTCGGGATTGAATACAAAATGCGCAATGCCGACTTAAGTACAAGATGAGTGAATCCTGTAAGGGTTTGTGCTTCGAGGGGTTCCTGGGAGACCAGTATTAGATTCCGATGCACCAGTGCAGGTTTACTGCACCCCTTGGACCCTCACAGTGACCATGAAACACAGAAATATCATCGGGATTGAATACTAAGGCACAATGCCGAGTTAAGTACAAGAAGAGTGAATCTTCTATGAGTTTGTGGTCTGAGCGGCTCCTGGGAGACCACTTTTAGATTCCGATGAACCAGTGCAGATTTACTGTATCCCTTCGACCTTCACTTTTACCGTGAAACACAGAAATTTCATCGGGATTGATTACAAATGGCACAATGCCCACTTTAGTACAAGAAGAGCGAATCTTCTAAGAATTTGTGCTTTGAGCGTCTCCTGGGAGCCCAGTATTAGATTCCGATGCACCTGCGCAGGTTTACTGCATTCCTTGGACCATAACAGTTGCCATGAAACACAGAAACTGCATCGGGATAGAAAACAGAAGGCACAATGCCGACGTAAGTACGAGAAGAATGAATCTTCTAAAAGTTTGTGCTTTTGAGCGTCTTCTGGGAATCCTGTATTAGATTCCCATGCACCATTGCAATTTTACTGTATCCCTTGGACCTTCACATTGACCATGAAACACAGAAATTGCATTGGGATTGAATACCAAAGGCACAATCCCGACTTAAGTACAAGAAGGTAGAATCTTCTAGGAATTCGTGCTTATAGTGGCTCCTGGGACACCACTATTAGATTCCGATGAACCAGCCCAGGTTTATTGTATCCCTTGGACCTTCACATTGACCATGAAATGCAGAAATTGCATCGGGATTGAATTCCTAATGCACAATGCCGACTTAAGTACAAGAAGAGTGAATCTTCTAAGAGTTTGTGCTTTGAGCGGCTCCTACGAGACCATTATCAGATTCCGATGTACCAGTGTAGATTTGCTGTATTACTTGGACTATCACATTCACCATGACACACAGAAATTGCATCGGGATTGATTATAAATGGCACAATGCCGACTTAAGTAAAAGAAGAGTGAATCATCTAAGAGTTTGTGCTTTGAGCGGCTCCTACGAGACCAGTATTGGATTCCGATTCACCAGTGCAGGCTTACTGTATCCCTTGGACCTTCACATTGACCATGAAACACAGAAATTGCATCGGGATTGAATACAGAAGGCACAATGCCGACTCAAGTACAAGAAGAGTGAATCCTGTAAGATTTTGTGCTTTGAGCGCCTCCTGGGGGACCAGCGTTAGATTCCGACGCACCAGTGCCGATTTACTGATTCCCTTGGACCTTCACAATGACCATGAGTCACAGATATTGCATCGGGATTGAAGACAAATGGCTCCATG
This sequence comes from Schistocerca americana, assembly GCF_021461395.2. Classification (NCBI taxonomy): domain Eukaryota; kingdom Metazoa; phylum Arthropoda; class Insecta; order Orthoptera; family Acrididae; genus Schistocerca; species Schistocerca americana. The sequence continues at coordinate 145,952,184 of NC_060130.1, read as the reverse complement.
CCGCCTTAAGTACAAGAAGAGTGCATCTTCTAAGAGTTAGTCATTTGAGCGGCTCCTGGGAGACCACTATTAGATACCGATGCACCATCGCATGTTTACTGAATCCCGTGGTCCTTCACATTGACCATGACCCTCAAAATTGCATCGGGATTGAATACAAAGGGCACAATTCCAACATAAGTGCAAATAGACTGAATCTCTTAAGAGTTTGAGTTTTGAGTGGCTCCTGGGGGGGGGGGGGCAGTATTAGATTCCGATGCACCACTGCAGCTTAACTGTATCCCTCGGACCTTCACATTGACCATGAAACACTGAAATTGCATTGGGATAGAACACAAGAAGCGCAATGCCGACTTAAGTACAAGAAGAGTGAATCTTCTAAGTGTTTGTGCTTTGAGCGGCTCCAGGGAGACCAGTATTAGATTCCGATGCACCTGCGCAGGTTTACTGTATCTCTTAGACCTTCATATTGACCATGAAACACAGAAATGTCATCGGGCTCGAATACCAAAGGCACAATGCCGACTTTAGTACAAAAAGAGTGAATCTTCTAAGTTTTTGTGCTTCGAGGGGCTCCTGGGAGACCAGAATTTGATTCCGATGCACCAGTGCTGGTTTACTGTATCCCTTGGACCTTCAAATTGACCATGAAACACCGAAATTGCGTCGGGATTGAATACAAAATGCGCAATGCCGACTTAAGTACAAGATGAGTGAATCCTGTAAGGGTTTGTGCTTCGAGGGGTTCCTGGGAGACCAGTATTAGATTCCGATGCACCAGTGCAGGTTTACTGCACCCCTTGGACCCTCACAGTGACCATGAAACACAGAAATATCATCGGGATTGAATACTAAGGCACAATGCCGAGTTAAGTACAAGAAGAGTGAATCTTCTATGAGTTTGTGGTCTGAGCGGCTCCTGGGAGACCACTTTTAGATTCCGATGAACCAGTGCAGATTTACTGTATCCCTTCGACCTTCACTTTTACCGTGAAACACAGAAATTTCATCGGGATTGATTACAAATGGCACAATGCCCACTTTAGTACAAGAAGAGCGAATCTTCTAAGAATTTGTGCTTTGAGCGTCTCCTGGGAGCCCAGTATTAGATTCCGATGCACCTGCGCAGGTTTACTGCATTCCTTGGACCATAACAGTTGCCATGAAACACAGAAACTGCATCGGGATAGAAAACAGAAGGCACAATGCCGACGTAAGTACGAGAAGAATGAATCTTCTAAAAGTTTGTGCTTTTGAGCGTCTTCTGGGAATCCTGTATTAGATTCCGATGCACCATTGCAATTTTACTGTATCCCTTGGACCTTCACATTGACCATGAAACACAGAAATTGCATTGGGATTGAATACCAAAGGCACAATCCCGACTTAAGCACAAGAAGGTAGAATCTTCTAGGAATTCGTGCTTATAGTGGCTCCTGGGACACCACTATTAGATTCCGATGAACCAGCCCAGGTTTATTGTATCCCTTGGACCTTCACATTGACCATGAAATGCAGAAATTGCATCGGGATTGAATTCCTAAAGCACAATGCCGACTTAAGTACAAGAAGAGTGAATCTTCTAAGAGTTTGTGCTTTGAGCGGCTCCTACGAGACCATTATCAGATTCCGATGTACCAGTGTAGATTTGCTGTATTACTTGGACTATCACATTCACCATGACACACAGAAATTGCATCGGGATTGATTATAAATGGCACAATGCCGACTTAAGTAAAAGAAGAGTGAATCATCTAAGAGTTTGTGCTTTGAGCGGCTCCTACGAGACCAGTATTGGATTCCGATTCACCAGTGCAGGCTTACTGTATCCCTTGGACCTTCACATTGACCATGAAACACAGAAATTGCATCGGGATTGAATACAGAAGGCACAATGCCGACTCAAGTACAAGAAGAGTGAATCCTGTAAGATTTTGTGCTTTGAGCGCCTCCTGGGGGACCAGCGTTAGATTCCGACGCACCAGTGCCGATTTACTGATTCCCTTGGACCTTCACAATGACCATGAGTCACAGATATTGCATCGGGATTGAAGACAAATGGCTCCATGCCGCCTTAAGTACAAGAAGAGTGCATCTTCTAAGAGTTAGTCATTTGAGCGGCTCCTGGGTGACCAGTATTAGATACCGATGCACCATCGCATGTTTACTGAATCCCGTGGTCCTTCACATTGACCATGACCCTCAAAATTGCATCGGGATTGAATACAAAGGGCACAATTCCAACATAAGTGCAAATAGACTGAATCTCTTAAGAGTTTGAGTTTTGAGTGGCTCCTGGGGGGGGGGGGGGGGGCAGTATTAGATTCCGATGCACCACTGCAGCTTAACTGTATCCCTCGGACCTTCACATTGACCATGAAACACTGAAATTGCATTGGGATAGAACACAAGAAGCGCAATGCCGACTTAAGTACAAGAAGAGTGAATCTTCTAAGTGTTTGTGCTTTGAGCGGCTCCAGGGAGACCAGTATTAGATTCCGATGCACCTGCGCAGGTTTACTGTATCTCTTAGACCTTCATATTGACCATGAAACACAGAAATGTCATCGGGCTCGAATACCAAAGGCACAATGCCGACTTTAGTACAAAAAGAGTGAATCTTCTAAGTTTTTGTGCTTCGAGGGGCTCCTGGGAGACCAGAATTTGATTCCGATGCACCAGTGCTGGTTTATTGTATCCCTTGGACGTTCAAATTGACCATGAAACACCGAAATTGCGTCGGGATTGAATACAAAATGCGCAATGCCGACTTAAGTACAAGATGAGTGAATCCTGTAAGGGTTTGTGCTTCGAGGGGTTCCTGGGAGACCAGTATTAGATTCCGATGCACCAGTGCAGGTTTACTGCACCCCTTGGACCCTCACAGTGACCATGAAACACAGAAATATCATCGGGATTGAATACTAAGGCACAATGCCGAGTTAAGTACAAGAAGAGTGAATCTTCTATGAGTTTGTGGTCTGAGCGGCTCCTGGGAGACCACTTTTAGATTCCGATGAACCAGTGCAGATTTACTGTATCCCTTCGACCTTCACTTTTACCGTGAAACACAGAAATGTCATCGGGATTGATTACAAATGGCACAATGCCCACTTTAGTACAAGAAGAGCGAATCTTCTAAGAATTTGTGCTTTGAGCGTCTCCTGGGAGCCCAGTATTAGATTCCGATGCACCTGCGCAGGTTTACTGCATTCATTGGACCATAACAGTTGCCATGAAACACAGAAACTGCATCGGGATAGAAAACAGAAGGCACAATGCCGACGTAAGTACGAGAAGAATGAATCTTCTAAAAGTTTGTGCTTTTGAGCGTCTTCTGGGAATCCTGTATTAGATTCCGATGCACCATTGCAATTTTACTGTATCCCTCGGACCTTCACATTGACCATGAAACACAGAAATTGCATTGGAATTGAATACCAAAGGCACAATCCCGACTTAAGTACAAGGAGGTAGAATCTTCTAGGAATTCGTGCTTATAGTGGCTCCTGGGACACCACTATTAGATTCCGATGAACCAGCCCAGGTTTATTGTATCCCTTGGACCTTCACATTGACCATGAAATGCAGAAATTGCATCGGGATTGAATTCCTAAAGCACAATGCCGACTTAAGTACAAGAAGAGTGAATCTTCTAAGAGTTTGTGCTTTGAGCGGCTCCTACGAGACCATTATCAGATACCGATGTACCAGTGTAGATTTGCTGTATTACTTGGACTATCACATTCACCATGACACACAGAAATTGCATCGGGATTGATTATAAATGGCACAATGCCGACTTAAGTAAAAGAAGAGTGAATCATCTAAGAGTTTGTGCTTTGAGCGGCTCCTACGAGACCAGTATTGGATTCCGATTCACCAGTGCAGGCTTACTGTATTCCTTGGACCTTCACATTGACCATGAAACACAGAAATTGCATCGGGATTGAATACAGAAGGCACAATGCCGACTCAAGTACAAGAAGAGTGAATCCTGTAAGATTTTGTGCTTTGAGCGCCTCCTGGGGGACCAGCGTTAGATTCCGACGCACCAGTGCCGATTTACTGATTCCCTTGGACCTTCACAATGACCATGAGTCACAGATATTGCATCGGGATTGAAGACAAATGGCTCCATGCCGCCTTAAGTACAAGAAGAGTGCATCTTCTAAGAGTTAGTCATTTGAGCGGCTCCTGGGAGACCAGTATTAGATACCGATGCACCATCGCATGTTTACTGAATCCCGTGGTCCTTCACATTGACCATGACGCTCAAAATTGCATCGGGATTGAATACAAAGGGCACAATTCCAACATAAGTGCAAATAGACTGAATCTCCTAAGAGTTTGAGTTTTGAGTGGCTCCTGGGGGGGGGGGGGGGGCAGTATTAGATTCCGATGCACCACTGCAGCTTAACTGTATCCCTCGGACCTTCACATTGACCATGAAACACTGAAATTGCATTGGGATAGAACACAAGAAGCGCAATGCCGACTTAAGTACAAGAAGAGTGAATCTTCTAAGTGTTTGTGCTTTGAGCGGCTCCAGGGAGACCAGAATTAGATTCCGATGCACCTGCGCAGGTTTACTGTATCTCTTAGACCTTCATATTGACCATGAAACACAGAAATGTCATCGGGCTCGAATACCAAAGGCACAATGCCGACTTTAGTACAAAAAGAGTGAATCTTCTAAGTTTTTGTGCTTCGAGGGGCTCCTGGGAGACCAGAATTTGATTCCGATGCACCTGTGCAGGTTTACTGTATCCCTTGGACCTTCACATTGACCATGAAACACAGAAATTGCATCGGGATTGAATCCCAAAAGCACAATGCCGACTTAAGTACAAGAAGAGTGATACTTGTAAGTGTTTGTGCTACGAGTGGCTCCTGGGAGATTAGTATTAGAATCCGATACACCAGTGCAGGTTAACTGTATCCCTTGGAATTTCACATTTACCATGAAACACTGAAATTGCATCGGGATTGAATACAAAAGGCACAATGCCGCCTTCGGTACAAGAAGAGTTAAACTTTTAAGAATTTGTGTTTGGGCGGCTCCTGGGAGCCCAGTATTAGATTCCGATGCACCTGTGCAGTTTTACTGTATCCCTTGCACCTTCGCATTGACCATGAAACACAGGAATTGCATCGGGATTGAATACATAAGGCACAATGCAGACTTAAGTACAGGAAGATTGATTCTTCTAAGAGTTTGTGCTTTTGAGCGGCTCCTGCGAGACTAGTATTAGATTCCGATGCACCTGTGCAGGTTTACTGTATCCCTTGGACCTTCACTTTGCTCATGTAACACAGAAATTGGATCGGGATTGAATACTAATGACACAATGCCGACTTAAGTACAAGAAGAGTGAAACTTCTAAGAATTTGTGCTTTGAGAGTCGCCTGGGAGACCAGTATTAGATTCCGATGCTCCAGTGCAGGTTTACTGTAACCTATGGACCTTCATGTTGACCATGAAACACAATAATTGCATCAGGATTGAATACAAAAGGCACAATGCCGACATAAGTACAAGAAGAGTGAATCTTCTAAGAGTTTGCGATTTGAGTGGCTCCTGGGAGACCACTATTATATTCCGATGAGCCAGGGCAGGCTTACTGTATCCCTTGGACCTTCACTTTGAAAATGATGCCCAGAAATAGCATCGGGATTGAATACAAATGGCACAATGCCGACTTAAGTACAAGAAGATTTAATCTTCTAAGAGTTTGTGTTTTGAGAGGTTCCTTGGAGACCAGTATTAGATTTTGATGCATCAGTGCAGGTTTACAGTATCCCTTGGACCTTCACATTGACCATCAAACACAGAAATAGCATCGGGATCGTATACAAAAGGCATAATGCCGACTTAAGTACAAGAAGTGTGAATCTTCTAAGAATTTGTGGTGTGAGCGTCTCCTGGGAGACCAGTATTAGCTTCTAGTGCACCACTGCAGGATAACATTATCCCTTGGACTCTCACATTGACCATGAAACACAGATTTTGCATCGGGATTGAATACAAAAGGCACAATGATGACTTACGTTCCAGAAGGGTCAATCTTCTTAGAGTTTGTGATATGAGCGGCACCTGGGAGACCAGTATAAGATTCCAATGCACCAGTCTAGGTTTATTGTATCCCTTGGATCTTCGCATTGACCATGAAACACAGGAATTGCATCGGGACTGAATACTAAATGCACACTGCCGACTTAAGTACTAGAAGAGTTAATCTTCTAAGAGTTTGTGCTTTGAGCGGCTTCTGGGAGACCACTATTAGATTCCGATGCACCAGTGCAGGTTAACTGAATCCCTTGGACTTTCACATTGATCATGAAACACAGAAATTGCATCGGGATTGAATACTAAAGGCACAATGCCCACTTAAGTACGAGAAGAGTGAACCTTCAAAGAATTTGTGCTTTGAGCGGCTCCTGGGAGACCACTATTAGATTCCGATGCAGCTGTGCAGGTTTACTGCATCCCTTGGACCGCCATATTGCCCATGAAACTCAGAAATGGCATCGGGATTGAACACAAATAGCTAAATGCCGACTTAAGAACAAGAAGAGTGAAACTTCTAAGAGTTTACGCTTTGGGCAGCTTCTGGGAGAACAGTATTAAATTCCGATGCACCTGTGCAGGTTAACTGTATCCCTTGGACCCTCACATTGACCATTAAACACAGAAATTGCATCGGGAATGAATACAAAAGGCACAATGCCTTCTTAAGTACTAGAAGAGTGAATCTTCTAAGAGATTGTGGTTTGAGCGGCTCATGAGAGGCCACTATTATTTTCCGATGCACCAGTCCAGGTTTATTGTATCAATTGGACCTTCACATTGAACATGAAACAGAGAGAATGCATCGGGTATGAATACAAAAGGCACAATGCCGACTTAATTACAAGAAGATTGATTCTTCTAAGAGTTTGTGTTTTGAGCGTCTCCTGGGAGTCCGGTATTAGATTCCGATGCACCAGTGCAGGTTAACTGTATACCTTGGAACTTCACATTGACCATGAAACACAGAAATTGCATCAGGAATGAATACAAAAGGCAATATGCCGGCTTAAGTACAAGAAGAGTGAATCTTCTAAGAGTTTGTGTTTTGAGAGGCTCCTTGGAGACCACTATTAGATTCCGATGCAACAGTTCAGGATTATTGTTTCCCTTTGACCTTGACATTGACCATGAAACACAGAAACTGCATTGGGATTGAATACAAAATGCTCCATGCCGACTTAAGTACAAGAAGTTTGAAACTTCTTAGACTTAGTAATTTGAGCGGCTCCTGGAAGACAAGTATTGGATTACGATGTGCCAGTGCGGGTTTACTGAATCCAGTGAACCTTCACATTGACCATGAAACCCGAAATTGCATCGGAATTGATTACAAATAGCACAATGCCGACTTAAGTGCAAGAAGAGTGAATCTCCTAAGAGTTTGTGCTTTGAGTGAATCCTGGGAGAGCAGTTTCAGATTCCGATGCACCAGTGCGGGTTTACTGTATCCCTTTGACCTTCACATTGACCAAGAAACACAGAAATTGCATAGGGATTGAATACAAAAGGCGCAATGCCGACTTAAATACAAGAAGAGTGAATCTTCTAAGTGTTAGTGCTTTGAGCGGCTCCTGGGAGACCAGTATTAGATTCCGATGCACCTGTGCAGGCTTACTGTATCTCTTGGACTTTCATATTGACCATGAAACATAGAAATCGCATCGGGATTAAAAACCAAAGGCACAATGCCGACTGAAGTACAACAAGAGTGACACTTCTAAGTGCTTGTGCTTCGAGGGGCTCCTGGGAGACCAGTATTAGATTCTGATGCACCCATGCAGGCTTACTGTACCCCTTGGACCTTCAAATGGACCATGAAACACAGATGTTGCATCGTGATTGAATACAAAAATCACAATGCTGACTTAAGTACAAGAAGATTGAATCTTCTAAGAGTTTGTGCATTGAGCTGCTCCTGGGCGACCAGTATTAGATTCCGAAGCACCAGTGCAGGTTAACTGTATCCCTTGGACTTTCATATGGACCATGAAACACAGACATTGCATCGGGATTGAATACAAAATTCACAATGCCTACTTAAGTACTACAAGAGTCAATCTTCTAAAAGTTTGTGCTTTGAGCGGCTCCTGTGAGACCAGTGTCAGATTCTGATACACCTGTGCAGGTTTACTGTATCCCTTGGACCTTCACATTGACCAAGAAACACAGAAATTGCATCGGGATTGAATACAAAAGGCACAATGCCAACTCATGTACAAGAAGAATGAATCTTCCGAAGACTTTGTGCATTGAGCGTCTCCTGGGAGTCCTGTATTAGATTCCGATGCACCAGTGCAGTTTTACTGTATCCTTTGGAGCCTCACATTGACCATGATACACGGAAATTGCATAGGGATTGAATACAAAAGGCACAATGCCGACTTAAGTACAAGAAGATTGAATCTTCTTAGGGTTTGTGCTTTGAGCGGCGGCTGGGAGACCAGTATTAGACTCCGATGCATAAGTGCAGGTTAACTGTATCAATTAGACTTCTGAATTGACTATGAAAATCAGAAATTGCATCGGGATTTACTACAAAAGGCACAATGGCCACTTAAGTACAAGAAGAGTGAACCTTCAAAGTATTTGAGCCTTGTGCGGCTCCTGGGAGACCAGTATTAGAATCCGATGCAGCTGTGCAGGTTTACTGTATCCCTTGGACCGCCACATGCCCATGAAACACAGAAATTGCGTCGGGATTGAACACAAATGGCTCTAAGCCGACTTAAGTACAAGAAGAGTGAATCTTCTAAGAGTTTACACTTTGAGCGGCTTCTGGGAGACCAGTATTAGATTCCGATGCACCAGTGCAGGTTTACTGTATCCCTTGGACCTTCACATTTACCGTGAAACACAGATATTGCATCGGGATTGAATACAAATTGCACAATGCCGACATAAGTACAAGAGGAGTTAATCTTCTAAGAATTTGTGCTTTGAGCGTCTCCTAGGAGACCAGTATTAGATTCCGATGCACCAGTGCAGGTTTACTGCATGCCTTGGACTTTCACAGTCACCATGACATATTCAATTAGCATCAGTATTGAATACAAAAGGCACAATGCTGACTTAAATACAAGAAGAGTGAATCTTGTAAGAATTTGTGGTTTGAGCGGCCTCTGGGTGACCAGTATTAGATTCCGATGCACAAATGCAGGTTTACTGTATCCCATGGACCTTCATGTTGACCATGACACACAAAAATTGCATTCGGATTGAATACAAAAAGCACAATGCCGACATAAGTACAAGAAGAGTGAATCTTCTAAGATTTCGTGATATGAGTGGCTCCTGGGAGACCAGTATTACATTCCGATGCGCCAGTGCAGGTTTACTGTATTTCTTGGACCTTCACATTGACCATGAAAAACAGATAATGCATCGGGATTGAATACAAAAGGCACAATGCCGACTTAAGTACTAGAAGATTTAATCTTATAAGAGTTTGTGTTTTGAGCGTCTCCTTGGAAACCAGTATTAGATTCTGATGTATCAGTGCATGTTTACTGTATCCTTGGACCTTCACATTGACGATGAAACACAGAAATGGCATCGGGATTGAATACAAAAGGCACAATGCCGACTTAAGTACAAGAAGAGTAAATCTTCTAAGAGTTAGTGCTCTGAGCGTCACCTGAGAGAGCAGTAGTAGATTCCGATGCACCAGTGCAGACTTAATGTATCCCTTGTACCTTCACATTTACCGTGAAACACAGAAATTGCATCGGGATTGAATACAAATGGGACAATGCCGACATAAGTACAGGAAGAGTGAATCTTCCAAGAATTTGTGCTTTGAGCGTCTCCTGGGAGACCAGTATTTGATTCCGATGCACAAATGCAAGTTTACTGTTTCCTATGGACCTTCATGTTGACCACGAAACACAGAAATTGCACCCGGTTTGAATACAAAAGGCACAATGCCGACATAAGTACAAGAAGAGTGAATCTTCTAAGAGTTTGTGATTTGAGTGGCTACTGGGAGACCAGTATTAGATTCCGATGCGCCAGTGCACACTTACTGTATCCCTTGGACCTTACCATTGACCATGAAACACAGAAATTGCATCGGAATAGAATACAAAAGGCACAATGCTGACTTAAGTACAAGAAGAGTTAATCTTCTAAGATTTGTGTTTGAGCGGCTCCTGGGAGACCAGTATTAGATTCTCATGCACCTGTGCAGGTTTACCGTATCCCTTGGACCGTCACATTGACCATGAAACACAGAGATAGCATCGGGATCGAAAACTAAAGGCATAATGCCGACTTAAGTACAAGAAGTCTGAATCTTCTAAGAATTTGTGATTTGAGCGACTCCTGGGAGACCAGTATCAGCCTCCGATGCACCACTGCAGGTTTTCGTTATCCCTTGGACTCTCGCATTGACCACGAAACACAGGAATTGCATCGGGACTGTATACAAGAGGCACTGTGAATCTTCTAAGAGTTTGTGCTTTGAGCGGCTCCTGGGGGACCAGTATTAGATTGCGATGCACCAGTGCAGATTTACTGTATCCCTTGGACTTTCACATTGACCACTAGACACAGAAATTGCATCGGGATTGAATATAAAAAGCACAATGCCGTCATAAGTGAAAGAAATGTAAATCATCTAAGAGTTTGTGCATTGAGCATCTCCTGGAAGTCCTGTATTAGATTCCGATGCACCAGTGCAGATTTACTGTATCCTATGGAGCTTCACATTGACCATGATACACAGAAATTGCATAGGGTTTGAGTACAAAAGGCACAATGCCCACTTAAGTGTTAGTAGAGTGAACCTTCAAAGAATTTGTGCTTTGAGCGGCTCCTGGGAGACCAGTATTAGATTCCGTTGCAGCTGTGAAGGTTTACTGTATCCCTTGGACCGCCACATGCCCATGAATCACAGAAACTGCGTCGGGATTGAACACAAATGGCACAATGCCGATTTAAGTACAAGAAGAGTGAGTCTTCTAAGAGTTTGCACTTTGAGCGGCTCCTGGGAGACCAGTATTAGATTCCGATGCACCAGTGCATATTTACTGTATCCCTTGGACCTTCACATTTACTGTGAAACACAGAAATTGCATTGGGATTGAATACAAATGGCACAATCCCGACATAAGTACAAGAAGAGTGAATCTTCTAAGAATTAGTGCTTTGAGAGTCTCCTGGGAGACCAGTATTAGATTCCGGGCACCAGTGCAGGTTTACTGCATCCCTTGGACTTTCACAGTCACCATGACACATTCAAATAGCATCAGGATTGAATCCAAAAGGTACAATTCCGACTTAAATACAAGAAAGGTGAATCTTGTAAGAATTTGTGGTTTGAGCGGCTTCTGGATGACCAGTATTAGAATCCGAAGCACAAATGCTGGTTTACTGTATCCCATGGACCTTCATGTTGACCATGAAACACAGAAATTGCATCTGGATTGAATACAAAAGGCACAATGCCGACTTAAGTACAAGAAGAGTGAATCTTCTGAGATTCCGTGATTTGAGTGGCTCCTGGGAGGCCACTATTTGACTCCGATGCATCTGTTCAGGTTTTCTGTATTCCTTGGACCTTAACAGTTACCATGAAACACAGAAACAGCATCGGGATTGAATTCAAAAGGCACAATGCCGACTTCAGTTCAAGTAGAGTGAATCTTCTATGAGTTTGGGCATTGAGCGTCTCCTGGGAGACCAGTATTAGTGTCAGGTGCACCAGTGCAGGTTTACATTATCCCATGGACATTCACATTGACCATGAAATACAGAAATTGCTTTGGGATTGAATTCAAACGGCACAATGCCGACTTAAGTACAAGAAGAGTGAATCTTCTAAGGATTTGTGTTTGAGCGGCTCCTGGGAGACCAGCATTAGATTCCGATGCACCTGTGCTGGTTTACTGTATCCTTTGGACCTTCTCATTGAACATGAAACACAGAAATTGCATCGGGAATGAATAAAAAATGCACAATGCCGACTTAATTACAAGAAGAATGATTCTTCTAAGAGTTTGTGCTTTAAGCGTCTCCTGGGAGACCAGTATTAGATTCCGATGCACCAGTGCAGCTTTACTGTATCCCTTAGATCTTCACATTGGACATGAAAAACAGAAATTGCATTGGGATTGAATACAAAAAGCACAATGCCGATATATGTACAAGAAGATTGAATCTTGTAAGTGTTTGTGCTTTGAGCTGCGGCTGGGAGACCAATATTAGATTCCGATGCACCAGTGCAGGTTAACTGTATACCTTGGACTTTCACATTGATCATGAAACACAGAAATTGCATCTGGATTGAACACAAAAGGCACAATGCCGACTTAAGTACAAGAAGAGTCAATCTTCTAAGATATTGAGCTTTGAGCGTCCCCTTGGAGACCAGTATTAGATTTTGGTGCACCAGTGCAGGTTTACTGTATCCCTTGGACCTTCACATTGAGCATGAAACACAGAAATTGCATCGGGATTTAATACAAAAGGCACAATGCCGGCTTAAGTAAAAGAAGTGTGAATCTTCTGAGTGTTTATGCTTTGAGCGGCTCCTGGGAGGCCAGTATTAGATTCCGATTCAACTGTGCAGGTTTACTCTATCCCTTGGACCTTCACATTGACCATGAAACACAGAAATTGCATCGGGATGGAATACCAAAGGCACAATGCCGACTTAAGTACAAGAAGAGTGAATCTTCGAAGATTTTGTGCTTTGAGCGTCTCCTGGGAGACCAGAATTAAATTCCGATGGACCAGTTCAGGTTTACGCAATCTCTTGGACTTTCACAGTCACCATGACCCATAGAAATTGCATCAGGATTGAATACAAATCTCACAATGCCGACTTCAGTACAAGAAGAGTCAATCTTCTAAATGTTTGTGCTTTGAGCGTCCTCTGGGAGACCAGTATTAGATTCCGATGCACCTGTGCAGGTTTACTGTATCCCTTGTACCGTCACATTGACCATGAAACACTGAAATTGCAACGGGATTGAATACCAAAGGAACAATGCCGACATAAGTACAAGAAGAGTGAATCTTCTAAGTGTTTGTGTTTCGAGCAGCTCCTGGGAGACCAGTATTAGATTCCGATGCACCAGTGCAGGTTTACTGTATCCCTTGGACCTTCACATAGACCATAAAACACAGAAAATGCATCGGGATTAAATAAAAAAAGCACAATGCCGACAGAGCATCGAGTGACATTATACTGAGTGCACTATCCGAAAATTACCTCGAGCAATTAAACAGAGAACCGACTCGTGGACATAACATATTGGACCTACTGATAACAAACAGACCCGAACTTTTCGAATCTGTATGTACAGAACAGGGAATCAGTGATCATAAGGCCGTTGCAGCATCCCTGAATATGGAAGTTAATAGGAATATAAAAAAAGGGAGGAAGGTTTATCTGTTTAGCAAGAGTAATAGAAGGCAGATTTCAGACTACCTAACAGATCAAAACGAAAATTTCTGTTCCGACACTGACAATGTTGAGTGTTTATGGAAAAAGTTCAAGGCAATCGTAAAATGCGTTTTAGACAGGTACGTGCCGAGTAAAACTGTGAGGGACGGGAAAAACCCACCGTGGTACAACAACAAAGTTAGGAAACTACTGCGAAAGCAAAGAGAGCTCCACTCCAAGTTTAAACGCAGCCAAAACCTCTCAGACAAACAGAAGCTAAACGATGTCAAAGTTAGCGTAAGGAGGGCTATGCGTGAAGCGTTCATTGAATTCGAAAGTAAAATTCTATGTACCGACTTGACAGAAAATCCTAGGAAGTTCTGGTCTTACGTTAAATCAGTAAGTGGCTCGAAACAGCATATCCAGACACTACGGGATGATGATGGCATTGAAACAGAGGATGACACGCGTAAAGCTGAAATACTAAACACCTTTTTCCAAAGCTGTTTCACAGAGGAAGACCGCACTGCAGTTCCTTCTCTAAATCCTCGCACAAACGAAAAAATGGCTGACATCGAAATAAGTGTCCAAGGAATAGAAAAGCAACTGGAATCACTCAATAGAGGAAAGTCCACTGGACCTGACGGGATACCAATTCGATTCTACACAGAGTACGCGAAAGAACTTGCCCCCCTTCTAACAGCCGTGTACCGCAAGTCTCTAGAGGAACGGAGGGTTCCAAATGATTGGAAAAGAGCACAGATAGTCCCAGTCTTCAAGAAGGGTCGTCGAGCAGATGCGCAAAACTATAGACCTATATCTCTTACGTCGATCTCTTGTAGAATTTTAGAACATGTTTTTTGCTCGCGTATCATGTCATTTCTGGAAACCCAGAATCTACTATGTAGGAATCAACATGGATTCCGGAAACAGCGATCGTGTGAGACCCAACTCACCTTATTTGTTCATGAGACCCAGAAAATATTAGATACAGGCTCCCAGGTAGATGCTATTTTTCTTGACTTCCGGAGGGCGTTCGATACAGTTCCGCACTGTCGCCTGATAAACAAAGTAAGAGCCTACGGAATATCAGACCAGCTGTGTGGCTGGATTGAAGAGTTTTTAGCAAACAGAACACAGCATGTTGTTATCAATGGAGAGACGTCTACAGACGTTAAAGTAACCTCTGGCGTGCCACATGGGAGTGTTATGGGACCATTGCTTTTCACAATATATATAAATGACTTAGTAGATAGTGTCGGAAGTTCCATGCGGCTTTTCGCGGATGATGCTGTAGTATACAGAGAAGTTGCTGCATTAGAAAATTGTAGCGAAATACAGGAAGATCTGCAGCGGATAGGCACTTGGTGCAGGGAGTGGCAACTGACCCTTAACATAGACAAATGTAATGTATTGCGAATACATAGAAAGAAGGATCCTTTATTGTATGATTATATGATAGCGGAACAAACACTGGTAGCAGTTACTTCTGTAAAATATCTGGGAGTATGCGTACGGAACGATTTGAAGTGGAATGATCATATAAAATTAATTGTTGGTAAGGCGGGTACCAGGTTGAGATTCATTGGGAGAGTGCTTAGAAAATGTAGTCCATCAACAAAGGAAGTGGCTTACAAAACACTCGTTCGCCCTATACTTGAGTATTGCTCATCAGTGTGGGATCCGTACCAGGTCGGGTTGACGGAGGAGATAGAGAAGATCCAAAGAAGAGCGGCGCGTTTCGTCACAGGGTTATTTGGTAACCGTGATAGCGTTACGGAGATGTTTAACAAACTCAAGTGGCAGACTCTGCAAGAGAGGCGCTCTGCATCGCGGTGTAGCTTGCTCGCCAGGTTTCGAGAGGGTGCGTTTCTGGATGAGGTATCGAATATATTGCTTCCCCCTACTTATACTTCCCGAGGAGATCACGAATGTAAAATTAGAGAGATTAGAGCGCGCACGGAGGCTTTCAGACAGTCGTTCTTCCCGCGAACCATACGCGACTGGAACAGGAAAGGGAGGTAATGACAGTGGCACGTAAAGTGCCCTCCACCACACACCGTTGGGTGGCTTGCGGAGTATCAATGTAGATGTAGATGTAGATATGTACAAGAAGAGAGAATCTTCTAAGAGTTTGTGCTTTGGGAGGCTCCTTTGAGACCAGTATTATTCCGATCCACCAGTGGAGGTTTGCTGTATCCCTTGGACCTTCACATTGACCATGAAATACAGAAATATCATCGGGATTGAATACAAAATGTACAATGCCTACTTAAGTGCAAGAAGAATGAATTTTCTAAGAGATTGTGCTCTGAGCGGCTCCTGGGAGACCAGTAGTAGATTCCGATGCACCAGTGCAGTTTTACTGTATCCCTTGGACCATCACATTGAGCATCAAACACAGAAATTGCTTCGGGATGGAATACCAAGAGCACAATGCCGACATAAGTACAAGAAGAATGAATCTTCTAAGAGTTTGTGTTCTGAGCGGCCCCTGGGAGGGATTCCGATGAACCAGTGCAGATTTACTGTATCCCTTGGACCTTCACATTTACCATGAATCACAGAAATAGCATCGGGATAGAATACAAAAGGCACAATGAGTACTTAAGTACAAGAAGGGTGAATCTTCGAAGATTTTGTGCTTTGAGCGTCTCCTGGGAGACCACAATTAGTTTCCGATGGACCAGTTCAGGTTTACGCAATCCCTTGGACTTTCACAGTCACCATGACTCGTAGAAATTGCATCAGGATTGAATACAAAACTCACAATGCCGACTTAAGTACAAGAAGAGTTAATCTTCTAAAAGTGTGTGCTTTGAGCGTTCTCTGGGAGACCAGCATTACATTCCGATGCACAAATGCAGGTTCACTGTATCCCATGGACCTTCATGTTGACCACGAAACATAGAAATTGCATCCGGATAGAATACAAAAGGCACAATCCCGACTTATGTACTACAAGAGTGAATCTTCTAAGAGTTGGTGATTTGAGTGGCACCTGGGAAACTAGTATTAGATCACGATGCACCAGTGCAGGTTTATTGTATCTCCTGGCCTTCACATTGACCATGAAACACAGAAGTTGCATCCGGATTGAAAACAAAAGGCGCAATGCCGAATAATGTACTAGAAGAGTTAATCTTCTAAGAGTTCGTGCTTTGGGCGTCTCCTTGGAGACCAGTATTAGATTCTGATGCACCAGTGCCGGTTTGCTGTATCCCTTGGACCTTCACATTGACCATGAAACACAGAAATTGCACCGGGATTGAATTCAAAAGGCACAATGCCGACTTAAGTACAAGAAGAGTGAATCTTCTAAGAATTTGTGCTTTGAGCGTCTCCTGGGAGACCAGGATTAGATTCCGATGCATCTGTTCAGGTTTACTCAATCATTTGGACTTTCACAGTCACCATGAATCATAGAAATTGCATCAGGATTAAATACAAAAGGCACAATGCAGACTTAAGTACAAGGAAAGTGAATCTCCTAAATGATTGTGCTTTGAGCGGCATCTGGGAGACCAGTATTAGCTTCCAATGCACAAATGCAGGTTTACTGTATCCCATGGACCTTAATGCTGACCATGAAACACAGAAATTGCATTCGGATTGAATACAAAAGGCACAATGCCCACTTAAGTAAAAGAAGAGTTAATCTTCTAAGACATCGTGACTTGGGCGTCTCCTTGGAGACCAGTATATGATTCCGATGCACCTGTGGAGATTTACTGTATTCCTTGGACCTTAACAGTTAACATGAAACACAGAAACATCATCGGGATTGAATACAAAAGGCACGTTGCCGTATTGAGTACAAGTAGAGTGTATCTCTTAAGAGTTTGTGCTTTGAGCGTCTCCTGGGAGACCAGAATTAGTTTCCGATGCGCCAGTGTAGGTTTACATTATCCCTTGGACTTTCACATTGACTGTGATACACAGAAATTGATCGGGATTGAATACTAAAGGCACAATGCCGACTTAGGTACAAGAAGGTTCAATCTTCTAGGAGTCTGTGCTTTGAGTGGCTCCTGGGACACCAGTATTAGATTCCGATGCACCTGTGGAGATTTACTGTATTCCTTGGACCTTAACAGTCACCATGAAATACAGAAACTGCGTCGGGATTGAATACAAAACGCACAATGCCGACTTGAGTACAAGTAGAGTGAATCTTCTAAGACTTTGTGCTATGAGCGTCTGCTTTGAGTCTAGTATTAGTTTGCGATGCACGAGTGAAGGTTTACGTTATCCCTTGGACTATCACATTGACAATTCTACACAGAATTTGATTAGGTTTGAATACAAAAGGCACAATGCCGACTTAGGTACAAGAAGGTTGAATCTTCTAGGAGTATGTGCTTTGAGCGGCTCGTGGGAGACCAGCATAAGATTCCGATGCACCAGTCCAGGTTTATTGAATCCCTTGGACCTTCACATTGACCATGAAACACAGATATTGTATCGGGATTGATTACAAAAGACACAATGCCTATTTAAGTACAAGAAGAGTGAATCATCTTAGTGTTTGTGCTTTGAGCGTCTCCTAGGAGACCAGTATCAGATTCCGATGCACCTGTGCAGGTTTACTGTATCCCTTGGACCTTCACATTGATCATGAAACACAGAAATTGCATCGAGATTGACAACAAAAGGCACAATGCCGACCTAAGTACAAGACGAGAGAATCTTCAAAGAGTTTGTGCTTTGGGCGGCTCCTTTGAGACCAGTATTATTACGATGCACCAGTGCTGGTTTACTGCATCCCTTGGACCTTCACATTGACCATGAAATACAGAAATATCATCGGGATTGAATCCAAAATGCACAATAACGACTTAAGTACAAGATGAGTGAATTTTCAAAGAGTTTGTGCTCTAAGCGGCTCCAGGGAGACTTGTAGGAGATTCCGATGCATCAGTGCAGATTTACTGTATCCCTTGGACCTTCACATTTACCTTGAAACACAGAAATCGCATCGGGATTTAATACAAATGGCACAATGCCAACTTAAGTGCAAGAAGAGTGAATCTTCTAACAGTTTGTGGTTTGAGCGGCTTCTGGGAGACTAGTATTAGATGCTGATTCACAAATACCGGTTTACTGTATCTCTTGGACCTTTATATTGACCATGAAACACAGAAATTGCATCCGGATTGGATACAAAAGACACAATGCCGACTTAAGTACAAGAAGTGTGAATCTTCTAAGAGTTTGTGCTCTGAGCGGTTCCTGGGAGACCAGTAATAGATTCTGATGCACCAGCCAGGTTTACTGTATCCCATGTACCTTCACATTGACCATGAAACACAGAAACTGCATCGGGATAGAACACAAAAGTCACAATTCCAACATAAGTACAAGAAGAGTGAAACTTCTAAGAATTGGTGCTTTGAGCGGGTCCTGGGAGACCGGTATTAGATTCCGATGCTCCTGTGCAGGTGTACTGTATCCCTTGGACCTTCACATTGCCCTTGCACTTTCACATTTACCGTGAAACACACAAACCGCATCGGGTTTGAATACAAATGGCACAATGCCGACTTAAGTGCAAGAAGAGTGAATCTTCTAAGTGTTTGTGGTTTGAGCGGCTTCTGGGAGACCAGTATTAGATGTTGATTCACAAATACCGGTTTGCTGTATCTCTTGGACCATCACATTCACCATGAAACTCAGAAATTGCATCGGGATTGAATCCAAAAGGCACAATGCCGACTTAAGTACAAGAAGACTTAACCATCTAAGAGTTTGTGCTTTGAGCGTCTAATTGGAGACCAGTAATAGATTCTGATGCACCAGTGCGGGTTTACTGTATCCCTTCGAACTTCACATTGATCATGATACGCAGAAATTGTATCGAGATTTAATACAAAAGGCTCAATGCCGTCTTAACCACAAGAAGTGTGAATCTTCTACGAGTTTGTGCTTTGAGCGACCAGTTTGGGAGACCAGTTTTACATTCCGATGCACCAGTCCAGGTTTATTGCATCACTTGGACCTTCACATTGACCATGAAACACGGAAATTGCATCCGGATTGAATACAAATGGCACAATTCCGACTTAAGTACAAGTTGAGTGAATCTTCTAAGTGTTTGTGCTTTAAGCGGCGCCTGGGAGACAAGTAATGGATTCCGATGTACCTGTGCAGGTTTACTATATCCCTTGGACCTTCACAATGACCATGAAACACAGATATTGCTATGGGATGAAATACCAAAGCCACAATGCCGACTTAAGTACAAGAAGCGTGAATCTTCTAAGAGTTTGTGCTTCAAGCGGCGCCTGGGAGACCAGTATTAGTTTCCGATGCACCAGTGCACGTTTACTGGACCGTTTGGACCTTCACATTGTCCATGAAACAAGGACACAGCTTCGGGATTGAATACAAAAGGCACAAAGCCGACTTAAATGCAAGAAGTGTGAATCTTCTAAGAGTTTGTGTTTCAAGCGAAGCCTGGGAGACCAGTATTAGATTCAGATGCACCAGTGCAGTTTTACTGTACCACTTGGACTTTCTCTTTGACCATCAAACACAGCAATTGCATCGGGTTTGAGTATTCAAAACACAATGCCGTCTTAAGTACAAGAACAGTGAATCTTCTAAGAGTTTGTGCATTGAGCGGCTCCAGGGAGACAAGTATTAGATTTCGATGCACCAGTACAGAATTACTGTATCCCTTGGACCATCACATTGACAATGAAACACAGATATTGCATCGGGATTGAATACAAGAGGGACAATTCCGACTTAAGTACAAGAATATTAAATCTTCTAAGAGTTTGTGCTATGAGCGGCTCCTAGGAGACCAGTATTAGATTTCGATGCACCAGTACAGGTTGACTGTATCCCTTGGACATTCACATTGACAATGAAACAAACGAGACGAGTGATTCTTCGAAGAGTTTGTGCTTTGAGCGGCTCCTGGGAGACTAGTATTAGCCTCCGGTGCACCTGAGCAGGTTCACTGTATCCCTTGGACCTTTACATTGACCATGATACACAGAAATTGCTATGGGATTGAATACCAAAGGCACAATGCCGACTTAAGTACAAGAAGAGTGAATCTTATAAGAGTTTGTGTTTCAAGCGGCGCCTGGAGGAACCAGTATTTGATTCCGATGTACCACTGCAGGTTTACTGTACCCCTTGGACCTTCGCATTGACCATGAAACACAGATATTGCATCGGCATTGAAAACAAAAGGCACAATGCCGACATAAGTACAAGAAGAGTGAATCCTCTAAGAATTTGTCATTTGAGCGGCTCCTGGGTGACCACTGATAGATTCCGATGCACCAGTCCAGATTTATGGTTTCCCTTGGACCTTCACATTGACCAAGAAATTCAGAAATTGCATCGGGAGTTAATACATAATGCACAATGCCGACTTCAGTACAAGAGGAGTGAATCCTCGAAGACTTTGTGCTTTTAGTGGCTTCTGGCAGACCAGTATTAGATTCCGATGTAACAGTGCAGTTTTACTATATCCCTTGGACATTCACATTGACCATGTAACAAAGAAATTGCATCGGGATTGTTTACAAAATGCAAAATGCCAACAAAAGTACGAGAAGCTGAACGTTCTAATAACTTGTGCTTTGAGCGGGTCCTGGGAGACCAGTATTACACTCCGATGCACCTGTGCATTTTTACTGTATCCCTTGGACCTTCTCATTGCCCATGTAACACAGAAGATGCATCGAGATTGAATACAAATGGCACAATGCCGACTTAAGTAGAAGAAGAGTGAATCTTCTAAGAGTTTGTGCTTTGAGCGGCTCCTGGGAGACAAGTAATAGATTCCGATGTACCTGTGCTGGTTTACTATATCCCTTGGACCTCCACATTGACCATGAAACACAGATATTGCAGGGGGTAGAATACCAAAGGCACAATGCCGACTTACGTACAAGATGCGTGAATCTTCTAAGAGTTTGTGTTTCAAGCGGCGCCTGGGAGACCAGTATTAGATTCCAATGGACCACTGAAGGTTCACTGTACCCTTTGGACCTTCACATTGACCATGAACACAGAAATAGCGTCGGTATTGA
Source organism: Schistocerca americana (assembly GCF_021461395.2). NCBI lineage: Eukaryota > Metazoa > Arthropoda > Insecta > Orthoptera > Acrididae > Schistocerca > Schistocerca americana. The sequence goes on along the minus strand of NC_060130.1, from coordinate 145,930,670 downwards.
ATACAGAAGGCACAATGCCGTCTTAAGTACAAGAAGAGTGAATCTTCTGAGTTTGTGCTTTGAGCGGCTCCTGGGAGACCAGTATTAGATCAAGGTGCACAAGTACAGGTTAACTGTATCCCTTGGACCTTCTCATTGACCATAAAACACAGAAATTGCATCAGTATTGAATACCAAAGGCACAATGCCGACTTAAGTACAAGAAGAGTGAATCTTATAAGAGTTTGTGTCTCAAGCGGCGCCTGGAGGAACCAGTATTTGATTCCGATGCACCAGTGCAGGTTTACTGTACCCCTTGGACCTTCGCATTGACCATGAAACACAGATATTGCATCGGCATTGAAAACAAAAGGCACAATGCCGACATAAGTACAAGAAGAGTGAATCCTCTAAGAATTTGTGATTTGAGCGGCTCCTGGGTGACCACTGATAGATTCCGATGCACCAGTCCAGATTTATGGTTTCCCTTGGACCTTCACATTGACCAAGAAATTCAGAAATTGCATCGGGAGTTAATACATAATGCACAATGCCGACTTCAGTACAAGAGGAGTGAATCCTCGAAGACTTTGTGCTTTTAGTGGCTTCTGGCAGACCAGTATTAGATTCCGATGTACCAGTGCAGTTTTACTATATCCCGTGAACATTCACATTGACCATGAAACAAAGAAATTGCATCGGGATTGATTACAAAATGCACAATGCCAACAAAAGTACGAGAAGCTGAACGTTCTAATAACTTGTGCTTTGAGCGGGTCCTGGGAGACCAGTATTACACTCCGATGCACCTGTGCATTTTTACTGTATCCCTTGGACCTTCTCATTGCCCATGTAACACAGAAGTTGCATCGAGATTGAATACAAATGGCACAATGCCGACTTAAGTAGAAGAAGAGTGAATCTTCTAAGAGTTTGTGCTTTGAGCGGCTCCTGGGAGACAAGTAATAGATTCCGATGTACCTGTGCTGGTTTACTATATCCCTTGGACCTCCACATTGACCATGAAACACAGATATTGCAGGGGGTAGAATACCAAAGGCACAATGCCGACTTACGTACAAGATGCGTGAATCTTCTAAGAGTTTGTGTTTCAAGCGGCACCTGGGAGACCAGTATTAGATTCCAATGGACCACTGAAGGGTCACTGTACCCGTTGGACCTTCACATTGACCATGAACACAGAAATAGCATCGGTATTGAATACAGAAGGCACAATGCCGTCTTAAGTACAAGAAGAGTGAATCTTCTGAGTTTGTGCTTTGAGCGGCTCCTGGGAGACCAGTATTAGATCAAGATGCACAAGTACAGGTTAACTGTATCCCTTGGACCTTCTCATTGACCATAAAACACAGAAATTGCATCAGTATTGAATACAAAAGGCACAATGCCGACATAAGTACAAGTAGAGTGAATCATCAAGAGTTTGTGCTTTGAGCGGCTCATGGGAGACCAGTATTAGATTCCGATACACCAGTGCAGATTAAATGCAACCCTTGGACTTTCACATTGACGAGGAAACACAGATGTTGCATCGGGATTGACAACAAAAGGCACAATGCCGACATATGTACAAGAAGAGTGAATCCTCTAAGAATTTGTGATTTGAGCGGCTCCTGGGTGACCACTGATAGATTCCGATGCACCAGTCCAGATTTATTGTATCCCTTGGACATCCACATTGACCAAGAAATTCAGATATTGCGTCGGGATTGAATACTTAAGGCACAATGCCGACTTAAGTACAAGAAGAGTCAATCTTCAAAGAGTTTGTGATTTTAACGGCTCCTGGGAGACCAGTATCAGATTCCGATGTACCAGTGCAGGTTTACTATATCCCTTGGACATTCACATTAACCATGAAACGAAGAAATTGCATCGGGATTGAATACAAAATGCACAATGCCAACAAAAGTACAAGAAGGGTGAACGTTCTAATAATTTGTGCTATGAGCGGGTCCTGGGAGACCAGTATTAGATTCTGATGCACCTGTGCAGGTTTACTGTATCCCTTGGACCTTCACATTGCCCATGTAACACAGAAGTTGCATCGAGATTGAATACAAATGGAACAATGCCGACTTAAGTAGAAGAAGAATGAATCTTCTAAGAGTTTGTGCTTTGAGCGGCTCCTGGGAGACAAGTAATAGATTCCGATGTACCAGTGCAGGTTTACTATATCCCTTGGACATTCACATTGACCATGAAACAAAGAAATTGCATCGGGATTGAATACAAAAGGCACAATGCCGACATAAGTACTAGAAGAGTGAATCCACTAAGACTTTGTGATTTGAGCGGCTCCTGGTTGACCACTGATAGATTCCGATGCACCAGTCCAGATTTATTGTATCCCTTGTACCTACACATTGACCAAGAAATTCAGAAATAGCGTCGGGATTGAATACATAATGCACAATGCCCACTTAAGCACAAGAAGACTGAATCTTCTAAGAGTTTGTGATTTGAGCGTCTCCTGGGAGACCAGTATTAGATTCAGATGAGCCAGTGCTGGTTTACTTTATCCCTTGGACCATCACACTGACCATGAAACACAGAAATTGCATAGGGAGATTATACAAAATGCACAATGCCGACTTCAGTACAATAGGAGTGAATCTTCGAAGACTTTGTGCTTTTCGCGGCTTCTGGGAGACCAGTATTAGATTCCGATGTACCAGTGCAGGTTTACTATATCCCTTGGACATTCACATTGACCATGAAGCAAAGAAATTGCATCGGGAGTGTATACAAAATGCACAATGCCAACAAAAGTACAAGAAGGGTGAACGTTCTAATAATTTGTGCTTAGAGCGGGTCCTGGGAGACCAGTATTAGATTCCGATGCACCTGTGCAGGTTTACTGTATCCCTTGGACCTTCACATTGCCCATGTAACACAGAAGTTGCATCGAGATTGAATACAAATTTCACAATGCCGACTTAAGTATAAGAAGAGTGAATCTTCTAAGAGTTTGTGCTTTGAGCGGCTCCTGGGAGACAAGTAATAGATTCCGATGTACCTGTGCTGGTTTACTATATCCCTTGGACCTTTACATTGACCATGAAACACAGATATTGCAGGGGGTACAATACCAAAGGCACAATGCCGACTTACGTACAAGATGCGTGAATCTTCTAAGAGTTTGTGTTTCAAGCGGCGCCTGGGAGACCAGTATTAGATTCCAATGGACCAGTGCAGGTTCACTGTACCCTCTGGACCTTCACATTGACCATGAAACACAGAAATAGCATCGGTATTGAATACAGAAGGCACAATGCCGGCTTAAGTACAAGAAGAGTGAATCTTCTAAGAGTTTGTGCTTTGAGCGGCTCGTGGGAGACCAGTATTACATCAAGATGCACCAGTACAGGTTAACTGTATCCCTTGGACTTGCTCATTGAGCATGAAACATAGAAATTGCATCGGGATTGAGTATAAAAGACTCAATGCCGAGTTAAGTACAAGAAGAGTGAATCTTCTAAGAGTTTGTGCTTTGTGCGGCTCCTGGGAGACCAGATTTAGATTCCGATACACCAGTGCAGTATTACTGTATCCCTTGGACCTTCACATGGACCATAATACACAGAAATTGCATCAGTATTGAATACAAAAGGCACAATGCCGACTTACGTACAAGAAGAGTGAATCTTCTAAGAGTTTGTACTTTGAGCGGCTCATGGGAGACCAGTATTAGATTCCGATGCACCAGTGCAGATTAACTGCAACCCTTGGACTTTCCCATTGACCAGGAAACACAGATTTTGCATCGCGATTGAATACAAAAGACGCAAAGCTGTCTTAAGTACAAGAAGAGTGAATCTTCTAAGAGTGTCTGCTTCGAGCAGCTCCTGGTAGACCAGTATTAGATTCCGATGTTTCAGTCCAGGATTACTGTACTCCTTGGGCTTACACATTGACCATGAAACACAGAAAATGATTGGGATTTAATACAAAAGGCACAATGCCAAATTAAGTACAGGAAGAGTGATTCTTCCTAGAGTTTGTGCTTTGAGCGTCTCCTGGGAGACCAGTATCACATTCCGATGTACCAGTGCTGGTTTACTGTATTACTTGGACTTTCACATTGACCATGAAACACAGATTTGCATCGGGATTGAGTATAAAGGACACAATGCCGGCTTATGTACAAGAAGAGTGTATCTTCTAAGGGTTTGTGATTTGAGCGGCACCTCTGAGACCAGTATTACATTATGATGCACCAGTGCAGCTTAACTGCATCCCTTGGACTTTCACATTGACCATGAAACACAGAAATCGCATCGGGAATGAATATAAAAGTTACAATGCCGACTTAAGTAAAAGAAGAGTGAATCTTATAAGAGTTTGTTCTTTGAGCGGCTCCTGGGAGTCCAGTATTAGACTTCGACGCACCAGTGCAGGGTTACTGTATCCCTTGGACATTCAAATTGACCATGAAACACAGAAATTGAATAGCGATTGAATACAAAAGGCACAATGCCGACTTAAGTACAAGAAGATTGAATCTTCTAAGCGTTTGTGCTTTGAGTGGCTCCTGGAATACCAGCATTAGATTCCGATGCATCTGTGCAGGTTTACTGTATTCCTTGGACATTCACATTGACCATGAAATACAGAAATATTATCGGGATTGAATACCAAAGGCACAATGCGTACTTATGTACAAGGAGAGTGAATCCACTAAGAATTTGTGCTTCGAGTGTCTCCAGGGAGACCAGTATTAGATTCCGATGCTCAAATGCAGGTTTGCTGTACTCCTTGGTCTTTCTCATTGACCATGAAACATAGAAAATGCATCGGAATTGAATACAAAAGGCACAATGCCGACTTAAGTACAAGGAAAACGAATCTCTTAAGAGTTTGTGTTTTGAGTGGCTTCTTGGGGGACCAGTATTAGATTCCGACGCACCAGTGCTGGTTTACTGCATCCCTTGGACCTTCACATTTACCATGAAACACAGAAATTGAATCGCGATTGAATACAAAAGGCACAATGCCGACTTACGTACAAGAAGAGTGAATCTTCTAAGACTTTGTGCTTTGAGCGGCTCCTGGTAGACCAGTATTAGATTACAATGCACCAGTGCAAGATTACTGTATCCCTTGAACCTTCACATTGACCATGAAACAAAGAAATAGCGTCGGGATTGAATAAAACATGCATAATGCCGACTTAAGTACAAGAAGAGTGAACATTCTAAGGATTTCTGATTTGAGCGGGTCCTGGGAGACCAGTATTAGATTCCGATGCACCTGTGCAGGTTTACTGAATTCCTTGGAGCTTAACATATACCATGAAACATAGAAACTGCATCGGGATAGAATACAAAAGGCACAATGCTGACTTAAGTACAAGTAGAGTTAATCTTATAAGAGTTTGTGCTTTGAGCGTCTCCTGGGAGACCAGTACTAGGTTTACATTACCCGTTGGAGTTTCACATTGACCATGAAACTCAGATATGGCATCGGGATTGAATACAAAAGGAACAATGCCGACTTAGGTACAAGGATGGTGAATTTTCTAAGAGTTTGTGTTTTGAGCGGCTCCTGGGAGACTAGTATTAGATTACGATGCACCGGTCTAGGTTTATTGTGTCCCTTGGACCTTCACATTGACCATGAAACACAAAAATTGCATCGGGAAACAATACAAAACGCACAATGCCGACTAAAGTACAAGAAGAATGAATCTTCTAAGAGTTTGTGCTTTGAACTGCTCCTTGGAGACCAGTATTATATTCCGCTGCACCAGTGCAGGTTTACTGCATCCCTTGGACCTTCACATTCACCATGAAACACAGACATATCATCGGAATTGAATACAAAAGGCACAATGCCGACTTAAGAACAAGAAGAGAGAAACTTCTAACAATATGTGCTCTTAGCGGCTCGTGGGAGACCAGTAGTAGAATCCGATGCACCAGTGCAGGTTAACTGTATCCCTTGGACCTGCACATTTACCGAGAACCACAGAAATTGCATCGGGATTGAATGCAAATGGCACCATGCCTTCTTAAGTTCAAGAAGAGTGAATCTTCTAGGACTTTGTGCTTTGAGCGTCTCCAGGGAGACCAGTATTACATTCCGATGCCCAGTGCAGATTTACTGCATCCCATGGACTTTCACAGTCAACATGACACATAGAAATTGCATCAGGATTCAATACAAAAGGCACAATGCCGTCTTAAGTGCAAGAAGAGTGAATCTTCTAAGAGTTTGTGCTTTGAGCGGCTCCTGGGAGACCAGTATTAGATTCCGATGCACCAGTCTAGGTTTATTGTATCCCTTGGACCTTCACATTGACCATGTAACACAGAAATTGCATCGGGACTGAATACAAAAGCCACAATGCCAACTTAAGTACAAGAAGTGTGAATCTTCTAAGTGTTTGTGCTTTGAGCGGCTCCTGGGAGACCAGTATTAGATTCCGATGCACCTGTGAGGGTTTACTGTATCCCTTGACCATCACATAGACCATGAAACACAAAAATTGCTATGGGACAGAATACCAAAGACACAATACCGACTTAAATACAAGAAGAGTGAATCTTCTAAGAATTTGTGCTTCAAGCGGTGCCTGGGAGACCAGTATTGGATACCGATGCACCAGTGCAGGTTTACTGCATCCCTTGGACTTTCGCATTGACCATGAAACACAGAAATTGCATCGAGATTGAAAACAAAAAGGCACAATGTCGACTTAAGTACAAGAAGTGTGAATCCTCTAAGAGTTTGTGATTTGAGCGGTTCCTAGGAGACGACTATTAGATTCAGATGCACCAGGCCAGGTTTATTGTATCTCTTGGCCTTTCACATTGACCATGAAACACAGAAACTGCATCGGGATTGAATACAAAAGGCACAATGACGACTTAAGTACAAGAACAGTGAATCTTCTAAGAGTTTGTGCCTTGAGCGGCTCCTGGGATACCAGTATTAGGTTCCGATGCACCAGTACAGTGTGCAGGGGATACAGTTAACCTGCACTGGTGCATCGGATATAATACTGGTCTCCCCGGAGCCGCTCAAATCACAAACTCTTAGAGGATTCCATCTTCTTGTTCTTTAGTCGGCATTGTGCCTTTTGTATTCAATCCCGATGCAATTTCTGTGTTTGATGGTCAATTTGAAGGTCCAAGTGGTACTGTAAACCTGCACTGGTGCATCGGAATCTAATACTGGTTCCTCCAGGCGCCGCTTGAAACAAAAACTCTTAGAAGATTCACTCTTCTTGTATTTAAGTCGGCATTGTGCCTTTGGTATGCAATCCCATAGCAATTTCTGTGTATCATGGTCAATGTAAAGGTCCAAGGGATACAGTAAACCTGCAAAGGTGCATCGGAATCCAATACTTGTCTCCCAATAGCCGCTCAAAACACAAACTCATCGAAGAATCACTCGTCTTGTAGTTAAGTCGGCATTGTGCATTTTGTATTCAATCCCGGTGCAATTTCTGTGTTTTATGGTTAATGTGGAGGTCCAAGGGATACAGTAAACCTGCACTGATGCATCGGAATCTAATACTGGTCTCCCAGGAGCCGCTCAAACCACAAACTCTTAGATGATTCACTCTTCTTGTACTTAAGTCGGCATTGTGTTTCTTATCCTCTATCCCGATGCAATTGCTGTGTTTGATGGTCAAAGAGAAAGTCCAAGGGGTACAGTAAACCGGCACTGATACATCTGAATCTAATACTGGTCTCCTAGGCTCCGCTTGAAACACACACTCTACGCAGATTCATACTTCTTGTATTTGTGTCGGCATTGTGCCTTCTGTATTCAATCCCGAAGCTATGTCTGTGTTTCATGGACAATGTGAATGTCCAAAGGGTCCAGTAAACCAGCACTGGTGCATCGGAAACCAATACTGGTCTCCCAGGCGCCGCTTGAAGCACAAACTCTTACAAGATTCACGCTTCTTGTACTTAAGTCGGCATTGTGGCTTTGGTATTCCATCCCATAGCAATATCCGTGTTTCATGGTCATTGTGAAGGTCCAAGGGATATAGTAAAACTGCACAGGTACATCGGAATGCATTACCTGTCTCCCAGGAGCCGCTGAATGCACAAAAACTTAGAAGATTCACTCATCTTGTACTTAAGTCGACATTGTGTCATTTATATTTGATCCCGGTGCAAATTCAGTGTTACAAGGGCTATGTGAAGATCCAAGGAATACAGTATACCTGCACAGCAGCATCGGAATCTAATACTGGTCTCCCAGGACCCGTTCAAAGAACCAGTTCTAAGAAGGTTCACTCTTCTTGTACTTATATTGGAATTGTATTCAATCCCGAAGCAATTTCTTTGTTTCATGGTCAATGTGAATGTCCAAGGGATACTGTAAAAACGCACTGGTACGTAGGAATCCAATTTTGGTTTCCCAGGAGCCGCTCAAATCACAAACTCTTAGAGGATTCACTCTTCTTGTACTTATGTCGGCATTGTGCCTTTTGTTTTCAATCCCTATGCAATTCCTGTGTTTAATGGTCAATGTGAAGCTCCAAGGGGTACAGTAAACCTGCACAGGTGCAACGGAATCTAATACTGGTCTCCCAGGTGGAGCTTGAAGAACTAACTCTTAGAAGATTCACCCTTCTTGTATTCAAATCGGCATTGTGCCTTTGGTTTTCAATCCCATAGCAATTTCTGTTTATCATGGTCAATGTAAAGGTCCGAGGGATACAGTATACCTGCACAGGTGCATCGGAATTTATTACTTGTCTCCCAGGAGCCGCTAAAAGCACAAACTCTGTGAAGAATCACTCTTCTTGCAGTTAAGTCGGCATTGTGCCATTTGTATTCAATCACGATGCAATTTCCTTGTTTCATGATCAATGTGAGTGTGCAGGGGATACAGTTAACCTGCACTGGTGCATCGGAATATAATACTGGTCTCCCCGGAGCCGCTCAAAGCACAAACTCTTAGAAGATTCAATCTTCTTGTTCTTAAGTCGGCATTGTGCCTTTTGTATACAATCCCGATGCAATTTCTGTGTTTGATGGTCAATGTGAAGGTCCAAGTGTGACCAGTATGAGATTACGATGCACCAGTCCAGATTTATTGTATCCCTTGGACCTTCACATTGACCTAGAAATTCAGAAATTGCATCGGGATTGAATACTTAAGGCACAATGCCGACTTAAGTACAAGAAGAGTGAATCTTCTAAGTGTTTGTGATTTGGGCGTCTCCTGGGAGACCAGTATTAGATTCAGATGCACCAGTGCTGGTTTACTGTATCCCTTCTTACCATCACATTGACCATGAAACACAGAAATTGCATCGGAAGTGAATACAAAAGGCACAATGCCAACAAAAGTACAAGAAGAGTGAACATTCTAAGATTTTGTGCTTTGAGCGGGTCCTGGGAGACCAGTATAAGACTCCGATGCACCTGCGCAGGTTTACTGTATCCTTTGGACCTTCACATTGCCCATGTAACACAGACGTTGCATCGGGATTGAATACAAATGGCACAATGCCGACTTAAATACAAGAAGAGTGAATCTTCTAAGAGTTTGTGCTTTGAGCCGCTCCTGGGAGACAAGTAATAGATTTAGATGTACCTGTGCTGGTTTACTATATACCTTGGACCTTCACATTGACCATGAAACACAGATATTGCTATGGGATAGAATACCAAAGGCACAATGCCGACTTACGTACAAAATGCGTGAATCTTCTAAGAGTTTGTGTTTCAAGCGGCGCCTGGGAGACCAGTATTAGATTCCGATGCACCAGTGGAGGTTCACTGTACCCTTTGGACCTTTACATTGATCATGAAACACAGAAATTGCATCGGGAGTGAATACAAAATGCACAACGCCAACAAAAGTACAAGAAGAGTGAACCTTCTAGGAATTTGTGCTTTGAGCGGCTCCTGGGCGACCAGTATTAGATTATGATGCACCAGTGCAGCTTAACTGTATCCCTTGGATTTTCACATTGACCATGAAACACTGAAAATGCATCGGGATTGAATACAAAAGGCACAATGCCAACTTAAGTACACGAAGAGTGAATCATCCAAGAATTTGTGCCTTGAGCGTCTCCTGGGAGACCAGTATCAAATTCCGATGTACCACTGCAGGTTTACTGTATTACTTGGACTTTAAGATTGACCATGAAACACAGCTATTGCATCGGTACTGAGTATAAAGGACACAATGCCGACTTAAGTACAAGAAGAGTGAATCTTATAAGAGTTTGTGATTGGAGCGGCTCCTGGGGGACCAGTATTAGATTATGATGCACCAGTGCAGCTTAACTGCATCCCTTGGACTTTCACATTGACCATAAAACACTGAAATCGCATCGGGATTGAATATAAAAGTTACAATGCCGACTTCAGTAAAAGAAGAGTGAATCATCTAAGAGTTTGTTCTTTGAACGGCTCCTGGGATACCAGTATTAGATTCCGATGCACCTGTGCAGGTGTACTGTACACCTTGGACCTTAACAGTTACCATGAAACACAGAAATTGCATCGGGATTGAAAACAAAAGGCACAATGACGACTTAAGTACAAGAACAGTGAATCTTCTAAGAGTTTGTGCAATGAGCGGCTCCTGGGATACCAGTATTAGATTCCGATGCACCAGTAAAGGTTTACTGTATCCCTTGGACCTTCACATTGACCATGAAACACAGAAAGTGCGTCGCGATTGAATACAAGAGGCACAATGCCGACTTAAGAACAAGAAGATTGAATCTTCTAAGAGTTTGTGCTTTGAGCGGCTCCGGGGAGACCAGTATTAGATTCAGATGCACCAGTGCAGGTTAACTGTATCCCCTAGACACTCACATTGATCATGAAACAAAGAAATTGCATCGTGATTGAATACAAATTGCACAATTGCGTCTTATCTGCAAGAAGAGTGATTCTTCGCAGAGTTTGTGCTTTTAGCGGCTCCTGGGGGACAAGTAATATATACCGATGCACCTGTGCAGGTATACTGTATCCCTCGGACCTTTACATTGACCATTATAAACAGAAATTGCTATGGGATAGAATACCAAAGGCACAATGCCGATTTGAATATAAGAAGAGTGAATCTTCTAAGAGTTTGTGCTTCAAGCTCCGCCTGGGAGGCCAGTATTAGATTCTGTTGCACCTGTGCAGGTTTACTGTACCCGTAGGACCTTCACATTGACCATTAAACACAGGAATTACATAGGGATTGAAAACATATGGCACAATGCCGACATAAGTACAAGAAGAGTGTATCCTCTAAGAGTTTGTGATTTGAGCGGCTACTGGGAGACCAAAATTGGATTCCGATGTACCAGTGCACTTTTACAGTATCCCTTGGACATTCACATTGACCATGAAACAAAGATATTGCTTCGGGATTGAATACAAAATGCACAATTCCAATATAAGTACAAGAAGAGTGAACCTTCTATGAGTTTGTGCTTTGAGCGGGTCCTGGGGGACCAGTATTAGATTGCGATGCTCCTGTGCAGGTGTACTGTAGTCCTTGTACCTTTACATTGACCATGATACACAGAAATTGCTATGGGATTGAATACCAAAGGCACAATGCCGACTTAAATACAAGAACAGTGAATCTTCTAAGAGTTTGTGTTTCAAGCGGCGCCTGGAGGAACCAGTATTAGATTCCGATGCACCAGTGCAGGTTTTACAGTACCACTTGGACCTTCACATTGACCATGAAACACAGATATTGCATCGGGATTGAAAACAAAAGGCACAATGCCGACATAAGTACAAGAAAATTGATTCCTCTAAGAGTTTGTGATTTGAGCGGCTGCTCTGTGACCTGTATGAGATTGCGATGCACCAGTCCAGATTTACTGTATCCCTCGGACCTTCACATTGACCAAGAAATTCAGAAATTGCATCGGTATTGAATACATAGGGCACAATGCCGACATAAGTACAAGAAGAGTGAATCTTCTAAGTGTTTGTGATTTGAGCGTCTCCTGGGAGACCAGTATTAGATTCAGATGCACCAGTGCTGGTTTACTGTATCCCTTTTTACCATCACATTGACCATGAAACACAGAAATTGCATCGGGAGTGAATACAAAATGCACAATGCCAACAAAAGTACAAGAAGAGTGAACTTTCTAAGAATTTGAGCTTTGAGCGGGTCCTGGGAGACCAGTATTAGATTCCGATGCACCTGTGCAGGTTTACTGTATCTCTTGGACCTTCACATTGCCCATGTAACACAGAAGTTGCATCGGGATTGATAACAAATGGCACAATGCCGACTTAAATTCAAGAAGAGTGAATCTTCTAAGAGTTTGTGCTTTGAGCGGCTCCTGGGAGACAAGTAATAGATTCCGATGTACCTGTGCTGGTTTACTATATCTATTGGACCTTCACATTGACCATGAAACACAGATATTGCTATGGGGTAGAATACCAAAGGCACAATGCCGACTTACGTACAAGATGCGTGAATCTTCTAAGAGTTTGTGTTTCAAGCGGCGCCTGGGAGACAAGTATTAGATTCCCATGCACCATTGGAGGTTCACTGTACCCTTTGGACCTTTACATTGACCATGAAACACAGAGATTGCATCCGGAGTGAATACAAAATGCACATTGCCAACAGAAGTACAAGATGAGTGAACCTTCTAAGAATTTGTGCTTTGAGCGGCTCCTGGGAGACCAGTATTAGATTATGATGCACCAGTGCAGCTTAACTGCATCCCTTGGACTTTCAAATTGACCATGAAACACTGAAAATGCATCGGGATTGAATACAAAAGGCACATTGCCAACATAAGTACACGAAGAGTAAATCTTCCAAGAATTTGTGTTCTGAGCGTCTCCTGAGAGACCAGTATCACATTCCGATATACCACTGCAGGTTTACTGTATTACTTGGACTTTCACATTGACCATGAAACACAGAAATTGCATCAGGATTGAGTATAAAAGACACAATGCCGACTTAAGTACAAGAAGAGTGAATCTTATAAGGGTTTGTGATTTGAGTGGCTCCTGGGAGACCAGTATTAGATTATGATGCACCAGTGCAGCTTAACTGCATCTCTTGGACTTTCACATTGACCCTGAAACACTGAAATCGCATCGGGATTGAATGTAAAAGTTACAATGCTGACTTCAGAAAAGTAGAGTGATAATCAAAGAGTTTGTGCTTTGAGCGGCTCCTGGGAGACCAGTATTAGATACCGATGCACTAGGGCAGGTTTACTGTATCTCTTGGACCTTCAAATTGACCATGAAACACAGAAATTGAATCGCGATTGAATACAAGAGGCACAAAGCCGACTTAAGTACAGGAAGGGTGAATCCCCTAAGCCTTTGTGCTTTGAGCGGCTCCTGGGGGACCAGTATTACATTCCAATGCACCAGTGCAATTTAACTGTATTTCTTGGACTTTCAGGTTGACCAGCAAAAACAGAATTTGAATCGGGATTGAATACCAAACGCACAATGCCGGCTTATGTACAAGAAGTGTGAATCTTCTAAGAATTTGTGCTTCGAGCGTCTCCAGGGAGACCAGTATTAGATTCCGATGCACAAATGCGGGTTTGCTGTACTCCTTGGTCTTTCACAATGACCATGAAACACAGAAAATACATCGGATTTGAATACAAAAGGCACAATGCCGACTTAAGTACAAGGAGAGTGAATCTCTTAAGAGTTTGTGTTTTGAGTGGCTCCTTGCGGGACCAGTATTAGATTCCGACGCACCAGTGCTGGTTTACTGCATACCTTGGACCTTCACATTGACCAAGAAACACAGAAATTGAATCGCGATTGAATACAAAAGGCACAATGCCGACTTACGTACAAGAAGAGTGAATCTTCTAAGACTATTTGCTTTGAGCGGCTCCTGGGAGACCAGTATTAGATTCCGATGCACCAGTGCAGGTTTACTGAGTCCCTTCAACTTTAAATATATACACTGCGACACAGAAATTGCATCGGGATTGAATACAGAAGGCTCAATGCCGACATATGTACAAGAAGATTGAATCTTCAAAGAGTTTGTGCTATGAGCGGCTCCTGGGAGACCAGTATTAGATTCCGATGTACCAGTGCAGGTGTACTGTATCACTTGGACTCTCATATTGCCCATGAAACACAGATATATCATCGATATTGAATATAAAAGAAACAATGCCGACTTAAGTAATAGAAGAGTGAATCATCAATGAGTTTGTGCTTTTAGCGGCTCCTGGGAGACCAGTATTAGATTCCGATGCACTACGGCAGGTTTACTGTATCCCTTGGACCTTCACATTGACCATGAAACACAGAAATTGCATCGGTATTGAATACAAAAGGTACAAAGCCCACTTAAGTGCAAGGACAGTGAATCTTCAAAGAGTTTGTGCTTTGACCGGCTCCTGGGACACCAGTGTAAGATTCCGATGCACCTGTGCAGGTTTACTGTATCCCTTGCACCTTCACATTGACCATGAAACACAGACTTAGCTTTGGGATTGAATACAAAGGTCACACGGCCGACTTCAGTACAAGAGGAGTGAACCTTCTAGGAATTTGTGCTTTGGGCGGCTCCTGGAGACCAGTATTAGTGTTCGATGCACCGGTGCAGGTTTACTGTATCCCTTGGATCTTCACATTCACCATGTAAAAAAGAAATATCATCGCGATTGAATACAAAATGCACAATGCCGACTTAAGTACAATAAGAGTGACTCATCTAAGGATTTGTGTTCTGAGCGGCTCCTGGGAGACCAGTATTAGATTCCGATGCACCTCTGCAGGTTTGCTGTTTCTCTTGGACCTTTACATTCACCATGAAACACATAAATTGCATCGGGATTGAATACCAAATGCACAACGCCGACTTAAGTACAAGAAGAGTGAATCTTCTAAGCTATTGTGCTTTGAGTGTCTCCTTTTAGACCTATATTAGATTCCGATGCACCAGTGCAGGTTTACTGCATCCCTTGGAACTTCACATTGACCATGAAACACAGAATTTGCATCGCAATTGAATACAAAAGGCACAATGCCAACTTAAGCGCAAGAAGAGTGAATCTTTTAAGACTTTGTACTTTGAGCGGCTCCTGGGAGACCTGTATCAGTGTTGGATGCACCAGTGCAGGTTTACGGTATCTCTTGGACTTCACATTCACCATGAAACACAGAAATTGCATCGGGATTGTATACCAAATGCACAATGCCGACTTAAGTACAAGAAGAGTGAATCTTCTAAGTGTTTATGCTTCCAGCAGCTCCTGGGAGACCAGTATTAGATTCCGATGCACCAGTCCATGTTTACTATACCCCTTGGACTTTCAAATTGACCATGAATCACAGAAAATGCACCGGGATTGAATACATAACGCACAATGCCCACTTAAGTACAAGAAGAGTGAATCTTCTATGAGTTTGTGCTTTGACCGGTTCCTGGGAGACCTGTATTAGTAATCGATGCACCAGTGCAGGTTTACTGTATCCCTTGGACCAACACATTGGCCATGTATCAAAGAAAATGCATCGGGATTGGATACAAAAGGCACAATGACGACATAAGTACAAGAAGAGTGTATCTTCTAAGTGTTTCTGCTTTGAGCGGCTCCAGGGAGACCAGTATTAGATTCCGATGCACCAGTGCAGGTTAACTGTATCCCTTGGACTTTCACATTGACCATGACACACGGAAATAGCATCGGGATTGAATACAAAAGGCACAATGCCGACATAAGTACAAGAAGATAGAATCTTTTACGAGTTTGTATTTCGAGCGGCTCCTGGTTGACCAGTAATGGATTCCGATGCACCAGTGCAGGTTTACTATACACCTTGGACTTTCACATTGATCATGAGACACAGAAAATGCATCCTGAGTGAATACAAAATGCACAATGCCGACTTAAATACAAGAAGAGTGAATCTTCCAAGAGGTTGTATTTTGAGCGGCTCCTGGCAGACCAGTATTAGATTAAGATGCACCATTGCAGGTTAACTGTATCCCTAGGACTTTCTCATTGACCATGAAACAAAGAAATTGCATCAGGATTGAACAACAAAATCACAATGCCGACTTAAGTACAAGAAGAGTGATTATTCTAAGAGTTTGTGCTTTGAGCGGCTCCTGGGAGATCAGTATTAGATTCCGATCCACCAGTCCAGGTTTACTGTACTCCTTGGACTTTCACATTGACCATGAAACACAGGAAATGCATCGGTATTGAATACTAAAGGCACAATGGCAACGTAAGTACAAGAAGAGTGAATCTTCCAAGAATTTGTGCCTTGAGCGTCTCCTTGGATACCAAAATCACATTACGATGTACCAGTGCAGGTTTACTGTAACTTTTGGACTTTGTCATTGACCATGTAACACAGAAATTGCATCGGGATCGAGTATAAAAGACACAATGCCAACATAAGTACAAGAAGAGTGTATCTTCTTAGAGTCTGTGCTTTGAGCATCTCCTGGGAGACCAGTATTAGGTTCCGATGGACCAGTCCAGGAATACTGTACTCCTTGGACTTTCACATTGACCATGAAACACAGAAAATGAATCGATATTGAATACAAAAGGCACTATGCAAACTTAAGTACAAGAAGAGTGAATCTTCCAAGAATTTGTGCTTTGAGCGGCTCCTGGGAGACCAGTATTAGATTCAAATGCACCAGTGCAGGTTTTCTGTACACCTTGGACTTTCACATCGACCATGAAGAACAGAAAACGCATCGGGATTGAATACAAAAGTCACAATGCCGACTTAAGTACAAGAAGCTTGAACCTTTTAAGAGTTTGTGCTTTGAGCGGCTCCTGGGAGACCAGTATCACATTTCGATGTGCCAGTGCAGGTTTCCTGTGTCACTTGGAATTTCACATTGACCATGAAACTCAGAAATTCCATCGGGATTGAATACCAAAGGCACAATGCCGACTTAAGTAGAAGAAGAGTGAACCATTTAAGTGTTTGTGCTTTGAGCGGCTCCTAACAGACCAGTATTAGATTCCGATGCACCAGTGCAGGTCCACTGTATCCCTTGGAACTTCAAATTGACCATGAAACACAGAAATTGCATCGGGATTGATTACAAAATTCACAATGCCCACTTAAGTACATGAAGAGTGACGCTTCTGAGAGTATGTGCTTTGAGCGGCTTCTGGGAGAGCAGTATTAAATTCCGATGCACCAGTGCGGGTTAACTGTATCCCTTAGACTTTCACATTGACCATGAAACACTAAAATTGCTTCAGGATTGAATACAAAAGGCACAATGACGACTTGAGTACAAGAAGAAAGAACCTTATAAGAGTTTGTGTTAGAGCGGCTCCTGGGATTTCAGTTTAAGATTCCGATGCACCTGTGCAGGGTTACTATATTCCTTGGGCCTCCACATTGCCAATGAAACACAGAAATTGCATCGGGACTGATTACAAATGGCACAATGCTGACTTAAGTACAGAAAGAGTGAATCATCTAAGAGTTTGTGTTTCGAGTGGCTCCTGGGAGACCAGTATTGGAATCCGATTCACCTGTGCAGGTTTACTGTAGCCCTTGGAACTTCACATTGACCATGAAACACAGATATTTCATCGGGATTTAAAACCAAAGGCACAATGCCGATTTAAGTACTAGAAGAGTGCATATTCTAAGAGTTTTTGCTTTGGTCGGCTCCTGGGAGACCAGTTTTAGATTCCGATGCACCAGTGAAAGTTTACTGTATCACTTGGAATTTTACATTGACCATGAAACGCAGAAATTGCATCGGGATTGAATATAAAAGCCACAATGTCGACTGAAGTAAAAGAAGAGTGAATCTTCTAAGTCTTTGTGTTTTGAGCGGCTTCTGGGAGACCAGTATTAGATTCCGATGCACCATTGCAGGTTTACAAAATCCCTTCAACCTTCACATTGACATTGGGACACAGAAATGGCATCGGGGTTGAATACAGAGGGCACAATGCCGACATATGTACAAGAAGATTGAATCTTCTAAGAGTTTGTGTTTTGAGCGGCTCCTGGGAGACCTGTATTAGATTCCGATGTATCAGTGCAGGTTTACTGTTTCACTTGGACAATCACATTGACCATGAACCACAGAAATATCATCGGGATTGAATATAAAAGACACAATGCCGACTTAAGTAAAAGAAGAGTGAATCTTCAAAGAGATTGTGCTTTGAGCGGCTCCTGAGGACCAGTATTAGATTCCGATGCATCAGTGCAGGTTTACTGTATCCCTTGGACCTTCTCATTGACCATGAAACTCAGAAATTGCATCGGGATTGAATACAAAAGGCACAATGCCCACTTAAGTGCAAGAAAAGAGAATCTTCTAAGAGTTTGTGCTTTGAGCGGCTGCTGGGAGGCCAGTATTAGATGTAGATGCACCAGTGGAGGTTTACTGTGTCCATTTGACCTTCACATTGACCATGTAACAAAGAAAATGCATCGGGATTGAATACAAGAGGCACAATGTCGAAATAAGTGCTTTTAGCGGCTCCTGGGAGACCAGTTTTAGATTCCGATACACCTCTGCAGGGTTACTATATCCCTTTGAGCTCCACATTGCCAATGCATCGGGATTGAATACAAATGGCACTATGCTGACTTAAGTACAAGAAGAGTGAATCATCTAAGAGTTTGTGTTTTGAGCGGCTCCTGGGAGACCAGTATCAGAATCCGATGTACCAGTGCAGGTTTACTGTACACCTTGGACTTTCACATCGACCATGAAACACAGAAAATGCATCGGGATTGAATTTAAAAGGCACTATGCCGACTTAAATACAAGAAGCTTGAACCTTCTAAGAGTTTGTGCTTTGAGCGGCACCTGGGCGCTATGCAGACTTAAGTACAAGAAGAGTGAATCATCTAAGAGTTTGTGTTTTGATCGGCTCCTGGGAGGCCAGTATTAGATTCCGATGCACCAGTGCAAGTTTACTGTATACCTTGGACCTTCACATCGACCATGAAACACAGAAATTGCATCGGGATTGAATATAAGAGGCACAATGCCAACTTAAGTACAAGAAGAGTGAAACATCCAAGAGTTTGAGGTTTCTGCGGCCGCTGGGAGAGCAGTATTAGATTCTGATGCACCAGTGCAGGTTTTCTGTATCCCTTGGACTTTCACATTGACCATGATACAAAGGAATTTGCATCGGGATTGAATACAAGAGGCACAATGCCAACTTAAGTACAAGAAGAGTCAATCATCTAAGAGTCTGTACTTTGAGCGGCTCCTGGGAGAGCAGTATTAGATTCCGATGCAC
This sequence comes from Schistocerca americana, assembly GCF_021461395.2. Classification (NCBI taxonomy): domain Eukaryota; kingdom Metazoa; phylum Arthropoda; class Insecta; order Orthoptera; family Acrididae; genus Schistocerca; species Schistocerca americana. The sequence continues at coordinate 145,911,448 of NC_060130.1, read as the reverse complement.
CAGTGCAGGTCTCCTGAATCCCTTGGACCTTCACATCGACCATGAAGCTCAGATTTTTGCATCGCAAATGAAAACAATGGCTCAATGCTGACTTAAGTACAAGAAGAGTAAATCTTCTAAAAGTTTGTGTTTTGAGCGGCTCCTGGGAGGCCAGTATTAGATTCCGAAGTACAAGTGCAAGTATACTGCATCCTGGGACCTTCACATTGACCATGAAACATATAAATTGCATCGGGATTCAATACATAAGGCACAAAGATGACTTAAGTACAAGAAGAGTGAATCATCTAGGAGTTTGTGCTTTGAGCGGCTCCTGGGAGATCAGTATTAGATTCCGATGCACCAGTGCAGGTTTACTCTATCCCTTCTACCTTCACATTGACCATCAAACACAGTAATTGGATCGGTATTGAATACAAAATGCACAATGCCGACATAAGTACATGAAGAGTGAATCTTCTAAGAGTTCGTGTTTTGAGTTTCTCCTGGGAGACCAGTATTAGATTCCCATGCACCAAAGCAGGTTAACTGAAACTCTTGGACCTTCACATTGACCATGAAGCACAGAAATTGCATCGGAATTGAATACAAAAGGCTTAATGCCAACTTAAGTACAAGAAGAGTGAATCCTCTAAGAGTTTGTTCTTTGAGCGGCACCTGGGAGACCAGTATTAGATTCCGATGCACCAGTACAGGATATCTGTATCCCTCGGACCTTCACATTGACCATGAAACACAGAAATTGCGTCAGGATTGAATTAAAGAGGCACAATGTCGACTTAAGTACAAGAAGAGTGAATCTTCTAAGAGTTTCTGTTTGTGAGGCTCCTGGGAGACCAGTATTAGATTCCGATGCACCAATGCAGGTTAACTGTACCCCTTAGACTTTTACATTGACCATGAAACACCGAAAATAGATCGGGATTGAATGCAAAGGGCACAATGCAGACTTAAGTACAAGAAGAGTGAATCTTCTAAGAGTTTGTGACTTGACCGGCTCCTGGGAGACCAGAATAACATTATGATGCACCAGTACAGCTTAACTGCATCCCTTGGACTTTCACATTGACCATGAAACACAGATATCGCAACGGGGTTGAATATAAAAGTTACAATGCCGACTTAAGTAAAAGAAGAGTGAATCATGTAAGAGTTTGTGCTTTGAGCGGCTCCTGGGAGACCAGTATTAGATTCCGATGCACCAGTGCAGATTTACTGTATCCCATGGCCCTTCACATAGACCATGTAACAAAGAAAATGCATCGGGACTGAATACAAAAGGAACATTGCCGACTTAAGTACAAGAAGAGTGAATCTTATAAGAGTTTGTTCTTTGAGCGGCTCCTGGGAGTCCAGTATTAGATTTCGACGGACCAGTGCACGTTTACTGTATCCCTTGGACATTAAAATTGACCAAGAAACACAGATATTGATTCGCGATTGAATACAAAAGGCACAATGCCGACTTAAGTACAATAAGATTGAATCTTCTAAGCGTTTGTGCTTTGAGCGGCTCCTGGAATACCAGCATTAGATTCCGATGCATCTGTGCAGGTTTACTGTATCCATTGGACATTCACATTGACCATGAAACACAGAAATAGTATCGGGATTGAATACCAAAGGCACAATGCCTACTTATGTGCAAGGAGAGTGAATCCTCTAAGAATTTGTGCTTCGAGCGTCTCCAGGGAGTCAGTATTAGATTCCGATGCACAAATGCGGGTTTGCTCTACTCGTTGGTCTTTCTCATTGACCATGAAACACAGAAAATGCATCGGAATTGAATACAAAAGGCACAATGCCGACTTAAGTACAAGGAGAGTGAATCTCTTAAGAGATTGTGTTTTGAGTGGCTCCTTGGGGGACCAGTATTAGATTCCGACGCACCAGTGCTGGTTTACTGCATCCCTTGGACCTTCACATTTACCATGAAACACAGGAATTGAATCGCGATTGAATACAAAAGGCACAATGCTGACTTACGTACAAGAAGAGTGAATCTTCTATGACTTTGTGCTTTGAGCGGCTCCTGGGAGACCAGTATTAGATTACAATGCACCAGTGCCAAATTACTGTATCCCTTGGACCTTCACATTGACCATGAAACTAAGAAATTGCGTCGGGATTGAATAAAAGATGCACAATGCCGACTTAAGTACAAGAAGAGTGAACCTTCTAAGAATTTCTGATTTGAGCGGGTACTGGGAGACCAGCATTAGATTCCGATGCACCTGTGCAGGTTTACTGAATTCCTTGGAGCTTAACAGTTACCATGAAACATAGAAACTGCATCGGGATAAAATACAAAAGGCACAATGCCGACTTAAGTACAAGCAGAGTGAATCTTATAAGAGTTTGTGCTTTGAGCGTCTCCTGGGAGACCAGTACTAGGTTTAAATTATCCCTTGGAGTTTCACATTGACCATGAAACTCAGATATGGCATCGGGATTGAATACAAAAGGAACAATGCCGATTTAGGTACAAGGATGGTGAACTTTTAAGAGCTTGTGTTTTGAGCGGCTCCTGGGAGACCAGTATTAGATTACGATGCACCAGTCTAGGTTTATTGCGTCCCTTGGACCTTCACATTGACCATGAAACACAAAAATTGCATCGGGATTCAATACAAAACGCACAATGCCGACTTAAGTACAAGAAGAGTGAATCTTCTAAGAGTTTGTGCTTTGAACTGCTCCTTGGAGACCAGTATTATATTCCGCTGCACCAGTGCAGGTTTACTGCATCCCTTGGACCTTCACATTCACCATGAAACACAGAAATTTCATCGGGATTAAATACAAAAGGCACAATGCCGACTTAAGAACAAGAAGAGAGAAACTTCTAACAATATGTGTTCTTAGCTGCTCGTGGGAGACCAGTAGTAGATTCCGATGCATCAGTGCAAGTTTACTGTAACCCTTGGACCTGCACATTTAAAGTGAACCACAGAAATTGCATCGGGATTGAATACAAAAGGCACAATATCGACTTAAGTAAAAGAAGTGTGAATCTTCTAAGGGTTTGTGCTTTGTGTGGCTCCTGGGACACCAGTATTAGATTCCAAAGCACCTGTGCAGGTGTACTGTACACCTTGGACCTTAACAGTTACCATGAAACAAAGAAACTGCATCGGGATTGAATACAAAAGGCACAATGACGACTTAGGTACAAGAACAGAGAATCTTCTAAGAGTTTGTGCCTTCAGCGGTTCATGGAGACCAGTATTAGATTCCGATGCACCAGTGCAGGCTAACTGTATCCCTTGGACATTCACATTGACCATGAAACAAAGAAATTGCATCGTGATTAAATACAAAAGGCACAATGACGACTTAACTACAAGACGAGTGATTATTCGATGAGTTTGTGTTTTGAGCGGCTATTGGGAGACAAGTATTGGATTCCGATGCACCTGTGCAGGTTTACTGTATCCCTTGGACCATTACATTGACCATGATACACAGAAATTGCTATGGGATTGCATACCAAAGGCACAATGCTATCTTAAATACAAGAAGAGTGAATCTTCTAAGAGTTTGTGTTTCAAGCGGCGCCTGGAGGAACCAGTATTAGATTCCGATACACCAGTGCAGGTTTACAGTACCACTTGGAGCTTCACATTGACCATCATACACAGAAATTGCATCGGGATTGAACACAAAAGGCGCAATGCCGACTTAAGAACAAGAAGATTGAATCCTCTAAGGGATTGTGATTTGAGTGGCTCCTGGGTGACCAGAATGAGATTACGATGCACCAGTCCAGTTATATTATATCCCTTGGATCTTCACATTGACCAAGAAATTCAGAAATTGCATCGGGTTGAATACATAAGGCACAATTCCGACTTAAGTACAAGAAGAGTGAATCTTCTAAGTGTTTTTGATTTGAGCGTCTCATGGGAGACCAGTATCAGATTCAGATGCACCAGTGCTGGTTTACTGTACCCCGTTTTTACCATCACATTGAGCATGAAACACAGAAATTGCATCGGGAGTAATTACAAAATGCACAATGCCAACAAAAGTACACGAAGACTGAATCATCCAAGAATTTGTGCTTTGAGCGTCTCCTGGGAGACCAGTATTAGATTCCGATGCACCTGTGCAGGTTTACTGTATCCCTTGGACCTTCACATTGCCCATGTAACACATAAGTTGCATCGGGATTGAATACAAATGGCACAATGCCGACTTAAATACAAGAAGAGTTAATCTTCTAAGAGTTTGTGCTTTGAGCGGCTCCTGGGAGACAAATAATATATTCCGATACACCTGTGCTGGTATACTGTATCCCTCGGACCTTTACATTGACCATGATACACAGAAATTGCTATGGGATTGAATACCAAAGGCACAATGCCGATTTGAATTGAAGAAGAGTGAATCTTCTAAAGTTTGTGTTTCAAGCTCCGCCTGGGAGACCAGTATTAGATTCCGTTGCACCTGTGCAGGTTTACTGTACCCCTTGGAGCTTCACATTGACCATTAAACACAGGAATTGCATAGGGATTTAAAACAAAAGGCACAATGCCGACATAAGTACAAGAAGAGTGGATCCTCTAAGAGTTTGTGATTTGAGAGGCTCCTGGGAGACCAAAATTGGATTCCTGTGTACCAGTGCATTTTTACAGCATCCCTTGGACATTCACATTGACCATGAAACAAAGAAATTTCTTCGGGATTGAATACAAAAGGCACAATTCCAATATCAGTACAAGAAGAGTGAACCTTCTAAGAGCTTTTGCTTTGAGCGGGTCCTGGGAGACCAGTATTAGATTCCGATGCTCCTGTGCAGGTGTTCTGTATTCCTTGGACCTTCACATTGACCATGGAACACAGAAATTGCATCGGGATTGAATACAAAAGGCTAAAGGCCGACTTAAGTACAAGAAGAGTGAATCTTCTAAGAGTTTGTGCTTTGAGCGGCACCTGGGAGACCAAAATTAGATTTCGATGCACCAGTGTAGGTTTACTGTATCCCTTGGAGCTTCACATTGACCATGAAACACAGAAATTACCGCGGGATTGAATACAAAAGGCACAATGCTGACTTAAGTACATAAAAAATGAGTCTTTTAATAGTTTGTATTTTGAGCGGTTCCTGGGAGACCAGTACTACATCCTGATGCAATAGTGCAGGTTAACGGTATCCCTTGGACCTTCACATTGACCATGAAACGCAGAAATTGCATCGGGATTGAATACGAAAGGCACAATTTCGACTTAAGTACATGCACAGTGAATCTTGAAAGGGTTTTTGCTTTGATCGGCTCCTGGGAGACCAGTATTACATTCCGATGCATTGGTGCAGGTTCACTGTATCACTTGGACCTTCACATTGACCGTGAAACACAGAAATTGCATCGTGATTGAATACAATAGGCACAATGCCTAATTAAGTACAAGAAGAGTGGATCTTCTAAGAGTTTGTGCTTCGAGCGGCTCCTGGAAGACCAGAATTAGATTCCGATGCTCCAGTGCACGTCTACTGCAATCCTTAGGCCTTCACATTGACCATGAAACACAGAAATAGCATCGGGATTGAATACAAAATGCACAATGCCGACTTGAGTACAAGAAGAGTGAATCTTCTAAGACTTTGTACTTTGAGAGGCTCCTGAGAGACCAGTTTTAGATTCCGATGCACAAGTGCAGGTTTACTGAATCCCTTGGACCTTGACATTGACATGAAACACAGGAATTGCATCGGGATTGAGTACAAAAGGCACAATGCCTACTTAAGTACAAGAGGAGTTAATCTTCTAAGTGATTGTGATTTAAGCGGCTCCTGGGAGACCAGTATTAGATTCCGATGCTCCAGTGGAGGTTTACTGTATCCCTTGGACCTTCACATTGACAATGAAACACAGAAATTGCATCGGGATTGAATACAAAATGCACAAAGCCGACTTAAGTACAAGAAGGGTGAATCATCTAAGAATTTGTGCTTTGAGCGACTCCTGTGAGACCAGTATTAGATACCGATGCACCAGTGCAGGTTTTCTGTATCCCTTGGACTTTCACTTTGACCATGAAACACAGAAATTGCACCGGGATTGAATGCGAAATGCCAATTGCCGACTTAAGTACAAGAAGAGTGAATCTTGTAAGAATTTATGCTTTGAGCGGCTCCTGGGAGACCGTATTTCATTCCGATGCATCAGTGTAGGTTTACTGTTTCCCTTGGACCTTCACATTGAAAATGAAACTTAGAAATTACGTCGGGATTGAATAAAAAATGCACAATGCTGACTTAATTACTAGAAGAATGAATCTTCTGAGAGATTGTGCTTTGAGCGGCTCCTGGGCGACCAGTACTACATTCCGATGCATTATTGCAGGTTTACTGTATCCCTTGGACCTTCACATTGACCATGATACACAGAAATTGCATCGGGATTAAAAAGTAAATGCACAATGCCGACTTAAGTATAAGAAGAGTGAATCTTCTCAGAGTTTGTGTTTCAGCGGATCCTGGGAGCCCAGTATTAGATTCCGATGTACTAGTGCACGTTTACTGTATCCCTTGGACCTTCACAATGACCATGATACACAGAAATTGCATCAGGATTGAATACAGGAGGCATAATGCTGACTTAAGTACAAGAACAGTGATTTCTAAGAGCTTGTGTTTGAGTGGCTCCTGGGAGACCAGTACTAGATTCAGATGCACCAGTGCAGGTTTACTGTATCCCTTGGACCTTCACATTGACCATGAAACATAGAATTTGCATCAGGATTGAATACAAAATCCACAATTCCGACTTAACTACAAGAAGAGTGAATCTTCTAAGTGTTTCTGCTTTGAGCGGCTAATGGGAGACCTGTATTAGGATCCGATGCACCAGTGCAGGTTTACTGTACCCCTTGGACCTACACATTGTCCATGAAACAGAGCAATTTCATCGTGAATGAATACAAAAGCACAATGCCGACTTAAGTACAAGAAGAGTGAATCCTCTTGGAGTTTGTGCTTTGAGCGGCTCCTAGGAGACCAGTATTAGATTCCGATGCACCAGTGCCAGTTTACTGTATCCCTTGGACCTTCACATTGACCATGAGACACAGAAATTCCATCAGGATTGAATACAAACGGCACAATGCGGACTTAAGTACAAGAAGAGTGAATCCTCTAAGAGTTTGTGTTTTGTGCGGCTCCTGGGAGACCGGTCTTAGAATCCGATGCACCAGTACAGGTTTCCTGTATGCCTTGGACCTTCACATTGACCATGAAACACAGAAATTGCATCGGGATTGAACACAAAATGCACAATGCTGACTTACGTAGGAGAAGAGTGAATCTTCTAACTGTTTGTGCTTTGAGCGGATTCGGGGAGACCGGTTTTAGAATCAGATGCACCAGTGCTGGTTACCTGTATCCCTAGGAGCTTCATATTGACCATGAAACACAGAAATTGCATCGGGATTGAATACAAAACGAACAATGCCGACTTAAGGAAAGAATAGTGAATCTTCTAAGAGTATGTGTTTTGAGCGGCTCATGGGAGACCAGTATTACATTCCGGTGATCAGTGCATGTTTGCGGTATCCCTTGGACCTTCACATTGACCATGAGACACAGAAATTGCGTCTGGATTGATTACTAAAGGCACAATGCTGACTTAAGTACAAGAGGAGTGAATCTTCTAAGAGTTTGTGGTTTGAGCGACTCCTGGGAGACCAGTATTAGATTCCGATGCACCTGTGCAGGATTACCATATCCCTTGGACCTTCACATTGTCCATGAAACACAGCCGTGGCATCGGGATTGAGTACAATGGGCTAAATGCTGACTTGAGTACAAGAAGAGTGAATCTTCTAAAAGTTTGTGTTTTGAGCGCGTCCTGGGAGACCGGTTTTAGAATCAGATGCACCAGTGCAGGTTTCCTGTATTTCTTGGACCTTCACTTTGACCATGAAACACAGAAATTGCATCGGGATTGAATACAAATGGCAGAATGCTGACTTAAGTACAAGAAGGGTGAATCATCACAGAGTTTGCGATTTGAGCGGCTCCTGGGAGACCAATATTAGATTCCGATGCACCAGTGCAGGTTTACCATATCCCTTGGACCTTGACATTGACCATCAAACACAGAAATTGCATCGGGATTGAATACAAAAGGCACAATTCCAACTTAGGTACAAGAAGAGTGAAACTTCTAAGAGTTTGTGCTTTGATCGGCTCCTGGGAGACCAGTATTAGATTACGATGCACCAGTGCAGTTTTACTGTATCGCTTGGACCTTCACATTGACAATGAAACACAGAAATTGCATCGGAATTGAATACAAAATTAACAATGCCGACTTCAGTACAAGAAGAGTGAATCTTCTGAGAGTTTGTGCTTCGAGCGGCTCCAGGAGACCAGAATTAGATTCCGATAAAGCAGTGCAGGTTTACTGTAACCCTTGGACCTTCAAATTGACCATGAAACACAGAAATTGCATTGGGATTCAATACAAAAGGCACAATGCTGACTTAAGTACAAGAAGAGTGATCTTCCACGAGTTTGTGCTTTGAGCAGCTCCTGGGAGACCAGTATTAGATTACGATGCACCAGTGCAGTTTTACTGTATCCCTTGGACCTTCACATTGACCATGAAACACAGAAGTTGCATCGGGATTGAATACAATAGGCTAAATGCCGACTTAAGTACAAGAAGAGTGAATCTTCTAAGAGTTTGTGTTTTGAGCGGCTCCTGGGATACCAGTTTTAGAATCCGATGCACCAGTGCAGGTTTCCTGTATCCCTTGGACCTTCACATTGACCATGAAACACAGAAATTGCATCGGGATTGCATACAAAATGCATAATGCCGACTTAAGTACAAGAAGAGTGAATCTTCAAAGAGTTTGTGCTTTGAGCAACTCCTGGGGGACCGGTCTTAGAATCCGATGCACCAGTGCATGTCTCCTGTATCCCTTGCACCTTCACATCGACCATGAATCATGGAGATTGCATCGGCACTGAATGCAAATTGCACAATGCCGACTTAAGTACAAGAAGATTGAGTCTTCTAACGGTTTGTGCTTTGAGCAGCTCCAGGGTGACAAGAATTAGATTCCGATGCACCAGTGCAGGTTAACTGTATCCCTTGGACCTTCACATTGACCATGAAACACGGAGATTGCATCGGGATTGAATAAAATAGGCTAAATGCCTACTTAAGTACAAGAAAAGTGAATCTTCTAAGGGATTGTGTTTTGAGCGGCTCCTTGAATCCCGGTTTTAGAATCCGATGCACCAGTACAGGTTTGCTGTATCTCTTGGACCTTCAAGTTGACCGTGAAATCAAAAATTGCAGCGGGATTGAACACAAAAGCACAATGCCGACTTAAGTACAAGAAGAGTGAATCCTCTCAGAGTTTGTGTTTTGAGCGGCTCCTGGGAGCCCGGTTTCGGAATCCGATGCACCAGTGCATGTTTCCTGTATCCCTTGGACCTTCACGTTGACCTTGAAACACAAAAATTGCATCGGGATTGAATACAAAAGGCACAATGTCGACTTAAGTAAGAGAAGAGTGAATCTTCTAAGAGTTTGTGATTTGAGCTGCTATTGGGAGACCAGTATTAGATTCCGATGCACCAGTGCATGTTTCCTATAACGCTTGGACCTTCACATTGACCATGAAACACAGAATGTGCATTGGGATTGAATACAAAAGGCACAATGACGACTTAAGTAAAAGAAGAGTGAATCTTCTAAGAGTTTGTGCTTTCAGCGGCTCCAGGGAGACCAGAATTCAATTCTGATGCACCAGTGCCGGTGTATTGTATCCCTTGGACCTTCTCATTGACCATGAAACACAGAAATTGCATCGGGATTGAATACAGAAGGCACAATGACGACTTAAGTAAGAGAAGAGTGAATCTTCTAAGAGTTTGTAATATGGGCTGCTATTGGGAGACCTGTATTACATTCCGATGCATCAGTGCAGGAATACTGTATACCTAGGACCTTCACATTGCACATGAAACACAAGAATTGCATCGGGATTGAATACAAAATTCACAATGCCGACTTAAGTAGAAGAAAGTGAATCTTCCAAGAGATTGTGCTTTGAGCGGCTCCTGGGAGACCGGTTTTAGAATCCGATGCAACAGTGTAGGTTTCCTGTATACCTTGGACCTTCACATTGACCATGAAAAACAGAACTTGAATCCGGATTGAATACAAAGGGCACAATGCCAACTTAAGTACAAGAGGAGTAAACCTTCTAAGAGTTAGTGCTTGGAGCGGCTCCTGGGAGACCGGTTTTAGAATCCGATGCAACACTGTAGGTTTCCTGTATCCCTTGGACCTTCACATTGACCATAAAACACTGAAATTGCTCCGTGATTGAATACAATTGGCTAAATGCCGACTTAAGTACAAGAAAAGTGAATATTCTAAGAGTATGTGCTTCGATTGGCTCCAGGTGACCAGAACTAAATTCCGATGCACCAGTGATGGTTTACTGTAACCCCTGGACTTTCACATTGACCTTTAATCACAGAAATTGCATCGGGATTTAATACAAAAGGCACAATGCCGACTTCAGTTCAAGAAGAACGAATCTTCTAACAGTTAGTGCTTTGACGGCTCTTGGGAGACCTTAATTAGATTCCCATGCACCAGTGCAGGTTTACTGTCTTCCTTGGACCTTCACATTGTCCATGAAACACAGAAATTTCACCGGGATTGAATACAATAGGCTAAATGCCGACTTAAGTACAAGAAGAGTGAAACTTCTAAGAGTTTGTCCTTTGAGCGGCTCCTGGGAGACCAGTTTCGAATCCGATGCACCAGCTCAGGATACCTCTATCCCTAGTACCTTCACATTGACCATGAAACACATAAATTGCCTCGGGATTGAATACAAAATGCACAATGCCGACTTAAGTACAAAAAGAGTGAATCTTCTAAGAGTTTGTGATTCTAGCCGCTCCTAGGAGACCAGTATTTAGTTCCGATGCATCATTGCATGTTTACTGTATCCCTTGGACTTTCACATTGACCATGAAACACAGAAATTGCATCGGAATTTAACACAAAACGCACAATGCTGACTTAAGTACAAGAAGAGTGAATCATCTAAGAGTTTGTGCTTTGAGCGGCTCCAGGGAGACCAGTATTAGATTCCGATGCACCAGTACAGGTTTAGTGTATCCCTAGGACCTTCACATTGCACATGAAACACAGAAATTGCATCGGGATTGAATACAAAAGGCACAATGCCGACTTAGGTAGAAGAAGAGTGAATCTTCTAAGAGTTTGTGTTTGAGCGGCTACTGAAGACCAGTATTAGATTCCGATGCACCAATGCAGCTTTACTCTATCGCTTGGACCCTCACATTGACCATGAAACACAGAAATTGCTTCGGGATTGAATACAAAAGGCACAATGCCGAATTATGATCAAGTAGAGTGAACCTTCTACGAAGTTTTGCTTTGAGCGGCTCCTTGGAGACCAGTATTAGATTCCGCTGAATCAGTGCAGGTTTACTGTTTACCTTGGACCTTCACATTGACCATGATATACTGAAATTACATCGGGATTTAGTGTATCCCTTGGCCCCTCACATTGTCCATGAGAGACAGAAATTGCATCGGGATTGAATCCAAAAGGCACAGTGCCGAACTATGTACAAGAAGAGTGACCAACTACGAAGTTTTGCTTTGGGCGGCTCCTTGGAGACCAGTATTAGATTCCGATGCATCAGTGCAGGTTTACTGTATCCCTTGGACCTTCACATTGACCATGACACACTGAAACTGCATCGGGACTGAATACAAAAGCCACAATGCCGACTAGAGTGAGAGTGAATCTTCTAAGGTATTGTGCTTCGAGCTGCTCCAGGAGACCAGAATTAGATTGCGATGCACCAGTGCAGGTTTACTGTAACCCTTGAACCTTCAAATTGACCATGAAACACAGATATTGCCTCGGGATTGAATACAAAAGACACAATGCCGCCTTAAGGACAAGAAGATTGAATAGTCTAAGAGTTTGTGCTCTGAGCGGCTACTGGGAGACCAGTATTACATCCCGATGCATCAGTGCAAGATGACTGTATCCCTATGACCTTCAGATTGAATATGAAACACAAAAATTGCATCAGGCTTGAATACTAAAGGCACTATGCCGACTTAAATACAAGAAGAGTGAATCTTCTAGTGTTTGTGCTTTGGGCGGCTCCTGGGAGACCAGTATTAGATACCGATGCACCAGTGCAGGTTAACTGTATCCCTTGGACCTTCGCATTGCACATGTAACACAGAAATTGCTTCGGGATTCAATACAAAAGGCACAATGCCGATTAAAGTACGAAAAGAGTGAAACTTCTAAGAGTATGAGCTTTGAACGGCTCCTGGGAGACCACTATTAGATTCCGATGCACCAGTGCAGGTTCACTGTATCCCTTGTACCTTCACATTGTCCCTGAAACACAGAAATTGCTTTGGGATTGAATATAAAAGGCACATTGCCGACTTAAGTACAAGAAGAGTGATTCTTCTAAGAGTTTGTGATTTGAGCGGCTCCTGGGAGACCAGTGTTACATTGCGATGCACCAGTGCCGGTTTACTCTATCCCTTGAACCCTCACATTGACCATGAAACACAGAAATTGCATCGGACTTGAATACAAAAGGCAGAATGCCGAATTATGTACAAGAAGAGTGAACCAACTACGAAGTTTTGCTTTGAGAGGCTCCTTGGAGGCCAGTAATAGATTCCGATGCATCAGTGCAGGTTTACTGTATTCCTTGTAACTTCTCATTGACCATGAAACACAGAAATTGTATCGGGACTGAATCCAAAAGGCGCAATGCCGACTTGAGTGAGAGTGAATCTTCTAAGATGTTGTGCTTCGAGCGGCTCCAGGAGACCAGAATTAGATTCCGATGTACCAGTGCACGTTTACTGTAACCCTTGCACCTTCACATTGACCATGAAACACAGAAATTGCATCGGGATTGAATACAAACGGCACAATGCCGACTTAAGTACAAGAAAAATGAATCTTCTAAGAGTTTGTGCTTTGAGCGCCTACTGGGAGACCAGAATTACATTCCGATGCACCTGTGCAGGTTTACTGTATCCCTTGGACTTCACATTGACTATGACACACAGAAATTGCGTTGGGATTGAATACAAAAGGCACAATGCCGAAGTATGTACAAGAAGAGGGAACCTTATACGAAGTTTTGCTTTGAGCGGCTCCTATGAGACCAGTATTAGAATCCGATGCACCAGTACAGGTTTACTGTATCCCTTGGACCTCATATTGTCCATGAAACACATAAATTGCATCGGGACTGAATACAAAATGCACAATGCTGACATAAGTGCAAGAAGAGTGATTCTTCTAAGAGTTTGTGCTTTGAGCGGCTCCTGGGAGACCACTGTTAGATTCAGACGCACCAGTGCAGGTTTACTGTTTCTCATGGATCTTCATATTGCAAATGAAACACAGATATTGCGTCGAGATTGAATACAAAAGCACAATGCCGACTAAAGTACAAGATGAGTGAATCTTCTAACAATTTGCGCTTTGAACGGCTTATGGGAGACCAGTATTAGATTCCGATGCTTCAGTGCAGTGTTCCTGTATCCCTTGGACCTTCACATTGACCATGAAACACTGAAATTGCATCGGGATTGAATACAAAAGGCACAATGAAGACTTAAGTACAAGAAGAGTGATTTTTCTAAGAGTTTGTGCTTAGAGCGGCTCCTGGGAGGACCAGTATTAGTTTCCGATGACCAACTGCAAGTTCGCTCTATCCCTTGGACCTTCACATTGCCCATGAAACACAGAAATTGCATCGGGATTGAACACAAAAGGCACAATGCTGAATTATCTATAAGAAGATTTAACCTTCTAGAAAGTTTTGCCTTGAGCGGCTCCTTAGAGACCAGAATTACATTCTGATGCACCAGTGCAGGTTTACTGTAACCCTTGGACCTTCACATTGACCTTGAAACACATAAATTACATCGGAATTGAATACATTCGGCTAAATGCCGACTTAAGTACAAGAAGGGTGAAATTTCTAAAAGTTTGTGCTATGAGCGGGTCCTGGGAGACCGGTTTTAGAATCCGATACACCAGTGCAGGAATCCTGTATCCCTTGGACCTTCACATTGTCCATAAAACACAGAAATTGCATCGGGATTGAATACAAAAGGCAAAATGCCGACATAGGTACAAGAAGAGTGATTATTCTAAGAGTTTGTGCTTCGAGCGGCACCTGGGAGACCAGTATTAGATTCCGATGCACCAGTGCAAGTTCGCTCTATCCCTTGGACCTTCACATTGACCATGAAAAACAGAAATTGCATCGGGATTGAATACAAAAGCACAATGCCGAATTAACTACAAGAAGAGTGAACCTACTATGAAGTTTTGCTTTGAGCGGCTCCATCGAGACCAGTATTAGATTCCGTTGCATCAGTGGAGGTTTACTGTATCACTTGGACCCTCACATTGATAATGAAACACTGATATTGCATGGGGATGGAATACAAAAGGCACAGTGCCGACTTAAGTACAAGAAGAATGAATTTTCTAAGAGTTTGTGCTTTGAGCGGCTCCTGGGAGGACCAGTATTAGTTTCCGATGACCAACTGCAAGTTCGCTCTATCCCTTGGACCTTCACATTGACCATGAAACACAGAAATTGCATCGGGATTGAACACAAAAGGCACAATGCTGAATTATCTATAAGAAGAATGAACCTTCTAGGAAGTTTTGCTTTGAGCGGCTACTTGGAGACCAGTATTAGATTCCGATGCGTCAGTGCGGGATTACTGTATCACTTGGACTTTCAGAATGACCATGAAACACTGAAATGGGATCGGGATTGAATACGAAAGGCACAATGCCGACGTAAGTACAAGAGGAGTGATTCTTCTAAGAGTTTGTGTTTCGAGCGGCTCCTGCGAGACCGGTTTTAGAATCCGATGCACTAGTTCAGGTTTCCTGTATCCCTTGGACCTTCACATTGACCATGAAACACAGATATTGCATCGGGATTGAGTACAAAACGCACAATGCCGACTTAAGTAGAAGAAGAGTGAATATTCTAAGATTTTGTGTTTTGAGCGGCTCCTGCTTGACCAGATTTAGCTTCCGATGCACCAGTGCAGGTTTACTATAACCCTTGGACCTTTACATTGACCATGAAACACAGAATTTGGATCGGGATTAAATACAGAAGGCACATTGTCGACTTGAGTACAAGAAGAGTGAATCTTCTAAGAATTTGTGATATGAGCAGGGCCTGGGAGACCCCTATTAGATTCGGATGCACCAGTGCAGGTTTACTGAATCCCTTGGACATTTACATTGCCCATGAAACACAGAAATAGCATCGGGATTGAATACAAAAGGCAAAATGCCAACTTGAGTACAAGAAGAGTGAATCTTCTAAGAATATTTGCGACTGCTGGGAGACCAGAATTAGATTCCCATGCACCTGTGCAGGTTTACTGTAACCCTTGGCCATCACATTGACGATTAAACACAGAAATTGCAACGGGGTAGAATACAAAAAGCACAATGCTAACTTAAGTACAAGAAGAATGAATCTTTTAAGAATCTGTGCTTTGAACGTCTCCTGGGAGACCAGTATTCGTCTCCGATGCACCAGTGAAAAATTACTGTATCCCTTGGACTTAACATTCCACATGAAACACAGAAATTGCATCGAGATTGTATACAAAAGCACAATGCCGACTTATGTACAAGAAGAGTGAATCTTCTAAGAGTTTGTGCTTTGAACGGCATCTGGGAGACCAGTGCTAGATTCTGATGCACCAGTGCAGGTTCACTGTAACCCTTGGACCTTTACTTTGACCATGAAGGACAGAAATTGCATCGGGATTGAATACAAAAGGCACAATGCCGACTTAAGTACAAGAAGAGCGAATCTTCTAAGAGTTTGTGCTTTGAGCGGCTCCTGGGAGACCAGTATTAGATTCCGATGCACCAGTGCTGGGTTACTGTATCCCTTGGACCATCACATTGACCACGGAACACAGATATTGCATTGGGATTGAATACAAAAAGCACAATGCCGACTTAACTACAATTAGAGTGAGTCTTTTAAGTGTTTGTGATTTGAACGGCCACTAGGACACCAGTATTAGATTCCGATGCATCAGAGCAAGTTTACTGTATCCCTTGGACCTTCACATTGCACATGAATTACAGAAATCGCATCTAGATTGTATACAATAGCACAATGCCGACTTAAGTACAGGAAGAGTGAATCTTCTTAGAGTATGTACTCTGAACGGCTCCTGGGAGACCTGTATTAGATTCCGATGCACCAGTGCAGGTTTACTGTATCCCTTGGACCTTCACAATGTCCATGAAACACAGATATTGCATCGGGATTGAATACAAAAGGCACAATGCCGACTTAAGTACAAGAAGAGTGAATCTTCTAAGAGTTTGTGCTTTGAACGGCACCTGGGAGACCAGTGCTAGATTCTGATGCACCAGTGCAGGTTTACTGTAACCCTTGCACCTTTACATTGACCATGGAACACAGAAATTGCATCGGGATTGAAAACAAAGGACGCAATGCCGACTTGAGGACAAGAAGAGTGAATCTTCTGAAAATTTGTGATATGAGTGGGGCCAGGGAGACCACTATTAGATTCCGATGAACCAGTGCAGGTTTACCGTATCCCTTGGACCTTCAAATTGACAATGAAACACAGAAATTATATCGGGATTGAATACAAAATGCACAATGCCCACTTAAGTACAAGATGAGTGAGTCTTCTAAGAGTTTGTGATTTGAATGGCTCCAGGGAGACCAGTATTAGATTTCGATGCTCCAGTGCAGGTTTACTGTACCCCTTGGATCTTAACATTGACCATGAAACACAGAAAATTATTCGGGATTGAATACAAAATGCCAATTGCTGACTTAAGTACAAGAAGAGTGAATCTACCAAGCGTTTGTGCTTTAAGCGGCTCCTGGAAGACCACTATTAAATTCCGATGCACCAGTGCAGGTTTACCGTACCCCTTGGACCTTCATATTGACCACGAAACACAGAAATAGCATCGGGATTGATTACAAAAGGCACAATGCCGATTGAAGTACAAAAAGAGCGATTCTCCTAAGAGTTTGTGCTTTGAACGGGTCCTGGTAGACCAGTATTAGATTCCGATGTACCAGTGCAGGTTTACTGTATCCCTTGGACCTTCACAATGTCCATGAAACACAGGCATTGCATCGGGATTGAATACAAAAGGCACAATGCCGACTTAAGTACAAGACGAGTTAATCTTCTAGGAGTTTGTGCTTTTAGCGGCTCCTGGGATACCAGTTTTAGATTCTGATGCACCAGTGCAGGTTTACTGTATCCCTTGGACCTTCACATTGACCATGAAACACAGAATTTGCATCGGGATTGAATACAAAAGGCACAATGCCGACTTGTGTACAAGAAGAGTGAATCTTCTAAGAATTTGAAATATGAGCGGGGCCTCGGAGACCAGTATTAGATTACGATGCACCATTGCAGGTTTACCGCATCCCTTGGACCTTCACATTGACCACGAAGCATGGAAATTGCATCGGGATTGAATACAAAAGGCACAATGCCGACTGCAGTACAAGAAGAGCGATTCTCCTAAGAATTAGTGCTTTGAACGGGTCCTGGGAGACTAGTCTTAGATTCCGCAGCACCAGTGCAGGTTTACTGTATCCCTTGGACCTTCATATTGCACATGAAACACAGAAATTGCATCGAGATTAAATACAAAAGCATAATGCCGACTTAAGTACAAGAAGAGTGAATCTTCTTAGAGTTTGTGCTTTGAGCGGCTCCTGGGAGAGCAGTATTAGATTCCGATGCACCAATGCAGGTTTACTGTTTCCCTTGGACCTTCACATTGACCATGAAACACAGAAATTGCGTCGGGATTGAATAGAAAAGGCACAATGCAACTTAAGTACAAGACGAGTGTTTGTGCTTTTAACGGCACGTAGGAGACCAGTATTAGATTCCGACGCAACAGTGCGGTTTACTGTATTCCTTGGACCTTCACATTGGCCATGAAACACACAAATTGCATCGGGATTGAATACAAAAGGCTCAATGCCGACTTAAGTACAAGAAGAGTGAATCTTCTAAGCGTTTTTGCTTTGAGCGGCTCGTGGAGGACCAGTATTAGATTCCGATCCACCAGTGCAGGCTTACTGTATCCTTGGAACTTTGCATTGACCATGAAACACAGAATTTACATCGGTATTGAATATAATAGGCTAAATGCCGACTTAAGTACAAGAACAGTGAATCCCCTAAGAGTTTGTGCTTTGAGCGACTCCTGGGATACCAGTTTTAGGTTCTGCTGCATCAGTGCAGGGCCTGGAAGACCATTATAGATTCCGATGCACCAGCGCAGGTTTACTGTATCCTTGGACCTTCACATTGATCATGAAACACAGAATTTTCATCGGGATTGAAAACAAAACACACAATGCCGACTTGAGTATAAGAAGAGTGAATCTTCTGAGAATTTGTGACATGTACGGGGCCTGGAAGACCAGTATTAGATTCCGATACACCAGTGCAGGTTTACCGTATCCCTTTAACCTTCAAATTGACCATGAAACACTGAAATTATATCGAAATTGAATACAAAATGCACAATGCCGACTTAAGTACAAGAAGTGTGAGCCTTCTAAGAGTTTGTGATTCGAACGTCTCCAAGGAGACCAGTATTACATTCCGATGCACCAGTGCAGGTTTACCGTATCCCTTGGACCTTCACATTGATCACGAAACACAGAAATAGCATCGGGATTCAATACAAAAGGCACAATGCCGACTGAAGTACAAAAAAAGCGATTCTCCCAAGAGTTTGTGCTTTGAACGGCTCCCGGAAGACCAGTGTTAGATTCCGATGCACCAGTGCAGGTTTACTGTATCCCTTGGACGTTCACAATGTCCATGAATCACAGAAATTGCATCGGGAATAATTCAAAGGGCACAATGCCGACTTAATTAAAAGAAGTGTGAATCTTCTAAGAGTTTGTGTTTTGAGCGTCTCCTGGGATACCATTTTTAGATTCTGATGCACCAGTGCTGGTTTACTGTATCCCTTGGACCTTCACATTGACCATGAAAGACAGAATTTGCATCGGGATTGAATACAAAAGGGACAATGCTGACTTGAGTACAGGAAGAGGGAATCTTCTAAGAATTTGTGCATTGAGCGACTCCTGGGAGGCAAGAATTAGATTCCCATGCACCAGTTCAGGTTTACTGTAACCCTTGGCCATCACATTGACCATCAAACACAGAAATTGCAACGGGATTGAATACAAAAGGCACAATGCTAACTTATGTACAAGAAGAATGAATCTTCTAAGAATCTGTGCTTTGGACGGCTCGTGGGTGACCAGTATTAGATTCCAATGCACCAGTGCAAGTTTACTGAATCCCTTGGACTTCACATTCCACATGAAACACAGAAATTGCATCGAGATTGTATACAAAAGCACAATGCCGAGTTATGTACAAGAAGAGTGAATCTTCTGTGAGTTTGTGCTTTGAACGGCACCTGGGAGACCAGTATTAGATTCTGATGCACCAGTGCAGGTTTACTGTAACCCTTGGACCTGTACATTGCCCATGACACACAGAAATTACAGCGGGATTGAATACAAAAGGCACAATGCCGACTTAGGTACAAGAAGAGTGAAATTTCTAAGAGTTTGTGGTTTGAGCGGCTCTTGGGAGACCAGTAATAGATTCCGATGCATCAGTGCAGGTTTGCTGTATCCTTGGACTTTCACATTGACCATGAGACACAGAAATTACATCGGTATTGAATACAATAGGCTAAATGAATACTTAAGAACAAGAAGAGTGAATCTTCTAAGAGTTTCTGCTTTGAAAGGCACCTACGAGACCAGTATTAGATTCCGATGCACCAGTTCAGGTTTACTGTATCCCTTGGACCTTCACATTGACCATGAAACACAGATATTGCATCACGATATAATACAAAATGCACAATGGCGACTTAAGTACAAGTAGAGTGAATCATCTAAGAGTTTGTGCTTTGAGCGGATCCTAGGAGACCGGTATTAGATTCAGATGCATCTGTGCAGGTTTACTGTATTCCTTGGACCTTCACTTTCACCATGAAAAAGAGATTTTGCATCGGGATTGAATACAAATGGCACAATGGCGACTTGAGTACAAGAAGAGTGCATCTTATAAGCGTTTGTGATTTGAGAGGCGCCTGGGAGACCAGTATTAGACTCCGATGATCCAGTGCAGGTTTACTGAATCCCTTGGAACTTCCAATTGACCATGAAACACAGAAATTGCATCGGGATTGAATACAAAAGGCAAAATGAATACTTAAGTATAAGTAGAGTGCATCTTCTAAGAGTTTGTGCTTTGGGCGACTGCTGGGAGACCAGAATTAGATTGCGATGGATCAGTGCAGGTTTACTCTGACCCCTGACCTTCACATTAACCATCAAACACAGAAATTGCAATGGGGTAGAATACAACAGGCACAATGCTGACTTAAGTACAATAAGAATGAATCTTCCAAGAATCTGTGCTTTCGGCGGCTCCTAGGAACACAGTATTACAGTCCGATGCATCAGTGCAGGTTTACTGTATCCCTTGGACCTTCACATTGACCATGAAACACAGAAATTGCATCGGGATTGAATACAAAAGGCACTATGCCGACTTAAGTACAAAAAGAGTGAATCGTCTAAGAGTTTGAGCTTTCTACGGCTTCTAGGAGACCAGCATTAGATTCCGAAGCACCAGTGGGGGTTTACTGTATCTCTTGGACCTTCACATTGCACATGAAAGACAGAAATTGCATCGAGATTGTATACAAGGGGCACAATGGCGACTTAAGTACAAGAACAGTGAATCTTCTAAGAGATTGTGCTTTGAAGGGAACCTGGGAGACCTGTATTAGATTCCGATGCACGAGTGCAGGTTTACTGTAACTCTTGGACCTTTATATTGACCATGAAACACAGAATTTTGTTCGGGATTGAACACAAAAGGCTCAATGCCGACTAAAGTACAAGAAGAGTGAATCTTCTAAGAGTCTGTGCTTTGAGCGGCTTTTCTGAGACCAGTATTAAATTTCGATGCAAAAGTGCAGGTTTACTGTATTCCTTGGAACATCACATTCACCATGAAACACACAAATTGCATCGGGACTGAACACAAAAAGGCACAATACCGACTTAAGTACAAGACGAGTGAATCTTCTAAGGGTTTGTGCTTTGAAAGGCTCCTGGGGACCAGTATTAGATTCGGATGCACCAGTGCAGGTTTACTGTATCACTTATATCGTCACATTCACATTAAACACAGAAATTGCACCGGTATTGAATACAAGAGGCACAAACCGACTTAAGTATATGAAGAGTGAATCTTCTAAGAGTTTGTGCTTTGAGCGGCTCCTGGTTGACGATAGTTAGCTTCCGATTCATTAGTGCAGGTTTACTGTAACCCTCGGACCTTCACATGACCATGAGACACAGAAATTGCATCGGGACTGAATACAAAAGGCACAATGCCGACTTAAGTACAAGAAGAGTGAAACTTCTAAGAGTCTGTGCTTTGAGCGGCTTTCGGGAGACCAGTATTAGATTCCGATGCACCAGTGCAGCTTTAGTGTATCCCTTTGACCTTCACATTGACCATAAAACACAGAATTTGCATCGGGATTGAATACAAAAGGCATAAAGGCGACTTGAGTACAAGGAGAGTGAATCTTCTAAGAGTTTGAGCTTTAAGCGACTCCTGGGAGACCAGAATTGGATTGCGATGCACCAGTGCAGGTTTACTGTAACCCTTGACACTCACATTGACCATGATACACAGAAATTGCAACGGGATAGAATACAAATGGCACAATGCCTACTTAAGTACATGAAGAGTGAATCTTCTAAGATATTGTGCTTTGAGAGCTCCTGGTTGACCAGAGTAAGCTTACGATTCATTAGTGCAGGTTTGCTGTAACCCTTGGACCTTCACATTGACCATGAGACACAGAAATTGCATCGGGACTGAATAGAAAAGGCACAATGCCGACATATGTAGAAGAAGAGTGAATCTTCTAAGAGTCTATGCTGTGAACGACTCCTGGGAGACCAGTGTTAAATTCCGATGCACCAGTGCAAGTTTACTGTATCCCTTGGCCTTTCACATTGACCATGAAACACAGAAATTTCATCGGGATTGAATACAAAATGCACAATGCCGATTCAACTACAAGAAGAGTGGATCTTCTATGTGTTTCTGCTTTGAGCGGCTCCTGGGAGACCAGTATTAGATACAGATGCATCAGTGCAATTTTACTGTATCCCTTGCACCTTCAAATCGACCAAGAATGACAGAAATAGCATCGGGATTCAATACAAAATGCACAATACCGACTTAAATACAAGAAGAGTGAATCTTCTAAGAGTATGTGCTTTGAACGGCTCCTGGGAGACCAGTATTACATTCCGATGCATCAGGGCAGGTTTACTGTATGTCATGGACCTTCACATTGACCATGAAACACAGAAATTGCATCGGGATTGAATACATAATCACAATGCCGACTTATGTACAAGAAGAGTGTTTCTTCTAAGAATTTGTTCTTACGGTTTCTGGGAGACCAGTATTACATTCCGTTGCACCAGTGAGGGTTTACTGTATCCCTTGGAAACTCACATTGTCCATGAGGCACAGAAATTGCATCGGGTTTGAATACAAAAGGCGCAATGCCGACCTAAGTACTAGACGACTGAATCTTTTAAGAGTCTGTGCTGTGAACGGCTCCTGGGAGACCAGTATTAGATTCAGATGCACCGGGGTACGTTTACTGTAACCCCTGGACCTTCACATTGACCATGAAACTCAGAAATTGGATCGAGATTGAATACAAAAGCACAAAGCCGACTTAAGTACGAGACGAGTGAATCTACTAAGAGTTTGTGCTTTGAGCGGCTCCTGGGGACCTGTATTAGATTCCGATGCACCAGTGCAGGTTTACTGTGTCACTTAGACCGTCACTTTCACCATGAAACAAAGAAATTGCATCAGGATTGACTACAAAAGGCAATTTGCCGACTTAAGTACAAGAAGAGTGAATCTTCTAAAAGTCTGCTAAGAACGGCTCCTGTGAGACCAGTGTTAAATTCCGATGCACCAGTGCAGGTTTACTGTATCCCTTGGACCTTCACATTGACCATGAAGCGCTGAAATTGCATCGGGATTGAACACAAACTGCACAATGCCGACTTAAGTACAAGAAGAGTGAATCTTCGAAGAGTCTGTGTTTTGAACGGCTCCTGGAAAGACCAGTTTTACATTTCGATGCATCAGTGCAGGTTAACTGTACCCCTTGGACCTTCACATTGACCATGATACACAGAATTTGCATCAGGATAGAGTGCAATTGGCTAAATGCCGACTTAAATACAAGAAGAGTAAATCTTCTAAGAGTTTGTGCTTTGAGCGGCTCCTGGGACACCGGCTTTGGAGTCTGATGCACCAGAGCAGGTTTCCTGTCTCCATGGACCTTCACATTCACCATGAAACACAGAAATGGCATCGGGATTGAATACAAAAGGCACATAGCCGACTTAAGGTCAAGAAGAGTGAATCTTCTTAGAGTTTGTGCTTTGAGGGGCTCCTGGTTGACCAGATTTTGCTTGAGATAAACCAGTGAAGGTTTACTGTTACCCTTGGACTTTCACGTTGACCACGAAACTTAGATATTGCATCGGGATTGAATACAAGAGGCACAATGCTGACTTAAGTACGAGAATAGTGAAACTGCTAAGAGTTTGTGCTTTGAGAGGCTCCTGGGGAACAGTATTAGATTCCGATGCACCAGTGTTGGTTTACTGTATCACTTAGACAGTTACATTCACCATGAAACACAGAAATGGCATCGAGATTGAATTCAAAAGTTACATAGAGGACTTAGGGTCAAGAAGAGTGAATCTTCTAAGAATTTGTGCTTTGAACGGCTCCTGGGTGACCAGTATTAGATTCCGATGCACTAGTGCAGGTTTACTGTATCCCCTAGACCTTCACATTGCACAAGAAACACAGAAATTGCATCGGAATTGAATACAAAAGGCACAATGCCGACTTAAGTATAAGAAGAGTGAATCTTCTAAGAGTTTGTGCTTTGGGCGACTCCTGGGATACCAGAATTAGATTGCGATGCATCAGTGCAAGTTTACTCTAACCCTTGACCTTCACATTAACCATTAAACACAGAAATTGCAATTGGGTAGAATACGACAGGCACAATGCTGACTTAAGTACAATAAGAATGAATCTTCCAAGAATCTGTGCTTTCAGCGGCTCCTAGGAACACAGTATTACAGTCCGATGCATCAGTGCAGGTTTACTGTATCCCTTGGACCTTCACATTGACCATGAAACACAGAAATTTCATCGTGATTGAATGCAAAAGGCCCGATGCCGACTTAGGTACAAGAAGAGTGAATCTTCTAAGAGTTTGACTTTTGAACGGCTCCAGGGAGACCAGTATTAGATTGCGAAGCACCAGTGCCGGTTTACTGTATCCTTTGGACATTCACATTGCACATGAAACACAGAAATTGCATTGAGATTGTATTCAAAATGCACAATTCTGACTTACGTACAAGAAAAGTGAATCTGCTAAGAGTTTCTGCTTTGAACGGAATCTGGGAATCCAGTATTAGATTCCGATGCACGAGTGCAGGTTTACTGTAACTCTTGGACCTTTACATTGACCATGAAACACAGAAATTGGTTCGGGATTGAATACAAAAGGCACTATGCCTACTTAAGTACGAGAAGAGTGAATCTTCTAGGAGTTTGAGCTTTCTACGGCTCCTGGGAGACCAGCATTAGATGCCGGAGCACCAGTGGTGGTTTACTGTATCTCTTGGACCTTCAAATTGCACATGAAACACAGAAATTGCAACGAGATTGTATACAAAGGGCACAATGGCGACTTAAGTACAAGAAGAGTGAATGTTCTAAATGTTTGTGCTTTGAAGGGAACCTGAGAGACCAGTACTAGATTCCAATGCACGAGTGCAGGTTTACTGTAACTATTGGACCCTTACATTGACCATGAAACACAGAATTTGGTTCGGGATTGAATACGAAAGGCTCAATGCCGACTTAAGTACAAGAAGACTGAATCTTCTAAGGGTTTGTGCTTTGAGGGGCTCCTGGGGACCAGTATTAGATTCAGATGCACCAGTGCAGGTTTACTGTATCACTTAGATCGTCACATTCACATTAAACACGGAAATTGCACCGGTATTGAATACAAGATGCACAAACCGACTTAAGTACATGAAGAGTGAATCTTCTAAGAGTTTGTGCTTTGAGCGGCTCCTGGTTGACGATAGTTAGCTTCCGATTCATTAGTGCAGGTTTACTGCAACCCTTGGACCTTCACATTGACCATGTGACAGAGAAATTGCATCGGGATTGAATACAAAAAGCACAATGCCGACTTAAGTACAAGAAGAGTGAAACTTCTAAGAGTCTGTGCTTTGAGCGGCTTTCGGGAGACCAGTATTAGATTCCGATGCACCAGTGCAGGTTTAGTGTATCCCTTTGACCTTCACATTGACCATAAAACACAGAATTTGCATCGGGATTGAATACAAAAGCATAAAGGCGACTTGAGTACAAGGAGAGTGAATCTTCTAAGAGTTTGAGATTTTAGCGGCGCCTGGGAGACCAGTATTAGATTCCGATGCACCAGTGCAGGTATATTGAATACCTTGGACCTTCACATTGACCATGAAACACAGAAATTGCATTGGGAATGAATACAAAATGCATAATAACGACTTAAGTACAAGAAGAGTGAATCTTCTAAGAGTTTGAGCTTTGAGCGACCCCTGGAAAACCAGAATTAGATTGCGATGCACCAGTGCAGGTTTACTGTAACCCTTGACACTCACATTGTCCATGATACACAGAAATTGCAACGGGATAGAATACTAATAGCACAATGCCTACTTAAGTACATGAAGAGTGAAATTTCTAAGATATTGTGCTTTGAGAGCTCCTGGTTGACCAGAGTTAGCTTACGATTCATTAGTGCAGGTTTGCTGTAACCCTTGGACCTTCACATTGACCATGAGACACAGAAATTGCACCGGGACTGAATAGAAAAGGCACAATGCCGACTTATGTACAAGAAGAGTGAATCTTCTAAGAGTCTATGCTGTGAACGGCTCCTGGGAGACCAGTGCTAAATTCCGATGCTCCAGTGCAATTTTACTGTATCCCTTGGCCTTTCACATTGACCATGAAACACAGAAATTTCATCGGGATTGAATACAAAAGGCACAATGCCGATTCAACTACAAGAAGAGTGGATCTTCTATGTGTTTCTGCTTTGAGCGGCTCCTGGGAGACCAGTATTAGATTCAGATGCATCACTGCAGTTTTACTGTATCCCTAGGACCTTCAAATCGACCATGAATGACAGAAATTGCATCGGGATTCAATACAAAATGCACAATACCGACTTAAATACAAGAAGAGTGAATCTTCTAAGAGTGTGTGCCTTGAACGGCTCCTGGAAGACCAGTATTACATTCCAATGCATCAGTGCAGGTTTACTGTAAGTCATGGACCTTCACATTGACCATGAAACACAGAAATTGCTTCGCGATTGAATACAAAATCACAATGCCGACTGATGTACAAGAATAGTGATTCTTCTAAGAATTTGTTCTTACGGTTCCTGGGAGACCAGTATTACATTCCGTTGCACCAGTGAGGGTTTACTGTAAGCCTTGGACCTTCATATTGCTTATGAAACACATAAATTGCATCGGGAATGAATACAAAAGGCTCAATGCCGACTTAAGTACAAGAAGAGTGAATCTTCTAAGAGCTTGTGCTTTGAACGGTTCCTTGGAGAGCAGTATTAGATTACGATGCACCAATGCAGATTTACGGTATCCCTTAGACATTCACATTGACCATGAAACACAGAGATGGCATCGGGACTGAATACAAGAGGACAATGCCGACTTAAGTACAGGAAGAGAGAATCTTCTAAGAGTTAGTGCTTCTGAGCGGCTCCTGGGAGACCAGTTTTAGATTCCGATGCACCAGTGCAGGTTAACTGTATCCCTTGGAAACTCACATTGTCCATGAGGCACAGAAATTGCATCGGGATTGAATACAAAAGGCACAATGCCGACATAAGTACTAGAAGACTGAATCTGTTAAGAGTCCGTGCTGTGAACGGCTCCTGGGAGACCAGTATTAGATTCAGATGCACCGGGGTACTTTTACTGTAACCCCCGGACCTTCACATTGACCATGAAACTCAGAAATTGCATCGGGATTGAATACAAAAGCACAAAGCCGACTTAAGTACGAGACGAGTGAATCTACTAAGAGTTTGTGCTTTGAGCGGCTCCTGGGGACCTGTATTAGATTCCGATGCACCAGTGCAGGTTTACTGTGTCACTTAGACCGTCACTTTCACCATGAAACAAAGAAATTGCATCAGGATTGATTACAAAAGGCACAATGCCGACTTAAGTACAAGAAGAGTGAATCTTCTAAAAGTCTGTGCTAAGAACGGCTCCTGTGAGACCAGTGTTAAATTCCGATGCACCAGTGCAGGTTTACTGTATCCCTTGGACCTTCACATTGACCATGAAGCACTGAAATTGCATCGGGATTGAACACAAACTGCACAATGCCGACTTAAGTACAAGAAGAGTGAATCTTCGAAGAGTCTGTGTTTTGAACGGCTCCTGGAAAGACCAGTTTTTCATTCCGATGCATCAGTGCAGGTTTACTGTACCCCTTGGACCTTCACATTGACCATGATACACAGAATTTGCATTAGGATAGAATGCAATTGGCTAAATGCCGACTTAAATACAAGAAGAGTAAATCTTCTAAGAGTTTGTGCTTTGAGCGGCTCCTGGGACACCGGCTTTGGAGTCTGATGCACCATAGCAGGTTTCCTGTCTCCATGGACCTTCACATTCACCATGAAACACAGAAATGGCATCGGGATTGAATACAAAAGGCACATAGCCGACTTAAGGTCAAGAAGAGTGAATCTTCTTAGAGTTTGTGCTTTGAGCGGCTCCTGGTTGACCAGATTTAGCTTGAGATACACCAGTGAAAGTTTACTGTTACCCTTGGACTTTCACGTTGACCACGAAAGTTAGATATTGCATCGGGATTGAATACAAGAGGAACAATGCCGACTTAAGTACGAGAATAGTGAATCTGCTAAGAGTTTGTGCTTTGAGAGGCTCCTGGGGAACAGTATTAGATTCCGATGCACCAGTGTTGGTTTACTGTATCACTTAGACAGTTACATTCACCATGACACACAGAAATGGCATCGAGATTGAATTCAAAAGTTACATAGAGGACTTAAGGTCAAGAAGAGTGAATCTTCTAAGAATTTGTGCTTTGTACGGCTCCTGGGTGACCAGTATTAGATTCCGATGCACCAGTGCAGGTTTACTGTATCCCCTAGACCTTCACATTGCACAAGAAACACAGAAATTGCATCGGAATTGAATACAAAAGGCACAATGCCGACTTAAGTATACGAAGAGTGAATCTTCTAAGAGTTTGTGCTTTGGGCGACTCCTGGGAGACCAGAATTAGATTGCGATGCATCAGTGCAAGTTTACTCTAACCCTTGACTTTCACATTAACCATTAAACACAGATATTGCAATTGGGTAGAATACAACAGGCACAATGCTGACTTAAGTACAATAAGGATGAATCTTCCAAGAATCTGTGCTTTCAGCGGCTCCTAGGAACACAGTATTACAGTCCGATGCATCAGTGCAGGTTTACTGTATCCCTTGGACCTTCACATTGACCATGAAACACAGAAATTTCATCGTGATTGAATGCAAAAGGCCCGATGCCGACTTAGGTACAAGAAGAGTGAATCTTCTAAGAGTTTGACATTTGAACGGCTCCAGGGAGACCAGTATTAGATTCCGAAGCACCAGTGCCGGTTTACTGTATCCTTTGGACATTCACATTGCACATGAAAACCAGAAATTCCATTGAGATTGTATTCAAAATGCACAATTCTGACTTACGTACAAGAAAAGTGAATCTGCTAAGAATTTCTGCTTTGAACGGAACCTGGGAATCCAGTATTAGATTCCGATGCACGAGTGACAGGTTTACTGTAACTCTTGGACATTTACATTGACCATGAAACACAGAAATTGGTTCGGGATTGATTACATAAGGCTAAATGCCGACTTAAGTACAAGATGAGTGAATCTTTCAAGAGTTTGTGCTTCGAGCTGCTTTTGGGAGACCAGTAATAGATTCCGACGCACCAGTGCAGGTTTACTGCATCCCTTGGAACTTCACATTGACCATGAAACACAGGAACTGCATCGGGATTGAGTACAAAAGGCACAATGCAGACTTAAGTACAAGAAGAGTGAATCTTCTAAGAGTTTGTGCTTTCAACAGCTCCTGGGAGACCAGTGATACATTCCGATGCATCAGTGCACGTTTACTGTATCCCTTTGACCTTCAAATTGAACATGAAACACAGAAATTGCATCGGGATTGAATATAAAAGGCACAATTCCAACTGAAGTACAAGAAGAGTTACTCTTCTAAGAGTTAGTGCTTTGCGCAGCTCCTGGGAAACCGGTATTAGATCCAGATGCATCATTGCAGTTTTACTGTATCCCCAGGACCTTCAAATTGACCACAAAACACAGAAATTGCATCGGAATTGAATACAAAATGCACAATGCCGACTTAAGTACAAGAAAAGTGAATCTTCTAAGAGTTTCTGCTTTGAACTGTTCCTCGGAGAACAGTATAAGATTCCGATGCACCTGAGCAGGTTTACCGTATCCCGTGGTTCTTCACATTGACCATGAAACACAGAAATAGCATCGGGATTGTATAAAAAATGCACAATGCCGACCTAAATACAAGAAGAGTGAATCATCTAGGAGTTTGTGCTTAGATCGGCTCCTGGGAGACCAGAATTAGATTGCGATGCACCAGTGCAGGATTACTGTAACCCTTGACATTCACATTGACCATGAAACACAGAAATTGCAACGGGATAGAATACAAATAGCACATTGCTGAGTTAAGTACAAGAAGAATGAATCTTCAATGAATCTGTGCTTTTAGCGGCTCCTGGGAGACCAGTATTACAGTCTGATGCATCAGTGCTGGTTTACTGTATCCCTTGGAATTTCACATTGACCATGAAACACAGACATTGCATCGGGATTGAATACAAAAGGCACTATGCCGACTTAAGTACAGGAAGAGTGAATCTTCTTGGAGTTTGAGCTTTCTACGGCTCCTAGGAGACCAGCATTAGATGCCGAAGCACCAGTGGTGGTTTACTGTATCTCTTGGACCTTCACATTGCACATGAAACACAGATATTGCAACGAGATTGTATACAAAGGGCACAATGGCGACTTAAGTACAAGAAGAGTGAATCTTCTAAATGTTTGTGCTTTGAAGGGAACCTGAGAGACCAGTATTAGATTCCAATGCACGAGTGCAGGTTTACTGTAACTATTTCTACCTTTACATTGACCATGAAACACAGAATTTGGTACGGGATTGAATACAAAAGGCTCAATGCCGACTTAAGTACAAGAAGAGTGAATCTTCTAAGGCTTTGTGCTTTGAGGGGCTCCTGGGGACCAGTATTAGATTCGGATGCACCAGTGCAGGTTTACTGTATCACTTAGATCGTCACATTCACATAAAACACGGAAATTGCACCGGTATTGAATACACGAGGCACAAACCGACTTAAGTACATGAAGAGTGAATCTTCTAAGAGTTTGTGCTTTGAGCGGCTCCTGGTTGACGAGAGTTAGCTTCCGATTCATTAGTGCAGGTTTACTGTAACCCTTGGATCTTCACATTGACCATGAGACACAGAAATTGCATCGGGACTGAATACAAAAAGCACAATGCCGACTTAAGTACAAGAAGAAAGAAACTTCTAAGAGTCTGTGCTTTGAGCGGCTTTCGGGAGACCAGTATTAGATTCCGATGCACCAGTGCAGGTTTAGTGTATCCCTTTGACCTTCACATTGACCA
Source organism: Schistocerca americana (assembly GCF_021461395.2). Taxonomy (NCBI): domain Eukaryota; kingdom Metazoa; phylum Arthropoda; class Insecta; order Orthoptera; family Acrididae; genus Schistocerca; species Schistocerca americana. The sequence goes on along the minus strand of NC_060130.1, from coordinate 145,880,301 downwards.
TAAAACACAGAATTTGCATCGGGATTGAATACAAAAGGCATAAAGGCGACTTGAGTACAAGGAGAGTGAATCTTCTAAGAGTTTGAGATTTGAGCGGCGCCTGGGAGACCAGTATTAGATTCCGATGCACCAGTGCAGGTATATTGAATACCTTGGACCTTCACATTGACCATGAAACACAGATATTGCATTGGGATTGAATACAAAAGGCATAATAACGACTTAAGTACAACAAGAGTGAATCTTCTAAGAGTTTGAGCTTTGAGCGACCCCTGGGAGAACAGAATTAGATTGCGATGCACCAGTGCAGGTTTACTGTAACCCTTGACACTCACATTGTCCATGATACACAGAAATTGCAACGGGATAGAATACTAATGGCACAATGCCTACTTAAATACATGAAGAGTGAATCTTCTAAGATATTGTGCTTTGAGAGCTCCTGGTTGACCAGAGTTAGCTTACGATTCATTAGTGCAGGTTTACTGTAACCCTTGGACATTCACACTGACCATGAGACACAGAAATTGCACCGGGACTGAATAGAAAAGGCACAATGCCGACTTATGTACAAGAAGTGTGAATCTTCTAAGAGTCTATGCTGTGAACGGCTCCTGGGAGACCAGTGTTAAATTCCGATGCACCAGTGCAGTTTTACTGTATCCCTTGGCCTTTCACATTGACCATGAAACACAGAAATTTCATTGGGATTGAATACAAAAGGCACAATGAGGATTCAACTACAAGAAGAGTGGATCTTCTATGTGTTTCTGCTTTAGCGGCTCCTGGGAGACCAGTATTAGATTTAGATGCATCACTGCAGTTTTACTGTATCCCTAGGACCTTCAAATCGACCATGAATGACAGAATTTGCATCGGGATTCAATACAAAATGCACAATACCGACTTAAATACAAGAAGAGTGAATCTTCTAAGAGTGTGTGCTTTGAACGGCTCCTGGAAGACCAGTATTACATTCCGATGCATCAGTGCAGGTTTACTGTAAGTCATGGACCTTCACATTGACCATGAAACACAGAAATTGCTTCGCGATTGAATACAAAATCACAATGCCGACTGATGTACAAGAATAGTGATTCTTCTAAGAATTTGTTCTTACGGTTCCTGGGAGACCAGTATTACATTCCGTTGCACCAGTGAGGGTTTACTGTATCCCTTGGACCTTCATATTGCTTACGAAACACATAAATTGCATCGGGAATGAATACAAAAGGCTCAATGCCGACTTAAGTACAAGAAGAGTGAATCTTCTAATAGCTTGTGCTTTGAACGGTTCCTTGGAGTGCAGTATTAGATTACGATGCACCAATGCAGATTTACGGTATCCCTTGGACATTCACATTGACCATGAAACACAGAGATGGCATCGGGACTGAATACAAGAGGACAATGCCGACTTAAGTACAGGAAGAGAGAATCTTCTAAGAGTTTGTGCTTTGAGCGGCTCCTGGGAGACCAGAATTACATTCCGATGCATCAGTGCAGGTTTACTGTATCTCTTGGACCTTCACATTGACCATGAAACACAGAAATTGCATCGGGATTGAATATAAAAGGCACAATTCCAATTTAAGTACAAGAAGCGTGAACAATCTAAGAGTTTGTGCTTTGCGCGGCTCCTGGGAGACCGGTATTAGATTAAGATGCATCTGTGCGGGTTTAATGTATCCCTTGGACCGTCAAATTGTCCATGAAACCTGGATATTGCATCGGGATTGAATACAAAATACACATTGCCAACTTAAGTACAGGAAAAGTGAATCTTCTAAGAGTCAGTGCTGTGTACGGCTGCTGGGAGACCAGTATTAGATTACGATGCACCAGTGCAGGTTTACTGTATCCCTTGGACCTTCACATTGACCATGAAACACAGTAATTGCATCGGGATTGAATTTAAAAGGCACAACTCCGACTTAAGTACAAGAGGAGTGAATCTTCTAAACGTTTGTGCTTTGAACGGCTTCTGGGAGACCAGTTTTAGATTCCGATGCACCAATGCTAATTTGATGTATCCCTAGGACTTTCACATTGACCATGAAACACAGAAATTGCATTGGGATTGGATACAAAAGTCACAATGCCGACTTAAGTACAAGAAGAGTGAGTCTTCTATGATATTGTGCTTTGAACGGCTCCTGGGAGAGCAGTATTAGAGTTCGATGCACCATTGTAGATGTACTACTTCCCTTGGGCCTTCACATTCACCATGCAACACAGAATTTGCATCGGGATTGAATACAAAAGGCAAAATGCCGACTTAAGTACAAGAGGAATGAATCTTCTAAGAATTTTTGATGTGAGCGGCTCCTGCTAAACCAGTATTAGATTCCGATGCATTAATGCAGGTTTACTGTATCCCTTGGACCTTCACATTGACCATGAAACACAGAAATTGCATCTGGATTGGATACAAAAGTCACAATGCCGACTTAAGTACAAGAAGAGTGAGTCTTCTATGATATTGTGCTTTGAACGGCTCCTGGGAAAGCAGTATTAGATTCCGATGCACCAATGCAGGTTTACTGTATCCCTTGAAACTCCACATTGCACATGAAACACAGAAATTAAATCGCGATTGATTACAAAATGCACACTGGCAACTTAATACCAAGAAGAGTGAATCTTCTAAGTGTTTGTGGTTTTAAACGGCTCCAGCTAGACCAGTTTTAGAATCCGATGCACCAATGCAAGTTTACTGTATCCCTTGGACCTTCAAATTGACCGTGAAACACAGAAATTGCATCGGGAGTGGATACAAAAGTCACAATGCCGGCTTAGGTACAGGAAGAGAAAATCTTCTAAGAGTTTGTGTTTTGAGCAGCTCCTGGGAGACCGGTACTACATTCCGATGCATAAGTGCAGGTTTACTGTACCCCTTGGACTTTCACATTGACCATGAAACACAGAAATTGCATTGGGATCTAACACAATAGGCACAATTCCAACTTAAGTACAAGAGGAGTGAATCTTCAATGAGTTTGTCCTTTGGGCGGCCCCTTTTTGACCAGAATTAGATTCCGATGCATCAGTGCAGGATTAATGTATCCCTTGGACCTTCACATTGCATATGAAACACAGAAATTGCATCAGGATTGAATACAAAATGCACAATGCTGACTTACGTACAAGAAGAGTGAATTTCCTACGAAGTTTGCTTTGGGCGGCTCCTGGGAGACCAGTAATGGATCCCGATGCATCAGTGCACGTTTACTGTATCCCTAGGACCTTCACATTGACCATGAAACACAGAAATTGCATCGGGATGAAATACAAAAAGAACAATTCCAACTTAAGTACAAGTAGAGTGAATCTTATTAGAGTTTGTGCTATGGGCGGCTACTGGGAGACCAGTATTACATTCCGATGCACCAATGCAGGATTACTGTATCCCTTGGACCTTCACATTGCAAATGAAACACAGAAATTGCATCAGGATTGAATACAAAAGGCACAATGCGGACAGAAGTACAAGAAGAGTGAATCTTCTAAGAATTTGTGTTTGGATGGCTCCTAGGAAACCAGTATTGGATTCCGATGCACCAATACAGGTTTACTGTATCCCTGGGACCTTCACATTGACGATGAAACACAGAAATTGCATAGGGATTGAATAGAAAAGGCACAATGCTGACTTAAGTACAAGAAGAGTGAATCTTCAATGGAACTTGAGCTATGAGCGCATCCTGGGAGACCAGTATCAGATTCCGATGTACCACTGCCGGTTTACTCTATCCCTTGGACTTTCACATTGACAATGAAACACAGACATTGCATCGGGACGGAATACATAAGGCACAATGCCGACTTAGGTACAAGAAGAGTAAATATTCTAAGAGTTTGCCTTTTGACCGGCTCCTGACAGACCAGTATTAGATTCCGATGCACCATTGGCGGTTTTCCACATCCCTTGACCTCCACATTCACTATGAGAGGCAGAAATAGCATCGGGATCGAATACAAAAGGGTACAATGCCGACCTACGTACAAGAAGAAATAACCTTCTAAGAGTTTGTGCTTTGAACGGCTCCAGGGAGACCAGTATTCGATTTCGATGCATTAGTGCCGGTTTACTGTATTCCTACAATTTTCACATTGCACATGAAGCGCAGAATTTGCATCGGAATTGAACACAAAAGGCAAAACGCCGACTTAAGTACAAGAGAAGTGAATCTTCTAAGAGTTTGTGATATGAGCGGCTCCTGCTAGACCAGTATTAGATTCCGATGCACCAATGCAGGTTTACTGTATCCCTTGGACTTTCACATTGACCATGAAACTTAGAAATTGCATTGGGATTGAACACAATAGGCACATTCCAATTTAAGTACAAGAGGAGTGAATTTTCAATGAGTTTGTCCTTTGGACGGCTCCTGATTGACCAGAATTAGATTCCGATGCACCAGTGCAGCATTAATGTATCCCGTGGACCTTCACATTGCATATGAAACACAGAAACTGCATCAGGATTGAATACAAAAGGCACAATGCTGACTTAAGTACAAGAAGGGTGAATTTCCTACGAAGTTTTGCTTTCGGTGGCTCCTGGGAGACCAGTAATGGATTCCGATGCATCACTGCAGGTTTACTGTATCCCTAGGACCTTCACATTGACCATGAAACACAGAAGATGCATCGGGATAAAATACAAAATGAACAATTCTAAGAGATTGTGCTTTGAACGGCTCCTGGGTGACCAGTATTAGATTGCGATGCACCATTGCCGGTTTTCTGTATCCCTTGAATTTTCACATTGCACATGAAAAGCAGAATTTGCATCGGAAATGAACACAAAAGGCACAACAGCATTTTAAGATCAAGAAGAGTGATTCTTCTATGTGTTTGTGCTTTGAACGGCTCCTGGGGGACCAGTATAAGATTCCGATGCTCCAATGCGGTTTACTGTATCCCTTGGACCTTCACATTGACCATGACACACAGAAATTGCATCAGGATTTAATACAAAAGGTACAATGCGGACAGAAGTACAAGAAGAGTGAATCTTCTAAGAGTTTGTGTTTGGATGGCTCCCGGGAGACCAGTATTAGATTCCGATGCACCAATACAGTTTTACTGTATCCCTGGGACCATCACATTGACCAAGAAACACAGAAATTGCATAGGGATTGAATACAAAAGGCACAATGCCGACTGAAGTACAAGAAGAGTGAATCCTCAAAGAACTTGAGCTATGAGCGCCTCCTGGGAGGAAAGTATCAGATTCCGATGCACAAGTGCAGGTTTACTCTACCCCTTCGACCTTCACATTGACCATGAAACACAGATATTGCATCGGGATTCAATACATAACGCACAATGCCGACTTAAGTACAAGAAGAGTAAATCTTCTAAGAAATTTTGCGTTGAGTTTCTCCTGGGAGACCAGTATTAGTTTTCGATGCATCAGTGCAGGTTTACTGTTTCCTTTGGACTTTCACATTGACCATGAAACACAGAAAATGAATCGGGATTGAATACAAAAGGCACAATGCCAACTTAAGTACAAGAAGAGTGAATCCTCTTAGAGTTAGTGTTCTCAGCGGCTCCTGGGAGACCAGTATTAGATTCCGTTGCACCATTACAGGTTTAGTGTATCCCTGGGACCTTCACATTGATTATGAAACACAGATATTGCATATGGACTGAATACAAGAGGACAATGCCGACTTATGTACAAGGAGAGTGAATCTTCAAAGAGTTTGTGTTTTAGAGCGGCTCCTGGTTGACCAGAATTAGATTCCGATGCACCAGTGCAGGATTACTGTATACCTTGGACCTTTACATTGCATATGAAACTCAGAAATTGCATCAGGATTCAATACAAAAGGCACAATGCTGACTTAAGTAGAGGAAGAGTGAATTTCCTACGAAGTTTTGCTTTGGGCGGCTCCTGGGAGACCAGTAATGGATTCCGATGCATCAGTGCAGGTTTACTGTATCTCTAGGACCTTCACATTGACCATGAAACACAGAAATTGCATCGGGATAAAATACAAAATGCACAATTCCAACTGATGTACAAGAAGAGTGAATCTTCTAAGAGTTTGTACTTTGGGCGGCTCCTGGGAGACCGGTATCAGATTAAGATGCATCAGTGCAGGTTAACTGTGTCCCTGGGACCTTCACATTGACCATGAAACACAGAAATTGCATCAGGATTGAAAACAAAACGCACAATGCCGACTTAAGTACAAGAAGAGTGAATCTTCAAAGAATTTGTGCTTTGAGCGCCTCATGGGAGAAGAGTATCAGATTCCGATGCACAAGTGCAGGTTTACTCTATCCCTTGGACCTTCACATTGACAATGAAACACAGATATTGCATCGGGATTGAATACATAAGGCACAATGCCGACTTATGTACAAGAAGAGTAAATCTTCTAAAAAGTTTTGCGTTGAGCGGCTCCTCGGAGACCAGTATTAGTTTTCGATGCATCAGTGCAGGTTTACTGTTTCCCTTGAACAATCACATTGACCATTAAACCTAGAAATTGCATCGGGATTGGATACAAAAAGCACAATGCCGACTTAAGTACAAGAAGAGTGATCTTTTGAAAGATTTGGCATTGAGCGGCTCCTGGGAGACCAGTATTATATTCTGATGCATCAGTGCAGGTTTCCTGTTTCCCTTGGAACTTCACAATGACCATGAAACACAGAAATTGCATCGGGACTGAATAATAGAGGACAATGCAACCTAAGTACAAGAAGAGTGAATCTTCAAAGAGCCTGTGCATTGAGCGTTTCCTGGGAGACCAGTATCAGATTTCGATGAACCAGTGCAGGTTTACACTATCCCTTGGACCTTCACATTGATCATGAAACACAGATATTGCATCGGGATTGAATACATAAGGCACAATGCCAAATTAAGTACAAGAGGAGTAAAACTTCTAAGAAGTTTTGCTTTGAACGGCTCCTGGGAGACCAGTATTAGTTTCTGATGCATCAGTGCAGGTGCACAGTATCACATGGACCTACACATTGACCATGAAACACGGAAATTGCATTGGGATTGATTACAGCAGGCACAATGCCGACTTAAGTAGAGGACGATTTAATCTTCTAAGAGTTAGTGCTTTGAGAGGCTCCTGCGAGACAAGTGTTAGATTCCGATACACCAGTGCAGGTTTACTCTAACACTTGGACCTTCACATTGACCATGAAACACAGAAATTACATCGGGATTGAATACAAAGGGCACAATGCCAACTTAAGGACAAGAAGAGTGAATTTTCTAAGAGTTTGTGCTTTGAACGGCTCCTGGGAGACCAGTATTAGATTCCGGTGCACCAATGCAGGTTTACTGTACCCCTTGGAGCTTCACATTGACCATGAAACACAGAAATATTGTCGGTATTGAAAACAAAAGCAAAATGCAGACTTAAGGACAAGAAGAGTAAATCGTCTTAGAGTTTGTGCTTTGGCCGGCTCCTGGGAGACCGGTATTAGGTTCAGATGCATCAGTGCAGGTTGATTGTATCCCTTGGACCATCAAATTGACCATGAAACACAGAAATTGCATCGGGATTGAATACGAATGGCATAATGCCGACTTAAGTACAAGAGGAGTGAATCCTCTAAGAGTTTGTGCTTTGAGCGGCTCCTGGGAGAATAGTATTATTTTCCGATGCACCAGTGCAGGTTTACTGTATCCCTTGGACCTACACATTGCACAGGAAACACAGAATTTGTATCGGGATTGAATACAAAAGGCACAATGCCGACTTACGTACAGGAAGAGTGAAGCTTCTAATTGTTTGTGCTCTCAGCGGCTCCTGGGAGACCAGTATTAGATTCCGATGCACCAGTGCAGGTGTACTCTATCCCTTGGACCTTCACATTAACCATGAAACACAGAAATTTCATCGGGATTCAACACAAAAGGCACAATGCCGTCATAAGTACAAGGAGAGTAAATCTTCTAAGAAATTTTGCTTTGAGCGGCTCCTGGAAGACCATCATTAGATTCCGATGCATCAGTACAGTTTTACTGTATCCCTTGGATCATCACATTGACCATGAAACACGGAAATTGCATCGGTATTGAATCCGAAAGGCACAATGCCGACATAAGTACAAGAAGAGTGAATCTTCTAAGAGTTTGATCTTTGAGCTGCTCCTGGTTAACGAGAATTAGCTTCCGATGCACCAGTGCTGGTTTACTGTAACCCTTTGACCACCACATTGACCGTGAGACACAGAAATTGCATCGCGTATGAATACAAAAGCCACAACGATTACTTAAGTAGAAGAAGAGTTTAACTTCTAAGAGTTTGTCTTTGAATGGCTCCTGGGAGACCAGTATTAGATTCCGATTCACCAGTGCAGGTTTACTGTATCTGTCGGATCTTCACATTGACCATGAAACACGGATATTGCATCGGGATTGAATACGAAAGGCAAAATGCCTACATTAGTACAAGAAGAGTGAGTCTTCTAAGAGTTTGTCCTTTAAACGGCTCCTGGGAGACAAGAATTAGATTACGATGCACCATTGCAGGTTTACTACATCCCTTGGCCCTTCACATTCACCATGCTACACAGAAATTTCATCGGGATTGAATACAATAGGCACAATGCTGACTTAAGTACAAGAAGAGTGAATCTTCTAATAGTTTGTATTTTGAGCGGCTCCTGGCAGACCAGTATTAGATTCCGATGCACCTGTGCAGGTTTACTGTATCCCTTGGACCTTCACATTGACAATGAAACACAGAAATTGCATCGGGTACGAATAGAAATGGCACAATGCCGACTTAAGTTCAGGAAGAGTGAATCTTCTAAGAGGTTGTGGTTTTGAGCGGATCCTGGAAACCAGGTTAAGATTCCGATGTACCAGTGAAGGTTTACTGTATCCCTTGGACATTCACATTGACCATGATACACAGATATTGCATCGCAATTCAATACAAATGGCACAATGCCAACTTAAGTACAAGACGAGTGAATCTTGTAAGTGTTAGTGCTCTCAACGGCTCCTGGGAGACCAGTATTAGATTCCGATGCACCTGTGCAGGTTTACTGTATCCATTGGACCTTCACATTGACCATGAAACACAGAAATTGCATCGGGATTTAATACAAAATGCAAAATGCCGAATTAAGTACAAGAAGAGTGAATCTTCTAAGAGTTAGTGATTCGAGCGTTTCCTGCAAGACCTGGATTAATTTCCGATGCACCAGTGCTGGTTTATTGTATCCCTTGGACCTTCACTTTTACCATGAAACACAGATATTGCGTCGGGATTGACTACAAAAGGCATAATGCCGACTTAAGTTTAAGAAGAGTGAATCTTCTAAGATTTTGTGCCTCGAGCGGCTCCTGCGAGACCAGTATGAGATTCCGATGCACCAGTGCCGGTTTACTGTATCCCTTGGACCTTCACATTGACCATGACACAAAGAAATTGCATCGCGATTGTGTATAAAAGGCAAAATGCAGATTTAAGTACAAGACGAGTGAATCCTCTATGAGTTTGTGCTTTGGGCGGCTCCAGGGAGACCGGTTATAGATTCAGATGCATCAGTGCAGGTTAACTGTATCACTTGTTGCTTCAAATTGACAATGAAACACAGAATTGCGTTGGGATTGAATACTAAATGCACAATGCCTACTTAAGTACAAGAAGTGTGAATCTTCTAAGAGTTTGTGATTTGAACGGTTCCAGCGAGACCAGTATTAGATTCAGATGCACCAGTGCAGGTTTACTGTATCACTTGGACCTTCAAATTGACCACGAAACACAGAATCGCGTTGGGATTGAATACAAAATGCACAATGCGGACTTAAGTACAAGAAGAGTGAATTTTCTAAGAGTATGGGATTTGAGAGGCTCCTGGGAGACCGGTATTAGATTCAGTGCATCAGTGTACGTTTACTGTATCCCTTGGACCTTCAAATTGATCGAGAAACACAGGAATTGCATCGGGATTGAATACAAAAGGCACAATGCGGACTTAAGTACAAGAAGAGCGAATTTTCTAAGAGTATGGGATTTGAGAGGCTCTTGGGAGACCGGTATTAGATTCAGTGCATCAGTGTAGGTTTACTGTATCCCTTGGACCTTCAAATTGACCATGAAACACAGAATTGCGTTGGGATTGAATACAAAAGGCACAATGCCTACTTAAGTACAAGAAGAGTGAATCTTATAAGAGTTTGTGATTTGAACGGATCCTGCGTGACGAGTAATAGATTCCCATGCAGCAGTGCAGGTTTACTGTATCCCCTGGACCTTCATATTGACCATGAAACAAAGAAATTGCATCGGGATTGAATACAAAATGCACAATGCGGACTTAAGTACAAGAAGAGTGAATCTTCTAAAAGTTTGTGCCTTGAGCCGTTCCTGGGAGACCAGTATTAGATTCCGGTGCACCAGTGCAGGTTTACTGTATCCCTTGGACCTTCAAATAGACCATGAAACACAGAAATTGCATCGGGATCGAATACAAAAGGCACATTGCCAACTTAAGTACAAGAAAAGTGAGTCTTCTAAGATTTTGTCCTTTGAGCGCTCCTGGGAGACCAGTATTAGAGTCCGATGCACCAGTGCAGGTTTACTCTACCCCTTGGACTTTCACATTGACCATGAAACACAGAAATTGAATCGGGATCGAATACAAAACGCACTATGCGGACTTAAGTACAAGAAGAGTGAATTTTCTAAGAGTATGGAATTTGAGAGGCTCCTGGGAGACCAGTATTAGATTCCGATGCACCAGTACTGGTTTACTGTATCCCTTGGACCTTCACATTTACCATGTAACATAGAGATTGCATCTTGACTGAATAATAGAGGACGGTGCAACTTAAGTACCAGAAGTGTGATTCTCCAAAGAGTTTGTGCTTCTGAGCGGCTCCTGGGAGATCAGTTTTAGATTCCGATGTACCAGTGTAGGTTTTCTGTATCTCTTGGGCATTCACATTGACCATGAAACACAGATATTGCATCGGGATTGAATACAAAACCCACAACGCCAACTTAAGTCACGAAGAGTGAATCTTCTAAGAGTTTGTGATTTGAGCGGCTCCTGGGAGACCAGTACTAGATTCCGATGCTCCAGTGCAGGTTTACTGTAACCCTTGGACGGTCACATTGAACATGAAACACAGGAATTGCATCGGGATTGAATACAAAACCCACAATGCAACCTTAAGTAAAAGGAGAGCGAATATTTTTAAGAGTATGGGATTTGAGAGGCTCCTGGGAGATCAGTATTAGATTCCGATGCACCAGTGCAGAATTACTGCATCCCCTGGACCTACAAATTGACCATGATACAAAGAATTTGCATCGGGAGTGAAAACAAAATGCACAATCTCGACTGTAGTACAAAAGAGTGAATCTTCCAAAATTCTTTCCTCTATGCGGCTCCTGGGAGACCAGTATTAGATTCTGATGCACCAGTGCAGGTCTACTGTATCCCTTGGACCTTCACATTGACCATGAGACACAGAATTTGCTTCAGGATTGAATAGAAAAGGCTCAAATCCCATTTTAGTACAAGAAGAGTGACTCTTCTAAAGTTTGTGCTTTGGGCGGCTCCAGGGAGACCGGTATTAGTTTCAGATTTATCAGTGCAGGTTTACTGTATCCCTTGGACCTTCAAATATACCATGAATACCGAAATTGCATCGGGATTGAATACAAAATCCACAATGCCGACTTAAGTACAAAAAGATTGAAACTTCTAAGAGTTTCTGCTTTGAATGGCTCCAGGGAGACCAGTATTAGATTCCGATGCACCATGCACTGTATCCCTTGGACCTTCACATTGACCATGAAACACATAAAATTCATCGGGATTGAATACAAAAGGCACAATGCCGACTTAAGTACAAGAAGAGTGAAGCTTCAAAGAGTTTGTGCTTTGAGCTGTTCCTAAAAGACCAGTATTACAGTCCGATGCACTAGTGCAGGTTTACTCTACCCCTTGGACCTTCACATTGCCCATGAAACACAGAAATTGAATCGGGATCGAATACAAAACGCACTATGCGGACTTCAGTACAAGAAGAGTGAATTTTCTAAGAGTAAGGAATTTGAGAGGCTCCTGGGAGACCAGTATTAGATTCCGATGCACCAGTACTGGTTTACTGTATCACTTGGACCTTCACATTTACCATGTAACATAGAGATTGCATCTTGACTGAATAATAGAGGACGGTGCAACTTAAGTACCAGAAGTGTGATTCTCCAAAGAGTTTGTGCTTCTGAGCGGCTCCTGGGAGATCAGTTTTAGATTCCGATGCACCAGTGTAGGTTTACTGTATCTCTTGGGCATTCACATTGACCATGAAACACAGATATTGCATCGGGATTGAATACAAAACCCACAACGCCAACTTAAGTCACGAAGAGTGAATCTTCTAAGAGTTTGTGATTTGAGCGGCTCCTGGGAGACCAGTACTAGATTCCGATGCTCCAGTGCAGGTTTACTGTAACCCTTGGACGGTCACATTGAACATGAAACACAGGAATTGCATCGGGATTGAATACAGAACCCACAATGCAACCTTAAGTAAAAGGAGAGCGAATATTTTTAAGAGTATGGGATTTGAGAGGCTCCTGGGAGATCAGTATTAGATTCCGATGCACCAGTGCAGAATTACTGCATCCCCTGGACCTACAAATTGACCATGATACAAAGAATTTGCATCGGGAGTGAAAACAAAATGCACAATCTCGACTGTAGTACAAAAGAGTGAATCTTCCAAAATTTTTTCCTCTATGCGGCTCCTGGGAGACCAGTATTAGATTCTGATGCACCAGTGCAGGTCTACTGTATCCCTTGGACCTTCACATTGACCATGAGACACAGAATATGCTTCAGGATTGAATAGAAAAGGCTCAAATCCCATTTTAGTACAAGAAGAGTGACTCTTCTAAAGTTTGTGCTTTGGGCGGCTCCAGGGAGACCGGTATTAGTTTCAGATTTATCAGTGCAGGTTTACTGTATCCCTTGGACCTTCAAATATACCTTGAATACCGAAATTGCATCGGGATTGAATACAAAATCCACAATGCCGACTTAAGTACAAAAAGATTGAAACTTCTAAGAGTTTCTGCTTTGAATGGCTCCAGGGAGACCAGTATTAGATTCCGATGCACCATGCACTGTATCCCTTGGACCTTCACATTGACCATGAAACACATAAAATTCATCGGGATTGAATACAAAAGGCACAATGCCGACTTAAGTACAAGAAGAGTGAAACTTCAAAGAGTTTGTGCTTTGAGCTGTTCCTAAAAGACCAGTATTACAGTCCGATGCACTAGTGCAGGTTTACTCTACCCCTTGGACCTTCACATTGCCCATGAAACACAGAAATTGCATCGGGATTGAATACAAAAGACACAATGCCGATATAAGTCAAGAAGAGCGAATCTTCTAAGAGTTTGTGCTTTGAGCGGCTCCTGGGAGACCAGTACTATATTCCGATGCTCCAGTGCAGGTTTACTGTACCCCTTGGACCTTCACATTGAATATGAAACACAGGAATTGCATCGGGATTAAATACAAAAGGCACAATGCGGACTTAAGTACAAGAAGAGTGAATTTTCTAAGAGTTTGGGCTTTAAGAGGGTCCTGATTGACCAGAACTAGCTTCCGATGCACCAGTGCAGGTTTACTGTAACCCTTGGACCTTCACATTGACGATGAAACACATAAATTGCATCAGGATTGAATACAAAAGGCTCAATTCCCACTTAAGTACAAGAGGAGTGAATCTTCTAAGAGTTTTTCCTTTGGGCGGCTCCTGGGAGACCGGTATTAGATTCAGATGCATCAGTGCAGGTTTACAGGATCCCTTGGACCTTCACATTGACCATGAAACACAGAGTTTGCATCAGGATAGAATACAAAAGCCTCAATTCCCACTTAAGTACAAGAAGAGTGAATCTTCTAAGAGTTATTGCTTTGGATGGCTCCAGGGAGACAAATAATAGATTCAGATGCATCAGTGCGGGTTTACTGTATCCCTTGGACCTTCAAATTTACCATGAAACACAGAAATTGCATCGGGATTAAATACAAATGGCACAATGCGGACTTAAGTACAAGAAGAATGAATTTTCTAAGAGTTTCAGCTTTGAGAGGCACCTGGTTGACCAGAAATAGCTTCCGATGCACCAGTGCAGGTTTACTGTAACCCTTGGACCTTCACATTGACCATGAGACACAGATATTGCATCGGGATTGAATGCAAAATGCACAATGCCGACTAAAGTACAAGAAAAGTGAAACTTCTAAGAGTTTGTGTTTTGAACGGCTCCTGCGAGACCAGTATTAGACTCCCATGTACCAGTGCAGGTTTACTGTATCCCTTGGACCTTCACATTGACCATGAAACACAGAATTGCGTTCGGATTTAATACAAAATGCACAATGCCTACTTAATTACAAGAAGAGTGAATCTTCTAAGAGTTTGTGATTTGAACGGATCCTGCGAGACCAGTATTAGATTCCGATGCACCAGTGCAGGTTTACTGTATCTCGTGGACCTTCAAATTATCCATGAAACACAGAAATTGCATCGGGATTGAATACAAATTGCACAATGCCGACATAAGTTCAAGAAGAGTGAATCTTCTAAGAGTTTGTGATTTAAGCGGCTCCTGGCCGACCTGTATTTTATTCGGATGCATCAGTTCAGGTTTACAGTATCCCTTGGACCTTCACATTGACCATGAAACACAGAAATTGCATCAGGATTGAACACAAAAGGCCCAAATCCCACTTTAGTACAAGAAGAGTGAATCTTCTAAGAGTTTGTGCTTTGAGCTGTTCCTGCGAGACCAGTATTAGCGTCCGATGGCCCAGTGCAGGTTTTCTCTACACCTTGGAACTTCACACTGACCATGAAACACGGAAATTACATCGGGATTGAATACAAAAGACACAATGCCGACTTATGTACAAGAAGAGTGAATCTCCTAAAAAGTTTTTCTTTGAGCGCCTCCGGGGTGACCAGTGTTATATTCCGATGCATCGGTGCAGGTTTACTATATCCATTGGACTATCACATCGACCATGAAACATAGATATTGCATCTTGATTGAATACAAAATGCACAAAGCCGACTAAATTACAAGACAAGTGAAACTTCTAAGAGTATGTGTCTTGAACGGCTCCTGCGGGACCAGTATTAGACTCCCATGTACCAGTGCAGGTTTACTGTATCCCTTGGACCTTCACATTGACCATGAAATACAGAAATTGCATCGGGATTGAATACAAAAGACACAATGCCGACTTATGTACAAGAAGAGTGAAACTTCTAAGAGTTTGTAATTTGAACGGATCCTGCGAGACTAGTATTAGATTCCGATGCACCAGTGCAGGTTTACTGTATCCCTTGGACCTTCAAATTAACCACGAAACACAGAATTGCTTAGGGATTGAATACAAAATGCACAATGCCGACTTAAGTACAGGACGAGTGAATCTGCTAAGAGTTTGTGCTTTGAGCTATTCCTGGGAGACCAGTATTACAGTCCGATGTACCAGTGCAGGTTTACTGTACACTTGGACCTTCACATTGACCATGAAACACAGAAGTTGCATCGGGATTGAATACAAAAGGCACAATGCCGACTTGAGTACAAGAAAAGTGAATCTTCTAAGATTTTTTCCTTTGAGCGCTCCTGGGAGACCAGTATTAGATTCCGATGCACCACTGCAGGTTTACTGTATCCCTTGGACCTTCACATTGACCATGAAACACAGAAATTGCATCAGGATTGAACACAAAAGGCTCAAATCCCACTTAAGTACAAGAAGAGTGAATCTTCTAAGAGTTTGTGCTTTGGGCGGCAACAGGGTGACCGGTATTAGATTCAGATTTATCGGTGCAGGTTTGCTGTATCCCTTGGACCTTCAAATTTACCATGACACACAGAAATTGCATCGAGATAGAATACAAATGGCACAATGCCGACTTAAGTACAGGAAGAGTGAATCTTCTAAGAGTTAGAGATTAGAGCGGCTCCTGGGAGACCAGTATTAGATTCCGATGCACCAGTACTGGTTTACTGTATCCCTTGGACCTTCACATTGACCATGAAACATAGAGATTGCATCGGCACTGAATAATAGAGGACAATGAAACTTAAGTACAAGAAGAGTGAATGTTCTAGGGCTTTGTGCTTCTAAGCGGCTCCTGGGAGACCGGTATTAGATTCAGATGCATCAGTGCAGGTTTACAGTATCACTTGGACATTAAAATTACCATGAAACACAGAAATTGCATCGGGATTGAATACAAAATGCACAATGCCAACTTAAGTACAAGAAGAATGAAACTTCTAAGAGTTTGTGCTTTGAATGGCTCCAGGGAGGCCAGTATTAGATTGCAATGCACCAGTGCAGATTTACTGTATCCCTTAGACCTTCACATTGACCATGAAACGCAGAAATTGCATCGGGAGTGAAACAAAATGCACAATGCCGACTTCAGTGCAAGAAGAGTGAAACTTCTAAGAGTTAGTGCTTTGAATGGCTCCAGGGAGGCCAGTATTAGATTCCAAGGCACCAGTGCAGGTTTACTGTATCCCTTGGACCTTCACATTGACCATGAAATACAGGAATTGCATCGGGACTAAATACAAAAGGCACAATGCGGACTTAAGTACAAGAAGAGTGAATTTTCTAAGAGTTTCAGCTTTGAGAGGCTCCTGGTTGACCAGAATTAGCTTCCGATGCACCAATGCAGGTTTACTGTAACCCTTGGACCTTCACTTTGACCATGAAACACAGAAACTACATCGGGATTGAATAAGAAAGGCACAATGCCAACTTAAGTACAAGAAGAGTGAATCTTCTAAGAGATTGTGATTTAAGCGGCTCGTGTGAAACCAGTATTTTATTCCGATGGATCAGTGCAGGTTTACTGTATCCCTTGGACCATAACCTCGACCATGCAACACAGAAATTGCATCAGGAATGAAGACAAAAGCCTCAAATCCCACTTAAGTACAATAAGAGTGATTCTTCTAAGAGTTTTCCTTTGGGCGGCTCTTGGGAGACCGGAGATAGATTCAGATGCACCAGTGCAGGTTTACAGTATACCTTCGACCCTCACATTGACCATGAATTACAGAAATTGCATCAGGATTGAAGACAAAAGGCTCAATTCCCACTTAAGTACAAGAAGAGTGAATCTTCTAAGAGTTACTGCTTTGGGCGGCTTGAGGGAGACAAAAAATTAGATTTAGATGCATCAGTGCAGGTTTACTGTATCCCTTGGACCTTCAAATTTACCATGAAACACAGAAATTGCATCGGGATTGATTACAAAATGCGCAATGCCGACTAAAGTACAAGAGAAGTGAAACTTCTAAGAGTTTGTGCTTTTGAGCGGCTCCTGGGAGACCAGTTTTAGATTCCGATGCACCTGTGTAGGTTTACTGAATCCCTTGGACATTCATATTGACCATGAAACACAGAAATTCCATCAGGATTGAACACAAAAGGCCCAAATCCCACCTCAGTACAAGAAGAGTGAATCTTCTAAGAGTTTATGCTTTGAGCTGTTCCTGGGAGACCAGTATTAACGTCGAAGGGCCTAGTGCAGGTTTACTCTACCCCTTGGAACTTCACATTACCATGAAACACGGAAATTGCATCGGGATTGAGTACAAAAGACACAATGCCGACTTATGTACAAGAAGAGTGAATCTTCTAAGACGCTTGGCTATTGAGCGGCTCCTGGGAGACCAGTATTATATTCCGATGCATTGGTGCAGGTTGACTATATCCATTGGACCTTCACATTGACCATGAAACATAGAAATTGAATCTTGATAGAATACAAGGGGAACAATCCCAACTTCAGTACAAGAAAAGTGAATCTTCTAAGGGTTAATGTGTAGAGCGACTCCTGGGAGAGCAGTATTAGATTCCGATGCACCAGTACTGGTTTCCTGTACCCCTTGGACCCTCACATTGACCATGAAACATAGAAATTGCATCGGGAATGAATACTTGAAGACAATGCAACCTAAGTACAAGAAGAGTGAATCTTCTAAGAGTTTGTGCTTTTGAGCGGCTCCTGGGAGACCAGTACTATATTCCGATGAACCAGTGAAGGTTTACTGTACCCTTTGGACCTTCACATTGAACATGAAACACAGGAATTGCATCGGGATTGAATACAAAAGGCACAATGCGGACTTAAGTACAAGAAGAGTGAATTTTCTAAGAATCTTGGCTTTGAGATACTCCTGACAGACCAGTATTAGATTCCGATGCACCAGTGCAGGTTTACTGTATTCCTTGAACCTTCACATTGACCATAAGACACAGAAATTGCATCGGGACTGAATACAAAAGGCAAAATGCAGACTTAGGTACAGGACGAGTGAATCCTCTAAGAGATTGTGCTTTGGGCGGCTCCTGGGAGACCGGTATTAGATTCAGATGCATCAGTGCAGGATTGCTGTATCCCTTGAACCTTCAAATTGACCATGAAACAAAGAAATTGCATCGGGATTGAATAAAAATTGCACAATGTTGACATATGTACATGAAGAGTGAATCTTCTAAGATTTTTTCCTTTGAGCGGCTGCTGGGAGACCAGTTTCAGATTCCGATGAACCAGTGCAGGTTTATTGGATCCCCTGGACCTTCACATTCACCATGAAACACAGAAATTACATCCGGATTGAATACAAAAGGCACAATTCGAACTTTAGTGAAAGAAAAGTGAAACTAATATATGTTTGCGTTTTGTGCGGCTCCTGGGACACCGGTATTAGATTCAGATGCATCACTGCATGTTTACTGTTTCCCTTGGACCTTTAAATAGACCATGAAACACAGAAATTGCATCGGGATTGAATGCAAAATGCACAATGCCGAGTTAAGTTCAAGAAGAGTGAATCTTCTAAGGGTTTGATTTTTGAGTGGCTCCTGGTTGACGAGAATTAGCTTCCGATGCACCACTGCAGGTTTACAGTAACCCTTGGACTTTCACGTTGACCATGAAACACAGAAATTACATTGGGATTGAATACAACAGGCACAATGCCAACTTAAGTAAAAGAAGAGTGAATATTCTAAGAGTTTATGTTTTAAGCGGCTCCTGGGAGCCCAGTATTTTATTCCGATGCATCAGTGCAGGGTTACTGTATCCCTTGGACCTTCACATTGACCATGAAACACAGAAATTGTATCAGGATTGAATAGAACAGGCTCAAATCCCACTTATGTACAAGACGAGTGAATCTTCTAAGAGTTTGTGCTTTGGGCGGCTCCAGGGAGACCGGGATTAAATTCAGATTTATCGGTGCAGGTTTACTGTATCCCTTGGACCTTCAAAGTTACCATGAAACACAGAAATTGCATCGGGATTGAATGCAAAAGGCACAATGCCGACTTAAGTACAAGAAAAGTGAATCTTCTAAGAGTTAGAGTTTAGAGTGGCTCCTGGGAGACCAGTATCAGATTCCGATGCACCAGTACTGGTTTACTGTATACCTTGGACATTCACATTGACCATGAAACACAGAGATTGCATCGGGATTGAATACTAAAGGCAAAATGCAGACTTAAGTAGAAGACGAGTGAGACCTCTAAGAGTTTGTGTTTTGTGCGGCTCCTGGGAGACCGGTATTAGATTCAGATGCATCAGTGCAGGTTTACTGTATCCCTTGGACTTTCAAATTGACCATGAAACACAGAAATTACATCCGGATTGAATACAAAAGGCACAATTCCAACTTTAGTAAAAGAAAAGTGAATCTTCCATGAGTTTGCGTTTTGTGCGGCTCCTGGAACACCGGTATTAGATTCAGATGCATCAGTGCAGGTTTACTCTATCCCTTGGACCTTCACATTGACCATGAAACATAGAAATTGCATTGGGAATAAATAATTGAGGAAAATGAAACTTTAGTCCAAGAAGAGTGAATCTTCCACGAGTTTGTGCTTTTGAGTGGCTCCTGGGAGACCAGTCTTAGATTCCGATGCACCACTGTTCGTCTACTGTATCTCTTGGGCATTCACATTGACCATGAAACACAGAAATTACATCGGGATTGAATACAAAAGGCATAATGCCAACATAAGTCACGAAGAGTAAATCTACTAAGAGTTTGTGCTATGAGCGGCTCCTGGGAGACCAGTACTAGATTCCGATGCTCCAGTGCAGGTTTAGTGTAGCCCTTGGACGTTCGCATTGAACATGAAACACAAGAATTGCATCGGGATTGAATACGAAAAGCACAGTGTGGACTTACGTACAAGAAGAGTGATTTTTCTAAGAGTTTGGGCTTTGAGAGGCTCCTGGGAACCAGTATTAGATTCCGATGTACCAGTGCAGGTTTACTGTATCCCTTGGACCTTCAAATTGATCATGAATCAAAGAAATTGCATCGGGATTGAAAACAAAATGCACAATGTCGACTTAAATACAAGAAGAGTGAATCTTCTACATTTTTTTCATTTGACCGGCTCCTGGGAGACCAGTATTAGATTCCGATGCACCAGTGCAGGTCTACTGTATCCCTTGGACCTTCACATTGACCATGAAACACAAAAATTGCAGCGGATTGAATACAAAAGGCACAACGCCGACTTAAGTACAAGAAGAGTGAATCTTCTAAGAGTTTGTGCTTTGTGCGGCTCCTGGGAGACCAGCATTAGATTCCGATGCTCCATTGCACGTTTACTGTACCCCTTGGACCTTCATATTGACGATGAAACACAGAAATTACGACGGGATGGAATACAAAAGGCACAATTCCAACTTAAGTACAAGAAGAGTGAATTTTTTATGAGTTTGTATTTTGGGCGGCTCCTGGGAGACCGGTATTAGATTCAGATACATCAGTGCAGGTTTACTGTATCCCTTGGACCTTCAAATTGACCATGAAACACAGAAATTGCATCGGGATTGAATACAAAATGCACAATGCCGACTTAAGTACAAGACGAGTGAAGCTTCTAAGAGTTTGATCTTTGAGCGGCTCCTGGTCGACCAGAATTAGCTTCCGATGCACAAGTGCAGGTTTACTTTAACCCTTGGAACTTCACATTGATCATGAAACACAGAAATTACATTGGGATAGAATACAAAAGACACAATGCCGACTTAAGTCAAGAAGAGTGAATCTTCTAAGAGGTTGTGCTTTGAGCGGCTCCCGGGAGACCAGTACTAGATTCCGATGCTCCAGTGCAGGTTTACTGTACCCCTTGGACCTTCACATTGACCTTGAAACACAGAAATTACATCGGGATTGAATACAAAAGGCACAATGCCAACTTAAGTACAAGAAGAGTGAATCTTCTAAGAGATTGTCATTTGAGCGGCACCGGGGAGATCAGTATTTTATTCCGATGCATCAGTGCAGGTTAACTGTATCCATTGGACCTTCACATGGACCATGAAACATAGAAATTGCATCAGGATTGAAATCAAATGGCTCAATTCCCACTTAAGTACAAGAAGAGTGAATCTTCTAAGAGTTTATGCTTGGGGCGGCTCCAGGGAGACCAATATTAGATTCAGATGCATCAGTGTAGGTTTACTGTATCCCTTGGACCTTCAAATTTACCGTGAAACACAGACATTGCATCGGGATTGAATACAAAATGCACAATGCCGACTAAAGTACAAGTTAAGTGAAACTTCTAAGAGTTTATGTATTGAACGGCTCCTGCGAGACCAGTTTTAGATTCCGATGCACCAGTGTAGGTTTGCTGTATCCCTAGGACATTCAAAGTGACCATGAAACACAGAAATTGCATCGGGATTGAATACAAAAGGCACAATGCAAACTTAAGTACAAGAAGAGTGAATCTTCTAAGAGATAGAGTTTAGAGCGGCTCCTGGGAGACCAGTATTAGATTCCGATGCACCAGTAGTGGTTAACTGTATCCCTTGGACCTTCACATTGACCTTGAAACATAGAAATTGCATCGGTACTGAATAATAGAGGACAATGCAACTTAAGCACAAGAAGAATGAATCTTCTAAGAGATTGTGCTGTTGAACGGCTCCTGGGTGACCTGTTTTAGATTCCGATGCACCAGTGTAGGTTTACTGTATCCCTTGGACCTTCACATTGACCATGAAACACAGAAATTGCATCGGGATTAAATACAAAACGCACAATGCCGACCTAAGTACAAGAGGAAAGAATTCTCCAAGAGGTAGTGTTTGAGCGGCTCCTGGGAGACCAGTATTAGAATCCGATGCACCAGTATAGGTTTACTGTATCCCTTGGACCTTCACATTGGCCATGAAACACAGAAATTGTATCGGGATTGAATACAAGAGGACAATGCCGACTTAAGTAAAGGAAAAGCGACTCCTCTAAGAGATTGTGCTTTGATCGGCTCCTTGGAGACCAGTTTTAGATTGCGATTCACCAATGCAGGTTCACTGTATCCCTTGGAAATTCGCATTGACCATGAAACATATAAATTGCATAGGGATTGACTAGGAAAGGCACAATGCCGACTTAAGTACAAGAAGAGTGAATCTTCTAAGTGTTTGTGCATTTGAGCGGCTCCTAGGAAACCAGTTTTAGATTCCGATGCACCAGTGTAGGTTTACTGCATCCCTTGGACAGATACTGCATCGCGATTCAATACAAATGGCACAATGCCGGCTTATGTGCAAAAAGAGTGAATCTTCTAAGGGTTAGGTATTAGAGCGACTCCTGGGAGACCAGTTTTAGATTCCTATGCGCCAGTGCAGGTTTACTGTAACCGTTGGACCTTCACATCGACCATGAAACACAGAAATTACATCGGGATTGAATACAAAAGGCACAATGCAGACTTAAGTACAAGAAGAGAGAATCTTCTAAGAGTTTGTGATTTGAGCGGCTATTGGGAGACCGGTATTATATTCCGATATATGAGTGCAGGTTTACTGTATACCTTGGACGTTCACATTGACCATGAAACTCAGAAATTGCATCGGGATTGAATGCAAAACGCACAATGCCGACTTAAATACAAGAAGAGTGAATCTTCTAAGGAGTTTTGCTTTGTTTGGCCCCTGGGAGGCCTGTATTAGATTCCGATGCATCAGTGCACGTTTACTGTATCCTTTGGACCTTCACATTGATCATGAAACACAGAAATTGCATCGCGATTGAATACAAAAGGCACAATGCCGACTTAAGTAGAAGAAGAGTGCATCTTCTAAGTGTTTGTGCTTTGAACATCTCCTGGGAGACCAGCATTAGATTCCGATGCACCATTGCTGGTTTACTGCAACCCTTGGACCTGCACATTGACCATAAAACACAGAAATTGCATTAGGATTGAATACAAAAGGCACAATGCCGACTTAAGTACAAGAAGAGTAAATCTTCTAAGAGCTTGTGTTTTGAGCGTCTCCTGGGAGACCAGTATTTGATTCCGATGCACCAGTACAGGATTACTCTATCCCTTGGATCTTTACGTTGACCATGAAACACAGAAATTACATCGGGATTGAATACAATAGGCACAATGCCGACTTAAGGACAAGAAGAGTAAATCTTCTAGGACATTTTTCTTTGAGGGGCTCCTGGGAGACCAGTATTAGATTCCGATGCATCAGTGCATGTTTACTGTATCCCTCGGACCTTAATATTGACCATGAAACACAGATATTGCATCGCGATTGACTACAAAAGGCAAAATGCCGACTTAAGTACAAGAAGAGTGAATCTTCTAAGTGTTTGTGCATTTGAGCGGTTCCTAGGAAACCAGTTTTTGATTCCAAAACACAAGTACAGGTTTACTGCATTACTTGGACATTCACATTGACCATGGAACACAGATATTGCATCGCGATTCAATACAAATAGCACAATGCCGGCCTAAGTGCAAGAAGAGTGAATTTTCTAAGAATATGTGCTTTGAGCTGCTCCTGGGAGAATGGCTTTAGAAACCGATTCACCAGTGCAGTTCTCCTATATCCCTTGGACTCTCACTCTGACCATGAGACACAAAAATGCATCAGGATTGAATACAAAAGGCACAATGCTGACTTATGTACAAGAAGAGTGAATCTTCTAAGAGTTTGTGCTTTGGGTGGCTCCTGGGAGACCAGTATCAGATTCAGATGCACCAGTGCAGGTTTACTCTATCCCTTGGACTTTTACATTGACCATGAAACACAGAAATTGCATCGGGAATGAATTCAAAAGGCACAATGCCGACTTAAGTACAAGAAGAGTGAATCTTCTAGGAGTTTGTGTTTAGAGCGGTTCCTGGGAGACCAGGATTAGATTCCGATGCACAAGTGCAGGTTTACTGTATCCTTAGGAGCTTCACATTGACCATGAAACACAGAAATTGCATCTGGATTGACTTCAAAAGGCACAATGCCGACTTAAGTACAAGAAGAGTGAATCTCCTAAGAAGTTATGCTTTGTTCGGCTCCTGGGAGACCTGTTTTAGATTCCGATGCATCACTGCAGGTTTACTGTTTCCCTTGGAGTGAATCTTCTAAGAGGTAGTGCGTTGAGCGGCTCCTGGGAGACCAGTATTGGATTCCGATGCACCTGTATAGGTTTACTGTATACCTTGGACCTTCACATTCACCATGACACACAGAAATTGCATCGGGACTGAATACAAGAGGACAATGCCGACTTAATTACGAGAATAGTAAATCATCTAAGAGTTCGTGCTTTTGATCGGCTCCTGGGAGACCAGTTTTAGATTACGATGCACCAGTGCAGGTTTACTGTATCCCTTGGACATTCACATTGACCATTAATCACAGAAATTGCATCGGGATTGAATAGCAAAGTCACAATGCCGACTTCAGTACAAGAGGAGTGAATCTACTAATAGGTAGTGCTCTGAGCGTCTCCTGGGAGACCACTATCAGATTCCGATGCACCAGTATAGGTTTGGTTTAAATGGTTCAAATGGCTCTGAGCACTATGGGACTTAACATCTATGGTCATCAGTCCCCTAGAACTTAGAACTACTTAAACCTAACTAACCTAAGGACAGCACACAACACCCAGCCATCACGAGGCAGAGAAAATCCCTGACCCCGCCGGGAATCGAACCCGGGAACCCGAGCGTGGGAAGCGAGAACGCTACCGCACGACCACGAGATGCGGGCAGTATAGGTTTACTGTATCCCATGGACCTCCACATTGACCATGACACCCAGATATTGCATCGGGATTGAATACAAGAGGACAATGATGAATTAATTACAAGAATAGTAAATCATCTAAGAGTTCGTGACTTTGATCGGCTCCTAAGAGACCAGTTTCAGATTACGATGCACCAGTGCAGGTGTACTGTATCCCATGGACACTCACATTGACCATGAATCACAGAAATTGCATCGGGATTGAATACAAAAGGCACAATGCCGACTTAAGTACAAGAAGAGTGAACCTTCTAAGTGTTTGTGCTTTGAACCGCTCTCTGGGAGACCAGTATTAGATTCCGATGCACCAATGCAGGTTTACTGTAACCCTTGGACCTTCACATTGACCATGAAACACAGAAATAGCATGGGGATTGAATACAAAATGCAGAATGCCGACTTAAGTACAAGAAGAGTGAATCTTTTAAGAGTTTGTGCTTTGGGCGACTCCTGGCAGACCAGTATTATATTACGAAGCACCAGTGCAGATTTACTCTATCCCTTGGACCTTTACATTGACCATGAAACACAAAAATAGCTTCGGGATGGAATACAAAAGGCACAATGCCCACTGAAGTACAAGAGGAATAAATGTTCTAAGACGTTTTGCTTTGAGGGGCTCCTGGGAGACCAGTATTAGATTCCGACGCATCAGTGCAAGTTTACTGTATCCCTTGGACATTCACATTGACCATGAAACACAGATATTGTATCGCGATTCAATACAAATGGCACAATGCCGACTTAAGTGCAAGAAGAGTTATTCTTCCAAGAGTTAGTGCTTTGAGCGGCTCCTGGGAGACCAGTATTAGATTCCGATGCACCAGTGCAGCTTTACTGTAACCCTTGGATCTTCACATTGACCATGAAACGCAGAAATTACATCGGGGTTGAATACAAAAGGCACAATCCCGACTTAAAAACAAAAAGGGTGAATCTTCTAAGGGTTTGTGATTTGCGCGGCTATTGGGAGGCCAGTATTACATTCCGATGCATCAGTGCAGGTTTCTGTATCCCGTGGACGTTCACATTGACCATGAAATTCAGAAATTGCATCAGGATTGAATACAAAAAGCACAATTCCAACTTACGTACAACGAGAGTGAATCGCCTAAGAGTTTGTGCTTTGGGCGGCTCCTGGGATTCCGGTATTGAATTCAGATACATCAGTGCAGGTTTACAGTACCCCTTGTACCTTCAAATTGACCATGAAACCCAGAAATTGCATCGGGATTGAATACAAAATGCACAATGCCGACTTAAGTACATGTAGAGTGATTCTTCTAAGAGTTTGTGCTTTGAGCGGTTCCTGGGAGACCAGAATTAGATTCCAATGCACTAGTGCAGGTTTACTGTATCCTTTGGACCTTCACATTGATCATGAAACACAGAAATTGCATCGGGATTGAATGCAAAAAACACAATGCCGACTTAAGTACAAGAAGAGTGCATCTTCTAAGTGTTTGGGCTTTGAACATCTCCTGGGAGACCAGCATTAAATTCCGATTCACCAATGCAGGTTTAATGTAACCCTTGGACCTTCACATTGACCATGAAACACAGAAATTGCATCGGGAATGAATACAAAAGGCACAATGCCGACTTAAGTACAAGAAGAGTGAATCTTCTAAGTGTTTGTGCATTTGAGCGGCTCCTAGGAAACCAGTTTTAGATTCCGATGCACCAGTGCAGGTTTACTGCATCCCTTGGACATTCACATTGACCATGAAACGCAGATATTGCATCGCGATTCAATACAAATGGCACAATGCCGGCTTAAGTGCAAGAAGAGTGAATTTTCTAAGAATATGTGCTTTGAGCTGCTCCTGGGAGAATGGTTTTAGAATCCGATGCACCAGTGCAGGTCTACAATATCCCTTGGACTCTCGCTCTGACCATTAGACACAGAAATTGCTTCAGGATTGAATACAAAAGGCACAATGCAGACTTAAGTACAAGAAGAGTGAATCTTCTAAGAGATTGTGCTTTGAGCGGCTCCTGGGAGACCAGTATTAGATTCCGATGCACCAGTGCAGGTTTACTCTATCCCTTGGACCTTTACATTGACCATAAAACACAGAAATTGCATCGGGATTGAATACAGAAGGCACAATGACGACTTAAGTACGAGAGGAGTGAATCTTCTAAGAGGTAGTGTTTGAGCTGCTCCTGGAAGACCAGTATTACATTCCGATGCACCAGTTTAGGTTTACTGTATCCCTTGGACCTTCACATTGACCATGAAACACAGAAATTGCATTGGAATTGAATACAAGACGACAATGCCGACTAAAGGACAAGATTGGTGAATCTTCCAAGAGTTTGTGCCTTTGATCGGCTCCTGGGAGACCAGTTTCAGATTATGATGAACCAGTGCAGGTTCACTGTATCCATTGGACATTCGCATTGACCATGAAACACCGAAAATGCTTCGGGAATGAATACAAAACGCACAATGCCGACTTAAGTACAAGACGGGTGAATCTTCTAAGAGTTAGTGATTTGAGCGGCTCCTGCGAGAACAGTATTAGATTCCGATGCACCAGTGTAAGTTTACTGTATCTCTTGGACCTTCACATTGACTATAAAACACAGAAATTGCATCGGAATTGAATACAAAAGGCAAAATGCCGACTTAAGTACAAGAAGGGTGAGTCTTCTAAGAGTTAGTGATTTGAGCGGATCCTGCGAGAACAGTATTAGATTCCGATGCACCAGTGTAACTTTACTGTATCCCTTGGACCTTTACATTGACCATAAAACACAGAAATTGCATCGGGATTGAATACATAAGGCAAAATGCCGACTTAAGTACAAGAAGCGTGAATCTTCTAACATTTTGTGCTTTGAGCGGCACCTGGGAGACCTGTATTAGATTCCGAAGCACCAGTGCAGGTTTACTGTATCCCTAGGACCATCACATTGACCGTGAATCACAGATATTGCATCGGGATTGAATACAAAAGTCTAAATGCAGACTTAAATACAAGATGAGTGAATCTTCCAAGACTTTGTGCATTGAGCTGCTCCTGGAAGACCGGTTTTTGAATCCCATGTACTAGTGCAGGTCTCCTGTATCCCTTGGAGTTTCATTCTGACCATAAGACACAGAAATTGCATCGGGATTGAATACAAAAGGCACAACGCTGGCTTAAGTAGAAAAAGAGTGAATCTTCTAAGTGTTTGTGCTTTGAACATCTCCTGGGAGACCAGCATTGGATTCCGATGCACCAATGCAAGTTTAATGCAACCCTTGGACCTTCACATTGACCATGAAACACAGAAATTGCATCAGGATTGAATACAAAAGGCACAATGCCGACTTAAGTACAAGGGGAGTGAAACGTCTAAGAGTTTGTGCTTTGAGCGGCTAATGGGAGACCAGTATTAGATTCCGATGAATCAGTGCAGGTTTACTGTATCCTTTGGACCTTCACATTGATCATGAAACACAGAAATTGCATCGGGAATGAATGCAAAAAGCACAATGCCGACTTAAGGTCAAGACGAGTGAATCTTCTAAGACGTTTTGCTTTGTTTGGCTCCTGGGAGACCAGTTTTAGATTGCGATGCACCAGTGCAGGTTCACTGTATCCCTTGGAAATTCGCATTGACCATGCAACACAGAAACTGCTTCGGGATTGAATACACAATGCACATTGCCGACATAAGTACAAGAAGAGTGAATCTTCTAAGAGTTTGTGCTTTGAGTGGCTCCTGGGAGACCAGTATTAGATTCCGATTCACCAGTGCAGGTTTACTCTATCCCTTGGACCTTCACATTGACCATGAATCACAGACATTACATCGGTATTGAATACAAAAGGCACAATGCCAACTTAACTACAAGAAGAGTGCATCTTCTAAGTGTTTGTGCTTTGAACATCTCCTGGGAGACCAGCATTACATTCCGCTGCACCAATGCAGGTGTACTGTAACCCTTGGACCTTCACATTGACCATGAAACTCATAAATTGCATCGTGATTGAATACAAAAAGCACAATTCCAACTTAAGTGCAACAAGAGTGAATCGCCTAAAGTTTGTGCTTTGGGCGGCTCCTGGGATTCCAGTATTGAATTCAGATGCATCAGTGCAGGTTTACAGTACCCCTTGTACCTTCAAATTGACCATGAAACACAGAAATTGCATCGGGATTGAATACAAAAGGCACAATGCCAACTTAACTACAAGAAGAGTGCATCTTCTAAGTGTTTGTGCTTTGAACATCTCCTGGGAGACCAGCATTACATTCCGCTGCACCAATGCAGGTGTACTGTAACCCTTGGACCTTCAAATTGACCATGAAACACAGAAATTGCATCGGGATTGAATACAAAATGCACAATGCCGACTTAAGTACATGTAGAGTGATTCTTCTAAGAGTTTGTGTTTTGAGCGGTTCCTGGAAGACCAGAATTAGATTCCGATGCACAAGTGCAGGTTTACTGTATCCTTTGGACCTTCACATTGTTCGTGAAACACAGAAATTGTATCGGGATTGAATGCAAAAAACACAATGCCGACATAAGTACAAGAAAAGTGAATCTTCTAAGAAGTTATGCTTTGTTTGGCTCCCGGGAGACCTGTATTAGATTCCGATGCATCAGTGCAGGTTTACTGTATCTCCTGGACCTTTACATTGACCACGAAACACAGAAATTGCATCGGGAATGAATACAGAAGGCACAAGGCCGACTTAAGTACGAGAGGAGTGAATCTTCTAAGAGGTAGTGTTTGAGCGGCTCCTGGGTGACCAATATTAGATTCCGATGCACCAGTATAGGTTTACAGTATCCCTTGGACCTTCACATTGACCATGAAACACAGAAATTGCTTCGGAATTGAACACAAGAGGACAATGCCGACTAAAGGACAAGATTAGTGAATCTTCCAAGAGTTTGTGCCTTTGATCGGCTCCTGGGAGACCTGTTTCAGATTATGATGCACCAGTGCAGGTTCACTGTATCCATTGGACATTCGAATTGACCATGAAACACAGAAATTGCTTCGGGAATGAATACAAAAGGCACAATGCCGACTTAATTACAAGAAGTGTGAATGCTCTAAGAGTTTGTGATTTGAACGGCGCCTGGGAGACCAGCATTAGATTCCGATGTACCAATGCCGGTTTAATGTAACCCTTGGAACTTCACATTGACCATGAAACACAGATATTGCATCAGGATTGAATACAAAAGGCACAATACCGACTTAGGTACAAGAAGAGTGAAACGTCTAAGAGTTCGTGCTTTGAGCAGCTAATAGAAGACCAGTATTAGATTCCGATGCATCAGTGCAGGTTTACTGTTTCTCTTTGACCTTCACATTGACCATGAAACACAGAAATTGCATCGGGATTGAATACAAGAGGACAATGCCGACTTAAGTACAAGAATAGTGAATCTTCTAAGAGTTAGTGCCTTTGATCGGCTCCTGATAGACCAGTTTTAGATTGCGATGCACCAGTGCTGGTTCACTGTATCTCTTGGAAATTCGCATTGACCATGAAACACAGAAATTGCTTCGGGATTGAATACAAAATGCACATTGCCGACTTAAGTACAAGAAGAGTGCATCTTCTAAGTGTTTTTGCTTTGAACATCTCCTGGGAGACCAGCATTGGATTCCGATGCACCAATGCAAGTTTAATGCAACCCTTGGACCTTCACATTGACCATGAAACACAGAAATTGCATCAGGATTGAATACAAAAGGCACAATGCCGACTTAAGTACAAGGGGAGTGAAACGTCTAAGAGTTTGTGCTTTGAGCGGCTAATGGGAGACCAGTATTAGATTCCGATGAATCAGTGCAGGTTTACTGTATCCTTTGGACCTTCACATTGATCATGAAACACAGAAATTGCATCGGGAATGAATGCAAAAAGCACAATGCCGACTTAAGGTCAAGACGAGTGAATCTTCTAAGACGTTTTGCTTTGTTTGGCTCCTGGGAGACCAGTTTTAGATTGCGATGCACCAGTGCAGGTTCACTGTATCCCTTGGAAATTCGCATTGACCATGCAACACAGAAACTGCTTCGGGATTGAATACACAATGCACATTGCCGACATAAGTACAAGAAGAGTGAATCTTCTAAGAGTTTGTGCTTTGAGTGGCTCCTGGGAGACCAGTATTAGATTCCGATTCACCAGTGCAGGTTTACTCTATCCCTTGGACCTTCACATTGACCATGAATCACAGACATTACATCGGTATTGAATACAAAAGGCACAATGCCAACTTAACTACAAGAAGAGTGCATCTTCTAAGTGTTTGTGCTTTGAACATCTCCTGGGAGACCAGCATTACATTCCGCTGCACCAATGCAGGTGTACTGTAACCCTTGGACCTTCACATTGACCATGAAACTCATAAATTGCATCGTGATTGAATACAAAAAGCACAATTCCAACTTAAGTGCAACAAGAGTGAATCGCCTAAAGTTTGTGCTTTGGGCGGCTCCTGGGATTCCAGTATTGAATTCAGATGCATCAGTGCAGGTTTACAGTACCCCTTGTACCTTCAAATTGACCATGAAACACAGAAATTGCATCGGGATTGAATACAAAAGGCACAATGCCAACTTAACTACAAGAAGAGTGCATCTTCTAAGTGTTTGTGCTTTGAACATCTCCTGGGAGACCAGCATTACATTCCGCTGCACCAATGCAGGTGTACTGTAACCCTTGGACCTTCAAATTGACCATGAAACACAGAAATTGCATCGGGATTGAATACAAAATGCACAATGCCGACTTAAGTACATGTAGAGTGATTCTTCTAAGAGTTTGTGTTTTGAGCGGTTCCTGGAAGACCAGAATTAGATTCCGATGCACAAGTGCAGGTTTACTGTATCCTTTGGACCTTCACATTGATCGTGAAACACAGAAATTGTATCGGGATTGAATGCAAAAAACACAATGCCGACATAAGTACAAGAAAAGTGAACCTTCTAAGAAGTTATGCTTTGTTTGGCTCCCGGGAGACCTGTATTAGATTCCGATGCATCAGTGCAGGTTTACTGTATCTCCTGGACCTTCACATTGACCACGAAACACAGAAATTGCATCGGGAATGAATACAGAAGGCACAAGGCCGACTTAAGTACGAGAGGAGTGAATCTTCTAAGGGGTAGTGTTTGAGCGGCTCCTGGGTGACCAATATTAGATTCCGATGCACCAGTATAGGTTTACAGTATCCCTTGGACCTTCACATTGACCATGAAACACAGAAATTGCTTCGGAATTGAATACAAGAGGACAATGCCGACTAAAGGACAAGATTAGTGAATCTTCCAAGAGTTTGTGCCTTTGATCGGCTCCTGGGAGACCTGTTTCAGATTATGATGCACCAGTGCAGGTTCACTGTATCCATTGGACATTCGAATTGACCATGAAACACAGAAATTGCTTCGGGAATGAATACAAAAGGCACAATGCCGACTTAATTACAAGAAGTGTGAATGCTCTAAGAGTTTGTGATTTGAACGGCGCCTGGGAGACCAGCATTAGATTCCGATGTACCAATGCCGGTTTAATGTAACCCTTGGAACTTCACATTGACCATGAAACACAGATATTGCATCAGGATTGAATACAAAAGGCACAATACCGACTTAGGTACAAGAAGAGTGAAACGTCTAAGAGTTCGTGCTTTGAGCAGCTAATAGAAGACCAGTATTAGATTCCGATGCATCAGTGCAGGTTTACTGTTTCTCTTTGACCTTCACATTGACCATGAAACACAGAAATTGCATCGGGATTGAATACAAGAGGACAATGCCGACTTAAGTACAAGAATAGTGAATCTTCTAAGAGTTAGTGCCTTTGATCGGCTCCTGATAGACCAGTTTTAGATTGCGATGCACCAGTGCTGGTTCACTGTATCTCTTGGAAATTCGCATTGACCATGAAACACAGAAATTGCTTCGGGATTGAATACAAAATGCACATTGCCGACTTAAGTACAAGAAGAGTGCATCTTCTAAGTGTTTTTGCTTTGAACATCTCCTGGGAGACCAGCATTAGATTCCGATGCACCAATGCAGGTTTACTGTAACCCTTGGACCTTCACATTGAGCATGAAACACAGAAATTGCATCGGAATTGAATACATGAATACAATGATGACTTAAGGACAATAATAGTGAATCTTCCAAGAGTTTGTGCCTTTCATCGGCTCCTGGGTGACGAGTTTCAGATTATGATGCACCAGTGCAGGTTCACTGTATCCATTGGACATTCGCATTAACCATGAAACACAGAAATTGCTTCGGGATTAAATACAAAAGGCACAATCCCGACTGAAGTACAAGAATGGTGAATCATCAAAGAGTTAGTGATTTGAGCGGATCCTGCGAGGACAGTATTAGATTCCGATGCACCAGTGTAACTTTACTGTATCCCTTGGACCTTTACATTGACCATAAAACACAGAAATTGCATCGGGATTGAATACATAAGGCAAAATGCCGACTTAAGTACAAGAAGCGTGAATCTTCTAACATTTTGTGCTTTGAGCGGCACCTGGGAGACCTGTATTAGATTCCGAAGCACCAGTGCTGGTTTACTGTATCCCTTGGACCATCACATTGACCGTGAATCACAGATATTGCATCGGGATTGAATACAAAAGTCTAAATGCAGACTTAAATACAAGATGAGTGAATCTTCCAAGAGTTTGTGCATTGAGCTGCTCCTGGAAGACCGGTTTTTGAATCCCATGTACTAGTGCAGGTCTCCTGTATCCCTTGGAGTTTCATTCTGACCATAAGACACAGAAATTGCATCGGGATTGAATACAAAAGTCACAACGCTGGCTTAAGTAGAAAAAGAGTGAATCTTCTAAGAGCGTGTGCTTTGAGCGGCAAATGGGAGACCAGTATTAGATTCCGATGCATCAGAGCAGGTTTACTGTATCTCTTGGATCTTCACATTGACCATGAAACACAGAAATTGCATCGGGATTGAATACAGAGGGCACAATGCCGACTTAAGTACAAGGGGAATGAATCCTCTAAGAGGTAGTGCTCTGTTTGGCTCCTGGGAGACCTCTATCAGATTCCGATGCATCAGTGCAGGTTAACTGTATCCTTTGGACCTTCACATTGATCATGAAACACAGTAATTGCATAGGGATAGAATGCAAAATGCACAATGCCGACTTAAGATCAAGAGGACTGAATCTTCTAAGACGTTTTGCTTTGTTTGGCACCTGGGAGACCTGTATTAGATTCCGATGCATCAGGGCAGGTTTACTGTTTCTCTTTGACCTTCACATTGACCATGAAACACAGAAATTGCATCGGGATTGAATACAAAAGGCACAATGCCGACATAAGTACAAGAGGATAGAAGCCTCTAAGAGGTAGTGTTTGAGCGGCTCCTGGGAGGCCAGTATTAGAATCCGATGCACCAGTATAGGTTTACAGTATCCCTTGGACCTTCACATTGACCATGAAACATAGAAATTGCATCAGGATTGAATACAAGAGGACAATGCCGACTTAAGTACAAGAATAGTGAATCTTCTAAGAGTTAGTGCCTTTGATCGGCTCCTGGGAGACCAGTTTTAGATTGCGATGCACCAGTGCAGGTTCACTGTATCCCTTGGATATTCGCATTGACCATGAAACACAGAAATTGCTTCGGGATTGAATGCAAAAGGCACATAGCCGACTTAAGTACAAGAAGAGTGCATCTTCTAAGTGTTTGTGATTTTGAACATCTCCTGGGAGACGAGCGTTAGATTCCGATGCACCAATGGAGGTTTACTGTAACCCTTGGACCTTCACATTGACCATGAAACACAGATATTGCGTCGCGATTCAATACAAATGGCACAATGCCGGCTAAAGTGCAAGAAGAGTGAATTTTCTAAGAATATGTGCTTTGAGCTGCTCCTGGGAGAATGGTTTTAGAATCCGATGCACCAGTGCACCACTCTCACTCTGACCATGAGACACAGAAAAAAATTCAGGATTGAATACAAAAGGCACATGGCAGACTTAACTACAAGAAGAGTGAGTCTTCTAAGAGTTTGTGCTTTGAGTGGCTCCTGGGAGACCAGTATTAGATTCCGATTCACCAGTGCAGGTTTACTCTATCCCTTGGACCTTTACATTGACCATGAAACACAGAAATTGCATCGGGAATGCATACAAAAGGCACAATGCCGACCTAAGTACAAGAAGACTGAAACTCCCAAGAAGTTATGCTTTGTTCGGCTCCTGGGACACCTGTATTAGATTCCGATGCATCACTGCAGGTTTACTGTTTCCCTTGGAGTGAATCTTCTAAGAGGCAGTGCTTTGAGCGGCTCCTGCGAGACTAGTATTGGATTCCGATGCACCTGTATAGGTTTACAGTATCCCTTGGACCTTCACATTGACCATGAAACATAGAAATTGCATCAGGATTGAATACAAGAGGACAATGCCGACTTAAGTACAAGAAGAGTAAATCTTCCAAGACGTTTTGCTTTGAAGGGCTCCTGGGAGGCCAGTAGTAGATTCCGATGCATCACAGCAGGTTTACTGTATCTCTTGGACCTTCACATTGACCATGAAACACAGAAATTTTATAGGGATTGAATCGAAAAGGCACAATGCTGACTTAAGTACAAGAATGGTGAATCTTCTAAGTGTTTGTGCATTAGAGCGGCTCCTAGGAAACCAGTTTTAGATTCTGATGCACCAGTGTATGTTTACTGCATCCCTTGGACATTCACATTGACCATGAAACACAGATACTGCATCGCGATTCAAAACAAATGGCACAATGCCGGCTTATGTGCAAGAAGAGTGAATCTTCTAAGGGTTAGGTTTTCGAGCGACTCCTGGAAGACCAGTTTTAGATTCCGATGCACCAGTGCGGGTTTACTGTAACCCTTGGACCTTCACATCGTCCATGAAACACAGAAATTACATCGGGATTGAATACAAAAGGCACAATGCCGACTTAAGTACAAGAAGAGAGAATCTTCTAACAGTTTGTGCCTTTGATCGGCTCCCAGGAGACTTGTATTAGATTCCGATGCACCAGTGCAGGTTTACTGTATCCCTTGGACCTTCACATTAACCATGAATCACAGAAATTGCATCGGGGTTGAATACAAAAGTATAAATTCCGACTTACGTACAAGAGGAGTGAATCTTCTATAAAATTTGTGGTTTGAGGTGCTCCTGGGAGACCGGTATTAGAATCCGATGCGCCAGTGGAGGTCTACTGCATCCTTTGGACTTTCACTCTGACCATGAGACACAGAAATTGCATCGGGATTGAATACAAAAGGTACAATGCCGACTTAAGTACAGGAAGAGTGAATCATCTAAGAGTTTGTGCTTTGAGCGGCTCCTGGGAGACCAGAATTAGTTTACGATGCACCAGTGCAGGTTTACTCTATCCCTTGGACCTTCACATTGACCATGAAACACAGAAATTGCATCGGGATTTAATACAAAAGGCATAATGCCGACTTAAGTACAAGAAGAGTGAACCTTCTAAGTGTTTGTGCTTTGAACCGCTCTCTGGGAGACTAGTATTAGATTCCGATGCACCAATGCATTTTTACTGTAACCCTTGGACCTTCACATTGACCATGAAACACAGAAATTGCATGGGGTTTGAATACAAAATGCTAAAAGCCGACTTATGTACAAGAAGAGTGAATCTTGTAAGAGTTTGTGCTTTGAGCGACTCCTGGGACACCAGTATTAGACTCCGACGCATCACTGCAGGTTTACTGTATCCCTTGGACCTTCACATTGACCATGAAACACAGTAATTGCATCGGGACTGAATACAAAAGGCACATTGTCGACTAAAGTACAAGAATTGTGAATCTTCTAAGCGTTTGTGCGTTTGAGCGGCCCCTAGGAAACCAGTTTTGGATTCCGATGCACCAGTGCAGGTTTACTGTATCCCTTGGACATTCACATTGACCATGAAACACAGATATTGTATCGCGATTCAATACAAATGGCACAATGCCGACTTAAGTGCAAGAAGAGTAAATCTTCTAAGAGTTAGTGCTTTGAGCGGCTCCTGGGAGACCAGTATTAGAATCCGATGCACCAGTGCAGGTTTACTGTAACCCTTGGATCTTCACATTGACCATGAAAAGCAGAAATTACATCGTGATTGAATAAAAAAGCCACAATGCCGACTTAAAAACAAGAAGAGTGAATCTTCTAAGGGTTTGTGATTTGCGCGGCTATTGGGAGACCAGTATTACATTCCGATGCATCAGTGCAGGTTTCTGTATCCCGTGGACGTTCACATTGACCATGAAACTCAGAAATTGCATCGGGATTGAATTGAAAAAGCACAATTCCAACTTAAGTGCAACAAGAGTGAATCGCCTAGGATTTCGTGCTTCGGGCGGCTCCTGGGATAACGGTATTGAATTCAGATGCATCAGTGCAGGTTTACAGGACCCCTTGGACCTTCAAATTGACCATGAAACACAGAAATTGCATCGGGATTGAATGCAAAAAACACAATGCCGACATAAGTACAAGAGGAGTGAATCTTCTAAGATGTTTTACTTTGTTTGGCTCCCGGGAGACCTGTATTAGAATCCGATGCATCGGTGCAGGTTTACTGTATCTCTTGTACCTTTACATTGACCATGAAACACAGAAATTGCATCG
The DNA here is from genome assembly GCF_021461395.2 of Schistocerca americana. NCBI lineage: Eukaryota > Metazoa > Arthropoda > Insecta > Orthoptera > Acrididae > Schistocerca > Schistocerca americana. The sequence continues at coordinate 145,842,498 of NC_060130.1, read as the reverse complement.
GGATTGAATACAGAGGGCACAATGCCGTTTTAAGTACGAGAGGATTGAATCTTCTAAGTGGTAGTGTTTGAGCGGGTCCTGGGACGAGTATTAGATTGCGATGCACCAGTATAGGTTTGCTGTATCCCTTGGACCTTCACATTGAGCATGAAACACAGAAATTGCATCGGAATTGAATACAAGAGGACAATGCCGAATTCAGTACAATAATAGTGAATCTTCCAAGAGTTTGTGCCTTTGATCGGCTCCTGGGAGACCTGTTTCAGATTATGATGCACCAGTGCAGGTTCACTGTATCCATTGGACATTCGAATTGACCATGAAACACAGAAATTGCTTCGGGAATGAATACAAAAGGCACAATGCCGACTTAATTACAAGAAGTGTGAATGCTCTAAGAGTTTGTGATTTGAACGGCGCCTGGGAGACCAGCATTAGATTCCGATGTACCAATGCCGGTTTAATGTAACCCTTGGAACTTCACATTGACCATGAAACACAGATATTGCATCAGGATTGAATACAAAAGGCACAATACCGACTTAGGTACAAGAAGAGTGAAACGTCTAAGAGTTCGTGCTTTGAGCAGCTAATAGAAGACCAGTATTAGATTCCGATGCATCAGTGCAGGTTTACTGTTTCTCTTTGACCTTCACATTGACCATGAAACACAGAAATTGCATCGGGATTGAATACAAGAGGACAATGCCGACTTAAGTACAAGAATAGTGAATCTTCTAAGAGTTAGTGCCTTTGATCGGCTCCTGATAGACCAGTTTTAGATTGCGATGCACCAGTGCTGGTTCACTGTATCTCTTGGAAATTCGCATTGACCATGAAACACAGAAATTGCTTCGGGATTGAATACAAAATGCACATTGCCGACTTAAGTACAAGAAGAGTGCATCTTCTAAGTGTTTTTGCTTTGAACATCTCCTGGGAGACCAGCATTAGATTCCGATGCACCAATGCAGGTTTACTGTAACCCTTGGACCTTCACATTGAGCATGAAACACAGAAATTGCATCGGAATTGAATACATGAATACAATGATGACTTAAGGACAATAATAGTGAATCTTCCAAGAGTTTGTGCCTTTCATCGGCTCCTGGGTGACGAGTTTCAGATTATGATGCACCAGTGCAGGTTCACTGTATCCATTGGACATTCGCATTAACCATGAAACACAGAAATTGCTTCGGGATTAAATACAAAAGGCACAATCCCGACTGAAGTACAAGAATGGTGAATCATCAAAGAGTTAGTGATTTGAGCGGATCCTGCGAGGACAGTATTAGATTCCGATGCACCAGTGTAACTTTACTGTATCCCTTGGACCTTTACATTGACCATAAAACACAGAAATTGCATCGGGATTGAATACATAAGGCAAAATGCCGACTTAAGTACAAGAAGCGTGAATCTTCTAACATTTTGTGCTTTGAGCGGCACCTGGGAGACCTGTATTAGATTCCGAAGCACCAGTGCTGGTTTACTGTATCCCTTGGACCATCACATTGACCGTGAATCACAGATATTGCATCGGGATTGAATACAAAAGTCTAAATGCAGACTTAAATACAAGATGAGTGAATCTTCCAAGAGTTTGTGCATTGAGCTGCTCCTGGAAGACCGGTTTTTGAATCCCATGTACTAGTGCAGGTCTCCTGTATCCCTTGGAGTTTCACTCTGACCATAAGACACAGAAATTGCATCGGGATTGAATCCAAAAGTCACAACGCTGGCTTAAGTAGTAAAAGAGTGAATCTTCTAAGAGCGTGTGCTTTGAGCGGCAAATGGGAGACCAGTATTAGATTCCGATGCATCAGAGCAGGTTTACTGTATCTCTTGGATCTTCACATTGACCATGAAACACAGAAATTGCATCGGGATTGAATACAGAGGGCACAATGCCGACTTAAGTACAAGGGGAATGAATCCTCTAAGAGGTAGTGCTCTGTTTGGCTCCTGGGAGACCTCTATCAGATTCCGATGCATCAGTGCAGGTTAACTGTATCCTTTGGACCTTCACATTGATCATGAAACACAGTAATTGCATAGGGATAGAATGCAAAATGCACAATGCCGACTTAAGATCAAGAGGACTGAATCTTCTAAGACGTTTTGCTTTGTTTGGCACCTGGGAGACCTGTATTAGATTCCGATGCATCAGGGCAGGTTTACTGTTTCTCTTTGACCTTCACATTGACCATGAAACACAGAAATTGCATCGGGATTGAATACAAAAGGCACAATGCCGACATAAGTACAAGAGGATAGAAGCCTCTAAGAGGTAGTGTTTGAGCGGCTCCTGGGAGGCCAGTATTAGAATCCGATGCACCAGTATAGGTTTACAGTATCCCTTGGACCTTCACATTGACCATGAAACATAGAAATTGCATCAGGATTGAATACAAGAGGACAATGCCGACTTAAGTACAAGAATAGTGAATCTTCTAAGAGTTAGTGCCTTTGATCGGCTCCTGGGAGACCAGTTTTAGATTGCGATGCACCAGTGCAGGTTCACTGTATCCCTTGGATATTCGCATTGACCATGAAACACAGAAATTGCTTCGGGATTGAATGCAAAAGGCACATAGCCGACTTAAGTACAAGAAGAGTGCATCTTCTAAGTGTTTGTGATTTTGAACATCTCCTGGGAGACGAGCGTTAGATTCCGATGCACCAATGGAGGTTTACTGTAACCCTTGGACCTTCACATTGACCATGAAACACAGATATTGCGTCGCGATTCAATACAAATGGCACAATGCCGGCTTAAGTGCAAGAAGAGTGAATTTTCTAAGAATATGTGCTTTGAGCTGCTCCTGGGAGAATGGTTTTAGAATCCGATGCACCAGTGCAGGTCTCCATTTTCCCTTGGACTCTCACTCTGACCATGAGACACAGAAAAAAATTCAGGATTGAATACAAAAGGCACATGGCAGACTTAACTACAAGAAGAGTGAGTCTTCTAAGAGTTTGTGCTTTGAGTGGCTCCTGGGAGACCAGTATTAGATTCCGATTCACCAGTGCAGGTTTACTCTATCCCTTGGACCTTTACATTGACCATGAAACACAGAAATTGCATCGGGAATGCATACAAAAGGCACAATGCCGACCTAAGTACAAGAAGACTGAAACTCCCAAGAAGTTATGCTTTGTTCGGCTCCTGGGACACCTGTATTAGATTCCGATGCATCACTGCAGGTTTACTGTTTCCCTTGGAGTGAATCTTCTAAGAGGTAGTGCTTTGAGCGGCTCCTGCGAGACTAGTATTGGATTCCGATGCACCTGTATAGGTTTACAGTATCCCTTGGACCTTCACATTGACCATGAAACATAGAAATTGCATCAGGATTGAATACAAGAGGACAATGCCGACTTAAGTACAAGAAGAGTAAATCTTCCAAGACGTTTTGCTTTGAAGGGCTCCTGGGAGGCCAGTAGTAGATTCCGATGCATCACAGCAGGTTTACTGTATCTCTTGGACCTTCACATTGACCATGAAACACAGAAATTTTATAGGGATTGAATCGAAAAGGCACAATGCTGACTTAAGTACAAGAATGGTGAATCTTCTAAGTGTTTGTGCATTAGAGCGGCTCCTAGGAAACCAGTTTTAGATTCTGATGCACCAGTGTATGTTTACTGCATCCCTTGGACATTCACATTGACCATGAAACACAGATACTGCATCGCGATTCAAAACAAATGGCACAATGCCGGCTTATGTGCAAGAAGAGTGAATCTTCTAAGGGTTAGGTTTTCGAGCGACTCCTGGAAGACCAGTTTTAGATTCCGATGCACCAGTGCGGGTTTACTGTAACCCTTGGACCTTCACATCGTCCATGAAACACAGAAATTACATCGGGATTGAATACAAAAGGCACAATGCCGACTTAAGTACAAGAAGAGAGAATCTTCTAACAGTTTGTGCCTTTGATCGGCTCCCAGGAGACTTGTATTAGATTCCGATGCACCAGTGCAGGTTTACTGTATCCCTTGGACCTTCACATTAACCATGAATCACAGAAATTGCATCGGGGTTGAATACAAAAGTATAAATTCCGACTTACGTACAAGAGGAGTGAATCTTCTATAAAATTTGTGGTTTGAGGTGCTCCTGGGAGACCGGTATTAGAATCCGATGCGCCAGTGGAGGTCTACTGCATCCTTTGGACTTTCACTCTGACCATGAGACACAGAAATTGCATCGGGATTGAATACAAAAGGTACAATGCCGACTTAAGTACAAGAAGAGTGAATCATCTAAGAGTTTGTGCTTTGAGCGGCTCCTGGGAGACCAGAATTAGTTTACGATGCACCAGTGCAGGTTTACTCTATCCCTTGGACCTTCACATTGACCATGAAACACAGAAATTGCATCGGGATTTAATACAAAAGGCATAATGCCGACTTAAGTACAAGAAGAGTGAACCTTCTAAGTGTTTGTGCTTTGAACCGCTCTCTGGGAGACTAGTATTAGATTCCGATGCACCAATGCATTTTTACTGTAACCCTTGGACCTTCACATTGACCATGAAACACAGAAATTGCATGGGGTTTGAATACAAAATGCTAAAAGCCGACTTATGTACAAGAAGAGTGAATCTTGTAAGAGTTTGTGCTTTGAGCGACTCCTGGGACACCAGTATTAGACTCCGACGCATCACTGCAGGTTTACTGTATCCCTTGGACCTTCACATTGACCATGAAACACAGTAATTGCATCGGGACTGAATACAAAAGGCACATTGTCGACTAAAGTACAAGAATTGTGAATCTTCTAAGCGTTTGTGCGTTTGAGCGGCCCCTAGGAAACCAGTTTTGGATTCCGATGCACCAGTGCAGGTTTACTGTATCCCTTGGACATTCACATTGACCATGAAACACAGATATTGTATCGCGATTCAATACAAATGGCACAATGCCGACTTAAGTGCAAGAAGAGTGAATCTTCTAAGAGTTAGTGCTTTGAGCGGCTCCTGGGAGACCAGTATTAGAATCCGATGCACCAGTGCAGGTTTACTGTAACCCTTGGATCTTCACATTGACCATGAAAAGCAGAAATTACATCGTGATTGAATAAAAAAGCCACAATGCCGACTTAAAAACAAGAAGAGTGAATCTTCTAAGGGTTTGTGATTTGCGCGGCTATTGGGAGACCAGTATTACATTCCGATGCATCAGTGCAGGTTTCTGTATCCCGTGGACGTTCACATTGACCATGAAACTCAGAAATTGCATCGGGATTGAATTGAAAAAGCACAATTCCAACTTAAGTGCAACAAGAGTGAATCGCCTAGGATTTCGTGCTTCGGGCGGCTCCTGGGATAACGGTATTGAATTCAGATGCATCAGTGCAGGTTTACAGGACCCCTTGGACCTTCAAATTGACCATGAAACACAGAAATTGCATCGGGATTGAATGCAAAAAACACAATGCCGACATAAGTACAAGAGGAGTGAATCTTCTAAGATGTTTTACTTTGTTTGGCTCCCGGGAGACCTGTATTAGAATCCGATGCATCGGTGCAGGTTTACTGTATCTCTTGTACCTTTACATTGACCATGAAACACAGAAATTGCATCGGGATTGAATACAGAGGGCACAATGCCGTTTTAAGTACGAGAGGATTGAATCTTCTAAGTGGTAGTGTTTGAGCGGGTCCTGGGACGAGTATTAGATTGCGATGCACCAGTATAGGTTTGCTGTATCCCTTGGACCTTCACATTGAGCATGAAACACAGAAATTGCATCGGAATTGAATACAAGAGGACAATGCCGAATTCAGTACAATAATAGTGAATCTTCCAAGAGTTTGTGCCTTTGATCGTCTCCTGGGAGACCAGTTTCAGATTATGATGCACCAGTGAAGGTTCACTGTATCCATTGGACATTCGTATTGACCATGAAACACTGAAATTGCATCGGGATTGAATACAAAAGGCAAAATGCCGACTTAAGTACAAGCAACGTGAATCTTCTAAGATTTTGTTCTGTGAGGGGCTCCTGGGAGACCTGTATTAGTTTCCGATGCACCAGTGCAGGTTTACTGTATCCCTTGGACCTTCACATTGACCGTGAATCACAGATATTGCATCGGGATTGAATACAAAAGTCTAAATACAGACTTAAATACAAGAAGAGTGATTCTACTAAGGGTTTGTGCATTGAGCTGTTCCTGGGAGACCGGTTTTTGAATCCCATGTACCAGTGCAGGTCTCCTGTATCCCTTGAAGTTTCATTCTGACTATGAGACACAGGAATTGCATCGGGATTGAATTCAAAAGGCACAATGCCGGCTGAAGTAGAAGAAGAGTGAATCTTCTAAGAGTTTGTGCTTTGAGCGGCTCCAGGGAGACCAGAATTAGATTCCGACGCACCAGTGCAGGTTTACTCTATCCCTTGGACCTTCACCTTGACCATGAAACACAGAAATAGCATCCGGTTTGAATACAAAAGGCGCAATGCCGACTTAAGTACAAGAACAGTGCATCTTCTATGTGTTTGTGCTTTGAACATCTCCTGGGGGACCAGCATTAGATTCCGATGCACCAATGCAGTTTTAATGTAACCCTTGGACCTTCACAGTGCCCATGAAACACAGAAATTGCATCAGGATTGAATACAAAAGGCACAATGCCGACTTAAGTACCAGAAGAGTGAAACGTCTAAGAGTTTGTGCTTTGAGCGGCTAATGGGAGACCAGTATTAGATTCCGATGCACCAGTGCAGGTTTACTGTAACCCTTGGACCTTCACATCGACCATGAAACACTGAATTTACATCGGGATCGAATACAAAAGGCACAATGAAGACTTAAGTACGAGCAGCGTGAATCTTCTAAGGTTTTGTTCTTTGAGCGGCTCCTGGGAGACCTGTATTAGATTCCGATGCACCAGTGCAGGTTTACTGTATCCCTTGGACCTTCACATTGACCGTGAATCACAGATATTGCATCGGGATTGAATACAAAAGTCTAAATGCAGACTTAAATACAAGAAGAGTGAATCTTCTAAGAGTTTGTGCATTGAGCTGCTCCTGGGAGACCAGTTTTTGATTACCATGTACCAGTGCAGGTCTCCTGTATCCCATGAAGTTTCATTCCGACCATGAGACACAGGAATTGCATCAGGACTGAATACAAAATGCACAATGCCGACTTAAGTACCAGAAGAGTGAAACGTCTAAGAGTTTGTGATTTGAGCGGTTATTGGGAGACCAGTATTATATTCCAATATATGAGAGCAGGTTTACTGTATACCTTGGACGTTCAAATTAACTATGAAACTCAGAAATTGCATCGGGATTGAATGCAAAATGCACAATGCCGACTTAAATACAAGAAGAGTGAATCTTCTAAATTGTTTTGTTTTGTTTGGCTCCTGGGAGACCTGTGTTAGATTCCGAAGCATCAGTGCACGTTTACTGTATCCCTTGGACCTTAACATTGACCATGAAACACAGAAATTGCATCAGGATTGAATGCAAAAAGCACAATGCCGACTTAAGTTCATGAGGAGTGAATCTTCTAAGAACTTTTGCTTAGTTTGGCACCTGGGAGACCTGTATTAGATTCCGATGCATCAGTGAATTTTTACTGTATCTCTTGGAGGTTCACATTGACCATGAAACACAGAAATTGCATCGGGATTGAATACAGAAGGCACAATGCCGACTTAAGTACAAGAGGAGTGAATCTTCTAAGAGGTAGTGTTTGAGCGGCTCCTGGGAGACCAGTATTAGATTCCCATGCACTAATATAGGTTTACTGTATCCCTTGGACCTTCACATTGACCATGAAACACTGAAATTGCATCGGGATTGAATACAAGAGGACAATGCCAACTTAAATGTAAGAATAGTGAATCTTCCAAGGGTTTGTGCCTTTGATCGGCTCCTGGGAGACCAGTTTTAGATGGCGATGCACCAGTGCAGGTTCACTGTATCCCTTGGAAATTCCGGTTTACCATGAAACACACAAACTTTATCGGGATTGAATAGAAAAGGCACAATGGCGACTTAAGTACAAGAAGGGTGAATCTCCTAAGAGTTTGTAATTATAGCGGCTCCTGCGAGAACAGTATTAGATTCCGATGCACCAGTGTACGTTTACTGTATCCCTTGGACCTTCACATTGCCCATGAAACACAGAAATTGCATCAGGATTGAATACAAAATGCACAATGCCGACTTAAGTACCAGAAGAGTGAAACATCTAAGAGTTTGTGATTTGAGCGGCTATTGGGAGACCAGTATTATATTCCGATATATGAGAGCAGGTTTACTGTATACCTTGGACGTTCAAATTAACTATGAAACTCAGAAATTGCATCGGGATTGAATGCAAAATGCACAATGCCAACTTAAATACAAGAAGAGTGAATCTTCTAAATTATTTTGTTTTGCTTGGCTCCTGGGAGACCTGTATTAGATTCCGAAGCATCAGTGCAGGTTTACTGTATCCTTTGGACCTTAACATTGACCATGAAACACAGAAATTGCATCAGGATTGAATGCAAAAAGCACAATGCCGACTTAAGTTCAAGAGGAGTGAATCTTCTAAGAGGTAGTGTTTGAGCGGCTCCTGGGAAACCAGTATTAGATTCCCATGCACCAGTATAGGTTTACTGTATCCCTTGGACCTTCACATTGACCATGAAACACTGAAATTGCATCGGGATTGAATACAAGAGGACAATGCCGAATTAAATGCAAGAATAGTGAATCTTCCAAGGGTTTGTGCCTTTGATCGGCTCCTGGGAGACCAGTTTTAGATTGCGATGCACCAGTGCAGGTTCACTGTATCCCTTGGAAATTCGCGTTTACCATGAAACACAGAAATTTTATCGGGATTGAATAGATAAGGCACAATGGCGACTTAAGTACAAGAAGGGTGAATCTCCTAAGAGTTTGTAATTTGAGCGGCTCCTGCGAGAACAGTATTAGATTCCGATGCACCAGTGTACGTTTACTGTATCCCTTGGACCTTCACATTGACCATAAAACACAGAAATTGCATCGGGATTGAATACAAAATGCAAAATGCCGACTTAAGTACAAGAAGAGTGAATCTTCTAAGATTTTGTGCTTTGAGCGGCTCCTGGGGGACCTGTATGAGAGTCCGATGTACCAGTGCAGGTTTACTGTATCCCTTGGACCTTCACATTGACCATGAAACACGGAAATTGCATCGGGAATGAATACAAATGGCAAAATGCCGACTTAAGTACAAGAAGAGTGAATCTTCTTAGTATTTGTGCTTTGAGCGGCTCCTGGGGGACCTGTATTAGATTCCGATGTACCAGTATAGGTTTACTGTATCCCTTGGACCTTCACATTTACCATGAAACACAGAAATTGCATCGGAATTGAATACAAGAGGACAATGCCGAATTAAGTACAAGAATAATGAATCTTCCAAGAGTTTGTGCCTTTGATCGGCTCCTGGGAGACCAGTTTCAGATTATGATGCACCAGTGCCGGTTCACTGTATCCATTGGACATTCGGATTGACCATGAAACACAGAAATTGCTTCGGGACTGAATACAAAAGGCACAATGGCGACTTAGGTACAAGAAGGGTGAATCTTCTAAGTGTTAGTGATTTGAGCGGCTCCTGCGAGTACAGTATTAGATTCCGAGCACCAGTGTAAATTTACTGTATCCCTTGGACCTACACATTGACCATAAAACACTGAAATTGCTTCGGGAATGAATACAAAAGGCACAATGCCGACTGAAGTACAAGAAGAATAAATGTTCTAAGACCTTTTGCTATAAGGGGCTCCTGGGACACCAGTATTAGATTCCGACGCATCAGTGCAGGTTGACTGCATCCCTTGGACCTTCACATTGACCATGAAACACAGATATTGTATCGCGATTCAATACAAATATCACAATGCCGACTTAAGTGCAAGAAGAGTAAATCTTCTAAGAGTTAGTGCTTTGAGCGGCTCCTGGGAGACCAGTATTAGAATCCGATGCACCAGTGCAGGTTTACTGTAACCCTTGGATCTTCACATTGACCATGAAAAGCAGAAATTACATCGTGACTGAATAAAAAAGCCACAATGCCGACTTAAAAACAAGAAGAGTGAATCTTCTAAGGGTTTGTGATTTGCGCGGCTATTGGGAGACCAGTATTACATTCCGATGCATCAGTGCAGGTTTCTGTATCCCGTGGACGTTCACATTGACCATGAAACTCAGAAATTGCATCGGGATTGAATTGAAAAAGCACAATTCCAACTTAAGTGCAACAAGAGTGAATCGCCTAGGATTTTGTGCTTCGGGCGGCTCCTGGGATTACGGTATTGAATTCAGATGCATCAGTGCAGGTTTACAGGACCCCTTGGACCTTCAAATTGACCATGAAACACAGAAATTGCATCGGGATTGAATACAGAGGGCACAATGCCGTTTTAAGTACGAGAGGATTGAATCTTCTAAGTGGTAGTGTTTGAGCGGGTCCTGGGACGAGTATTAGATTGCGATGCACCAGTATAGGTTTGCTGTATCCCTTGGACCTTCACATTGAGCATGAGACACAGAAATTGCATCGGAATTGAATACAAGAGGACAATGCCGAATTAAGTACAATAATATTGAATCTTCCAAGAGTTTGTGCCTTTGATCGTCTCCTGGGAGACCAGTTTCAGATTATGATGCACCAGTGAAGGTTCACTGTATCCATTGGACATTCGTATTGACCATGAAACACTGAAATTGCATCGGGATTGAATACAAAAGGCAAAATGCCGACTTAAGTACAAGCAACGTGAATCTTCTAAGATTTTGTTCTGTGAGGGGCTCCTGGGAGACCTGTATTAGTTTCCGATGCACCAGTGCAGGTTTACTGTATCCCTTGGACCTTCACATTGACTGTGAATCACAGATATTGCATCGGGAGTGAATACAAAAGTCTAAATAGAGACTTAAATACAAGAAGAGTGATTCTACTAAGGGTTTGTGCATTGAGCTGTTCCTGGGAGACCGGTTTTTGAATCCCATGTACCAGTGCAGGTCTCCTGTATCCCTTGAAGTTTCATTCTGACTATGAGACACAGGAATTGCATCGGGATTGAATACAAAAGGCACAAAGCCGGCTGAAGTAGAAGAAGAGTGAATCTTCTAAGAGTTTGTGCTTTGAGCGGCTCCAGGGAGACCAGAATTAGATTCCGACGCACCAGTGCAGGTTTACTCTATCCCTTGGACCTTCACCTTGACCATGAAACACAGAAATAGCATCGGGTTTGAATACAAAAGGCGCAATGCCGACTTAAGTACAAGAACAGTGCATCTTCTATGTGTTTGTGCTTTGAACATCTCCTGGGGGACCAGCATTAGATTCCGATGCACCAATGCAGGTTTAATGTAACCCTTGGACCTTCACAGTGCCCATGAAACACAGAAATTGCATCAGGATTGAATACAAAAGGCACAATGCCGACTTAAGTACCAGAAGAGTGAAACGTCTAAGAGTTTGTGCTTTGAGCGGCTAATGGGAGACCAGTATTAGATTCCGATGCACCAGTGCAGGTTTACTGTAACCCTTGGACCTTCACATCGACCATGAAACACTGAATTTACATCGGGATCGAATACAAAAGGCACAATGAAGACGTAAGTACGAGCAGCGTGAATCTTCTAAGGTTTTGTTCTTTGAGCGGCTCCTGGGAGACCTGTATTAGATTCCGATGCACCAGTGCAGGTTTACTGTATCCCTTGGACCTTCACATTGACCGTGAATCACAGATATTGCATCGGGATTGAATACAAAAGTCTAAATGCAGACTTAAATACAAGAAGAGTGAATCTTCTAAGAGTTTGTGCATTGAGCTGCTCCTGGGAGACCAGTTTTTGATTACCATGTACCAGTGCAGGTCTCCTGTATCCCATGAAGTTTCATTCCGACCATGAGACACAGGAATTGCATCAGGATTGAATACAAAATGCACAATGCCGACTTAAGTACCAGAAGAGTGAAACGTCTAAGAGTTTGTGATTTGAGCGGTTATTGGGAGACCAGTATTATATTCCAATATATGAGAGCAGGTTTACTGTATACCTTGGACGTTCAAATTAACTATGAAACTCAGAAATTGCATCGGGATTGAATGCAAAATGCACAATGCCGACTTAAATACAAGAAGAGTGAATCTTCTAAATTGTTTTGTTTTGTTTGGCTCCTGGGAGACCTGTATTAGATTCCGAAGCATCAGTGCACGTTTACTGTATCCCTTGGACCTTAACATTGACCATGAAACACAGAAATTGCATCAGGATTGAATGCAAAAAGCACAATGCCGACTTAAGTTCAAGAGGAGTGAATCTTCTAAGAACTTTTGCTTAGTTTGGCACCTGGGAGACCTGTATTAGATTCCGATGCATCAGTGAATTTTTACTGTATCTCTTGGAGGTTCACATTGACCATGAAACACAGAAATTGCATCGGGATTGAATACAGAAGGCACAATGCCGACTTAAGTACAAGAGGAGTGAATCTTCTAAGAGGTAGTGTTTGAGCGGCTCCTGGGAGACCAGTATTAGATTCCCATGCACTAGTATAGGTTTACTGTATCCCTTGGACCTTCACATTGACCATGAAACACTGAAATTGCATCGGGATTGAATACAAGAGGACAATGCCAACTTAAATGTAAGAATTGTGAATCTTCCAAGGGTTTGTGCCTTTGATCGGCTCCTGGGAGACCAGTTTTAGATGGCGATGCACCAGTGCAGGTTCACTGTATCCCTTGGAAATTCCGGTTTACCATGAAACACACAAACTTTATCGGGATTGAATAGAAAAGGCACAATGGCGACTTAAGTACAAGAAGGGTGAATCTCCTAAGAGTTTGTAATTATAGCGGCTCCTGCGAGAACAGTATTAGATTCCGATGCACCAGTGTACGTTTACTGTATCCCTTGGACCTTCACATTGCCCATGAAACACAGAAATTGCATCAGGATTGAATACAAAATGCACAATGCCGACTTAAGTACCAGAAGAGTGAAACGTCTAAGAGTTTGTGATTTGAGCGGCTATTGGGAGACCAGTATTATATTCCGATATATGAGAGCAGGTTTACTGTATACCTTGGACGTTCAAATTAACTATGAAACTCAGAAATTGCATCGGGATTGAATGCAAAATGCACAATGCCAACTTAAATACAAGAAGAGTGAATCTTCTAAATTGTTTTGTTTTGCTTGGCTCCTGGGAGACCTGTATTAGATTCCGAAGCATCAGTGCACGTTTACTGTATCCTTTGGACCTTAACATTGACCATGAAACACAGAAATTGCATCAGGATTGAATGCAAAAAGCACAATGCCGACTTAAGTTCAAGAGGAGTGAATCTTCTAAGAAGTTTTGCTTAGTTTGGCACCTGGGAGACCTGTATTAGATTCCGATGCATCAGTGCATTTTTACTGTATCTCTTGGAGGTTCACATTGACCATGAAACACAGAAATTGCATCGGGATTGAATACAGAAGGCACAATGCCGACTTAAGTACAAGAGGAGTGAATCTTCTAAGAGGTAGTGTTTGAGCGGCTCCTGGGAAACCAGTATTAGATTCCCATGCACCAGTATAGGTTTACTGTATCCCTTGGACCTTCACATTGACCATGACACACTGAAATTGCATCGGGATTGAATACAAGAGGACAATGCCGAATTAAATGCAAGAATAGTGAATCTTCCAAGGGTTTGTGCCTTTGATCGGCTCCTGGGAGACCAGTTTTAGATTGCGATGCACCAGTGCAGGTTCACTGTATCCCTTGGAAATTCGCGTTTACCATGAAACACAGAAATTTTATCGGGATTGAATAGATAAGGCACAATGGCGACTTAAGTACAAGAAGGGTGAATCTCCTAAGAGTTTGTAATTTGAGCGGCTCCTGCGAGAACAGTATTAGATTCCGATGCACCAGTGTACGTTTACTGTATCCCTTGGACCTTCACATTGACCATAAAACACAGAAATTGCATCGGGATTGAATACAAAATGCAAAATGCCGACTGAAGTACAAGAAGAATAAATGTTCTAAGACCTCTTGCTATAAGGGGCTCCTGGGACACCAGTATTAGATTCCGACGCATCAGTGCAGGTTGACTGCATCCCTTGGACCTTCACATTGACCATGAAACACAGATATTGTATCGCGATTCAATACAAATATCACAATGCCGACTTAAGTGCAAGAAGAGTAAATCTTCTAAGAGTTAGTGCTTTGAGCGGCTCCTGGGAGACCAGTATTAGAATCCGATGCACCAGTGCAGGTTTACTGTAACCCTTGGATCTTCACATTGACCATGAAAAGCAGAAATTACATCGTGATTGAATAAAAAAGCCACAATGCCGACTTAAAAACAAGAAGAGTGAATCTTCTAAGGGTTTGTGATTTGCGCGGCTATTGGGAGACCAGTATTACATTCCGATGCATCTGTGCAGGTTTCTGTATCCCGTGGACGTTCACATTGACCATGAAACTCAGAAATTGCATCGGGATTGAATTGAAAAAGCACAATTCCAACTTAAGTGCAACAAGAGTGAATCGCCTAGGATTTTGTGCTTCGGGCGGCTCCTGGGATTACGGTATTGAATTCAGATGCATCAGTGCAGGTTTACAGGACCCCTTGGACCTTCAAATTGACCATGAAACACAGAAATTGCATCGGGATTGAATGCAAAAAACACAATGCCGACATAAGTACAAGAGGAGTGAATCTTCTAAGATGTTTTACTTTGTTTGGCTCCCGGGAGACCTGTATTAGAATCCGATGCATCAGTGCAGGATTACTGTATCTCTTGTACCTTTACATTGACCATGAAACACAGAAATTGCATCGGGATTGAATACAGAGGGCACAATGCCGTTTTAAGTACGAGAGGATTGAATCTTCTAAGTGGTAGTGTTTGAGCGGGTCCTGGGACGAGTATTAGATTGCGATGCACCAGTATAGGTTTGCTGTATCCCTTGGACCTTCACATTGAGCATGAGACACAGAAATTGCATCGGAATTGAATACAAGAGGACAATGCCGAATTAAGTACAATAATATTGAATCTTCCAAGAGTTTGTGCCTTTGATCGTCTCCTGGGAGACCAGTTTCAGATTATGATGCACCAGTGAAGGTTCACTGTATCCATTGGACATTCGTATTGACCATGAAACACTGAAATTGCATCGGGATTGAATACAAAAGGCAAAATGCCGACTTAAGTACAAGCAACGTGAATCTTCTAAGATTTTGTTCTGTGAGGGGCTCCTGGGAGACCTGTATTAGTTTCCGATGCACCAGTGCAGGTTTACTGTATTCCCTTGGACCTTCACATTGACTGTGAATCACAGATATTGCATCGGGAGTGAATACAAAAGTCTAAATAGAGACTTAAATACAAGAAGAGTGATTCTACTAAGGGTTTGTGCATTGAGCTGTTCCTGGGAGACCGGTTTTTGAATCCCATGTACCAGTGCAGGTCTCCTGTATCCCTTGAAGTTTCATTCTGACTATGAGACACATGAATTGCATCGGGATTGAATACAAAAGGCACAATGCCGGCTGAAGTAGAAGAAGAGTGAATCTTCTAAGAGTTTGTGCTTTGAGCGGCTCCAGGGAGACCAGAATTAGATTCCGACGCACCAGTGCAGGTTTACTCTATCCCTTGGACCTTCACCTTGACCATGAAACACAGAAATAGCATCGGGTTTGAATACAAAAGGCGCAATGCCGACTTAAGTACAAGAACAGTGCATCTTCTATGTGTTTGTGCTTTGAACATCTCCTGGGGGACCAGCATTAGATTCCGATGCACCAATGCAGGTTTAATGTAACCCTTGGACCTTCACAGTGCCCATGAAACACAGAAATTGCATCAGGATCGAATACAAAAGGCACAATGCCGACTTAAGTACCAGAAGAGTGAAACGTCTAAGAGTTTGTGCTTTGAGCGGCTAATGGGAGACCAGTATTAGATTCCGATGCACCAGTGCAGGTTTACTGTAACCCTTGGACCTTCACATCGACCATGAAACACTGAATTTACATCGGGATCGAATACAAAAGGCACAATGAAGACTTAAGTACGAGCAGCGTGAATCTTCTAAGGTTTTGTTCTTTGAGCGGCTCCTGGGAGACCTGTATTAGATTCCGATGCACCAGTGCAGGTTTACTGTATCCCTTGGACCTTCACATTGACCGTGAATCACAGATATTGCATCGGGATTGAATACAAAAGTCTAAATGCAGACTTAAATACAAGAAGAGTGAATCTTCTAAGAGTTTGTGCATTGAGCTGCTCCTGGGAGACCAGTTTTTGATTCCCATGTACCAGTGCAGGTCTCCTGTATCCCATGAAGTTTCATTCCGACCATGAGACACAGGAATTGCATCAGGATTGAATACAAAATGCACAATGCCGACTTAAGTACCAGAAGAGTGAAACGTCTAAGAGTTTGTGATTTGAGCGGTTATTGGGAGACCAGTATTATATTCCAATATATGAGAGCAGGTTTACTGTATACCTTGGACGTTCAAATTAACTATGAAACTCAGAAATTGCATCGGGATTGAATGCAAAATGCACAATGCCGACTTAAATACAAGAAGAGTGAATCTTCTAAATTGTTTTGTTTTGTTTGGCTCCTGGGAGACCTGTATTAGATTCCGAAGCATCAGTGCACGTTTACTGTATCCCTTGGACCTTAACATTGACCATGAAACACAGAAATTGCATCAGGATTGAATGCAAAAAGCACAATGCCGACTTAAGTTCAAGAGGAGTGAATCTTCTAAGAACTTTTGCTTAGTTTGGCACCTGGGAGACCTGTATTAGATTCCGATGCATCAGTGAATTTTTACTGTATCTCTTGGAGGTTCACATTGACCATGAAACACAGAAATTGCATCGGGATTGAATACAGAAGGCACAATGCCGACTTAAGTACAAGAGGAGTGAATCTTCTAAGAGGTAGTGTTTGAGCGGCTCCTGGGAGACCAGTATTAGATTCCCATGCACTAGTATAGGTTTACTGTATCCCTTGGACCTTCACATTGACCATGAAACACTGAAATTGCATCGGGATTGAATACAAGTGGACAATGCCAACTTAAATGTAAGAATAGTGAATCTTCCAAGGGTTTGTGCCTTTGATCGGCTCCTGGGAGACCAGTTTTAGATGGCGATGCACCAGTGCAGGTTCACTGTATCCCTTGGAAATTCCGGTTTACCATGAAACACACAAACTTTATCGGGATTGAATAGAAAAGGCACAATGGCGACTTAAGTACAAGAAGGGTGAATCTCCTAAGAGTTTGTAATTATAGCGGCTCCTGCGAGAACAGTATTAGATTCCGATGCACCAGTGTACGTTTACTGTATCCCTTGGACCTTCACATTGCCCATGAAACACAGAAATTGCATCAGGATTGAATACAAAATGCACAATGCCGACTTAAGTACCAGAAGAGTGAAACGTCTAAGAGTTTGTGATTTGAGCGGCTATTGGGAGACCAGTATTATATTCCGATATATGAGAGCAGGTTTACTGTATACCTTGGACGTTCAAATTAACTATGAAACTCAGAAATTGCATCGGGATTGAATGCAAAATGCACAATGCCAACTTAAATACAAGAAGAGTGAATCTTCTAAATTGTTTTGTTTTGCTTGGCTCCTGGGAGACCTGTATTAGATTCCGAAGCATCAGTGCACGTTTACTGTATCCTTTGGACCTTAACATTGACCATGAAACACAGAAATTGCATCAGGATTGAATGCAAAAAGCACAATGCAGACTTACGTTCAGGAGGAGTGAATCTTCTAAGAAGTTTTGCTTAGTTTGGCACCTGGGAGACCTGTATTAGATTCCGATGCATCAGTGCATTTTTACTGTATCTCTTGGAGGTTCACATTGACCATGAAACACAGAAATTGCATCGGGATTGAATACAGAAGGCACAATGCCGACTTAAGTACAAGAGGAGTGAATCTTGTAAGAGGTAGTGTTTGAGCGGCTCCTGGGAAACCAGTATTAGATTCCCATGCACCAGTATAGGTTTACTGTATCCCTTGGACCTTCACATTGACCATGAAACACTGAAATTGCATCGGGATTGAATACAAGAGGACAATGCCGAGTTAAATGCAAGAATAGTGAATCTTCCAAGGGTTTGTGCCTTTGATCGGCTCCTGGGAGACCAGTTTTAGATTGCGATGCACCAGTGCAGGTTAACTGTATCCCTTGGAAATTCGCGTTTACCATGAAGCACAGAAATTTTATCGGGATTGAATAGATAACGCACAATGGCGACTTAAGTACAAGAAGGGTAAATCTCCTAAGAGTTTGTAATTTGAGCGGCTCCTGCGAGAACAGTATTAGATTCCGATGCACCAGTGTACGTTTACTGTATCCCTTGGACCTTCACATTGACCATAAAACACAGAAATTGCATCGGGATTGAATACAAAATGCAAAATGCCGACTTAAGTACAAGAAGAGTGAATCTTCTAAGATTTTGTGCTTTGAGCGGCTCCTGGGGGACCTGTATGAGATTCCGATGTACCATTGCAGGTTTACTGTATCCCTTGGACCTTCACATTGACCATGAAACACGGAAATTGCATCGGGAATGAATACAAATGGCAAAATGCCGACTTAAGTACAAGAAGAGTGAATCTTCTTAGTATTTGTGCTTTGAGCGGCTCCTGGGGGACCTGTATTAGATTCCGATGTACCAGTGCAGGTTTACTGTATCCCTTGGACCTTCACATTGACCATGAAACACAGAAATTGCATCGGGAATGAATACAAAAGGCACAATGCCGATTTAAGTACGAGAGGATTGAATCTTCTAAGTGGTAGCGTTTGAGCGGCTCCTGGGACCAGTATTAGATTCCGATGCACCAGTATAGGTTTACTGTATCCCTTGGACCTTCACATTTACCATGAAACACAGAAATTGCATCGGAATTGAATACAAGAGGACAATGCCGAATTAAGTACAAGAATAATGAATCTTCCAAGAGTTTGTGCCTTTGATCGGCTCCTGGGAGACCAGTTTCAGATTATGATGCACCAGTGCAGGTTCACTGTATCCATTGGACATTCGGATTGACCATGAAACACAGAAATTGCTTCGGGACTGAATACAAAAGGCACAATGGCGACTTAGGTACAAGAAGGGTGAATCTTCTAAGTGTTAGTGATTTGAGCGGCTCCTGCGAGTACAGTATTAGATTCCGAGCACCAGTGTAAATTTACTGTATCCCTTGGACCTACACATTGACCATAAAACACTGAAATTGCTTCGGGAATGAATACAAAAGGCACAATGCCGACTGAAGTACAAGAAGAATAAATGTTCTAAGACCTTTTGCTATGAGGGGCTCCTGGGACACCAGTATTAGATTCCGACGCATCAGTGCAGGTTCACTGCATCCCTTGGACCTTCACATTGACCATGACACACAGAAATTGCATCGGGATTAAATACAAAAGGCACAATGCCGACTAAAAGTGCAAGAATAGTGAATCTTCTAAGTGTTTGTGCATTTGAGCGGCTCCTAGGAAACCAGTTTTGGATTACGATGCACCAGTGCAGGTTTACTGTATCCCTTGGACATTCACATTTGCCATGACACAGATATTGTACCGCGATTCGATACAAATGGCACAATGCCGCCTTAAGTGCAAGAAGAGTGAATCTTCTAAGAGTTAGTGCTTTGAGCGTCTCCTGGGAGACCAGTATTAGATTCCGATGCACCAGTGCAGGTTTACTGTAACCCTTGGATCTTCACATTGACCATGAAACGCAGAAATTACATCGGGATAGAATACAAAAGGCACAATGCCGACTTAAAAACAAGCAGAGTGAATGTTCTAAGGGTTTGTGATTTGCGCGGCTATTGGGAGACCAGTATTACATTCCGATGCATCAGTGCAGGTTTCTGTATCTCGTGGACGTTCAGATTGACCATGAAACTCAGAAATTGCATCGGAATTAAATACAAAACCCACAATTCCAACTTAAGTACAGCAAGAGTGACTCGCCTAGGAGTTTGTGTTTTGGGCGGCTCCTGGGATTATGGTATTGAAGTCAGATGCATCAGTGCAGGTTTACAGTACCCCTTGGACCTTCAAATTGACCAAGAAACACAGAAATTGCATCGGGATTGAATGCAAAATACATAATGCTGACATAAGTACAATAGGAGTGAATCTTCTAAGACGTTTTGCTTTGTTTATCTCCCGGGAGACCTGTATTAGATTCCGATGCATCAGTGCAGGTTTACTGTATCTCTTTCACCTTCACATTGACCATGAAACACGGAAATTGCATCGGGATTGAATACAAAAAGCAAAATACCGACTTAAGTACAAGAAGCATGAATCTTCTAAGATTTTGTGCGTTGAGCGGCTCCTGGGAGACCTGTATTATATTCCGATGCACCAGTGCAGGTTTACTGTATCCCTTGGACCTTCACATTGACCGTGAATCACAGATATTGCATCGGGAATGAATACAAAGGTCTAAATCCAGACATCAATACAAGAAGAGTGAATCTTCTAAGAGTTTGTGCATTGAGCTGCTCCTGAGAGACCGGTTTTTGAATCCCATGTACCAGAGCAGGTCTCCTGTATCCCTTGAAGTTTCATTCTTACCATGAGACACAGATATTGCATCGGGATTGAATACAAAAGGCACATTGCCGGCTTAAGTAGAAGAAGAGTGAATCTTCTAAGAGTTTGTGCTTTGAACATCTCCTGGGAGACCAGCATTAGATTCCGATGCACCAATGTAGGTTAAATGTAACCCTTGGACCTTCACATTGCCCATGGAACACAGAAATTACATCAGGATTGAATACAAAAGGCACAATGCCAACTTAAGTACAAGAAGAGTGAAGCGTCTAAGAGTTTGTGCTTAAAGCGGCTAATGGGAGACCAGTATTAGATTCCGATGCATCAGTGCAGGTTTACTGTATCTCTTGGACCTTCACATTGACCATGAAACACAGAAATTGCATCGGGATTGAATACAGAATGCACAATGTCGACTTAAGTGCACGGAGAGTGAATTTTCTAAGAAAATGTGCTTTGAGCTGCTCCTGGGAGAACGGTTTTAGAATTCGATGCACCAGAGCAGGTCTCCTATATCCCTTGGGCTCTCACTTTGACCATGAGACACAGAAATTGCATCAGGATTGAATACAAAAGGCACAATGCCGACTTAAGTAGAAGAAGAGTGAATCTTCTAAGAGTTTGTGTTTTGAGCGGCTCCTGGGAGACCAGTATTAGATTCCGATGCACCAGTGCGGGTTTAGTCTATCCCTTGGACCTTTACATTGACCATGAAACACAGAAATTACATCGGTATTGAATACAAAAGGCACAATGCCTACTTGAGTACAAGACGAGTAAATCCGTTAGGACGTTTTGCTTTGAGGGGCTCCTGGGAGACCAGTTTTAGACACCGATGCACCAGTGCAGGTTTACTGTAACACTTGGACCTTCACGTTGACCATAAAACACAGAAATTACATCGGGATTGAATATAAATGCACAATGCCGACTTAAGTAGAAGAAGATAGAATTTTCTAAGAGTTTGAGAGTTGAGCGGCTATTGGGAGACCAGTAATACATTCCGATGCATCAGTGCAGGTTTACAGTATACCTTGGACGTCCACATTGACCATGAAACTCAGAAATTGCATCGGGATTGGATGCAAAGGGCACAATGCCGACCTAAGTACAAGAAGTGTGAATCTTCGATGAGTTTGTGCGTTTGATCGGCTCCTGGGAGACCAGATTTAGATTGCGATGCACCAGTGCAGGTCCAGTGTATCCTTTCGACATTCACATTTACCATGAAACAAAGAAATTGCATCGGGATTGAATACAAAAGGCACAATGCCGACTTAAGTACAAGAAGGGTGAATCGTCTAAGAGTTAGTGATTTGAGCGGTTCCTATGAGATCAGTATTAGATTCCTATGCACCAGTGTAAGTTTACTGTATCCCTTGGACCTTCGCATTGACCATAAAACACAGAAATTACATCGGGATTGAATACAAAAGGCAAATTGCCGACTTAAGTACAAGAAGAGTGAATCTTCTAAGATTTTGTGCTTTGAGCGGCTCCTGGGAGACCTTTATTAGATTCCGATGCAACAGTGCAGGTTTACTGTATCCCTTGGACCTTCACATTGACCATGAATCACAGAACTTACATCGGGTTTGAATGCAAGAGTCTAAATGCAGACTTAAGTAAAAGAAGAGCGAATTTTCTAAGAGTTTGTGCATTGAGCTGCCCCAGGGAGACCGCTTTTGAATCCGATGTACCAGTGCAGGTCTCCTGTATCCATTGGACTTTCACTCTGACCATGAGACAAAGAAATTGCACCCGGATTGAATACGAAAGGCACAATGCCGGCATAAGTACAAGAAGAGCGAATCTTCTTAGAGTTTGTGCTTTGAGCGGCTCCTGGGAGACCAGAATTAGGTTCCGACGCACCAGTGCAGGTTTACTCTATCCCGTGGACCTTCACATAGACCATGAAACACAGAAATTGCATCGGGATTGAATACAAAAGGCACAATGCCGACTTAAGTACAAGAAGAGTGCATCTTCTAAGTGTTTGTGCTTTGAACATCTCCTGGGAGACCAGCATTAGATTCCGATGCATCAGTGCAGTTTTACTGTATCCCTTGGACTTTCATATTGACCATGAAACACAGAAATTGCATCATGACTGAATACAAAAGGCACAATGCCGACTTAGGGACAAGTTGAGTGAATCTTCTAAGTGTTTGTGCATTTGAGCGGCTCCTAGGAAACCAGTTTTAGATTCTGATGCACCAGTGCAGGTTTACTGCATCCCTTGGACATTCACATTGACCATGAAACACAGATATTGCATCGCAATTCAATACACGAGGCACAGTGCCGGCTTATGTGCAACAAGAGTGAATTTTCTAAGAATATGTGCTTTGAGCTGCTCCTGGGAGAATGGTTTTAGAATCCGATGCACCAGTGCAGGTTTACTCTATCCCTTAGACCATTACATTGCCCATGAAACACAGAAATTCCATTGGGATTGAATACAATAGGCACAATGCCGACTTAAGTACAAGAAGAGTAACTCTTCTAAGCCATTTTGCTCTGAAGGGCTCCTGGGAGGCCAGTATTAGATTCCGATGCATCAGTGCAGGCTTACTGTATACCTTGGACCTTCACATTGACCATGAAAGACCGAAATTGCATAGGGATAGAATAGAAAAGGCACAATGCTGATTTAAGTACAAGAAGAGTGAATCATCTAAGTGTTTGTGCATTTCAGCGGCTATTGGGAGACCGGTATTATATTCCGATATATGAGTGCAGGTTTACTGTATACCTTGGACGTTCACATTGACCATCAAACTCAGAAATTGCATCGGGATTGAATGCAAAATGCACAATGCCGACTTAAATCAAAGAAGAGTGAATATTCTAAGGAGTTTTGTTTTGTTTGGCTCCTGGGAGACCTGTATTAGATTCCGATGCATCAGTGCACGTTTACTGTATCCTTTGGACCTTCACATTGATCATGAAACACAGAAATTGCATCGGGATTGAATGCAAAAAGCACATTGCCGACTTAAGTTCAAGAGGAGTGAATCTTCTAAGATGTTTTGCTTTGTTTGGCACCTGGGAGACCTGTATTAGATTCCGATGCATCAGTGCATTTTTACTGTATCTCTTGGACGTTCACATTGACCATGAAACACAGAAATTGCATCAGGATTGAATGCAGAAGGCACAATGCCGACTTAAGTACAAGAGGAGTGAATCTTCTAAGAGATAGTGTTTGAGCGGCTCCTCGGAGACCAGTACTAGATTCCGATGCAGCAGTAAAGGTTTACTGTACCCCTTGGACCTTCACATTGACCATGAAACACAGAAATTGCATCGGGATTGAGTACAATAGGACAACGCCGACTTAAGGACAAGAATAGTGAATCTTCTAAGAGTTTGTGCCTTTGATCGGCTCCTGGGAGACCAGTTTTAGATTGCGAACCACCAGTGCAGGTTCACTGTATCCCTTGGACCTTCACATTGACCATGAATCACAGAAATTGCTTCGGGATTGAATACAAAAGGCACAATGCCGACTTAAGTACAAGAAGAGTGCATCCTCTAAGTGTTTGTGATTTAAACATCTCCTGGGAGACCAGCATTAGATTAAGATGCACCACTGCAGGTTTACTGTAACCCTTGCACCTTCACATTGACCATGAAACACAGAAATAGCATCAGGATTGAATACAAAAGGCACAATATCGACTTAAGTACAAGAAGAGTAAATCCTCTAGGACGTTTTGCTTCGAGCGGCTCCTGGGTGACCAGTTTTAGACTCCGATGCACCAGTGCAGTTTTACTGTAACCCTTGGACCTTCACATCGACCATGAAACACAGATATTACATCGGGATTGAATAAAAATGGCACAATGCCGACTTAAGTACAAGAAGAGAGAATCTTCTAAACAGTTTTGTATTGTTTGGCTCCTGGGAGACCTGTATTAGATTTCGATGCATCAGTGCACGTTTACTGTATACTTTGGAACTTCACATTGATCATGAAACACAGAAATTGCATCGGGTTTGAATACAGAAGGCACAATGCTGACTTAAGTACAACCGGAGCGAATCATCTTAGAGGTAGAGTTTGAGCGGCTCCTGGGAGACCAGTATTAGATTCCGATGCACCAGTATAGGTTTACTGTATCATTTGGACCTTCACATTGACCATGAAACACAGAAATGGCATCGGGATTGAATACAAGAGGACATTGCCGACTTAAGTACAGGAATAGTGAATCTTCTAAGAGTTTGTGCCTTTGTTCGGCTCCTGGGAGACCAGTTTTAGATTGCGATGCACCAGTGCAGGTTCACTGTATCCCTTGGAAATTCGCATTTACCATGAAACACAGAAATTGCATCGGGGTAGAATATAAAAGGCGCAATGCCGACTTAAATACAAGAAGAGAGAATCTTCTAAGTATATGTGCTTTGAACGGCTCCTGGGAGACCAGTATTTGATTCCGATGCACCAATGCAGGTTTACTGTTTCCCTTGGCCCCTCACATTGACCATGAAACCGGAAATTGCATCGAGATTGAATACA
The DNA here is from genome assembly GCF_021461395.2 of Schistocerca americana. Classification (NCBI taxonomy): domain Eukaryota; kingdom Metazoa; phylum Arthropoda; class Insecta; order Orthoptera; family Acrididae; genus Schistocerca; species Schistocerca americana. Next base: position 145,817,306 of record NC_060130.1, on the reverse strand, counting down.
AAAGGCACAATGCCGACTTAAGTACAACAAGTGTGAATCTTTTAAGACTTAGTGTTTTGAATAACTCCTGGGAGACCAGTATTAGATTCCGATGCACCAGTGCTGATTTACTCTATCCCTTGGACCTTCGCATTGACCATGAAACGCACAAATTGCATTGGGATTGAATATAAGAGGCACAATGCCCACTTAAGTACAAGAAGAGTAAATCCTCTAGGACGTTTTGCTTTGAGGGGCTACTGGGAGACCAGTTTTAGACTCCGATGCACCAGTGCAGGTTTACTGTAACACTTGGACCTTCACATTGACCTAAAAACACAGAAATTACATCGGGATTGAATATAAAAGGCACAGTGCCGACTTAAGTACAAGAAGATGGAATCTTCCAAGAGTTTGTGATTTGAGCGGCAATTGGGAGACCAGTATTACATTCCGTTGCATCAGTGCAGGTTTACTGTATATTTTGGACGTTCACATTGACCATGAAACTCAGAAATTGCATCGGGATTGAATTCAAAGGGCACAATGCCGACTTAAGTACAAGAAGAGTAAAACTTCTAAGAGTTTGTGCGTTTGATCGGCTCCTGGGAGACCAGATTTATATTACGATGCACCAGTGCAGGTTCACTGTATCCCTTGGACATTCGCATTTACCATCAAATAAAGAAATTGCAATGGGATTGAATACAAAAGGCAAAATGCCAACTTAAGTACAAGAAGAGTGAATCTTCTAAGATTTTGTGTTTTGAGCGGCTCCTGGGAGACCTGTATTAGATTCCGATGCAACAGTGCAGGTTTACTGTATATCTTGGACATTCACATTGACCATGAATCACAGAACTTACTTCGGGATTGAATGCAAGAGTCTAAATGCAGACTTAAGTACAAGAAAAGTGAATTTACTAAGAGTTTCTGCATTGAGCTGCTCCAGGGAGACCGGTTTTTGAATCCGATGTACCAGTGCAGGTCTCCTGTATCCCTTGGACTTTTACTGTGACCATGAGACACAGAAATTGCATCGCGATTCTATACAAATGGCACAATGCCGGCTTAAGTGCAAGAAGAGTGAATTTTCTAAGAATATGTGCTTTGAGCTGCTCCTGGGGGAATGGTTTTAGAATCCGATGCACCAGTGCTGGTCTCCTATATCCCTTGGACTTTCACTCTAACCATGAGACACAGAAATTGCATCGGGATAGAATACAAAAGGCACATGCCGGCATAAGTACAAGAAGAGCGATTCTTCTAAGTGTTTGTGCTCTGAGCGGTTCCTGGGAGACCAGAATTAGGTTCCGATGCACCAATGCAGGTTTACTGTAACCCTTGGAGCTTCACATTGACCATGAAACACAGAAATTGCATCAGGATTGAATACAAAAGGCACAATGCTGACTTAAGTACAAGAAGAGTGAAACTTCTAAGATTTTGTGTTTTGAGCGGTTCCTGGGAGACCAGTATTAGATTCCGATGCACCAGTGCAGGATTACTCTCTCCCTTGGGCCATTACATTGACCATGAAACACAGAAATTGCATCGTGATTGAATACAAAAGGCACAATGCCGACTTAAGTACAAGAAGAGTGAATCGTCTCAGTGTTTGCGCATTTGAGCGGCTCCTAGGAAACCAGTTTTAGATTCCGATGATACAGTGCAGGTTTACTGCATCTCTTGGACATTCACATTGACCATGAAACACACATATTGCATCGCGATTCAATACAAATGGCACAATGCCGGCTTAAGTGCAAGAAGAGTGAATTTTCTAAGAATATGTGCTTTGAGCTGCTCCTAGGATACCAGAATTAGATTCCGATGCACCAGTGAAGGTTTTCTGTAACCCTTGGACCTTCGCAATGACCGCGAAACACAGAAATTGCATCGGGATTGATTACAAGTGGACAATGCCGACTTAAGTACAAGAAGAGTGAATCTTCCGAGAGTTTGTGCTTTTGATCGGCCCCTGGGAGACCAGTTTTAGATAACGATGTACCTGTGCAGGTTCACTGTATCCCTTGGACATTCACATTGACCATGACACACAGAAATAGCATCGGGATTGATTGCAAAAGGCAGAATGCTGGCTTAAGTGAGAGTAGAGATAATCTTCTAAACGTTTGTGATTTGAGCGGCTCCTGCGAGACCAGTATAAGATTCCATGGCACCTGTGTAAGTTTACTGCATCCCTTGGACCTTCACATTGACCACGACACACAGAAATTGCATCGGGATTGAATACAAAAGGTAAAATGCCGACTTAAGTACAAGTTGAGTGAATCATCTAATAGTTTGTGCTTTGAGCGGCTCCTGGGGGACCAGTATTAGATTCCATTGCACCAGTGCAGGTTTACTGTATCCCTTGGATCTTCACATTGACCATGAATCACAGGTATTGCTTCGCGATTGAATACAGTTGGCTAAATGCCGATTTAAGTACAAGATGAGGGAATCTCCTAAGAGTTTGTGATTTGATCAGCTCCTGGGAGACCAGAATTAGATGACGATGCACCAGTGTAGGTTTACTCTATCCCTTGGACCTTCACATTGACCACGAAACACAGAAATTGCATCGGGATAGAATACAAAAGGCACAATGCCGCCTTAAGTACAAGAAGAGTGATTCTACTAAAAGTTTGTGCTTTGAGCGGCTCCTGGGAGAACAGTATTAGATTCCATTGCACCAGTGCAGGATTACTGTATCCCTTGGACCTTCACATTGACCATGAAACTCAGAAATTGCATCGGGATTGAATACAAAAGACACAATGCCGACTTAAGTAAAAGAAGAGTGAATTTTATATAAGTTTGTGATTTTAGCGGCTGCTGGGAGACCAGTATTATATTCCGACGCATCAGTGCAGGTTTACTGTATCCCTTGGACCTTCACATTGACCATGAAACACAGAAATTGCATCTAGACGGAATACAAAATGCACAATGCCGACTTAAGGACAAGAGGAGTGAATCTTCTAAGAAATTGTGCTTTGAGCGGCTCCTGGGAGACCGGTATTAGATTCAGATACATCAGTGCGAGTTTACTGTATCCCTTGGCCCCTTAAATTGACAATGAAACACAGAAATTGCATTGGGATTAGATACAAAATGCACAATGCCGACATAAGTACAAGAAGATTGAATCTTCTAAAACTTTGTGCTTTGTGCGGCTCCTGGTTGACCAGAATTAGCTTCCGATGCACCAGTGCGGGTTTAGTCTATCCCTTGGACCTTTACATTGACCATGAAACACAGAAATTACATCGGTATTGAATACAAAAGGCACAATGCCTACTTGAGTACAAGACGAGTAAATCCGTTAGGACGTTTTGCTTTGAGGGGCTCCTGGAAGACCAGTTTTAGACACCGATGCACCAGTGCAGGTTTACTGTAACACTTGGACCTTCACATTGACCATAAAACACAGAAATTACATCGGGATTGAATATAAATGCACAATGCCGACTTAAGTACAAGAAGATAGAATTTTCTAAGAGTTTGAGAGTTGAGCGGCTATTGGGAGACCAGTATTACATTCCGATGCATCAGTGCAGGTTTACAGTATACCTTGGACGTCCACATTGACCATGAAACTCAGAAATTGCATCGGGATTGGATGCAAAGGGCACAATGCCGACCTAAGTACAAGAAGTGTGAATCTTCGATGAGTTTGTGCGTTTGATCGGCTCCTGGGAGACCAGATTTTGATTGCGATGCACCAGTGCAGGTCCAGTGTATCCTTTCGACATTCACATTTACCATGAAACAAAGAAATTGCATCGGGATTGAATACAAAAGGCACAATGCCGACTTAAGTACAAGAAGGGTGAATCGTCTAAGAGTTAGTGATTTGAGCGGTTCCTATGAGATCAGTATTAGATTCCTATGCACCAGTGTAAGTTTACTGTATCCCTTGGACCTTCACATTGACCATAAAACACAGAAATTACATCGGGATTGAATACAAAAGGCAAATTGCCGACTTAAGTACAAGAAGAGTGAATCTTCTAAGATTTTGTGCTTTGAGCGGCTCCTGGGAGACCTTTAATAGATTCCGATGCAACAGTGCAGGTTTACTGTATCCCTTGGACCTTCACATTGACCATGAATCACAGAACTTACATCGGGTTTGAATGCAAGCGTCTAAATGCAGACTTAAGTAAAAGAAGAGCGAATTTTCTAAGAGTTTGTGCATTGAGCTGCCCCAGGGAGACCGCTTTTGAATCCGATGTACCAGTGCAGGTCTCCTGTATCCATTGGATTTTCACTCTGACCATGAGACAAAGAAATTGCACCCGGATTGAATACGAAAGGCACAATGCCGGCATAAGTACAAGAAGAGCGAATCTTCTAGGAGTTTGTGCTTTGAGCGGCTCCTGGGAGACCAGAATTAGGTTCCGACGCACCAGTGCAGGTTTACTCTATCCCGTGGACCTTCACATAGACCATGAAACACAGAAATTGCATCGGGATTGAATACAAAAGGCACAATGCCGACTTAAGTACAAGAAGAGTGCATCTTCTAAGTGTTTGTGCTTTGAACATCTCCTGGGAGACCAGCATTAGATTCCGATGCATCAGTGCAGTTTTACTGTATCCCTTGGACTTTCATATTGACCATGAAACACAGAAATTGCATCACGACTGAATACAAAAGGCACCATGCCGACTTAGGGACAAGTTGAGTGTATCTTCTAAGTGTTTGTGCATTTGAGCGGCTCCTAGGAAACCAGTTTTAGATTCTGATGCACCAGTGCAGGTTTACTGCATCCCTTGGACATTCACATTGACCATGAAACACAGATATTGCATAGCAATTCAATACACACGGCACAGTGCCGGCTTATGTGCAACAAGAGTGAATTTTCTAAGAATATGTGCTTTGAGCTGCTCCTGGGAGAATGGTTTTAGAATCCGATGCACCAGTGCAGGTTTACTCTATCCCTTAGACCATTACATTGACCATGAAACACAGAAATTCCATTGGGATTGAATACAATAGGCACAATGCCGACTTAAGTACAAGAAGAGTAACTCTTCTAAGCCATTTTGCTCTGAAGTGCTCCTGGGAGGCCAGTATTAGATTCCGATGCATCAGTGCAGGCTTACTGTATACCTTGGACCTTCACATTGACCATGAAACACCGAAATTGCATAGGGATAGCATAGAAAAGGCACAATGCTGATTTAAGTACAAGAAGAGTGAATCATCTAAGTGTTTGTGCATTTCAGCGGCTATTGGGAGACCGGTATTATATTCCGATATATGAGTGCAGGTTTACTGTATACCTTGGACGTTCACATTGACCATCAAACTCAGAAATTGCATCGGGATTGAATGCAAAATGCACAATGCCGACTTAAATCAAAGAAGAGTGAATATTCTAAGGAGTTTTGTTTTGTTTGGCTCCTGGGAGACCTGTATTAGATTCCGATGCATCAGTGCACGTTTACTGTATCCTTTGGACCTTCACATTGATCATGAAACACAGAAATTGCATCGGGATTGAATGCAAAAAGCACATTGCCGACTTAAGTTCAAGAGGAGTGAATCTTCTAAGATGTTTTGCTTTGTTTGGCACCTGGGAGACCTGTATTAGATTCCGATGCATCAGTGCATTTTTACTGTATCTCTTGGACGTTCACATTGACCATGAAACACAGAAATTGCATCAGGATTGAATGCAGAAGGCACAATGCCGACTTAAGTACAAGAGGAGTGAATCTTCTAAGAGGTAGTGTTTGAGCGGCTCCTCGGAGACCAGTACTAGATTCCGATGCAGCAGTAAAGGTTTACTGTACCCCTTGGACCTTCACATTGACCATGAAACACAGAAATTGCATCGGGATTGAGTACAATAGGACAACGCCGACTTAAGGACAAGAATAGTGAATCTTCTAAGAGTTTGTGCCTTTGATCGGCTCCTGGGAGACCAGTTTTAGATTGCGAACCACCAGTGCAGGTTCACTGTATCCCTTGGACCTTCACATTGACCATGAATCACAGAAATTGCTTCGGGATTGAATACAAAAGGCACAATGCCGACTTAAGTACAAGAAGAGTGCATCCTCTAAGTGTTTGTGATTTAAACATCTCCTGGGAGACCAGCATTAGATTAAGATGCACCACTGCAGGTTTACTGTAACCCTTGCACCTTCACATTGACCATGAAACACAGAAATAGCATCAGGATTGAATACAAAAGGCACAATATCGACTTAAGTACAAGAAGAGTAAATCCTCTAGGACGTTTTGCTTTGAGGGGCTCCTGGGAGACCAGTTTTAGACTCCGATGCACCAGTGCAGGTTTACTGTAACACTTGGACCTTCACATTGACCTAAAAACACAGAAATTACATCGGGATTGAATATAAAAGGCACAGTGCCGACTTAAGTACAAGAAGATAGAATCTTCCAAGAGTTTGTGATTTGAGCGGCAATTGGGAGACCAGTATTACATTCCGTTGCATCAGTGCAGGTTTACTGTATAATTTGGACGTTCACATTGACCATGAAACTCAGAAATTGCATCGGGATTGAATGCAAAGGGCACAATGCGGACTTAAGTACAAGAAGAGTAAAACTTCTAAGAGTTTGTGCGTTTGATCGGCTCCTGGGAGACCAGATTTATATTACGATGCACCAGTGCAGGTTCACTGTATCCCTTGGACATTCGCATTTACCATCAAATAAAGAAATTGCAATGGGATTGAATACAAAAGGCAAAATGCCGACTTAAGTACAAGAAGAGTGAATCTTCTAAGATTTTGTGCTTTGAGCGGCTCCTGGGAGACCTGTATTAGATTCCGATGCGACAGTGCAGGTTTACTGTATCCCTTGGACCTTCACATTGACCATGAAACACAGAAATCGCATCGCGATTCAATACAAATGGCACAATGCCGGCTTAAGTGCAAGAAGAGTGAATTTTCTAAGAATATGTGCTTTGAGCTGCTCCTGGGGGAATGGTTTTAGAATCCGATGCACCAGAGCTGGTCTCCTATATCCCTTGGACTTTCACTCTGACCATGAGACACAGAAATTGCATCGGGATAGAATACAAAAGGCACATGCCGGCATAAGTACAAGAAGAGCGATTCTTCTAAGTGTTTGTGCTCTGAGCGGTTCCTGGGAGACCAGAATTAGGTTCCGATGCACCAATGCAGGTTTACTGTAACCCTTGGAGCTTCACATTGACCATGAAACACAGAAATTGCATCAGGATTGAATACAAAAGGCACAATGCTGACTTAAGTACAAGGAGAGTGAAACTTCTAAGATTTTGTGTTTTGAGCGGTTCCTGGGAGACCAGTATTAGATTCCGATGCACCAGTGCAGGATTACTCTCTCCCTTGGGCCATTACATTGACCATGAAACACAGAAATTGCATCGTGATTGAATACAAAAGGCACAATGCCGACTTAAGTACAAGAAGAGTGAATCGTCTCAGTGTTTGCGCATTTGAGCGGCTCCTAGGAAACCAGTTTTAGATTCCGATGATACAGTGCAGGTTTACTGCATCTCTTGGACATTCACATTGACCATGAAACACACATATTGCATCGCGATTCAATACAAATGGCACAATGCCGGCTTAAGTGCAAGAAGAGTGAATTTTCTAAGAATATGTGCTTTGAGCTGCTCCTAGGATACCAGAATTAGATTCCGATGCACCAGTGAAGGTTTTCTGTAACCCTTGGACCTTCGCAATGACCGCGAAACACAGAAATTGCATCGGGATTGATTACGAATATCACAATGTGGACTTAAATACAAGAAGAGTGAATCTTCAAAGTGTTTGTGCTTTGAGCGGCTCCTGGGAGACCAGTATTAGATTCCGATGCACCAATGCACGTTTACTGTTTCCCTTGGACCTTCACATTGACCATGAAACCGGAAATTGCATCGGGATTGAATACAAAAGGCACAATGCCGACTTAAGTACAAAAAGAATGAATCATCTAAGACTTAATGTTTTGAGCAACTCCTGGGAGACCAGTATTAGATTCCGATGCACCAGTGCAGGTTTTCTGTATCGATTGGACCTTCGCATTGTCCATGAAACACAGATATTGCATCGGGATTGAATACAAGACGACAATGCCGACTTAAGTACAAGAGGAGTGAATCATCTAAGAGTTTGTGCTTCTGATCGGCATCTGGGAGACCAGTTTCAGGTTACAATGCACCAGTGCAGGTTTACTGCATCCCTTGGACCTTCACATTGAACATGAAACACAGAAATTGCATCGGGATTGGATACAAAAGGCACAGTGCCGACTTAAGTACAAGAATAGTGAATCTTCTAAGAAGTTTTGTTTGTTCGACTCCTGGGTTACTTGTATTAGATTCCGATGCCCTAGTGCAGGTTTACTGTATCCCTTGGACCTTCACATTGACCATGTAACACAGAAATTGCATCGGGATTGATTACAAGTGGACAATGCCGACTTAAGTACAAGAAGAGTGAATCTTCCGAGAGTTTGTGCTTTTGATCGGCCCCTGGGAGACCAGTTTTAGATAACGATGTACCTGTGCAGGTTCACTGTATCCCTTGGACATTCACATTGACCATGACACACAGAAATAGCATCGGGATTGATTGCAAAAGGCAGAATGCTGATTTAAGTGAGAGTAGAGTTAATCTTCTAAAAGTTTGTGATTTGAGCGGCTCCTGCGAGACCAGTATAAGATTCCGTGGCACCTGTGTAAGTTTACTGCATCCCTTGGACCTTCACATTGACCACGAAACACAGAAATTGCATCGGGATTGAATACAAAAGGTAAAATGCCGACTTAAGTACAAGTTGAGTGAATCATCTAATAGTTTGTGCTTTGAGCGGCTCCTGGGGGACCAGTATTAGATTCCATTGCACCAGTGCAGGTTTACTGTATCCCTTAGATCTTCACATTGACCATGAATCACAGGTATTGCTTCGCGATTGAATACAGTTGGCTAAATGCCGATTTAAGTACAAGATGAGGGAATCTCCTAAGAGTTTGTGATTTGATCAGCTCCTGGGAGACCAGAATTAGATGACGATGCACCAGTGTAGGTTTACTCTATCCCTTGGACCTTCACATTGACCACGAAACACAGAAATTGCATCGGGATAGAATACAAAAGGCACAATGCCGACTTAAGTACAAGAAGAGTGATTCTACTAAAAGTTTGTGCTTTGAGCGGCTCCTGGGAGAACAGTATTAGATTCCATTGCACCAGTGCAGGATTACTGTATCCCTTGGACCTTCACATTGACCATGAAACTCAGAAATTGCATCGGGATTGAATACAAAAGACACAATGCCGACTTAAGTAAAAGAAGAGTGAATTTTATATAAGTTTGTGATTTTAGCGGCTGCTGGGAGACCAGTATTATATTCCGACGCATCAGTGCAGGTTTACTGTATCCCTTGGACCTTCACATTGACCATGAAACACAGAAATTGCATCTAGACGGAATACAAAATGCACAATGCCGACTTAAGGACAAGAGGAGTGAATCTTCTAAGAAATTGTGCTTTGAGCGGCTCCTGGGAGACCGGTATTAGATTCAGATACATCAGTGCGAGTTTACTGTATCCCTTGGCCCCTTAAATTGACAATGAAACACAGAAATTGCATTGGGATTGGATACAAAATGCACAATGCCGACATAAGTACAAGAAGATTGAATCTTCTACAACTTTGTGCTTTGTGCGGCTCCTGGTTGACCAGAATTAGCTTCCGATGAACCAGTTCAGGTTTACTGCAACCCTTGGACCTTTACATTGACCATGAGACACAGATATTGCATCGGGATTGAATACAAAAGGCACAATGCCGACTTATGTAGAAGAAGAGTGAATCGTCTCAGTGTTTGCGGATTTGAGCGGCACCTAGGAAACCAGTTTTAGATTCCGCGGAACCAGTGCAGGTTTACTGCATCCCTTGGACATTCACATTGACCATGACATAGATATTGTATCGCGATTCAATACAAATGGCACAATGCCGGCTTAAGTGCAAGAAGAGTGAATTTTCAAAGAATATTTGCTTTGGGCTGCACCTGGGAGAATGGTTTTAGAATCCAATGCACCAGTGCAGGTCTCCTATATCCCTTGGACTCTCACTCTGACCATGATACACAGAAATTGCGTGAGGATTGAATACAAAAGGCACAATGCCGACTTAAGTACAAGAAAAGTGAATCTTCTAAGAGTTAGTGATTTGAGCGTCTCCTATGAGAACAGTATTAGATTCCGATGCACCAGTGTAAGTTTACTGTATCCCTTGGACCTTCACATTGACCAAAACACACACACATTACATCGGGATTGAGTACAAAAGGAAAAATGCCGACTGAAGTACAAGAAGAGTGAATCTTCTAAGATATTGTGCTTTGAGCGGCTCCTGGGAGAATGGTTTTAGAATCCGATGCAGCAGTGCAGGTCTCCTATTTCACTTGGACTTTCACTCTGACCATGAGACACAGAAATTGCATCGGGATTGAACACAAAATGCACATGAAGGCATAAGTACAAGAAGAGCGATTCTTCTAAGAGTTTGTGATTTGAGCGGTTCCTGGGAGACCAGAATTAGGTTCCAATGCACCAATGCAGGTTTACTGTAACCCTTGGACCTTCACATTGACCATGAAACACAGAAATTGCATCGGGATTGAATACAAAAGGCACAAAGCCGACTTAATTACAAGACGAGTGCATCGTCTAAGTGTTTGTGCTTTGAACATCTCCTGGGAGACCTGCATTAGATTCCGATGCACCAGTGCAGGTTTACTGTAACCCTTGGACCTTCACATTGACCTTAAAACACAGAAATTGCATCAGGATTGAATACAAAAGGCACAATGCTGACTTAAGTACAAGAAGAGTTAATCTTCTAAGAGTTTGTGCTTTGAGCGGCTCCTGGGAGACCTGTATTAGATTCTGATGCACCAGTGCAGGATTACTCTCTCCCTTGGGCCATTACATTGACCATGAAACACAGAAATTACATCGGGATTGAATACAAAAGGCACAATGCCGACTTGAGTACAAGAAGAGTAAATCCTCTAGGAGATTCTGCTTTGGGGGCTCCTGGGTGACCAGTATTAGATTCCGATGCGTCAGTGCAGATTTACTGTATCCCTTGGACCTTCATATTGACCATGAAACACAGAAATTGCATCGCGATTGAATACAAAAGGCACAATGACGTCTTAAGAACAAGAAGAGTGAGTCGTCTAAGTATTTCGCACATGAGCGGCTCCTAGGAAACCAGTTTTAGGTTCCGATGAACCAGTGCAGGTTTACTGCATCCCTTGGACATTCACATTGACCATGAAACACAGATATTTCATCGCGATTCAATACAAATGGCACAAGGCTGGCTTAAGTGCAAGAAGAGTGAATTTGCTAAGAATATGTGCATTGAGCTGCTCCTGGAAGAATGGTTTTAGAATCCGATGCACCAGTGGCGGTCTCCTATTTCCCTTGGACTCTCACTCTGACCATGAGACACAGAAATTGCATCGGGGTTGAATACAAAAGGCACAATGCTGGCTTAAGTACAAGAAGACTGAATCTTCTAAGAATTTGTGCTTTGAGCGGCTCCTAGGATACCAGAATTAGATTCCGATGCACCAGTGAAGGTTTACTGCATCCCTTGGACCTTCCCATTCACCAGGAAACACAGATATTGCATCGTGACCGAATACAAATGGCACAATCCCGACTTAAGTACAAGAAGAGTGAATCTCCTAAGAAGTTTTGCTTTGTTCGGCTCCTGGGAGACCTGTATTAGATTCCGATGCATCAGTGCAGATTTACTGTATCCCTTGGTCTTTCCCATTCACCATGAAACACAGAAATTGCATCGGGGTTGAATACAAAAAGCACAATTCCAACTTAAGTACAAGAAGAGTGAATCGCATTAGAGTTTGTGCTTTGGGCAGCTGCTGGGATTCCGGTATTGAATTGAAATGCATCAGTGTAGGTTTACTGTACCCCTTGGACCTTCAAATTGACCACGAAACACACAAAATGGCACCGGGATTGAATACAAAATGCTCAATGCCGACTTAAGTACATGAAGAGTGGACCTTCTAAGAGTTTGTGTTTTGAGCGGTTCCTGGAAGACCAGAATTAGAGTCCGATGCACAAGTGCAGGTTTACTGTTTCCCTTGGATCTTCAGATTGACCATGAAACACAGAAGTTGCATCGGGATTGAATACGAAAAGCAAATTGCCGAATTAAGTACAAGAAGAGTGAATGTTCTAAGAGTTTGTCACTTGAACGGCTCCTGGGAGACCAGTATTACTTCCGACACACCAGTGCAGGGTTACTGCATCCCTTGGACCTTCCCATTCACCATGAAACACAGAAATTGCATCGGGATTGAATACAAAAGGCACAATGCCCACTTAAGTACAAGAGGAGTGAATCTTCTAAGAGTTTGTGCTTTGGGCGGCTCCTGGGAGTCCGGAATTAGGTTCCGATGTATCAGTGCAGGTTTACTGTAACCCTTGGACCTTCACATTGACCATCAAAAACCGAAATTGCATCGGGATTGATAACAAAAGGCTCAATGCTGACTTAAGTACAAGAAGAGTGAATCTTCTAAGAGTTTGTGATTTTAGCGGCTCCTGGGAGGCCAGTATTACATTCCGATGCATCAGTGCAGGTTTACTGTATCCCTTGGACTTTCGCATTGACCAAGAAGCACAGGAATTGCATCGGTATTGAATACAATAATAACAATGCCGACTTGAGTACAAGAAGAGTGAATCTTCTAAGATATTTTGCTTTGTTCGGCTCCTGGGAGACCTGTATTAGATTCCGAATCATCAGTGCAGGTTTACAGTATCCCTTGGACATTCGCATTGACCGTGAAACACAGAAATTGCATCGGCATTGAATACAAAATGCACAATGCCGACATAAGTACAAGAAGAGCGATTCTTCTATGGGTTAGTGATTTCAGCGGCTCCTGCGAGACTAGTATTAGATTCCGATGCAACAGTGGAGGTTCACTGTATCCCTTGGACCTTCACATTGCCCATGAATCACAGAAATTGCATCGGGATTGAATACAAAGTCTAAATGCCGACTTAAGTATAAGTTGAGTGATTCTTCTAAGAGTTTGTGCTTTGAGCGGGTTCTGGGAGATCTGTATTAGATTCCGATGCACCAGTGCAGGTTTACTCTATCCCTTGAACATTCACATTGACCATGAAACACAGAAATTGCATGGGGATTGAATACAAAATGCACAATGCCGACTTAAGTACAAGAATAGTAAGTCTTCTAAGTGTTTGTGCTTTAGAGCAGCTCCTTGGATACCAGTTCTAGATTCCGATGCACCAGTGCAGGTTTACTGTATCCCTTGGACATTCACATTGACCATGAAACACAGATATTGTATCGTGGTTCAATACAAATTGCGCAATGCCGACTTAAGTGCAGGATGAGTGAATCTTCAAAGAGTTAGTGTTTTGAGCGGCTCCTGGGAGACCAGTATTAGATTCCGAGGCACCAGTGCAGGTTTACTGTAACCCTTGGATCTTCACATTGACCATGAAACATAGAAATTACATAGGGATTGAATACAAAAGGCACAATGCCGACATAAAAACAAGAAGAGTGAATCTACTAAGGGTTTGTGATTTGAGCGGCTATTGGGAGACCAGTATTACATTCCGATGCATAAGTGCTGGTTTACTGTATCCCTTGGACGTTCACATTGTCCATGAAACACCGAAATTGCATCGGGATTGAATACAAAAAGCACAATTCTAACTTAAGTACAAGAAGAGTGAATCGCATAAGGGCTTGTGCTATGGGCAGCTGCTGGGATTCCGGTATTGAATTCAAATGCATCAGTGCTGGTTTACTGCACCTTTTGGACCTTCAAATTGACCATGAAACACAGAAATTGCATCGGGATTGAATACAAAATGCACAATGCCGACTTAAGTACATGAAGAGTGAATCTTCTAAGAGTTTGTGTTTCGAGCGGTTCCTGGATGACCAGAATTATACTCCGATGCACAAGTGCAGGTTTACTGCATCCTTTGGACCTTCACATTGATCATGAAACACCGAAATTGCATCGGGATGGAATGCAAAAAGCACAATGCCGACTTAAGTACAAGAGGAGTCATTCTTCTAAGAAGTTTTGCTTTGTTTGGCACCTGGGAGACCTGTATTAGATTCCGATGCATCAGTGCACGTTTAGTGAATCTCTTGGACCTTCACATTGACCATGAAACACAGAAATTGCATCGGGATTGAATACTGAGGGCACAATGCCGACTTAAGTACAAGAGGAGTGAATCTTCTGAGAGGTAGTGTTTGAGCGGCTCCTGGGTGACCAGTATTGGATTCCGATGCACCAGTATAGGTTTACTGTATCCCTTGGACCTTCACACTGAGCATGAAACAAAGAAATTGCATAGGGATTGAATACAAGAGGACAATGCCGATTTAATTACAGGAATAGTGATACTTCTAAGAGTTTGTGCCTGTGATCGGCTCCTGGGAGACCAGTTTTAGATTACGATGCATCAGTGCAGCTTCATTGTATCCCTTTGACATTCGCATGGACCATGAAACACAGAAATTGCTTCGGGATTGAATACAAAAGGCACAATGCCGACTTAAGTACAAGAAGAGTGAATCTTCTAAGAGTTAGCATTTGAGCAACTCGTGGGAGTCCAGCATTTGATTCCAATGCACCAGCGCAGGTTTACTGTATCCCTCGGACCTTCACTTTGACCATGAAACAGAGAAATTGCAACGGGATCGAATACAAAAGGCACAAGGCCTACTTAAGTACACGAAGAGTGAATCTTCCAAGTGTTTGTGCTTTTGAGCGGCTCCTAGTAAACCAGTTTTAGATTCCCATGCACCAGTGCAGGTTTACTGTATCACTTGGACCTTCACATTGAGCATGAAACACAGATGTTGCATCGGGATTGAATACAAAAGGCACAATTCCAACTTAAGTACAAGAAGAATGAATCTTCTAAGAGTTTGTGATTTGGACGGCTCCTGGGAGACCGATATTAGATTCAGATGCATCAGTGCAGGTTTACTGTATCATTTGGACCTTAAAATTGACCATGAAACACAGAAATTTCACCGTGATTGAATTAAAAGGCACAATGCCGACTTAAGTACAAGAAGAGTGAATCTTCTAAGCGTTTGTGGTTTGAGCGGTTCCTGGGAGACCACAATTAGAATCCGATGCACAAGTGCAGGTTTACTGTGTCCCTTGGACCTTCACATTGACCATGAAACACAGAAATTGCATCGGTATTGAATACAAAATGCTCAATGCCGACTTAAGTACATGCAGAGTGAATCTTCTAAGAGTTCGTGATTTGAGCGGTTCCTGGAAGACCAGAATTAGATTCCGATGCACAAGTGCAGGTTTACTGTATCCTTTGGACCTTCACATTGATCATGAAAGACAGAAATTGCATCGGGATTGAATGCAAAAAGCGCAATGCCGACTTAAGTACAAGAGGAACGAATCTTCTAAGGAGTTTTGCTTTGTTTGGCTCCTGGGAGACCTGTATTAGATTCCGATGCTCCAGTGCAGGTTAACTGTATCCCTTGGATCTTCACATTGACCATGAAACACAGAAGTTGCATCGGGATTGAATACGAAAAGCACAATGCCGGCTTGAGTACAAGAAGAGTGAATCTACTAAGAGTTTGTCACTTGAACGGCTCCTGGGAGACCAGTATTACTTGCGATGCACCAGTGCAGGGTTACTGCATCCCTTGGACCTTCCCATTCACCATGAAACACAGAAATTGCATCGGGATTGAATACAAGAGGCACAATGCCCGCTTCAGTACAAGAAGAGTCAATCTGCTAAGAGTTTAGGCTTTGAGCGGCTCCTGGTTGACCAGAATTAGCTTCCGAAGCACCAGTGCTGACTTATCGTAACCCTTGGACCGTCACATTGACCATGAGACACAGAAATTGCATCGGGATTGAATACAAATGGCACAATGCCGACTTAAGTACAAGAAGAGTGATTCTCATAAGAAGTTTTGCTTTGTCCGGCTCCTGGGAGACCTGTATTAGATTCCGATGCATCAGTGCAGGTTTACTGTGTCCCTTGGTCCTTCACATTGACCATGAAACACAGAAATTGCATCGGGATTGAGTACAAACGGCACAATGCCCATTTAGGTACAAGAGGAGTGAATCTTTTAAGAGGTAGTGCTTTCAGCGGCTCCAGGGAGACCAGTATTAGATTCCGATGCACCAGCGCAGGTTTACTGAATCTCTTGGACCCTCACATTGACCATGAATCACAGAAATTGCATCGGGATTAAAGACAAAATTCTAAACGCCGACATAGGTACAAGAAGAGTGAATCTTCTAAGAGTTTGTGTTTTGAGCGGCTCCTGGGAGACCGGAATTAGGTTCCGATGTACCAGTGCAGGTTTCCTGTAACCCTTGGACCTTCACATTGACCATGAAAAACCGAAATTGCATTGTGATTGATAACAAAAGGCTCAATGCTGACTTAAGTACAAGAAGAGTGAATCTTCTAAGAGTTTGTGATTTTAGCGGCTCCTGGGAGGCCAGTATTACATTCCGATGCATCAGTGCAGGTTTACTGTATCCCTTGGACATTCACATTGACCGTGAAACACAGGAATTGCATCGGTATTGAATACAATAATCACAATGCCGACTTGAGTACAAGAAGAGTGAATCTTCTAAGAAATTTTGTTTTGTACGGCTCCTGGGAGACCTGTATTAGATTCCGAATCATCAGTGCAGGTTTACTGTATCCCTTGGACATTCGCATTGACCGTGAAACACAGAAATTGCATCGGCATTGAATACAAAATGCACAATGCCGACTTAAGTACAAGAAGAGCGATGCTTCTATGAGTTAGTGATTTCAGCGGCTCCTGCGAGACCAGTATTAGATTCCGATGCAACAGTGCAGGATTACTGAATCCCTTGGACCTTCACACTGACCATAAATCACAGAAATTGCGTCGGGATTGAATACAAAAGTCTAAATGCCGACTTAAGTACAAGATGAGTGATTCTTCTAAGAGTTTGTGCTTTGAGCGGGTTCTGGGAGATCTGTATTAGATTCCGATGCACCAGTGCAGGTTTACTCTATCCCTTGAACATTCACATTGACCATGAAACACAGAAATTGCATGGGGATTGAATACAAAATGCACAATGCCGACTTAAGTACAAGAATAGTAAGTCTTCTAAGTGTTTGTGCTTTAGAGCAGCTCCTAGGATACCAGTTCTAGATTATGATGCACCAGTGCAGGTTTACTGTATCCCTTGTACATTCACATTGACCATGAAACGCAGATATTGTATCGTGATTCAATACAAATTGCGCAATGCCGACTTAAGTGCAGGATGAGTGAATCTTCAAAGAGTTAGTGTTTTGAGCGGCTCCTGGGAGACCAGTATTAGATTCCGAGGCACCAGTGCAGGTTTACTGTAACCCTTGGATCTTCACATTGACCATGAAACACAGAAATTACATAGGGATTGAATACAAAAGGCACAATGCCAACATAAAAACAAGAAGAGTGAATCTTTTAAGGGTTTGTGATTTGAGCGGCTATTAGGAGACCAGTATTACATTCCGATGCATAAGTGCTGGTTTACTGTATCCCTTGGACGTTCACATTGTCCATGAAACACCGAAATTGCATCGGGATTGATTCAAAAAGCACAATTCCAACTTAAGTACAAGAAGAGTGAATCGCATAAGAGCTTGTGCTATGGGCAGCTGCTGGGATTCCGGTATTGAATTCAAATGCATCAGTGCTGGTTTACTGCACCCTTTGGACCTTCAAATTGACCATGAAACACAGAAATTGCATCGGGATTGAATACAAAATGCACAATGCCGACTTAAGTACATGAAGAGTGAATCTTCTAAGAGTTTGTGTTTCGAGCGGTTCCTGGATGACCCGAATTAGACTCCGATGCACAAGTGCAGGTTCACTGCATCCTTTGGACCTTCACATTGATCATGAAACACAGAAATTGCATCGGGATGGAATGCAAATAGCACAATGCCGACTTAAGTACAAGAGGAGTGATTCTTCTAAGAAGTTTTGCTTTGTTTGGCACCTGGGAGACCTGTATTAGATCCGATGCATCAGTGCAAGTTTAGTGAATCTCTTGGACCTTCACATTGACCATGAAACACAGATATTGCATCGGGATTGAATACTGAGGGCACAATGCCGACTTAAGTACAAGAGGAGTGAATCTTCTGAGAGGTAGTGTTTGAGCGGCTCCTGGGAGACCAGTATTAGATTCCGATGCACCAGCGGAGGTTTACTGAATCCCTTGGATCCTCACATTGACCATGAATCACAGAAATTGCATCGGGATTAGAGACAAAATTCTAAACGCCGACATAGGTACAAGAAGAGTGAATCTTCTAAGAGTTTGTGCTTTGAGCGGCTCCTGGGAGACCGGAATTAGGTTCCGATGTACCAGTGCAGGTTTCCTGTAACCCTTGGACCTTCACATTGACCATGAAAAACCGAAATTGCATCGGCATTGATAACAAAAGGCTCAATGCTGACTTAAGTACAAGAAGAGTGAATCTTCGAAGAGTTTGTGATTTTAGCGGCTCCTGGGAGGCCAGTATTACATTCCGATGCATCAGTGCAGGTTTACTGTATCCCTTGGACTTTCACATTGACCATGAAACACAGGAATTGCATCGGTATTGAATACAATAATCACAATGCCGACTTGAGTACAAGAAGAGTGAATCTTCTAAGAAATTTTGCTTTGTTCGGCTCCTGGGAGACCTGTATTAGATTCCGAATCATCAGTGCAGGTTTACTGTATCCCTTGGACATTCGCATTGACCGTGAATCACAGAAATTGCATCGGCATTGAATACAAAATGCACAATGCCGACATAAGTAGAAGAAGAGCGATTCTTCTATGAGTTAGTTATTTCAGCGGCTCCTGCGAGACCAGTATTAGATTCCGATGCAACAGTGCAGGTTTACTGTATCCCTTGGACCTTCACACTGACCATAAATCACAGAAATTGCATCGGGATTGAATACAAAAGTCTAAATGCCGACTTAAGTACAAGATGAGTGATTCTTCTAAGAGTTTGTGCTTTGAGCGGGTTCTGGGAGATCTGTATTAGATTCCGATGCACCAGTGCAGGTTTACTCTATCCCTTGAACATTCACATTGACCATGAAACACAGAAATTGCATGGGGATTGAATACAAAATGCACAATGCCGACTTAAGTACAAGAATAGTAAGTCTTCTAAGTGTTTGTGCTTCAGAGCGGCTCCTAGGATACCAGTTTCAGATTCCGATGCACCAGTGCAGGTTTACTGTATCCCTTGGACGTTCACATTGTCCATGAAACACCGAAATTGCATCGGGATTGAATACAAAAAGCACAATTCCAACTTAAGTACAAGAAGAGTGAATCGCATAAGAGCTTGTGCTTTGGGCAGCTGCTGGGATTCCGGTATTGAATTCAAATGCATCAGTGCAGGTTTACTGCACCCTTTGGACCTTCAAATTGACCATGAAACACAGAAATTGCATCGGGATTGAATACAAAATGCACAATTTTGACTTAAGTACATGAAGAGTGAATCTTCTAAGAGTTTGTGTTTTGAGCGGTTCCTGGATGACCAGAATTAGACTCCGATGCACAAGTGCAGGTTTACTGCATCCTTTGGTCCTTCACATTGATCATGAAACACAGAAGTTGCATCGGGATAGAATGCAAAAATCACAATGCCGACTTAAGTACAAGAGGAGTGATTCTTCTAAGAAGTTTTGCTTTGTTTGGCACCTGGGAGACCTGTATTAGATTCCGATGTATCAGTGCACGTTTAGTGAATCTCTTGGACCTTCACATTGACCATGAAACACAGAAATTGCATCGGGATTAAATACTGAGGGCACAATGCCGCCTTAAGTACAAGAGGAGTGAATCTTCTGAGAGGTAGTGTTTGAGCGGCTCCTGGGTGACCAGTATTAGATTCCGATGCACCAGTATAGGTTTACTGTATCCCCTGGACCTTCACACTGACCATGAAACACAGAAATTGCATAGGGATTGAATACAAGAGGACAATGCCGATTTAATTATAGGAATAGTGAAACTTCTAAGAGTTTCTGCCTTTGATCGGCTCCTGGGAGACCAGTTTTAGATTACGATGCATCAGTGCAGGTTCATTGTATCCCTTTGACATTCGCATGGACCATGAAACACAGAAATTGCTTCGGGATTGAATACAAAAGGCACAATGCCAACTTAAGTACAAGAAGAATGAATCTTCCAAGAGTTAGTGTTTTGAGCAACTCCTGGGAGTCCAGCATTAGATTGCGATGCACCAGCGCAGGTTTACTGTATCCCTTGGACCTTCACATTGACCATGAAACACAGAAATTGCAATGGGATTGAATACAAAAGTCACAAAGCCTACTTAAGTACACGAAGAGTCAATCTTCTAAGTGTTTGTGCTTTTGAGCGGCTCCTAGTAAACCAGTTTTAGATTCCGATGCACCAGTGCAGGTTTACTGTATCACTTGGACCTTCACATTGAGCATGAAACACAGATATTGCATCGGGATTGAATACAAAAGGCACAATTCCAATTTAAGTACAAGAAGAATGAATCTTTTAAGAGTTTGTGATTTGGACGGCTCCTGGGAGACCGGTATTAGATTCAGATGCATCAGTGCAGGTTTACTGTATCATTTGGTCCTTAAAATTGACCATGAAACGCAGAAATTTCACCGTGATTGAATTAAAAGGCACAATGTCGACTTAAGTACATGAAGAGTGAATCTTCTAAGAAGTTTTGCTTTGTTCGGCACCTGGGAGACTTGTATAAGATTTCGATGCATCAGTGCAGATTTACTGTATCCATTGGTCCTTCACATTGACCATGAAACACAGACATTGCATCGGAATCGATTACAAAAGGCACAATGCCGACTTAAGTACAAGAGGAGGAAATCTTCTAAGAGGTAGTGCTTTGAGCGGCTCCTGGGAGACCAGTATTAGATTCCGATGCACCAGTACAGGTTTAATGTATCCCTTGGACATTCACATTGACCACGAAACATAGAAAATGCATCGGGATAGAATCCAAAAGCACAATGGCGACTTAAGTACAAGAAGAGTGAATCTTTTAATAGCTTGTGTTTGGGCGGCTCCTGGGAGACCAGTATTAGATTCCATTGCACCAGTGCAGGATTACTGTATCCCTTGGACCTTCACATTGACCATGAAACACAGATATTGCATAGGGATTGAATACAAGAGGACAATGCCGACTTAAGTACGAGAAGAGTGAATCTTCTAAGAGATTCCTTCTTTCAGCGGCTCCTGGGAGACAAGTTTTAGAAACAGATGCACCAGTGCAGGTCTCCTGTATCCCCTGGACTATCACCCTGACCATGAGACACAGAAATTGCATCGGGAATGAACATAAAAAGCACAATGCCATCTTAAGTACAAGAAGGGTGAATCTTCTAAGAATTTGTGCTTTGAGCGGCTCCTGGGAGACCAGAATGAGATTACGATGCACCAGTGCAGGTTTACTGTTACCCTTGGACCTTCACATTGACCATGAAACACAGAAGTTGCATCGGGATTGATAACAAAAAGCTCAATGCTGACTTAAGTGCAAGAAGAGTGTATCTTCTAAGAGTTAGTGTTTTGAGCAACTCCTGGGAGACCAGTATTAGATTCCGATGCACCAGTGCAGGTATACTCTATCCCTTGGTCCTTCACATTGTCCATGAAACACAGAAATTGCATCGGGATTAAATACAAAACGCACAAAGCCAATTTAAGTACAAGAAGAGTGAATCGTCTAATAAGTTTTGCTTTGTTCGGCTCCTGGGAGACCTATGTTAGATTCTGATGCATCAGTGCAGGTTTACTGTATCCCTTGAACCGTCAAATTGACCATGTAACACAGAAAATGCATCGGGATTGAATACAAAAGGCACAATGCCGATTTAAGTACAAGAGGAGTGAATCTTCTATGAAGTAGTGCTTTGAGCGGCTACTGGGAGACCAGTATTAGATTCCGATGCACCAGTATAGGTTTACTGTATCCCTTGGACCTTCACATTGACCATGAAACACATAAATTGCATCGGGATTGAATACAAGAGGACAATGCCGACTTAAGTACAAGAAAAGTGAATCTTCTAAGAGTTTGTGCGTTTGTTCGGCTCCTCGAAGACGAGATGTAGATTACGATGCACCAGTGCAGGTTCACTGTATTCCTTGGACACTCGCATTCACTATGAAACAAAGACTTTGCATCGGGATTGAATACAAAAGGCACAATGCCGACTTGAGTACAAGAAGGGTTAATCTTCTAAGAGTTAGTGATTTGAGCGGCTCCTGCGAGAACAGTATTAGATACCGAAGCACCAATGTACGTTTACTGTATCCCTTGGCCCTTCACATTGACCATAAAACACAGAAATGGCATCGGGATTGAATACAAAAGGCAAAATGGCGACTTAAGTACATGAAGAGTGAATCTTCTATGATTTTGTGCTTTGAGCGGCTCCTGGGAGACCTGTATTAGATTCCGATGCACCAGTGCAGGTTTACTGTATCCCTTGGACCTTCACATTGACAATGAATCACAGAAATTGCATCGGGATTCCATACAAAATTCTAAATGCAGACTTAAGTACAAGAAGAGTGAATCTTTTAAGCGTTTGTGCATAGAGCTGCTCCTGGGAGACCGGTTCTTGAATCCGATGTACCGTTGCAGGTCTCCTATATCCCTTCGACTTTCACTCTGACCATGAGATACAGAAATTGCATTGGGATTGAATACAAAAGGCACAATGCCAGCTTAAGTACAGGTAGAGTAAATCTTCTAAGAGTTTGTGCTTTGAGCGGCTCCAGGGAGACCAGAATTAGATTCCGATGCACCAGTGCAGGTTTACTCTATCCCTTGGACCTTTACATTGACCATGAAACACAGATATTGCATCGGGATTGAATACAAAATGCACGATGCTGACTTAAGCACAAGATGAATAAAACCGCAAGGATGTTTTGCTTTGATGGGCTCCTGGGAGACCAGAATTAGATTCCGATGCATCAGTGCACGTTTACTGTGTCCCTTGGACCTTCACATTCACCATGAAACACAGAAATTGCATCGGGATTGAGTACAAAAGGCACAATGCCCACTTAAGGACAAGAAGAGTGAATCCTCTAACTGTTTGTGCGTTTGAGCGGCTGCTAGGAAACCAGTCTTAGATTCCGATGCACCAGTGCAGGTTTACTGTATCCCTTGGACTTTTTCATTGACCAGGAACACAGATATTGCATCGCGATTCAATACAAATGGCACAATGCCGCCTTAAGTGCAGAAAGAGTGAATCTTCAAAGAGTTGGTTTTTTGAGCGTCTCCTGGGAGACCAGTATCACATTCGGATGCATCAGTGCAGGTTTACTGTATCCCTTGGACTTTCACATTGACCATGAAACACAGTTATTGCATCGGGAATGAATACAAAATGCACAATGCCGACTTAAGTACAAGAAGAGTGAATCCTCCAAGAAATATAGCTTTGTTCGGCTCCTGGGAGACCTGTATTAGATTCCGATGCACCAGTGCAGGTTTACTGTATCCCTTGGACATTTTCATTGACCAGGAACACAGATATTGCATCGCGATTCAATACAAATGGCACAATGCCGCCTTAAGTGCAAGAAGAGTGAATCTTCAAAGAGTTGGTTCTTTGAGCGGTTCCTGGGAGACCAGTATTAATTTCCGATGCACCAGTGCAGGTTTACTGTAACCCTTGGACCTTCACATTGACCATGAAACACAGAAATTACATCGGGATTGAATACAAAATGGACAATGTCGTCTTAAGTACAAGAAGAGAGATTCTTCTAAGGGTTTGTGATTTTAGCGGCTATTGGGAGACCATTATTAAATTTCCGATGCATCAGTGCAGGTTTACTGTATCCCTTCGACCATAAAATTGAACATGAAACACAGAAATTTCATCGGGATTGAATACGAAAGGCACAATGCGGACTTAAGTACAAGAAGAGCAAATCTTCTAAGAGTTTGTCCCTTGAACGGCCCCTGGAAGACCTGTATTAAATTCCAATGCACCAGTGCAGGTTTACTGTATCCCTTGGACCTTCACATTCACCATGAAACACAGAAATTGCATTGGGATTGAATACATAAGGCAAAATGCCCGCTTTAGTACAAGAAGAGTGAATCTTCTAAGGGTTAGGCTTTCAGCGGCTCCTGGTTGACCAGAATTAGCTTCTGATGCACCAGTGCAGGCTTATCGTAACCCTTGGACCTTCGCATTGAACATGAGACACAGAAATTGCATCGGGATTAAATACAAAAGGCACAATGCCGACTTAAGTACAAGGAGAGTGAATCTCCTAAGAAGTTTTGCTTTGTTCGGCTCCTGGGAGACCTGTATTAGATTCCGATGCATCAGTGCAGGTTTACTGTTTCCGTTGGATTTCACATTCACCATGAAACACAGAAATTGCATCGGGATTGAAGACAAAAGTCTAAATGCCGACATAGGTACAAGAAGACTTGATCTTCTAAGAGTTTGTGCTTTGAGCTGCTCCTGGGAGACCGGTTTTAGAATGTGATGCACCAGTGCACATCTCCAGTATCCCTTGGACTTTCACTCTGACCATGAGACACAGAAATTGCATCGGGAATGAATACAGAAGGCACAATGCAGGCTTCAGTACAAGAAGAGTGAATCTTGTTAGAGTTTGTGCATTGAGCGGCTCCTGGGGGACCAGAATTAGCTTCTGATGCACCAGCGCAGACTTATCGTAACCCTTGGACCTTCGCATTAAACATGAAACACAGAAATAGCATCGGCATTGAATACAAAAGGCACAATGCAGGCTTAAGTACAATAAGAATGAATCTTCTATGAGTTAGTGATTTCAGCTGCTCCTGCGAGTCCTGTATTAGATTCCGATGCACCAGTGTAAGTTTACTGTCTCCCATGGACCTTCACATTCACCATGAAACACAGAAATTGCAACGGGATTGAATGCAAAAAGCAAAATGCCCTTTTAAGCACAAGAAGAGTGAATCTTCAAAGATTTTGTGCTTTGAGCGGGTCCTGGGAGGCCTGTATTAGATTCCGATGCACCGGTGCCGGTTTGCTGTATCCCTTGGACCTTCACATTGACCACGAAACACAGGTATTGCATCGGGATTGAATACAGTAGGCTAAATCCCAATTTAAGTACAAGAAGAGGGAATCTTCTAAGAGTTTGTGGTTTGAGCGGTTCAGGGGAGACCAGAATTAGATTCCGATGCAAACGTGGAG
The DNA here is from genome assembly GCF_021461395.2 of Schistocerca americana. NCBI lineage: Eukaryota > Metazoa > Arthropoda > Insecta > Orthoptera > Acrididae > Schistocerca > Schistocerca americana. The sequence continues at coordinate 145,791,929 of NC_060130.1, read as the reverse complement.
GTTTACTGTATCTCTTGGACCTTCACATTGACCATGAAACACAGAAATTGCATCGGAATTGGATACAAAGGGCCCAATGCCGACTTAAGTACAAGAGGAGTGAATCTTCTAAGGGTTTGTGTTTTGAATCGGCCCATGGGAGACCAGTTTTAGATTCCGATGCACCAGTGCAGGTTTACTGTATCCCTTGGACCTTCACATTTACCATGAAACACAGAAATTGCATCGGGATTGAATAGAAAAGGCATAATGCCGATTTAAGTACAAGAAGAGTGAATCTTCTAAGTGCTTGTGCCTTTGAGCGGCTCCTACGAAACCAGTTTTAGATTCCGATGCACCAGTGCAGGTTTACTGCATCACTTGGACTTTCACATTGAGCATGAAACACAGATATTGCATCGGGATTAAATACAAATTGCACAATTCCAACTTAAGTACAAGCCGAGTGAATCTTCTAAGAGTTGATGATTTGGACGACTCCTGAGAGACCGGTATTAGATTCAGATGCATCAGTGCAGGTTTACTGGATCCCTTGGACCTTCACATTGACCATGAAACACAGAAATTGTATCGGGATTGAATACAAAAGTCACAATGCCGATTTAAGTATTAGGAGGGTAAATCTTCTAAGAGTTTGTCCTTTGAGCGGCTCCTGGGAGACCGGTATTACATTCCGATGCATCAGTGCAGGTTTACTGTATCCCTTGGACCTTCACATTGACCATGAAACACAGAAATTGCATCGGGATTGAATACAAAAGTCACAATGCCGACTTAAGTACAAGATGAGTGAATCTTCTAAGAAATTTTGCTTTGTTCGGCTCCTGATAGACCTGTATTAGATTCCGATGCATCACTGCAGGCTTACTGTATCCCTTGGACCTTCACATTGACCATGAAACATAGAAATTGAATCGGGATTGAATCCAAAAGGCACAATGCCGGCTTAAGTACAAGAATAACGAATCTTCTAAGAGTTCGTGCTTTTATCGGCTCCTGGGTGACCAGTTTTAGATTACGATGCACCAGTGCAGGTTTACTATATCCCTTGGACATTCACATTGACCATGAATCACAGAAACTGCATCGGGATAGAATACAAAAGTCTAAATGCCGACTTAAGTACAAGAAGAGTGAATCTTCTAAGAATTTGAGCTTTGAGCTGCTCCTGGGGACCGGTTTTAGAATATGATGCGCCAGTGCAGGCCTCCTGTATCCCTTCGACTTTCACTCTGACCAAGAGACACAGAAATTGCATCGGTATTGAATACAAAAGGCACAATGCCGGCTTAAGTACAAGAAGAGTGAATCTTCTACGTGTTTGTGCATTTGAGAGGCTGCTAGAAAACCAGTTTAGATTCCGATGCACCAGTGCAGGTTTACTGTATCCCTTGGACCTTCACTTTGAACATGAAACACAGAAATTACATCGGAAGTGAATACAAAAGGCACAATGCCGTCGTAAGTATAAGAAGGGAGATTCTTCTAAGAGTTTGTGATTTGAATGGCTATTGGGAGACCAGTATTACATTCCGATGCATCAGTGCAGGTTTACTGTATACCTTGGACGTACACATTGACCATGAAACTCAGAAATTGCACCGGGATTGAATGCAAAAGGCACAATGCCGACTTAAGTACAAGATGAGTGAATCTTCTAAGAAGCTTTGCATTGTTTGGCTCCCGGGAGACCTTTATTAGAATCCGATGCATCAGTGCAGGTTTACTGTATCCCTTGACCCTTCACATTGGCCATGAAACACAGAAATTGCTTCGGGATTGAATACAAAAGACACAATGCCGACTTAAGTACAACAAGAGTGAATCTTCTAAGGGTTAGTGATTTGACAACTCCTGGGAGACCAGTATTAGATTCCGATGCACCAGTGCAGGTTTACTCTATCCCTGGGACCTTCACATTGGCCATGAATCACAGATATTGCATCGGGGTAGAATACAAAATGCACAATGCCGACTTAAGTACAAGAAGAGTGAATCTTCTAAGTTTTTGTGCTCTGAACCGCTCCTGGGACACCAGTATTAGATTCCGATGCACCAATGCAGGTTTACTGTATTCCTTGGACCTTCACTCTGATCGTGAATCCAGAAATTGCGTCGGGATTGAATACAAAAGGCACAATGCCGACTTAAGTACAAAAGGAGTGAATCTTCTAAGAGGTAGTGGTTTGAGCGGCTCCTGGGAGACCAGTACTAGATTCCGATGCACAAGTATAGGTTTTCGGTATCCCTTGGCCCTTCAAATTGACCATGAAACGCAGATATTGCATCGGGATTATAATACAAAAGGCACAATGGCGACATATGTACAAGATGAGTGAAACCTCTAAGAGTTTGTGCTTTGAGCTGTTCCTGGGAGTCCAGAATTAGAATCCGATGCACAAGTGCAGGTTCATTGTATCCCTTGGACATTTACATTGACCATGAAACACAGAAATTGCATCGGGATTGAATACAAAAGGCACAATACCGACTTAAGTACAGGAGGAGGGAATCTTCCAAGAAGTAGTGTTTGAGCGGCTCTTGGGAGACCAGTATTAGATTCCGATGCGCCACTACAGGTTTATTGTATCCCTTGGACCTTCACATTGACCATGAAACACAGAAATTGCATCGGGATTGAATACAAGAGGACAATGCCGACGTAAGTACAAGAAGAGTTAATCTTCTAAGAGTTAGTGATTTGACAACTCCTGGGAGACCAGTGTTAGATGCCGATGCACCAGTGCAGGTTTACTCTATCCCTGGGACCTTCACATTGACCACGAAACACAGAAATTGCATCGGGATTGAATACAAATGGAAAAATGCCGACTTAACTACAAGTGGAGTGAATCATCTAATAATTTGTGTTTTGAGCGACTACTGGGAGACCAGTATTAGATTCCGATGCACCTGTGCCGGCTTACTGTATCCCTTGGACCTTCACATTGACCACGAAACACAGGTATTGCATCGGGATTGAATACAGTAGGCTAAATCCCAATTTAAGTACAAGAAGAGGGAATCTTCTAAGAGTTTGTGGTTTGAGCGGTTCAGGGGAGACCAGAATTAGATTCCGATGCACACGTGGAGGTTTACTGTATCTCTTGGACCTTCACATTGACCATGAAACACAGAAATTGCATCGGAATTGGATACAAAGGGCCCAATGCCGACTTAAGTACAACAGGAGTGAATCTTCTAAGAGTTTTTCCTTTGAATCGGCCCATGGGAGACCAGTTTTAGATTCCGATGCACCAGTGCAGGTTTACTGTATCCCTTGGACCTTCACATTTACCATGAAACACAGAAATTGCATCGGGATTGAATAGAAAAGGCATAATGCCGACTTAAGTACAAGAAGAGTGAATCTTCTAAGTGCTTGTGCCTTTGAGCGGCTCCTACGAAACCAGTTTTAGATTCCGATGCACCAGTGCAGGTTTACTGCATCACTTGGACTTTCACATTGAGCATGAAACACAGATATTGCATCGGGATTAAATACAAATTGCACAATTCCAACTTAAGTACAAGACGAGTGAATCTTCTAAGAGTTGATGATTTGGACGGCTCCTGAGAGACCGGTATTAGATTCAGATGCATCAGTGCAGGTTTACTGTATCCCTTGGACCTTCAAATTGACCTTGAAACACCGAAATTTCACCGGGATTGAATATAAAAGGCACAATGCCGACTTAAGTACTAGGAGAGTGAATCTTCTAAGAGTTTTTCCTTTGAGCGGCTTCTGGGAGACCAGAATTAGTTTCCGATGCACCAGTGCAGCTTTACTGTAACCCTTGGACCTTCACATTAACCATGAAACACAGAAATTGCATCGGGATTGAATACAAAAGTCACAATGCCGACTTAAGTACAAGATGAGTGAATCTTCTAAGAAATTTTGTTTTGTTCGGCTCCTGGGAGACCTGTTTTAGATTCCGATGCATGACTGCAGGCTTACTGTATCCGTTGGACCTTCACATTGACCATGAAGCACAGAAATTGCATCGGTAATGAATACAAAAGTCACATTGCCGACTTAAGTAAAAGAGGAGTGAATCTTCAATGAGGTAGTGCTTTGAGCGGCTCCTGGGAGACCAGTATTAGATTCCGATGAACCACTATAGGTTTACTGTATCCCTTGGACCTTCACATTCACCATGAAACACAGAAAATGCATCGAAGTTGAATACAAAATGCAAAATGCCGACTCAAGTACGAGAAGAGTGAATTTTCATAGAATTTCTGCTTTCAGCGGCCCCTGGGAGACCTGTATTAGATTCCGATGAACCAGTATAAGTTTGCTGTATACCTTCGACCTTCACATTGACCATGAAACACAGAATTTGCATCGGGATTGAATACAAGAGGACAGTGCCGACTTAAGTACAAGAATAACGAATCTTCTAAGAGTTCGTGCTTTTGATCGGCTCCTGGGAGACCAGTTTTCGATTACGATGCACCAGTGCAGGTTTACTGTATCCCTTGGACATTCACATTGACCATGAATCACAGAAACTGCATCGGGATTGAATACAAAAGTCTAAATGCCGACTTAAGTACAAGAAGAGTGAATATTCTAAGAATTTGAGCTTTGAGCTGCTCCTGGGGACCGCTTTTAGAATATGATGCACCAGTGCAGGCCTCCTGTATCCCTTCGACTTTCACTCCGACCAAGAGACACAGAAATTGCATCGGGTTTGAATACAAAAGGCACAATGCCGGCTTAAGTACAAGAAGAGTGGATCTTCTATGAGTTAGTTCTTTGAGCGGCTCCTGGGAGACCAGTATTACATTACGATGCATCAGTGCAGGTTTACTGTTTTCCTTGGACCTTCACATTGTCCGTGATACACAGGAATTGAATCGGGATTGAATACAAAAGGCGCAATGCCGACTTAAGTACAGGAAGAGTGAATATTCTAAGTTTTTGTGCATTGAACGGCTCCTGGGAGACCAGTATTAGATTCCGATGCACCAATGCTGGTTTACTGTATGCCTTGGATCATCACATTGACCATGAAACACAGAAATTGCATCGGGATTGAATACAAAAGGCACAATGCCGACTTAAGTACAAGAATAGTGAATCTTCTAAGAGTTAGTGATTTCAGCGGCTCCTGCGAGACCAGTATCAGATTCCGATGCACCAGTGTAAGATTACTGTATCCCTTGGACCTTCACATTTACCATGAAGAACAGAAATTGCACCGGGATTGAATACAAAAGGCAAAATAACGACTTAAGTACAAGAAGCGTGAATCTTCACAGATTTTGTACTTTGAGCGGCTCCTGGGAGACCTGTATTTGATTCCGATGCACCAGTGGAGGTCTACTGTATCCCTTGGACCTTCACATTGACCATGAATCACAGAAATTGCATCTGGATTGAATACAAAAGTCTAAATGCCGACTTAAGTACAAGCGTGAATCTTCTAAGAGTTTGTGCTTTGAGCTGCTCCTGGGAGACCGGTTTTAGAATCCGATGCACCAGTGCACGTCTACCGTATCCCTTGGACTTTCACTCTGACCATGAGACACAGAAATAGCATCGGGATTGAATACAGAATGCACAATGCTGGCTTAAGTACAAGAAGAATGAATCTTCTAAGAGTTTGTGTTTAAGCGGCTCCTGGGAGACCAGGACTAGATTCAGAAGCACCAGTGCAGGTTTACTCTATCCCTTGGACCTTCACATTAACCATGAAACACACAAATTGCATAGGGACTGAAAACAAAAGGCACAATGTCGACTTAAGTACAAGAAGGGTAAATCCTCTAAGTGTTTGTGCTTTGAACTTCTCCTGGGAGACCAGTATAGGATTCCCATGCACCACTGCAGGTTTACTGTAACCCTTGGACTTTCACATTGACCATGAAACACAGAAAGTGCATGGGGCTGAATACAAAAATGCAGAATGCTAACTTAAGTACAAAAAGAGTGAATCTTATATGAATTTGTGCTTTGAGCGGCTCCTGGCAGACCAGTATTACATTCCGATGCACCAGTGCAGGTTAACTCAATCCCTTAGACCTTTAAATTGACCATGAAACACAGAATTAACTTAAAGATATATTACAAAAGGCACAATGCGGACTTAAGTACAAGAAGAATAAATCTTCTAAGACGTTTTGCTTTAAGGGGCTCCTGGGAGACCAGTATTTAGATTCCGATGCACCAGTGCAGGTTTACAGTATCCCTTGCACGGTCACATTGACCATGAAATTCAGAAATTGCATCGGGATTGAATACAAAAGGCACAATGCCGATTTAAGTACAAGAAGAGTGAATCTTCTAAGAAGTTTTGCTTTGTTTGGCTCCTGGGAGGCCTGTATTAGATTCCACTGCATCAGAGCAGGTTAACTGTATCCCTTGAACCTTCACATTGACCATGAAACATAGAAATTGCATCGGGATTGAATACAAAATGCACAATGCCGACTTAAGTACAAGAAGAGTGAACCTTCTAACAGTTTGTGATTTCAGGGGCTCCTGCGAGACCAGCATTAGATTCAGCTGCATCAGTGTAAGTTTACTGTATCCCATGGTCCTTCCCATTGACCATGAAACACAGAAATTGCATCGGGATTGAATGCAAAAGGCAAAATGCCGGCTTAAGTACAAGATGAGTGAATCTTCACAGACCTTTTACTTTGAGCGGCTCCTGGGAGACCAGAATTAGATTCCGATGCACCAGTGAAGGTTTACTGTATCCCTTGGACCTTAACATTGACCATGAAACACAGATATTGCATCGGGATCAAATACAAGAGGACAATGTTGCCTTAAGTACAGGAATAGTGAATCTTATAAGAGTTTGTGCCTAAGATTGGCTCCTGGGAGACCAGTTTTTGATTACGATGCACCAGTGCAGGTTCACTGTATTCTTGGACTTTCGCATTGACCATGAACTGCAGAAATTGCATCGGGATGAATACAAAAGGTACAATGCAGACTTTAGTACAAGAAGAGTGGACCTCCTAATAGTTTGTGATTTGAGCGGCTCCTGCGAGACCAGTATTGGATTCCGATGCACCAGTGCAGGTTTACTGTATCCCATGGACCTCCACATTGACCATGAAAAACAGAAATTGCATCGGGATTGAATACAAAAGGCAAAATAACGACTTAAGTACAAGAAGCGTGAATCTTCACAGATTTTGTACTTTGAGCGGCTCCTGGGAGACCTGCATTAGATTCCGATGCACCAGTGCAGGTTTACTGTATCCCTTGGACCTTCACATTGACCATGAATCACAGAAATTGCATCGGGATTGGATACAAAAGTCTAAATGCCGACTTAAGTACAAGAGTGAAACTTCTAAGAGTTTGTGCTTTGAGCTGCTCCTGGGAGACCGGTTTTAGAATCCGATGCACCAGTGCACGTCTACCGTATCCCTTTGACTCCCTCTCTTACCATGAGACACAGAAATAGCATCGGGATTGAATACAAAAGGCACAATGCTAGCTTAAGTACTTGAAGAGTGAATCTTCTTAGAGTTTGTGTTTAAGCGGCTCCTGGGAGACCAGAACTAGATTCCGATGCACCAGTGCAGGTTTACTCTATCCCTTGGACCTTCACATTAACCATGAAACACACAAATTGCATAGGGACTGAATACAAAATGCACAATGCCGACTTAAGTACTAGAAGAGTGAATCTTCTATGTGTTTGTGCTTTGACCGGCTCCTGGGTGACCAGTATAGGATTCCTATGCACCACTGCAGGTTTACTGTAACCCTTGTACTTTCACATTGACCATGAAACACAGAAAGTGCATGGGGCGAAATACAAAAATGCAGAATGCCAACTTAAGTACAAGAAGAGTGAATCTTTAAGGAGTTTGTGCTTTGAGCGGCATCTGGCAGACCAATATTAGATTCCGATGCACCAGTGCAGGTTTTCTCTATCCCTTAGACCTTTACATTGACCAGGAAACACAGAAATAGCTTCGGGATATAATACAAAAGGCACAATGCGGACTTAAGTACAAGAAGAATAAATCTTCTAAGACGTATTGCTTTGAGGGGCTCCTGGGAGACCAGTATTAGATTCCGATGCATCAGTGCAGGTATACTGTATCCCTTGGACCTTCACATTGACCATGAAACACAGAAATTGCATCGTAACTGATTAAAAAATGCACAATGCCAACTTCAGTACATGAAGAGTGAATCTTCTAAGAGTTTGTGTTTTGAGCGGATCCTGGGAGACCAGAATTAATTCCGATGCACAAGTGCTGATTTACTGTATCACATTGACCATAAAATTCAGAAATTTCATCGGGATTGAATACAAATGGCACAATGCCGACTTAATTACAAGAAGAGCGAATCTTCTAAGAAGTTTTACTTTGTTTGGCTCCTGGGAGACCTGTATTAGATTCCGCTGCATCAGTGCAGGTTAATTGTATCCCTTGGACCTTCACATTGACCAAGATACACAGAAATTGCATCAGGATTAAATACAAGACGACAACGTTACCTTAAGTACAGGAATAGTGAATCTTCTAAGAGTTTGTGCCTATGATCGGCTTCTGGGAGACCAGTTTTAGATTCCGATGCACCAGTGTAAGTTTACTGTATCCCATGGACCTTCACATTGACCATGAAACACAGAAATTGCATCGGGATTGAATGCAAATAGGCAAAATGCCGGCTTAAGTACAAGAAGAGTGAATCTTCTAAGAGTTTATGCTTTGAGCGGCTCCTGGGAGACCAGAATTAGATCCGATGCACCAGTAAAGGTTTACTGTAACCCTTGGACCTTCACATTGATCATGAAACACAGAAATTGCATCGGGATTGAATACGAATGGCACAATGTGGACTTAAGTACAAGAAGAGTGAATCTTCAAAGCGTTTGCTATTTGAGCGGCTCCTGGGAGACCAGTATTACGTTCCGATGCTGCCGTGAAGGTTTACTGCATCCCTTGAACCTTCAAACTGAGCTTGAAACACAGAATTTGCATCGGGATTGAATACAAAAGGCACAATTCCAGCTTAAGTACAAGAAGTGTGAATCTTCTAAGAAATTGTGCTTTGGGCGGCTCCAGGGAGACCGGTATTATTTTCAGATGCTTCAGTGGAGGTTTAATGTATCCCTTGGACCTTCAAATTTACCATGAAACACAGAAATTGCATCGGGATTGGAAACAAAATGCACAATGCCGACATAAGTTTAAGAAGAATAAATCTTCTAAGAGTTTGTGTCTTGAACGGCTCTTGCGTGATCAGTATTAGATTCATAAGGACCAGTGCAGGTTTACTGTATCCCTTGGACCCACACATCGACCATGAAACACAGAAATTTCATCGGGATTGAATGCAAAAGGCAAAATGCCGGCTTAAGTAGAAGATGAGTGAATCTTCTAAGAGTTTGTACTTTGAGCGGCTCGTGGGAGACCAGTAGTAGATTACAATGCACCAGTGCGGGTTTACTGTATCCTTTGGAACTTCACATTGACCATGAATCACAGAAATTGCATCGGGAATGAATAAAAAATTCTAAATGCTGACTAAAGTACAAGAAGAGTAAATCTCATAAGAATTGGTGATTTGAGCTGCTCCTGGGATTCCGGTTTTAGAAACCGATGCACCAGTGCAGGTCTCCTGTATCCCTTGGACTTTCACTCTGACCATCAGACACAGAACATGCATCGGGAATGAATACAAAAGGCACAATGCCGGCCTAACTACAAGAAGAACGATTCTTCTAAGAGTTTGAGCTTTGAGCGGCTCCTGTTAGACCAGAATTAGATTCCGATGCACCAGTGAAGGTTTACTGTATCCCTTGGACCTTAACAATGACCATGAAACACAGATATTGCATCGGGATCAAATACAAGAGGACAATGTTGCCTTAAGTACAGGAATAGTGAATCTTATAAGAGTTTGTGCCTAAGATCGGCTCCTGGGAGACCAGTTTTTGATTACGATGCACCAGTGCAGGTTCACTGTATTCTTGGACTTTCGCATTGACCATAAACTGCAGAAATTGCATCGTGATTGAATACAAAAGGCACAATGCCGACTTTAGTACAAGAAGAGTGAAGCTCCTAATAGTTTGTGATTTGAGCGGCTCCTGCGAGACCAGTATTAGATTCCGATGCACCACTGCAGGTTTACTGTATCCCATGGACCTTCACATTGACCATGAAAAACAGAAATTGCATCGGGATTGAATACAAAAGGCAAAATAACGACTTAAGTACAAGAAGCGTGAATCTTCACAGATTTTGTACATTGAGCGACTCTTGGGAGACCTGTATTAGATTCCGATGCACCAGTGCAGGTTTACTGTATCCCTTGGACCTTCACATTGACCATGAATCACAGAAATTGCATCGCGATTGGATACAAAATACTAAATGCCGACTTAATTACAAGAGTGAGTCTTCTAAGAGTTTGTGCTTTGAGCTGCTCCTGGGAGACCGGTTTTAGAATCCGATGCACCAGTGCACGTCTACCGTATCCCTTTGACTCTCTCTCTTTCCATGAGACACAGAAATAGCATCGGGATTCAATACAAAAGGCACAATGCTTAATTAAGTACTAGAAGAGTGAATCTTCTAAGAGTTTGTGTTTAAGCGGCTCCTGGGAGACCAGAACTAGATTCCGATGCACCAGTGCAGGTTTACTCTATCCCTTGGACCTTCACATTCAACTGGAAACACACAAATTGCATAGGGACTGAATACAAAAGGCACAATGCCGACTTAAGTACAAGAAGAGTGAATCTTCTATGTGTTTGTGCTTTGACCGGTTCCTGGGTGACCAGTATAGGATTCCGATGCACCACTGCAGGTTTACTGTAACCCTTGTACTTTCACATTTACCATGAAACACAGAAAGTGCATGGGGCTAAATACAAAAATGCAGAATGCCAACTTAGGTACAAGAAGAGTGAATCTTTTATGAGTTTGTGCTTTGAGCGGCATCTGGCAGACCAGTATTAGATTCCGATGCACCAGTGCAGGTTTTCTCTATCCCTTAGACCTTTACATTGACCAGGAATCACAGAAATAGCTTCGGGATATAATACAAAAGGCACAATGCGGACTTAAGTACAAGAAGAATAAATCTTCTAAGACGTATTGCTTTGAGGGGCTCCTGGGAGACCAGTATTAGATTCCGATGCATCAGTGCAGGTTTACTGTATCCCTTGGACATTCACATTGACCATGAAACACAGATATTGCATCGCGATTCAATACAAATGTTACAATGCCGACTTCAGTACATGAAGAGTGAATCTTCAAAGAGTTTGTGTTTTGAGCGGATCCTGGGAGACCAGAATTGGATTCCGATGCACAAGTGCTGATTTACTGTATCACATTGACCATAAAATTCAGAAATTTCATCGGGATTGAATACAAATATCACAATGCCGACCTAAATACAAGAAGAGCGAATCTTCTAAGAAGTTTTGCTTTGTTTGGCTCCTGGGAGACCTGTATTAGATTCCGCTGCATGAGTGCAGGTTAACTGTATCCCTTGGACCTTCACATTGACCATGAAACACAGAAATAGCATCGGGATTGAATACAAGACGAAAATGTTTACTTAAGTACAGGAATAGAGAATCTTCTAAGAGTTTGTGCCTTTGATCGGCTCCTGGGAGACCAGTTTTAGATTACGATGCACCAGTGCAGGTTCACTGTATCCCTTGGACATTCGCATTGACCATGAACTACAGAAATTGCATCGGGATTGAATACAAAAGGCACAATGCCGACTTAAGTACAAGAAGAGTGAACCTTCTAATAGTTTGTGATTTGCAGGGCTCCTGCGAGACCAGTATTAGATTCCGATGCACCAGTGTAGGTTTACTGTATCCCTTGGACCTTCACATTGACCATGAATCACAGAAATTGAATCGGGATTGAATACAAAATTCTAAATGCCGACCAAAGTACAAGAAGGGTAAATCTCATAAGAATTTGTGATTTGAGCTGCTCCTGGGAGACCGGATTTAGAATCCGATGCACCAGTGCCGGTCTCCTGTATCCCTTGGACTTTCACTCTGACCATCAGACACAGAACATGCATCGGGATTGAATACAAAAGGCACAAAGCCGGCTTAACTACAAGAAGTACGATTCTTCTAAGAGTTTGTGCTTTGAGCGGCTCCTGGGAGACCAGAATTAGATTCCGATGCACCAGTGAAGGTTTACTGTAACCCTTGGAACTTCACATTAACCATGGAACACAGAAATTGCATCGGGATTGAAAGCAAAAGGCTCAATGTAGACTTAAGTACAAGAAGAGTGAATCTTCTAAGAGTTTATGCTTTGAGCGGCTCCTGGGAGACCAGTATTACATTCCGATGCATCAGTGCAGGTTTAGTGTACCCCTTGGACCTTCACATTGACGATGAAACACAGAAATTGCATCGGGATGAATACAAAAGGCACAATGCCGACTTAAGTACAAGAGGAGTGAATCATCTAAGAGGTAGTGTTTGAGCGGCTCCTGGGTGACCAGAGTTAGATTCCGATGCACCAGTATAGATTTACTGTATCCCTTGGACCTTCACATTGACCATGAAACACAGATATTGCATCGGGATTAAATACAATGCGACAATGTTGCCTTAAGTACAGGAATAGTGAATCTTCTAAGAGTTTGTGCCTATGATCGGCTTCTGGGAGACCAGTTTTAGATTCCGATGCACCAGTGTAAGTTGACTGTATCATATGGACCTTCACATTGACCATGAAACACAGAAATTGCATCGGGATTGCATGCAAATAGGCAAAATGCCGGCTTAAGTACAAGAAGAGTGAATCTTCTAAGAGTTTGTGATTTGACCGGCTCCTGGGAGACCAGTATTATATTCCTATGCACCAGTGCGGGTTTACTGTATCCCTTGGACCTTCACATTGAACATGAATCACAGAAATTGCATCGGGATTGAATACAAAATTCTAAATGCCGACTAAAGCAAAAGAAGAGTGAATCTCCTAAGGATTTGTGATTTGAGCTGCTCCTGGGAGACCGGTTTTAGAATCCGATGCACCAGTGCAGGTCTCCTGAATCCCTTGGACTTTCACTCTGACCATTAGACACAGAACATGCATCGGGATTGAATACAAAAGGCACAATGCCGGCTTAACTACAAGAAGATTGTTTCTTCTAAGAGGTTGTGCTTTGACCGGCTCCTGGGAGACCAGAATTAGATTCCGATGCACCAGTGAAGGTTAACTGTAACCCTTGGACCTTCACATTGATCATGAAACACAGAAATTGCATCGGGATTGAATACGAATGGCACAATGTGGACTTAAGTACAAGAAGAGTGAATCTTCAAAGCGTTTGCGATTTGTGCGGCTCCTGGGAGACCAGTATTACGTTCCGATGCAGCTGTGAAGGTTTACTGTATCCCTTGAACCTTCAAACTGAGCTTGAAACACAGAATTTGCATCGGGACTGAATACAAAAGGCACAATTCCAGCTTAAGTACAAGAAGTGTGAACCTACTAAGAAATTGTGCTTTGGGCGGCTCCAGGGAAACCGGTATTATTTTCAGATGCTTCAGTGGACGTTTAATGTATCCCTTGGACCTTCAAATTTACCATGAAACACAGAAATTGCATCGGGATTGGAAACAAAATGCACAATGCCGACATAAGTTTAAGAAGAATAAATCTTCTAAGAGTTTGTGTTTTGAACGGCTCTTGCGTGATCAGTATTAGATTCCAATGCACCAGTGCAGGTTTACTGTATCCCTTGGACCCACACTTCGACCATGAAACACAGAAATTGCATCGGGACTGAATACAAAAGGCACAATGCTGACTTAAGTACAAGAAGAGGGTATCTCCTAAGATGTTTTGCTTTGAGCGGCTCCTGGGAGACCAGTATTAGATTCCGATGCATCAGTGCAGGTTAACTGTATCCCTTGGACCTTCACACTGACCATGAAATACATAAATTGCATCGGGATTGAATACAAAAGGCATAATTCCAACTTAAGTTCAAGAAGAGTAAATCCTCTAAGAAATTGTTATTTGGACGCCTCCTGGTTGACCAGAATTAGCTTCCAATGCACCAGTGCAGGTTTGCTGCAACCTTCGGACCTTTACATTGACCATGAGACACAGATATTGCATCGGGATTGAATACAAATAGCACAATGTCGACTTAAGCACAATAAGAGTGATTCTTCCAATTGTTTGTGCTTTGAGCGGCTACTGGGAGACCAGTTATAGATTCCATTGCATGAGTGCAGGTTTACTGTATCCCTTGGACTTCACATTGACCATGAATCACAGAAATTGAATCGGGATTGAATACAAAATTCTAAATGCCGACCAAAGTACAAGAAGGTTAAGTCTCCTAAGAATTTGTGATTTTAGCTGCTCCTGGGAGACCGGTTTTAGAATCCGATGCACCAGTGCAGGTCTCCTGTATCCCTTGGACTTTCAGTCTGACCATCAGACACAGAACATGCATCGGGATTGAATACAAAAGGCACAAAGCCGGCTTAACTACAAGAAGTACGATTCTTCTAAGAGTTTGTGCTTTGAGCGGCTCCTGGGAAACCAGTATTAGATTTCGATGCACCAAGGCAGGTTAACTGTATCCCTTGGACCTCCACATTGCACATAATACACAGAAATTGCATTGGGACGGAATACAAAAGGCACAATGCTCACGTCAGTACAAGAAGTGTGAATCTTCTAGGGGTCTGAGCTGTCAACGGCTCCTGAGTGACCTGTATTAGATTCCGATACGCCAGTGCAGGTTTACTATATCGCTTGGACATTCAAATTGACCATGAAACCAAAAAATTGAATCGGGATTGAATTCAAAAGGCAGAATGCCGACTTAAGTACTAGAGCAGTGACTGTTCTAAGAGTTAGTGTTTTGAGCGACTCCTGGATGACCAGGTATGGATTTCGATGCACCAGTGCAGATTTACTGTATCCCTTGGACATTCACGTTGACCATGAAACACAGATATTGCATCGGGATAGAATACAAAAAGCAGAATGCCGACTTAAGTAAAAGAGGAGTGAATCTTCTAATAGTTTGTGCTTTGAGCGGCTCCTGGGAGACCAGAATTAGATTCCGATGCATCAGTCCAGGTTTACTGTATCCCTTGGACCTTCAAATTGACCATGAAACACAGAAATTGCATGAGGTTGGAATACAAAAGGAACAATGCCGACTTAAGTACAAGAAGAGAGAATGTTCTAATAGTTTGTGCATTGACCGGCTCCTGGGAGAATAGTATTAGATTCCGATGCACCAGTACAAAGTTACTGTATCCCTTGGACCTCCACATTGCACATGATACACAGAAATTGCATCGGGATTGAATACAAAGGGCACAATGCCGACTTAAGTACAATTAGAGTGATCCTTCTAAGAGTTTGTGATTTGAGCTGCTCCTGGGTGACCAGAATTAGACTCCGATGCACCAGTGCAGGCAAACTGTAACCCTAGGACCTTCACATTGAACAAGAAACACGGAAATTTCATCGGGATTGAATACAAAAGGCACAATGCTGACTTAAGTACAAGAAGAGTGAATCTTCCAAGAGTTTGTGCTTCGAGCGGCTCCTGGTTGACCAGAATTAGCTTCCGATGCATCAGTGAAGGCTTACTGTAACCCTTGGACCTTCACATTAACCATGATACACAGAAATTTCATCGGGAGTGTATTCAAAACGCACAATCCCGACTTAAAAACAAGGAGAGTGAATCATCTAAGAGTTTGTGATTGGAAAGGCTCCTGTGAGAATAGTGTAAGAATTCCGATGCACCAGTGCAGGTTTACTGTATGCCTCGGATCTCCACAATGAACATGAAACACAGAAATTGCATCGGGATTGAATACAAGAGGCACAATGCCGGCTTAAGTACAAGAAGAGTGATTCTTTTAAGAGTTAGTGCTTTGAGCGGCTCCTGGGAGACCTGTTTTACATTCCGATGCATCAGTGCAGGTTTGCTGTATCCCTTGGACCTTCACATTGACTATGATAAACAGAAATTGCATCGGGATTGAATACAAAAGCACAATGCCGACTTAAGTACAAGAAGAGTGAAACTTCTAAGGATGTGTGCTGTGACGGCTCCTGGGAGACCAGTATTAGATTCCGATGCACTAGTGCAGGTCTACTCTATCCCTTGGACATTCACATTGACCACGAAACACAGAAATTTCATCGGGATTGAATTCAAAAGGCACAATGTTGACATAAGTTAAAGAAGAGTGAATCCTTTAAGAGTTAGTACTTTGAGCGGCCCCTGGGACATCAGTATTAGATTCCGATGCACCAGTACAGGTTTACTGTAGCCCTTGGACTATCACATTGACCATGAAACACAGAAATTGCATCGGGATGAATACAAGAAGACAATGCCGATATAAGTACAAGAAGAGTGAATCTACTAAGAGATTTTGCTTTAAACGGCTCCTGGGAGACCAGTAATAGATTCCGATGCACCAATGCAGGTTAACTGTATCCCTTTGACTTCCTCGTTGACCAAGAAACACAGACATTGCATCGGGATTCAATACAAGAGGCACAATGCCGACTTAAGTACAAGAAGAGTGACTCTTCTAAGGGTTTGTGCTTTGAGCGGCTTCTGGGAGACCAGTATATGATTCCGATGCACTAGTGCAGGTTTACTCTATGCCTTGGACACTCACATAGACCATGAAACACAGATATTACATCAGGTTGAATACAAAAGGCACAATGCTGACTTAACTACAAGAAGAGTAAAACTTTTAAGAAGTTTTTCTTTGAGCGGCTCGTGGGAGACCAGTATTAGATTCCGATGCATCAGTCCAGGTTTACTGTATCCCTTGGACCTTCAAATTGACCATGAAACACAGAAATTGCATCGGGATTGAATGCAAAAGCCACAATGCCGAATTAAATACAAGAAGAGTGAATCTTCTAAGAGTTTGTTCTTTTGAGCGGCTGCTGGGAAACCAGTTTCAGATTCCGTTGTACGAGTGCAGGTTTACTGTATCCCTTGAACATTCACATTGACCATGAAACACAGAAATTGCATCGCGATTCAATACAAAAGGCACATTGCCGACTTAAGTGCAAGAAGAGTGAATCTTCTAAGTGTTAGCTCTTTGCGCGGCTCCTGGGAGACCAGTATTAGATTCCGATGCAGCAATGCGAGTTTGCTGTAACCCTTGGACCCTCACATTGACCATGAAACACAGAAATTGCATCCGGATTAAATACAAAAGGATCAATGCCGACTTAAGTACAAGAAGAGTGAATTTCCTAATACGTTTTGCATTGGGCGGCATCTGGGAGACCAGTATTGGATTCCGATGCATCAGTGCAGGTTTACTGTATCACTTGGACCCTCACATTGACCATTAAACACAGAAATTGCATCGGGATTAAATATAAAAGGCACAATGCCGACTTAAGTTCAAGAAGAGTGAATCTTCTAAGTATTTGTGCTTTAAACAGCTCCTGGGGCTATTATTAGATTCCGATGCACCAATGCAGCTTAACTGTATCCCTTGGACTTTCACACTGACCATGAAACATAGAAATTACATCGGGATGTAATACAAAAGTCACAATGCTGACTTAAGTAGAAGAAGAGTGAATCTTCTAATAGTTTGTAATTTGGGCGGCTCCTGGGAGACCAGTAAAACATTGCGATGCACCAGTGCAAGTTTACTCTATCCCTTGGACATTCACATTGACCATGAAACACAGAAATTGCACCGGGTTTGAAATCAAATGGCACAAAGCCGACTTAAGTACAAGAAGAGTAAATCCTCTAGGAAGTTTTGCTTTGAGCGACTCCTGGGAGACCAGTTTTAGATTCCGATGTACCAGAGCAAGTTTACTGTATCCCTCGGAAGGTCACATTGACCATGTATCTCAGAAATTGCATCGCGATGTAATACAATTGTCACAATGCCAACTTAAGTACAAGAAGAGTGAATCCTCTGAGGGTGTGTGCTTTGGGCGGCTCACGGGAGACCGGTATTATATTCAGATGCATCAGTGCAGGCTTACTGTATGCCTTGGACCTTCAAATTGACCATGAAACACAGAAATTACGTCGGGATTGAATACAGAAGACACAATGCCGACTAAAGTGCAAGAAGAGTTAATCTTGTAAGAGTTTGTGATTTGAGCAGCTATTGGGAGACCAGAATTTCATTGCGATGCATCAGTGCAGGTTACTGCATTCCTTGGACCTTCACATTGACCATGAAACACAGAAATTGTATCGGGATTGAATACAAAAGGCACAATTCCAACTTAAGTACGAGAACGGTGAATCATCTAAGAGTTTGTGCTTTGGGCGGCTCCAGGGAGACCGGTATTTGATTCCCATGCATCAGTGCAGGTTTGCTGTATCCCTTGGACCTTCACATTGACCATGAAACACAGAAATTGCATCCGGATTGAATTCAAAAGGATCAATGCCGACTTAAGTACAAGAAGAGTGAATTTCCTAATACGTTTTGCTTTGAGCGGCACCTGGGAGACCAGTATTGGATTCCGATGCATCAGTGCAGGTTTACTGTATCACTTGGACCCTCCCATTGACCATGAAACACAGAAATTGCATCGGGATTAAATACAAAAGGCACAATGCCGACTTAAGTTCAAGAAGAGTGAATCTTCTAAGAGTTTGTGCTTTGAACAGCTCCTGGGGACCATTATTAGATTCCGATGCACCAGTGCAGGTTTACTGTATTCCTTGGACCTTCACATTCACCATGAAACACAGAAATTGCATCGGGATTGATTACAAAAAGCTTAATGTCGACTTAAGTACAAGAAGAGTAAATCATCTAAGAAGTTTTGCTTTTAGCGGCTCCTGGGAGACCAGTATTAGAGTCCGATGCATCAGTGCAGGTTTACTGTATCCCTTGGACCTTCACATTGACCATGAAACACAGAAATTGCATCGGGATTCAATACATAACGTACAATGCCGACTTAAGTACAAGAAGAGTGCATTTTCTAAGAGTTTGTGCCTTTAAGCGGCTGCTGGGGAACCAGTTTAAGATTCCGACATACCAGTGCAGGTTTAATGTATCCCTTGGACATTCACATTGACCATGATACACAGAAATTGCATCGGGATGTAATACAAAAGTCACAATGCTGACTGAAGTAGAAGAAGAGTGAATCTTCTAATAGTTTGTATTTTTAGCGGCACCTGGGAGACCAGCATTAGATTTCGATGCACCAGTGCAGATTTACTCTATCCCTTGGACCTTCACATTCACCATGAAACACAGAATTAGCATCGGGATTGAAAACAAAAGGCACAATGCCGACTTAAGTACAAGAAGAGTAATTCTTCTAGGAAGTTTAGCTTTGAGCGGCTCCTGGGTGAACAGTATTAGATTCCGATGCATCAGTGCAGGTTTACTGTATCTCTTTGACCTTCACATTGACCATGATCAGTGAAATTGCATCGGTATTAAATACATAAGGCACAATGCCGACTTAAGTACAAGAAGGGTGAATCTTCTAAGAGTTTGAGTTTTGAGCGGCTCCTGGGAAACTAGTTTTAGATTCCGATGTACCAGTGCAGGTTTACTGTATCCCTCAGCCATCACATTGACCATGACACACAGAAATTGCACCGCGATTAAATACAAATGGCACAATGCCGACTTAAGTGCAAGAAGAGTGAATCTTCTAAGAGGTAGTGCTTTGAGCGGCTCCTGGGTGATTAGTATTAGATTCCGATGCACCAGTGCAGGTTTGCTGTAACCCTCGGACCCTCACATTGGCCGTGAAACACAGAAAGTGCATCGGGACTGAATACAAAAGGCACAATGCCGACTTAAGTACAAGAAGAATGAATCTTCTAAGAGTTTGTGCTTTAAACGGTTCCTGGGAGATAAGTATTTGATTCCGATGCAACAGTGCAGGTTTACTGTATCCCTTGGACCTTCACATTGACCATGAATCACAGAAATAGCATCGCAATTGAATACAAAAGGCACAATGCCGACTTAAGTACAAGAAGAATGAATCTTTTAAGAGTTTGTGCTTTAAACGGCTCCTGGGAGACCAGTATTAGATTCCGATGCACCAATGCAGGTTAACTGTATCCCTTTGATCTCCTGATTGACCATAAAACACAGAAATTGCATCGGGATTCAATACAAAAGGCTCAATGCCGACTTAAGTACAAGAAGAGTGAATCTTCTAAGGGTTAGTGGTTTGAGCGGCGTCTGGGAGACCAGTATATGATTCCGATGCACTAGTGCAGGTTTACTCTATCCCTTGGACACTCACATAGACCATGAAACACAGATACTACATCGGGTTGAATACAAAAGGCACAATGCCGATTTAAGTACAAGAAGAGTAAAACTTTTAAGAAATTTTGCTTTGAGCGGCTCGTGGGAGACCAGTATTAGATTCCGATGCATCAGTGCAGGTTTACTGTATCCCTTGGACCTTCAAATTGACCATGAAACACAGAAATTGCATCGGGATTGAATGCAAAAGCCACAATGCCGAATTAAATACAAGAAGAGTGAATCTTCTAAGAGTTTGTTCTTTTGAGCGGCTGCTGGGAAACCAGTTTCAGATTCCGATGTACGAGTGCAGGTTTACTGTATCCCTTGAACATTCACATTGACCATGAAACACAGAAATTGCATCGCGATTCAATACAAATGGCGCATTGCCGACTTAAGTGCAAGAAGAGTGAATCTTCTAAGTGTTAGCTCTTTGCGCGGCTCCTGGGAGAAAAGTATTAGATTCTGATGCACCAGTGCAAGTTTGCTTTAACCCTTGGACCTCCACATTGACCATGAAACACAGAAATTGCATCCGGATTGAATACAAAAGGATCAATGCCGACTTAAGTACAAGAAGAGTGAATTTCCTAATACGTTTTACTTTGAGCGGCACCTGGGAGACCAGTATTGGATTCCGATGCATCAGTGCAGGTTTACTGTATCACTTGGACCCTCACATTGACCATGAAACACAGAAATTGCATCGGGATTAAATACAAGAGGCACAATGCCGACTTAAGTTCAAGAAGAGTGAATCTACTAAGAGTTTGTGCTTTGAACAACTCCTGGGGACCATTATTAGATTCCGATGCACCAATGCAGCTTAACTGTATCCCTTGGACTTTCACATTGACCATGAAACATAGAAATTGCATCGGGATGTAATACACAAGGCACACAGCTGACTTAAGTAGAAGAAGAGTGAATCTTCTAATAGTTTGTACTTTGGGCGGCTCCTGGGAGACCAGTAATACATTGCGATGCACTAGTGCAGGTTTACTCTATCCCTTGGACAATCACATTGAGCATGAAACACAGAAATTTCATCGGGATTTAAATCAAAAGGCACAATGCTGACTTAAGTACAAGAAGAGTAAATCTACTAGGAAGTTTTGCTTTGAGTGGCTCCTGGGAGACCAGTTTTAGATTCTGATGAAGCAGAGCAAGTTTACTGTATGCCTCGGAAGGTCACATTGACCATGAATCTCAGAACGTGCATCGCGATTTAATAAAATTGTCACAATGCCAACTTAAGTACAAGAAGAGTGAATCCTCTGAGGGTTTGTGCTTTGAGCGGCCCCAGGGAGACCGGTTTTTGAATCCGATGCACCAGTGAAGGGGTCCTGTATCCCTTGGACATTCAGATTCACCTTGAAACACAGATATTGCATCGGGATTGAATACAAAAGGCACAATGCCGGCTTATGAACAAGAAGAGTGAATCTTCTAAGAGTTTGTCTTTTGAACGGCTCCTGGGAGACCAGTATTAGATTCCGATGCACCAGTGCAGGTTTACTGTATTCCTTGGACCTTCACATTCACCATGAAACACAGAAATTGCATCGGGATTGATTACAAAAAGCTTAATGTGGACTTAAGTACAAGAAGCGAAAATCATCTAAGAAGTTTTGCTTTGAGCGGCTCCTGGGAGACCAGTATTAGATTCCGATGCATCAGTGCAGGTACTCTGTATCCCTTGGACCTTCACATTGACCATAAAACGCGGAAATTGCATCGGGATTCAATACAAAAGGCACAATGCCGACTTATGTACAAGAAGACTGCATTTTCTAAGAGTTTGTGCCTTTGAGCGGCTGCTGGGGAACCAGTTTAAGATTCCGAGATACCAGTGCAGGTTTACCGTATCCCTTGGACATTCACATTGACCATGATACACAGAAATTGCATCGCGATTCAATACAAATGGCACAATGCCGTCATAAGTGCATGAAGAGTGAATCTTCTAAGAGGTAGCTCTTTGCGCGGCTCCTGGGAGACCAGTATTAGATTCCGATGCACCAGTGCAGGTTTGCTGTACCCCTTGGACCTTCACATTGACCGTGAAACACAGGAGTCACATTGTGATGGAATACAAAAGGCACAATGCCGACTTAAGCGCAAGAAGAGTGAAACTTTTAAGAGTTTGTGCTTTGGGCGGCTCCAGGCAGACCGGTATTAGATTCAGATGCATCAGTGCAGGTATACTGTATCCCTCGGACCTTCAAATTGACCATGAAACAAAGAAATTGCATAGGGATTGAATACAAAATGCACAATGCCGACTTAAGTACAAGTAGAGTCAATCTTCAAAGGGTATGTTCATTGAACGGCTCTTGTGAGATCAGTATTAGATTCCGATGCACCAGTGAAGGTTAACTGTATCCCTCGGAACTTCACGTTGACCATGAAACACAGAAATTGCATCGGGATTGAATACAAAATGCACAATGACGACTTAAGTACAAGAAGAGTGAATCTCCTAAGAGTTTGTGCTTTGAGCGATTCCTGTAAGACCAGAATTAGATTCCGATGCACCAGTGCAGGTTTACTGTATTCCTTGGACCTTCACATTCCCATGAAACACGGAAATTGCATCGCGATTGAATACAAAAGGCACTATGCGGACTTATGTACAATAAGAGTAAATCTTCTAAGAAATTGTGATTTGAGCGGCTCCTGGTTGACCAGAATTAGCTTCCGATGCACCAGTGCATGTTTACTGTAACGCTTGGTCTTTCACATTGACTATGAGACACAGAATTTGCATTGGGATTGAATACAAAAGGCACAATGCCGACATAGGTACAAGAAGAGTGAATCATCTAAGAGTTTGTGTTTGAACTGCTCCTGAGAGACCAGTATTTGATTCAGATGATCCAGTGCAGAATTACTGTATCCCTTGGTCTTTCACATTGACCATGAAACACAGACATTGCATCGGGATTGAGTACAAAAGGCACAATGCCGATTTAAGTAGAAGAGGAGTGAGTCTTCTATGGGTTTGTGCTATGAGCGGCTCCTGGGAGAGCAGTATAAGTTTCCGATGCACCAGTGTGGGTTTACTGTAACCCTTGGTACTACGTATTGAACATGAAACACAGAAATTGCATCGGCATTGAAAACAAAAGGCACAAAGGTGACTTAAATACAAGAAGAGTGAATCTTGTAAGAGTTTGTGCTTTTGAGCGGCTGCTGGGAAACCAGTCTTAGATTCCGATGCACCAGTGCAAGTTAACTGCATCCCTTGGATATTCACATTGACCATGAAACACAGAAAATGTATCGCGGTTCAATACAAATGGCACAATGCCGACTTAAGTGCAAGAAGAGTGAATGTTCAAAGAGATAGTTCCTTGAGCGGCTCCTGGGAGATCGGTATTAGATTCAGATGCATCAGTGCAAGTTTACTGTATCCCCTTGACCTTCAAATTGACCACAAAACACAGAAATTGAATAGGGATTGAACACAAAATGCACAAGCCGACTAAAGTACAAGAAGAGTGAATCTTCTAAGAGTATGTGCTTTGAACGGCTCTTGCGAGATCAGTATTAGATTCCGATGCACCAGTGATGGTTTACTGTTTCCCTTGGTCCTTCACATTGACCATGAAACACAGATATTGATCGGGATTGAATACAAAAGGAACAATGCCGACTTATGTACAAGAAGAGTGAATCTCGCACGAAGTTTTGCTTTGAGCGGCTCCTGGGAGACCGGTATTTGATTCCGATGCATCAGTGCAGGTTTACTGTATCCCTTGGAACTTCAAATCGACCATGAAACACAGAAATATCATCGGGGTTGAATACAACAGGCACAATGCCGACATAAGTACAAGAAGAGTGAATCTCCTAAAGGTTTGTGCTTTGAGCGATTCCTGTGAGACCAGAATTAGATTCCGATGCACCAGTGCAGGGTTACTGTATTCCTTGGACCTTCGCATTCCCCATGAAACACGGGAATTGCATCGGGAATGAATACAAAAGGCACAATGCGGACTTAAGTACAAAAAGAATAAATCTTCTAAGAAATTGAGATTTGAGCGGCTCCTTGTTGACCTGAATTACCTTCCGATGCAGCAGTGCAGGTTTACTGTAACCCTTGGACCTTCACATTGACCATGAGACACAGAATTTGCATCGGGATTGAATACAAAAGGCACAATGCCGACATAAGTACAAGAAGAGTGAATCATCTAAGAGTTTGTGCTTTGAACGGCTCCTGAGAGACCAGTATTTGATTCCGAGGACCCAGTGCAGAATTACTGAATCCCTTGGACTCTCACATTGACCATGAAACACAGAAATTGCATCGGGATTGAATACATGAGGCACAATGCGGAGTTAAGTACAAGAAGAGTGAATCTTCTAATAGTTTGTGTTTGAACGGCTCCTGGGATACCAGTATTAGATTCCGATGCACCAGTGCAGGGTTACTGTATCTGTCGGACCTTCTCATTGACCATGAAGCACAGAAATTAGATCGTGATCGAATACAAAATGCACAATGCCGACTTAAAAACAAGAAGAGTGAATCTTCTAAGAGTTTGTGCTTTGAGCAGCTCCTGGCAGACCAGTATTACATTCCGATGCATCAGTGAAGGGTCAGTGTATACCTTGGACCTTCACATTCACCATGAAAGACAGACATTACATCGGTATTGAAATCAAAAGGCACAAAAGTGACTTAAGTACCAGAAGAGTGAATCTTCTAAGAGTATATGCTTTTAGTGGCTCCTGTTAGACCAGTACTAGATTCCGATGCACTGTGCTGGTTTACTGTATCCCTTGGACCTTCAAATTTACCATGAAACACAGAAATTAGATCGGGCTCGATTACAAAGTGCACAATGCCGACTTAAGTACAAGAAGAGTGAATCTTCTAAGAGTTTGTGCTTTGAGCGGCTCCTGGCAGACCAGTATCACTTTCCGATGCATCAGTGAAGGGTCACTGTATACCTTGGACCTTCACATTCACCATGAAACACAGAAATTGCATTGGGATTGAATTCTAAACCATAATTCCAACTTAAGTACATGAAGAGTAAATCTTCTAAGGGTTTGTGCTTTGGGCGGCTCCTAGGAGACCGGTATTAGATTCACATGCATCAGTGCAGGTTTACTGTATCCATTGGACCTTCACATTGACCATGCAACACAGAAATTAGATCGGGCTCGATTACAAAATGCACAATGCCGACTTAAGTACAAGAAGAGTGAATCTTCTAAGAGTTTGTGCTTAGAACGGCTCCTGCGAGACCAGAATAAGATTCCGATGCACCAGTGCAGGTTTACTGTAACCCTTGGACCTACACATTGATTATGAATGACAGAATTTGCATCACGATTGAAATCAAAAGGCACAAAGATGACTTAAGTAGCGGAAGAGTGAATCTCCTAAGAGTTTATGATTTGAGCGGCTCCTGGGAGACCAGAGTTAGATTCCGATGCACCAGTCCTGGTTTACTATATCCCTTAAACCTTCAAATTTACCATGAAACAAATTGCATTGGGATTGATTACAAAATGCACAATGCCAACTTAAATACAGGATTAGTGAATATTCTAAGAGTTCGTGCTTTGAACGGCTGCTGCGGGACCAGTATTAGATTCCGATGCAGCAGTGCAGGTTTACTGTATCCATTTGACCTTCACATTGACCATGAAACACAGAAATTACATCGGGATTGAATACAAAATGCATAATGCCGACTTAAGTACAAGAAGAGTGAATCTTCTAAGAGTTTGTGCTTTAGGCGGCTCCTGGGAGACCGGGATTAGATTCAGATACGTCAGTGCAGGTTCACTGTATCTGTTGGACCTTCAAATGGACCATGAAACACAGAAATTGCATCAGGATTGAATACAAAACGCACAATGCCAACTTAAGTACAAGAAGAGTGAATCTACTAAGAGTTTGTGCTTTGAACGGCTCCTGCGAGACCAGTATTAGATTCCGATGCACCAGTGCAGGTTTACTGTATCCCTTGGACCTTCACATTGACCATGAAACAAACAAATTGCGTTGGGATTGAATACAAAATGCACAATGCCAACTCAAGTACAAGAAGAGTGAATCTCCTAAGAGTTTGTGCTTTGAGCAGCTCCTGGCAGACCAGTATTACATTCCGATGCATTGTTGAAGGTTTTCTGTATACCTTGGACCTTCACATTGACCATGAAACACAGAGATTGCATCGGGATTGAATACAAAACCACAATTCCAACTTAAGTACAAGAAGAGTGAATCTTCTAAGAGTTTGTGCTTTGGGCGGCTCCTGGGAGACCGGTATTACATTCTGATGCAGCTGTGCAAGTTTATTGTACCCCTTGGACCTTCGAATAGACCATGAAACAAACAAATTGCATTGGGATCGAATACAAAATGCACAATGGCGACTTAAGTACAAGAAGAGTGAATCTTCTAAGAGTTTGTGTTTTGAGCGGCGCCTGGGGGACCAGTATTAGATTCCGATGCACCAGTGCATGTTAACTGTGACCCTTGGACCTTCACATTGACCATGAAACACAGAAATTGCATCGGGATTGAATACAGAGGGCACAATGCCGACTTAAGTACAAGAAAAGTGATTCTTCTGATAGTTTGTGCTTTGAGCGGCTCCTGGCAGACCAGTATTACACTCGGATGCATCAGTGAAGGGTCACTGTATACCTTGGACCTTCACATTGACCATGAAACACAGAAATTGCATCGGGATTGAATTAAAAACCACAATTCCAACTTATGTTCAAGAAGAGTGAATCTTCTAAGAGTTTGTGCTTTGGGCGGCTCCTGGGAGACCGGTAATAGATTCACATGCATCAGTGCAGGTTTACTGTATCCCTTGGACCTTCACATTGTTGTGTGGTACTTAAGTAAATAAATTAGTGAAATCAAAGTGAACTAGAAATTATAATATAAACGGAAAACTTGGTTTAGTTTGGAGAGTTACATACAGGCACACAGAGGGCAGAACAGCAGAGCAGAAGAGTCAATGACCGTGAAGTCAGCAAGTTCCACATAAGCGGGCGCTGTCGATTCAGCCGTCAGGGCATCGCCCAACCGGCTCACGTGTTTCTCAGTTGTTGCATGTGAGCAAAGGCCCTCGCCTACATTCCAAGAACCAATGACCGACGTTAAGAAGATACTTGGAGAAGCTTTTCAACGTGATGGAAGAGGCAATGACCGGCTCACGTGTTTCTCAGTCGTCACATGCGATCAGAGGCCCCCACCTACATTCCAAGAGCCAATGACTGACGTTAAGAAGATTCTTCGAGAAGCTTTTCAACGTGACAGAAGAGGCAATGGCCGTGAAGTCGTTCACCTCCAGTAAACTGAAGTGAATAAATACGCGAGACGCGGTGGGCCCGACAGATGAAGACAGATGAAGACGGGGACGAAGACGAAGACGGAGACGGGGACGGAGACGAAGACGAGAGATGAAGGAAGAAAAGAAGAATAGCAGTAGCTTTCAGTCAGTATCGGTGCTGAAGACCGTCATGCATGAAGAGACTGCATCATGCACAGACGCACCAAGTCCGCCGCTGTAATGGAATAGCAAGCAGCAGCCGCGGCGCCAGAAGACAGAAGTTAAAAGGTATTTGAAGTCTGATTTTTACGTACCCGGGTGACTCGTGAGGACAGGAAGGAGACGGCCTCACCTCAGCAGTCACCTGTGAGCTGGGATGAAGACCTGACAGCCGAAGACTGGTAAGCGGGAGTCCGTGGTTCGAGTTCGGGACACTGGCCTTGCCCCGCCGCGCCGCTCTGCTGGTCGACGCACAACACACGCGGCCGCTCAGAGAAGAGAAACACTGGGACACCACAATCAAGGTATCACCATCCGATGCACGACTTCGCTCGCAATAATTAAACGGGCCACCTCGCGCTGCGCGTCTCCAGTCAACTGGGCGAGACGGCGACACGAGATACACACCACTACGCGTAATCAGACGCCGCCGCTGACGCCGCCGCTGCCGCAGCAGAAGACTTCATAACGACACAGCTGCCGCTCTCCGAACCAGAACACCTCGTAAGATACAGTTGTACAAATCTTCAATAAAAGTTATCTTATGTAAAAATGACGTTTCATTCGACCTTATACCCGAGCCAAGGAAGAACCCACCCTGCCCACATGTTGTTATGAGAGAAAATTTAATTTATTAAATATTTTCACCCTCACAGAACGCTTTAGAATGCTCATCCTGACAATTGACAGCATCAAATGAGAAAACCCAGTTACATTGAGTGATAGAAGTATCACACTTAGTAACACAATTGTTACAACACTGACCATGAAACACAGAAATTACACCGGGATCGAATACAAAATGCACAATGCCGACTTAAGTACAAGAAGAGTAAATCATCTAAGAGTTTGTGCTTTGAGCAGCTCCTGGCAGACCAGTATTACATTCCGATGCATCGGTGAAGGTTTACTGTATACCTTGGACCTTCACATTGACCATGAAACACAGAAATTGCGTCGGGATTGAATACAAAACCACAATTCCAACTTAGGTACAAGAAGAGTGAATCTTCTAAGAATTTGTGCTTTGAACGGCTCCTGCGAGACCAGTATTAGATTCCGATGCACCAGTGCAGGTTTACTGTATCCCTTGCACCTTCACATTGACCATGAAACACAGAAATTACATCGGGATCGAATACAAAATGCATAATGTCGACTTAAGTACAAGAAGACTGAATCTTCTAAGAATTTGTGCTTTGAGCGGTTCCTGGGTGACCAGTATTAGATTCCGATGCACCAGTGCAGGATTACTGCATCCCTTGGACCTTCACGTTGACCATGAATCACAGAAATTGCATCTGGATTCAATACAAACGGCACAATGCCGACTTAAGTACAAGAAGAGTGAATCTTCTATGAGATTGTGCTTCGAGCGGCTCCTGGGAGACCAGTATTAGATTCCGATGCACCAGTGCAGGTTTACTGTCTCCCTTGGAACTTCACTTTGACCAAGAAACACCGAAATTGCATCGGATTAAATACAAATGGCACAAAGCCGACTTAAGTACAAGAAGAGTGAATCTTCTAAGAATTTGTGCATTGAGCGGCTCCTGGGAGACCAGTACTAGATTCCAATGCTCCAGTACAAGTTTACTGTACCCCTTGGACCTACACATTGACCATGAAACGCAGATATTACACCGGCATTGAGTAGAAAAGGCACAATGCAGACTTAAGTACAAGAAGAGTGAATCTTCTAAGAGTTTGTGTTTTAAGCGGCTCCTGGGAGGCCAGAATTAGATTCCGATTCACCAGTGCAGGTTTACTGTAACCCTTGGACCTTCCCATTGACCGTGAAACACAGAAATTACATCGGGATTGAAAACAAAAGGCACAAAGGCAACTTAAGTACCAGAAGAGTGAATCTTCAAAGAGTTTATGCTTTGAGCGGCTCCTGGGAGACCAGTATTAGATTCCGATGTGCCAGTGCAGGTTTACTGTATTCCTAGGACCTTCAAATTTAACACGAAACAAACAAATTGCATTGGGATTGATTACAAAATGCACAATGCCAACTTAAGTACTAGATGAGTGAATTTTCTAGGAGTTTGTGCTTTGAACGGCTCCTGCGAGACCAGTATTAGAATCCGATGCACCAGTGCAGGTTTACTGTATTCCTTGGACCTTCAAATTAGCCATGAAACAAACAAATTGCTTTGGGATTGATTACAAAATGCACAATGCCAACTTAAGTACAAGGAGAGTGAATATTCTAAGAGTTAGTCTTTTTAACAGCTCCTGGCAGACCAGTATTACATTTCGATGCATCGGTGAAGGTCTACTGTATACCTCGGACCTTCACATTGACCTTGAAACACAGAAATTGCATCGGGATTGAATAGAAACTTAAAATTCCAACATAAATACAAGGAGAGTGAATCTTCTAAGAGTTTGTGCTTTGGGCGACTCCTGGGAGACCGGTATTAGATTCAGATGCATCAGTGCAGGTTCACTGTATCCCTAGGAACTTCAAATTGACCATGAAACAAACAAATTGCATTGGAATTGAATACAAAATTCACAATGCCAACTTAAGTACAAGAAGTGTGAATTTTCAATGAGTTTGTGATTTGAACGGCTCCTGCGAGACCAGTATTAGATTCCGATGCACCAGTGCAGGTTTACTGTATCCCTTGGACCTTCACATTGAGCAAGAATCACAGAAATTGCATCGGATTGAATACAAAACGCACAATGCCGTCTTATGTACAGGAAGAGTGAATCTCCTTAGAATTTGTGCATTGAGCGGCTCCTGGGAAACCAGTATTAGATTCCAATGCTCCAGTGCAGGTTTACTGTACCCTCTGGACCTTCACATCGACCATGAAACACAGATATTGCACCGGGATTGAAAACAAATGGCACAATGCCGACTTACGTACAAGAAGAGTGATTCTTCTAAGAGTTTGTGCTTTAAGCGGCTCCTGGAAGACCAGAATTGGATTTCGATGCAACAGTGCAGGTTTACTGTAACCCTTGGAGCCTCACATTGACCATGACACACAGAAATTACATCGGGATTGAAAGCAAAAGGCACAAAGGTGACTTAAGTACCAGAAGAGTCAATCATCTAAGAGTTTATGCTTTGTGCGGCTCCTGGGAGTCCAGTATTAGATTCCGATGCACCAGTGCAGGTTTACTGTATTCCTAGGACCTTCAAATTAACCATGAAACAAACAAATTGCCTTGGGATTGATTACAAAATGCACAATGCCAACATAAGTACAAGAAGAGTGAATTTTCTAAGAGTTTGTGCTCTGACCGGCTTCTGCGAGACCAGTGTTAGATTCCGATGCACCAGCGCAGGTTTCCTGTATCCATTGGACGTTCACATTGACCATGAAACACAGAAATTACATCGGGATAGGAAACAAATGGCACAATGCCGACTTAAGTAGAAGAAGAGTGAATCTTCTAAGAGTTTGTCCTTTGAGCGGCTCCTGGGACACCTGTTTTCGAGTCGGATGCGCCAGTGCAGGTTCCCTGTATCCCATGGACCTTCACATTGTCCATGAAACAAAGAGATTGAATCGGGATAGTATACAAAACGCACAATGCCGACTTAAGTACAAGGAGAGTGAATCTTCTAAGAATTTGTGCTTTGAGAGACCCCAGGGAGACCAGTATTAGATTCCGATGCACCAGTGCAGGTTTACTGTATCCCATGGACCTTCACATTGACCAATAAACGCAGGAATTGCATCGGGATTGAATAGAAAAGCACAACGCCGACATAAGTACAAGAACAGTAAATTTTTTAAGACGTTTTGCTTTGAGCGGCTCCTGGGAGACCAGTATTAGATTCCGATGCATCAGAGCAAGTTTACTGTATCCCTTGTTCCATCACGTTGACCATGAAACATAGATATTGCTTCGGGATTGAATACAAAAGGCGCTATGCCGAATTAACTACGAGAAGAGTGAATCTTCCAAGAGTTAGTTTTTTGAGCGGCTCCTGGGAGACTAGAATTAGATTTAGATGCTACGGTGCAAATTTACTGCATCCCTTGGACCTTCACATTGACCAGGAAACACAGAAATTACATCGGGATTAAATACAAAAGGCCCAATGCCGACATAAGTACAAGAAGAGTGAATCTTCTAAGAGTCTGTGCTGTGAACGGCTCCTGGGAGATCAGTATTAGATTCCGATGCACCAGTGCAGGATTACTGCATCCCTTGGACGTCCACATTGACAATTAAACACGGAAATTGCATTGCGATTGAATACAAAAGGCACAATCTCGGCTTAAGTACAAGAAGAGTGAATCACCTAAGATGTAGTGTTTTGCGCGGCTCCTGGGAGACCAGTATTAGATTCCGATGCACCAGTATAGGTTTACTGTAACCCTTGGACACTCACATTGACCATGAAACACAGAAATTGAACCGGGAATGAATACGAAAGGCACAATGCCGACTTAAGTACAAGAAGAGTGAAGCTTCTAAGTGTTTGTGCTTTGAACAGCACCTGGCAGACCAGTATTACATTCCGATGCATCGGTGAAGATTTACTGTATCCCTAGGACCTATACATTGACCATGAAACACAGAAATTGCATCGGAATTGAATACAAAAGGCACAATCCCGACTTAAGTACAAGAAGAGTGAATCTTCTATGGGAGTGTGCTTTGAGCGGCTCCTGGGACACCAGTATTGGATTCCGATGCACCAGTGCAGGTTTACTGTATCACTTGGACCTTCACATTGACCATGAAACACAGAAATTGCATCGGCATTGAATACAAAAGGCACAATGACGACATAAGTACAAGAAGAGTGAATCTTCTAAGAGTCTGAGATTTGAGCGGCTCGTGGGAGACCAGTATTAGATTCCGATGCACCAGAGCAGGTTTACTATATCCCTTGAAACCTCAAATTGTGCATGGAACACAGAAATTGCATCGGGATTGGATACAAAAGGTCGTGGTCGTGCGGAAGCGTTATCGCCTCCCACGCCCTGGTTCCCGGGTTCGATTCCCGGCTGGGTCAGGGATTTTCTCTGCCTCGTGATGGCTGGGTGTTGTGTGCCGTCCATAAGTTAGTTAGGTTTAAGTAGTTCTAAGTTCTAGGGGACTTATGACCACAGCAGTTGTGTCCCATAGAGCTCAGAGCCATTTGAAACGTTTTTTTGATACAAAAGGCAAAATGCCGACTTAAGTTCACGAAGAGTGAAACTTCTAAGAGTATGTGCTTTGAGCGGCTCCTGGGAGACCGGTTTTAGATTCCGATGCTCCAATGCAGGTTTCCTGTATCCCTTGTACTTTTACTCTGACCATGAAACACAGAAATTACATCAGAATTGAATACGAAAGGCACAATGCCGTCTTATGTACAAGAAGTGTGAATCTTCTAAGGGTCTGTGCTGTGAACAGCTCCTGGGAGACCAGTATTAGATTCCAATGCGCCAGTGCAGGTTTACTGTATCCCTTGGACCTTCACATTGACCGTGAAAGACAGATATTGCATCGGGATTGAATACAAAATGCACAATGCCGACTTAAGTACAAGAAGGGTGAATCTTTTAAAAGTTTGTGAAATGAGCGGCTCCTGGGAGACCAGTATTAGATTCCGATGCACCAGTGCACGATTACTGAATCCCTTGGACCTTCACATTGACAATGAAACACTGAAATAGCATTGGGATTGAATACAAAAGGCACAATGCCGGCTTAAGTACAAGAAGAGTGAAACTCCTAAGAGTTATTGATTTGTGCGGCTCCTGGGAGACCAGTATTATATTCCGATGCACCAGTGCAGGTTTACTGTTTCCCTTGGACTTTCACATTGACCATGATACACAGAAATTGCATCGGGTTTGAATACAAAGGGCACAATTCCAACTAAAGTACAAGAAGAGTGAATCTTCGAAGAGTTTGTGCTTTGGGCGGCTCCAGGTAGACCGATATTAGATACAGATGCATCAGTGCAGGTTTACTGTATCCCTTGGACCTTCGAACTGACCATGAAACAATTAAATTGCATTGGGATTGATTACAAAATGCACATTGCCAACTTAAGTACGGGAAGAGTGAATCTTCTAAGAGTTTGTGTTTTGAACGGCTCCTGTGAGACCAGTATTTGATTCCGATGCACCAGTGCAGATTTACTGTATCCCATGGACCTTTGCATTGACCTAGAAACACAGAAATTACATCGGGATAGAATACAAAGTGCACAATGCCGACTTAAGTACAAGAATAGTAAGGCTTCTAGGACGTTTTGCTTTGAGTGGCTCCTGGGATACCAGTATTAGATCTCGAAGCATCAGAGCAGGTTTTCTGTATCCCTTGGTAACTCACCTTGACCATGAAACACAGATATTGCATCGGCATTGAATACAAAAGGCATAATGCCGACTTACGTACAAGAAGAGTGAATCTTCAATGAGTTTGTGCTTTAAGCGGCTCCCATGAGACCAGTATTAGATTCCTATGCACCAGGGCAGGTTTACTGTATCCCTTGGACCTTTACATTGACCATGAAATACAGGAATGGCATAAGAATTGGATACAAATGGCAAAATGCCGACTTAAGTACAAGAGGAGTGAATCTTCAAAGATTTGGTGATTTGAGCGGCTCCTGGGAGGCCAGTATAACATTCCGATGCATCAGTGCAGGTTTACTGTATCCATTGGACTTTCAATCTGACCATGAAACACGGAAACTGCATCGATATTGCATACCAAAGGCACAATGCCGACTTAAGTACAACTAGAGTGAATCTTCAAAGATTTGGTGATTTGAGCGGCTCCTGGGAGGAAAGTATAACATTCTGATGCATCAGTGCAGGTTTACTGTATCCCTTGGTTTTTCACATTGACCATGAAACACAGAAATTGCATCAGGATACAAAACAAGCGGCACAATGCCGACTCATGTACAAGAAGAGTGAATCTTCTAAGAGTTAGTTTTTTGAGCGGCTCCTGGTAGACCAGTATTAGATTCCGATGCAACAGTACAGGTTTACTGTATCCCTTGGACCTTGACGTTGACCATGAAACACAGAAATTGCATCGGGACTGAATACTAGAGGACAATGCCGAATTAAGTACAAGAAGAGTGAATCCTCTAAGAGTTAGTCTTTTGAGCGGCTCCTGGGAGACCAGTATTAGATTCCGATCCACCAGTACAGGTTTACTGTATCCCTCGGACCATCACATTGACCATGAAACACAGATATTGCATCGGGACTGAATACTAGAGGACAATGCCGAATTAAGTCCAAGAAGAGTGAATCTTCTAAGAGTTAGTGTTTTGAGCGGATCCTGGGAGACCAGTATTAGATGCCGATGCATCAGTGCAGGTTTGCTGTATCCCTTGGACCTTCACATTGACCATGATACACAGAAATTGCATCGGGATTGAATAGAAAATGCACAATTCCAACTAAAGTACAAGAAGAGTGAATCTTCGAAGAGTTAGTGCTTTGGGCGGCTCCAGGGAGACCGGTATTAGATTCAGATGCATCAGTGCAAGTTTACTGTATCCCTTGGACCGTCACATTGACCATGAAAGACAGAAATTGCATCGCAATGGATTACAATTGGCACAATGCCGACTTAAGTACAAGAAGAGTGGATCTTCTAAGTGGTCGTGCTTTGAGCGGCTCCTGGGAGACCGGTATTAGAATCCGTTGTACCAGTGCAGGTTTCCTGTATCCCTTGGACCTTTACATTGACCATGAAACAAAGAAATTGAATTGGGATAGAATAAAAAATGCACAATTCCGACTTAAGTACAAGGAGAGTGAATCTTCTAAGAGATTGTGCTTTGAGCGGCTCCTGGGAAACCAGTTTTAGATTCCGATGCACCAGTGCAGGTTTACTGTAACCCATGGAACTTCACATTGACAATGAAACACAGAAATTACATCGGGATGAATGCAAAAGGCACAATGCCGACTTAAGTACAAGAAGAGTGAATCTTCAAAGATTTGGCGTTTTGAGCGGCTGCTGGGAGACCAGTACTACATTCAGATGCATCAGTGCGGGTTTACTGTATCCCTTGGACCTTCACATTGACCATGAATCAGAGAAATTTCATCGGGATTGAACACAAAATCCACAATGCCGATCTAAGTACAAGAAGAGTGAATCTACTAAGAGTTTGTGCTTTGAACCGGTCCTGCGAGATCAGTATTAGAATCCAATGCACCAGTGCAAGTTAACTGTAACCCTTGGTCCTTCACATTGACCATGAAACACAGAAATTGCATCGGGATTGATTACAATTGGCACAATGCCGACTTGAGTACAAGAAGAGTGAATCTTCCAATAGTTTGTGATTTGAGCAGCTCCTGGGAGACCGGTTTTAGAATCCGATGCACCAGTGCAGGTTTCCTGTATCCCTTCGACTTTCACATTGACCATGAAACAAGGAAATTAAATCGGGATAGAATGCAAAAGGCAGAATACCGACTGAAGTACAAGAAGAGTGAATCTTCTAAGAGTTTGTGCTCTGGGCGGCTCCTGGGAGACCAGTATTAGGTTCCGATGCACCAGTTCAGGTTTACTGTATCGCTTGGACCTTCACATTGACCATGACATGTGGTGTCACCGCCAGACACCACACTTGCTAGGTGGTAGCTTCAGTCGGCCGCGGTCCATTTAGTACATGTCGGACCAGCGTGTCGCCACTGTGTGATCGCAGACCGAGCGCCACCACAAGGCAGGTCTCGAGATACGGAGAAGCACTCGCCCCAGTTGTACGGACGACATTGCTAGCGACTTCACTGACGAAGCCTTTCTCTCTTTTGCCGAGAGACAGTTAGAATAGCCATCAGCTAAGTCCATCGCTACGACCTAGCAAGGCGCCATTAGCCTTACATAGTTTGATAGTTATCGTATGAAATGTCTCATCAA
Source organism: Schistocerca americana (assembly GCF_021461395.2). Classification (NCBI taxonomy): domain Eukaryota; kingdom Metazoa; phylum Arthropoda; class Insecta; order Orthoptera; family Acrididae; genus Schistocerca; species Schistocerca americana. The sequence continues at coordinate 145,755,250 of NC_060130.1, read as the reverse complement.
AAATGCTGTATTCACAACAAGGATAAATAAAAGTTAAGTATTCGAGGAGCTGCATACTTTTCTTGTTAGAATTCACTACTTATCCTGTTCCAGAATTCACGCCCATCTGCTTAGATAGCGTGCATTTAGGCCTTCTCTATCTACAAGGTGTTGGCACATTTACCAACACATCATTGGCGACGAGGATGGGATTTTGTTCTTTCTAATTGCTTACATTTACTTGCGTCATGGCTTCGCCAAAATCTCCCGATGTACTGTCCGAATTTTATCGCTTTCAGAATCAGCAGACGCAGGCGTTATTGGATGCCCTTGGACAGCTCGTCCAGGGTCAACGTGCCATTCAAAACGATGTGGCAGCCGCCGCTTCACCGCTCCCGCAGCCACAACATGCAGTTACACCGCAGTTTCGCAAGTTTGATGCACAACAAGAGACCTGGACTGAGTGGTCACGCCAGTTTGGATTTCATCTCGCCGCCTTCAGAATTCAAGGTAACTAGCGGCAGCCTCATTTATTGGTGTGTGTAGGGGTGCAAACGTACCGTGTGATAGTGAAATTGTTTCCCCGACGCGACGTAGCAACTCTGTCCTACGAAGAAATTTTGTCGGCATTGGACGCCTATTTCAAAGAAACAGTTAATGTAGTTGCAAAACGGTATACGTTCTTTCGTACAAAACGTACGGCCGGTCAAACTAATCGGGAGTGGGTTGCAACTTTGCAAGGCCTTACCAGGGATTGTGCGTTTGAATGTGACTGTGGCCTTCCTTATTCAGATACTATGGTGCGTGATGCAATTGCACAGAACGTTTCTGATGTTCGCATACGGGAACAGATATTGAAACTAGTTAATCCCTCTCTTCAACAAGTGCTAGACATATTGGATAGGCAAGACACACTTGATTTTGCTCAGGAATCATTTGAAACTTCGCCAGCTGTGTGTCGCATTAACCGGCCCACCGGGCGCGCTGCAAGGAACTGTAAACAGCCTTCGCGCACGTCCGCACAACCACGTGTCCCGCGAAAGCGAGCAAATGCAGTGCTGAAATCATGCCCGCGGTGTGCAACTAGACATTCGCGTGACCATTGCCCGTCACGCCAAGCTATTTGCTTTTTCTGTACTAAGAGAGGACATGTTCAAAGTGTTTGCCAGAAATAGCTCAGATCAGACAATCACAACCAATCCAGGCCCTTTGCTTCGCGCCGGAATCGAACCACGAATACTCAGGCTCGTGGACCTTCGCCCATGGACATTCATGTAGTTAATTCCGCTTCGTCCAGTGCCACTTTCTCTAACAGTGACTGTGTTCGTCCCACAAATACTGTGCGCCGACGTCGCCGGAAATCACGTCAATTAGCAAGTGATTCTGTACCAGTGTCTGTTCAAATTGCACAAAACAGTCGCTCTTGTCGTCAGCAGGACAATAAACTTTTTGTAGATTTGGACTTTAATGGCAAGGTCATACCATTCCAGCTCGATACCGGAGCTGCAGTTTCATTGCTCAATCACGACACGTACAAACAACTGGGCAAACCTCCGTTGCGTGCCGCAAATGTTCAGTTAAAAAGTTATTCAGGACAGCTTATCCCTGTGTTAGGACAGTGCACCCTTCTTGCAACATCTAAGGGACAAACAAAACTTGTGTCATTTTACGTTCTTCGTTCTTCTACTGCAGTGAACTTGTTTGGTTTAGATTTATTTCAGTTGTTTAACTTGTCTATTGTAAATCAGGTCCTATCAGTGAACCAGACTGTGCCTTCAGACAGTGTTTCTAGTCTATGTGAAGAATTTGCAGACGTTTTTGCACCGGGCCTTGATTGCGCTAAGAACTATGAAGCACACTTGGAACTGAAAGTCAACGCGCAACCGAAATTATTCCGAGCGCGCAATGTTCCTCACGCATTGCGTGATGAGGTCGCAAGAACATTAAACGATTTAGCATCACAAGTTGTGAGTGAATGTGCGCAATGCCTCTTCCATTTCAGCTCCGCTTCATCGCTTACGCCGTACAGGTGTTCCGTTCGTCTGGACGACGGAATGCGAACGCGCCTTTCGCCAGTTGAAATCGGCGTTGCTTTCTAATACTTGCCTTACGCCATTCGATCCCCAGAAACCCCTTTTGTTGATGGTAGATGCGTCGGAATTCGGGATCGGTGCTGTGCTTGCGCACAAAGTTGGCTCGCATGATCGCCCTATTGCCTTTGCGTCAAATTTGCTCTCGTCTGCGCAAAGAAATTATTCACAGATAGAGAAAGAAGCTTTGGCTCTCGTCTTTGGTGTTACTAAGTTCCATGATTTCTTGTATGGTCGTCACTTTACCATCATCACAGACCACAAACCTTTGGCGTCGCTTTTTCATCCGACCAAGCCTGTACCTCCGCGTACAGCGCAGAAATTCATTCGCTGGTCTATTTTCCTCTCGCAGTACCGCTACGATATCTTGTATCGGTCCACTGCTAAGCACGGAAACGCCGATGCGTTGTCCCGTTTGCCTGTTGCTGAGGATAAAGCATTCGATTCTTCCGAACTTGCTTGCATGTTCATTGATTCGGAAACCGATGAAGTGGTCGAATCATTTCCGATTGATTTTCGTCTTGTAGCTACAGCCACATCTGCTGACCCTGTCCTTGCTACCGTTTTGCGTTTTGTTGTTACGCAATGGCCTTTGTCAAAGTCTCGGATCGAGGATCCGTTGGTTCGCCGATTTTTTGCTCACAAGGAGAGACTTTTTGTTCGACGTGGTGTTTTATTGTTGCGTTCTGATAATGATCAATCCAGAGTCGTGGTCCCACGTTCGTTACAGTCCTCTGTCTTACGGCTTCTTCACCAAGGACATTGGGGTATAGTGCGAACGAAACAACTTGCTCGTCAGCACTGTACTTGGTTCGGAATCGATGCTGCGATTACGAATTTGTGTTCTTCTTGCATGGCGTGTCCCGAACAACAATCCGCACCGCCGCGGACAGTCTTTGCATGGCCAAACGCCACTTCCCCTTGGCAACGCTTGCACATAGATTTTGCTGGTCCATTCTGGAATGCTCGATGGTTGGTTCTGGTAGATGCCTTCGGTACTTTTCCTTTTGTTGTCCGGATGTCTTCCACGACGTCCTCCGCCACCATCCAAGCGTTGTCTGCTATCTTTTGCATTGAAGGTCTTCCGCAGACTATTGTTTCCGTCAATGGCCCACAATTCATGTCCGCAGAATTTCAGTCATTCTGCCAGGCCAATGGTATTCAACATCTGACATCCGCGCCGTTTGCGCCTCAGTCAAACGGTGCCGCTGAACGATTGGTCCGGACTTTCAAGTCACAGATGTTGAAGTTGACAGAATCGCATTCTCGGGAGGACGCGTTGTTGCTGTTTTTGTCTTCGTATCGCTCTCAGCTACGAGATGGTCGCTCGCCGGCTGAATTGCTCCACGGTCGTCCTCATCGAACCTTGATGTCTTTGCTGCATCCGCCGCATCAGGTTCCTGTGCAGCGGCAGACTCCTGCTTTTGCTCCAGGCGACGTTGTATTCTATCGCAACTATCGAGGTTCACGGCGTTGGCTCGCAGGGCGCATTCTTCGCTGCCTCGGCCGCGCGATGTATTTGGTTTTGGGGGCCTCTGGTGAGGTGCGTCGGCATCTCAATCAGCTGCGCGTCTGTCGTCGCACGGGTTCTGCCGCTCCCCGTCTGCTTTCAGCGACGGTGCCGTCCGGTCAGCGCCCTGGGGACCCATCTACTGGCTCGCCTCATCCCCAGGTGTTACCGACGATGCCTTCCATTTTGCCCCATGGCGACGCGCCGCCGCAGCCGCCGAAGCCGCCGCCTGTTCTCCCGCCGGCACCTCCCGCATTCGACGCTTCGCTGCAGCCGCCAAGCGCCTCCCTGGGTCCCGCGCCGCCGATCGCATCCCGTGACCAGCTGTCCTCCGCCATGGAACTCTTGCCCGCTCCGGACCACATGACGTCAACGCGCGTCGGCTACCCCGACGCAATGGAGGTCGACCCTTCGGCCCCTCCTGTCACTTTACGGGCGCATACACCGCATGTTGACGTGCACCCTGGAGTAGGTTTTCAGGCGTATCCTAACTCCCCTCGGACCGCATGGCCGGGTGCGGGTGGCATAGCCTCGCCTGTTGTTAGGCTCCCCACCTCTTCGCATACGTCAACATGGGGTCCTCCCCACGGCGGGCGGAAGCCTTATCCCACGACCGTCCGCCGATTTGTGAGGGAGGACTGTGGTGTCACCGCCAGACACCACACTTGCTAGGTGGTAGCTTAAATCGGCCGCGGTCCATTTAGTACATGTCGGACCCGCGTGTCGCCACTGTGTGATCGCAGACCGAGCGCCATCATAAGGCAGGTCTCGAGATACGGAATAGCACTCGCCCCAGTTGTGCGGACGACATTGCTAGCGACTACACTGACGAAGCCTTTCTCTCATTTGCCGAGAGACAGTTAGAATAGCCTTCAGCTAAGTCCATGGCTACGACCTAGCAAGGCGCCATTAGCCTTACATAGTTTGATAGTTATCGTATGAAATGTCTCATGAAGAATGCTGTATTTACAACAAGCACAAATAAAAGTTAAGTATTCGACGAGCTGCATACTTTTCTTGTTAGAATTCACTACTTATCCTGCTACAGAATTCACTTCCATCCGCTTAGATGGCGTGCATTTAGGCCTCCTCCATCTGCAAGGTGTTGGCACATTTACCAACACATCATGAAACATAGAAATTCCATCGGGATTGAATACAATAGGCTATATGCCGACTTAAGTACAAGAAGAGTGAATCTTCTAAGAGTTTATGCTTTGAGCGGCTCAGGGGATACCGGTTTTAGATTCCGATGCACCAGTGCAGGTTTCCTGTATCCCTTGGACTTTCACTCTGACCATGAAACACAGAAACTGCATCGGGTTTGAATACCTAAGGGACAATGCCAACTTCAGTACAAGATGAGTGAATCTTCTAAAAGTTTGTGCTTTGAGCTGCTCCTGGGAGACCAGTATTACATTCCGATGCATCAGTGCAGGTTTACTGTATCCCTTGGACCTTCACATTGACCATTAAACACAGAAATTACATCGGGATTGAATACAAAAGGCACAATGCCGACTTAAGTACAAGAAGAATGAATCTTCTAAGAGTCTGTGCTGTGAACGGCTCCTGGGAGACCGGTATTAGATTCCGATGCACCTGTGCAGGTTTACTGTATCCCTTGGACCTTCACATTGACCATGAAACACAGAAATTGCATCGGGATTGAATACAAATGGCACAATTCCGACTTAAGTACAAGAAGTGGGAATTTTCTAAGAGTTTGTGCTTTGAGCGGCTACTGGGAGACCAGTATTAGATTCAGATGCATCAGTGCAGGTTTACTGTATCCCTTGGACTTTCAAATTGACCATGAAACACAGTAATTGCATCGGGATTGAATACAAAATGCACAATGAAGACTTAAGTACAGAAGAGTGAATCTCCTAAGAGTTTGTGCTTTGAACTCCTCCTGGGACACCAGTATTAGATTCCGATGCACCAGAGCAGGTTAACTGCATCCCTTGGACCTTCACATTGACCATGGAACACAGAAATTGCATCGGTTTGAATACAAAATGCACAATGCCGACATAAGTACAAGAAGAGTGAATCTTCAAAGATTTGGTGATTTGAGCGGCTCCTGGGGGGCCAGTATTACATTCCGATGCATCAGTGCAAGTTTACTGTATCCCTTGGACTTTCACATTGACCATGAAACACAGAACTTGCATCGGGGTAGAATACAAAAGGCACAATAAAGACTTAGGTACCAGAAGAGTGAATTTTCTCGGAGTTAGTTTTTTTAGCAGCTCCTGGGATACCAGAATTAGATTCCAATGCAACAGTACAGGTTTACTGAATCCCGTGGACCTTCACGTTGACCATGAAACACAGAAATTGCATCGGTTTGAATACAAAAGGCCCACTGCCGACTGAAGTACATGAAGAGTCAATCCTCAACGATTTGATGATTTGAGCGGTTCCTGGGAGGCCAGTATAACATTCCGATGCATCAGCGCAGGTTTACTGTATCCCTTGGACTTTCACATTGACCATGATACACAGAAATTGCATCTGGATTCAATACAAAAGACACAATGCCGACTTAAGTGCAAGAAGAGTGAATCTTCTAAGAGTTATTTTTTTGAACGGCTCCAGGGAGACAAGTATTAGATTCCGATGCAACAGTACAGGTTTACTGTATCCCTTGGACCTTCACGTTGACCATGAAACACAGAAATTGCATCGGGACTGAATACCAGAGGACAATACCGAATTAAGTACAAGAAGAGTGAATCTTCTAAGAGTTTGTGTTTTGAGCGGCTCCTGGGAAACCGGTTTAAATTCCGATGCACCAGTGCAGGTTTACTGTAGCCCGTGGACCTTCACATTGACCATGAAAGACAGATATTACATCGGGATGAATACAGAGGGCACAATGACGACTTAAGTACAAGAAGAGTGAATCTTCAAAGATTTGGTGTTATCAGCGGCTGCTGGGAGACCAGTATTACGTTCCGATGCATCAGTGTGGGTTTACTGTATCCCTTGGATCTTCACATTGACCATGAAACACAGTAATTGCGTGGGGATTGAATACATAAGGCACAATGCCGACTTAAGTACAAGAAGGGTGAACCATCTAAGAGTTTGTGCTTTGAGCGGCTTCTGGGAGACCAGTATTAGATTCCGATGCACCAGTTCAGGTTTACTCCATCCCTTGGACCTTCACATTGACCTTGAAACACAGGAATTGCATCGGGATTGAATACAAAAGGCATAAAGCCGACATTAGTACAAGAAGAGTGAATCTTCTAAGAGTTAGTGTTTTGAGCGGCTCCTGGGAGACCAGTATTAGATTCCGATGCACCAGTACAGGTTTACTGCATCCCTTGGACCATCACATTGACCATGAAACACAGAAAATGCATAGGAACTGAATACAAGAGGACAATGCCGAATTAAGTACAAGAAAGGTGAATCTTCTAAGAGTTTGTGCTTTGAGAGGCTCCTGGGAAACCAGTTTTAGATTCCGATGCACCAGTGCAGGTGTACTGTAACCCTTGGAACTTCACATTGACCATGAAACACAGAAATTACATCAGGATAAATACAAAAGGCACAATGGCGACTTATGTACAAAAAGATTGAATCTTCATAGATTTGGTGGTTTGAGCGGCAGCTGGGCGACCAGTATTAATTTCCGATGCACCAGTGCACGGATGCTGTATCCCTTGGACCTTCACATTGACCTTGAAACACAGAAATTGCATGGGGATTGAATACATAAGGCTCAATGCCGTCTTAAGTACAAGAAGGGTGAAACATCTAAGAGTTTGTGCATAGAGCGGCTCCTGGGAGACCTGGGTTAGATTTCGATGCACCAGTGCAGGATTACTGTATTCCTTGGTCCGTCACATTGACCATGAATGACACAAATTGCATCGCGATTGATTACAATTGGTGCAATGCCGACTGAAGTACAAGAATAGTGAATCTTCTAAGAGTTTGTGCTTTGAGCGGCTCCTGGGAGACCGGTTTTAGAATCGGATGCACCAGTGCAGGTTTCCTGTGCCCCTTGGACCTTCACATTGACCATGAAACATAGATATTGAATCGGGATAGAATAAAAAATGCACAATGCCGACTTAAGTACAAGAAGAGTGAGTCTTCAAAGACTTGGTGTTTTGAACGGCTGCTGGGAGACCAGTATTACATTCCGATGCATCAGTGCGTGTTTACTGTATATCTTGGACGTTCACATTGATCATGAAACACAGAAATTGCATCGGGATTGATTACAATTGGCACAATGCCGACTTAAGTACAAGAAGAGTGAATCTTCCAAGAGATTGTGATTTGAGCGGCTCCTGGGAGACCGGTATTAGATTCAGAAGCATCCGTGCAGGTTTACTGTTTCCCTGGGACCTTCAAATTGATTATTTAACACAGATATTGCATCGGGGTTGAACACAAAATGCACAATGCCGACTTAAGTAAGGGAAGAGCGAAACTTCTAAGTGTTTGGGCTTTGGACGCCTCCTGCGAGACCAGTATTAGATTCAGATGCACCAGTGCAGGTTAACTGTATTCCTTGGTCCTTCACATTGACCATGAAACACAGAATTTGCATCGGGATTGATTACAATAGGCACAATGCCGACTTAAGTACAACGAGAGTGACTCTTCCAAGAGTTTGTGATTTAGCGGCTCCTAGGAGACCGGTTTTAGAATCCGATGCACCTGTGCAGGTTTCCTGTATCCCTTGGACTTTCACATTGACCATGAAACAAGGAAATTGAATCGGGATAGAATACAAAAGGCAGAATGCCGACTTAAGTTTAAGAAGAGTGAATCATCTAAGAGTTTATGCTTTGAGCGGCTCCTGGGAGACCAGTATTAGATTCCGATTCACCAGTGCAGGTTTACTCTATCCCTTGGACCTTCACATTGACCATGAAACACAGGAATTGGATAGGGATTGAATACAAAAGGCGCAATGCCGACTTAAGTACAAGAAGAGTGAATCTTCTAAGAAGTTTTGCTTTGAGTGGCTCCTGGGAAACCAGTTTTAGATTCCGATGCACCAGTGAAGGTTTACTGTAACCCTTGGAGCTTCACATTGACCATGAAACACAGAAATTACATCGGAATGAATACAAAAGGCACAATGCCGACTTAAGTCCAAGAAGAGTGAATCTTCAAAGATTTAGTGTTTTCAGCGGCTGCTGGGAGACCAGTATTACATTCCGAAGCATAATTGCGGGATTACTGTATCCCTTGGACCTTCACATTGCCTATGAAACACAGAAATTGCATTGGGATTGAATACAAAGTCACAAATCCAACTAAAGTAAAAGAAGAGTGAATCTTAGAAGAGTTTGACCTTTGGGCGGCTCCAGGGAGACCGGTATTAGATTCAGATGCATCAGTGCAGGTTTACTGTTTCCCTGGGACCTTCAAATTGACCATGACACAGAGAAATTGCATCGGGATTGAACACAAAATGCCCAATGCGACTTAAGTACAAGAAGAGTGAATCTTCTAAGAGTTTGTGCTTTGATCGGCTCTTGCGAGACCAGTATTAGATTCCGATGCACCAGTGCAGGTTTACTGTATCCCTTGGACCTTCACATTTACCTAGAATCACAGATATAACATCGGGATTGAATACAAAATGCACAATAACGACTTAAGTTCAAGAAGAGTGAATCTTGTAAGAGTTTGAGCTTTGATCGGCTGCTGGGAGACCAGTATTAGATTCCGATGCACCAGAGCAGGAATACTGTATCCCTTGGACCTTCACATTGACCATGAAATACAGAGATTGCATAGGGATTGAATACATAGTGCAGAATGCCGACTTAAGTACGAGACGGGTGAAACATCTAAGAGTTTGTGTTTTGAGCGGCTCCTTGGAGACCAGTATTAGATTCCGATGCACCAGTTCAGGTTTACTGTATTCATTGGTCCTTCACATTGACCATGAAACAAAGAAATTGAGTCGGGATAGAATAAAATATGCACAAGGCCGACTTAAGTACAAGGAGGGTTAATTTTCTAAGAGTTTGTGCTTTGAGCGGCTCCTGGGATGCCAGTATTAGATTCCGATACACCAGTGCAGGTTTACTCTATCCCTTGGACCTTCACATTGACCATGAAACACAGAAATTGCATCGGAACTTAATACCAGAGGACAATGCCGAATTAAATACAAGAAGAGTGAATCTTCTAAGAGTGTGTGTTTTGAGAGGCTCCTGGGAAACCAGTTTTAGATTCCGATGCACCAGTGCAGGTATACTGTAACCCTTGGAGCTTCACATTGACCATGAAACACAGAAATTACATCGGAATGAATACAAAAGGCACAATGCCGACTTAAGTACAAGAAGAGTGAATCTTCAAAGATTTAGTGTTTTCAGCAGCTGCTGGGAGACCAGTATTACATTCCGATGCATAAGTGCGGGATTACTGTATCCCTTGGACCTTCACATTGCCTATGAAACACTGAACTTGCATTGGGATTGAATACAAAGTCACAAATCCAACTAAAGTAAAAGAAGAGTGAATCTTAGAAGAGTTTGACCTTTGGGCGGCTCCAGGGAGACTGGTATTAGATTCAGATGCATCAGTGCAGGTTTACTGTTTCCCTGGGACCTTCAAATTGACCATGAAACAAAGAAATTGAGTCAGGATAGAATAAAATATGCACAAGGCCGACTTAAGTACAAGGAGGGTGAATTTTCGAAGAGTTTGTGCTTTGAGCGGCTCCTGGGATGCCAGTATTAGATTCCGATACACCAGTGCAGGTCTACTCTATCCCTTGGACCTTCACATTGACCATGTAACACAGGAATTGCATCGGGATTGAATACAAAAGGCACAATGCCGACTTAAGTACAAGAATAATAAATCTTCTAAGAAGTTTTGCTTTGTGTGGCTTCTGGGAGACCAGTATTAGATTCCGATGCATCAGAGCAAGCTTACTGTATCCCTTGAACCTTCACATTGAGCATGAAACACAGTGATTACATCGGGATGAATACAAAAGGCACAATGCCGACTTAAGTACAAGAAGTGTGAATCTTCAAAGAATTGGTGTTTTCAGCGGCTGCTGGGAGACCAGTATTACATTCCGTTGCATCAGTGCGGGTTTACTGTATCCCTTGGACCTTCACGTTGACCATGAAACGCAGAAATTGCATGGGGATTGAATACAAAGGCACAATTCCAACTAAAGTATAAGATGAGTGAAACTCCGAAGAGTTTGTTCTTTGGGCGGCCCAAGGGAGACCAGTATTAGATTCCGATGCACCAGTGCAGGTTTACTGTATCCCTATGACACTCACATTGACCATAAGACACAGAAATTGGATCGGGATTCAATTCAAAAGGCACAATGCCGACTTAAGTGCAAGAAGAGTGAATCCGCTAAGGGTTAGTGTTTTGAGCGGCTCCTGGGAGACCAGTATTAGATTCCGATGCATCAGTGCTGGTTTACTGTATCCCTTGGACCTTCACATTGACCATGAAACACAGATATTGCATCGGGATTGCATTAGAAAGGCACAATGCCGACCTAAGTACAAGAAGAGTGAATCATCTAAGAGTTAGTTTTTTGAGCGGCTCCTGGGAGACAAGTATTAGATTCCGATTCAACAGTGCAGGTTTACTGTATCCCTTGGACCGTCACATTGACCATGAAAGACACAAATTGCATCGCGATTTATTACAATTGCCACAATGCCGACGTAAGTGCAAGAAAAGTGAATCGTCTAAGAGTTTGTGTTACGTGCGGCTCCTGGGAGACCACTTTTAGAATCAGATGCACCAGTGCAGGATTACTGTATCCCTTGGACCTTCACATTGACCATGAAACGAAGAAATTGAATCGGGATTGAATAAAAAATTCACAATGCCGACTTAAGTACAAGAAGAGTGAATCTTCTAAGAGTTAGTGTTTTGAGCGGCTCCTGGGAGACCAGTATTAGATTCCGATGCACCAGTACAGGTTTAATGTATCCCTTGGACCATCACATTGACCCTGATACACAGAAACTGCATCGGAACTGAATACAAGAGGACAATGCCGAATTAAGAACAAGAAGAGTGAACCTTTAAGAGTGTGTGATTTTAGACGCTCCTGGGAAACCAGTTTTAGATTTTGATGCACCAATGCAGGTTTACTGTAACCTTTGGAGCTTCGCATTGACCATGAAACACAGAAATTACATCGGAATGAATACAAAAGGCACAATGCCGACTTAAGTACAAGAAGAGTGAATCTTCAAAGATTTAGTGTTTTCAGCGGCTGCTGGGAGACCAGTATTACATTCCGATGCATAAGTGCGGTATTACTGTATCCCTTGGACCTTCACATTGACCATGAAATACAGAGATTGCATAGGGATTGAATACATAGGGCACAATGCCGACTTAAGTACGAGACGGTGAAACATCTAAGAGTTTGTGCTTTGATCGGCTCCTTGGAGACCAGTATTAGATTCCGATGCACCAGTGCAGGGTTACTGTATTCATTGGTCCTTCACATTGACCATAAAACAAAGAAATTGAATCGGGATAAAATAAAATATGCACAATGCCGACTTAAGTACAAGGAGGGTTAATCTTCTAAGAGTTTGTGCTTTGAGCGGCTCCTGGGAGGCCAGTATTAGATTCCGATACACCAGTGCAGGTTTGCTCTATCCCTTGGACCTTCAAATTGACCATGAAACACAGGAATTGCATTGGGATTGAATACAAAAGGCACAATGCCGACTTACGTACAAAAATAGTAAATCTTCAAAGAAGTTTTGCTTTGTGTGTCATCTGGGAGACCAGTAATAGATTCCCATGCATCAGAGCAAGTTTACTGTATCCCTTGAATCTTCACATTGAGCATGAAACACAGAGATTACATCGGGATGAATACAAAAGGCACAATGCCGACATAAGTACAAGAAGAGTAAATTTTCAAAGATTTGGTGCTTTCAGCGGCTGCTGGGAGACCAGTATTACATTCCGATGCATCAGCGCGGGTTTACTGTATCCCTTGGACCTTCACGTTGACCATGAAACACAGAAATTGCATGGGGATTGAATACAAAGGCACAATGCCGACCTAAGTACAAGAAGAGTGAATCTTCTAAGAGTTAGTTTTTTGAGCGGCTCCTGGGAGACAAGTATTAGATTCCGAGTCAACAGTACAGGTTTACTGTATCCCTTGGACCTTCACGTTGACCATGAAACACAGAAATTGCATCGGGACTGAATACTAGAGGACAATACCGAATTAAGTGCAAGAAGAGTGAATCTTCTAAGAGTTTGTGTTTTTGAGCGGTTCCTGGGACACCAGTTTAAATTACGATGCACCAGTGCAGGTTTGCTGTGACTCTTGGACCTTCACATTGACCATGAAACACAATAATTACATCGGGATTGAGTACAATAATCACAATGCCGACATAAGTACAAGAAGAGTCAATCTACAAAGATTTGGTGATTTGAGCGGCTCCTGGGAGGCCAGTATAACATTCCGAAGCATCAGTGCAGGTTTACTGTTTCCATTGGACTTTCTCATTGACCATGATACACAGAAATTGCATCGGGATTGAATACAAAAGGCAGAATTTCAACTACAGTACAAGAAGAGTGAATCTTAGAAGAGTTTGTGCTTTGGGCGGCTCCAGGGAGACCGGTATTAGATTCAGATGCATCAGTGCAGGTTTCCTGTATCCCCTTGGACTTTCAAATTGACCATGAAACAATTAAATTGCATTGGGATTGAATACAAAATGAACAATGCCAACTTTAGTACAAGAAGAGTGAATCTTCTAAGAGTTTGTGCTTTGAACGGCTCTTGCGAGATCAGTATTAGATTCCGATGCACCAGTGCAGGTGTACTGTATCCCTTGGACCATCACATTGACCATGAAACACAGAAATTGCATCGGGATTGATTACAATTGGCACAATGCAGACTGAAGTACAAGAAGAGTGTATCTTCTAAGAGTTTGTGCGTTGAGCGGCTCCTGGGAGACCGGTTTTAGATTCCGATGCAACAGTGCATGTTTCCAGAATTCTTTGGACATTCACATTGACCATGGATCAAAGAAATTGAATCGGATTAGAATACAAGATGCACAATGCCGACCTAAGTACAAGGAGAGTGAATCTTCTAACAGTTTGTGCTTTGAGTGGCTCCTGGGAGACCAGTATTAGATTCCAATACCTCAGTGCAGGTTTACTTTATGCCTTGGACCATCAGATTGACCATGAAACACAGAAATTGCATCGAGATTGAATACAAAAGGCACAATGCCGTCTTAAGTACAAGCAGATTAAATCTTGTAAGGAATTTTGCTTTGAGCGGCTCCTGAGAGACCAGTATTAGATTCCAGAGCATCAGAGCAGGTTTACTGTATCCCTTGTACCTTCACATTGACCATGAAACAAAGAAATTGCATCGAGATTAAATACAAAAGGCACAATGCCGACTTAAGTACAAGTAGAGTGAATCTTTTAAGAGTTAGTGTTTTGAGCGGCTCCTTTGAGACCAGTATTTGATTACGATGCATCAGTGCAGGTTCACTGTATCCCTTGGCCCATCACATTAACCATGAAACACAGAAATTGCATCGGATCTGAATACAAGAGGACAATGCTGACTTAAGTACAAGAAGAGTGAATTTTCTAAGAGTTTGTGCTTTTGAGCGGCTCCTGGGAAACCAGTTTCAGATTCCGATGCACCAGTGAAGGTTTACTGTATCCTTTGGACATTCACATTGACCATGAAACAAAGAAATCGCATCTGGATTCAATACAAAAGGCAGAATGCGGACATAAGTACAAGTAGTGTGACTCTTGTAAGAGAGAGTGCTTTGAGCGGCTCCTGGGAGACCAGTATTAGTTTCCGATGCATCAGTGCAGGTTTACTGTATCCTTTGTACCTTCACATTGATCTTGAAACACAGAACTTGCATCGGGATTGAATACAAAAGGCACAATGCGGACTTAAGTACAAGAAGAATGACTCTTCTAAGAGAGAGTGCTTTGAGCGGCTCCTGGGAGACCAGTATTAGATTACGATGCACCAGTACAGGTTTACTGTATCCCTTGGGCCTTCACATTGACCATGAAACACAGAAATTGCATCGGGACTGAATACTAGAAGACAATGCCGACTTAAGTACAAGAAGAGTGAATCCTCTAAGAATTTGTGCTTTTGAGCGGCTCCTGGGAGACCAGTTTTGGATTCCGATTCACCAGTGAAGGTTTACTATATCCTTTGGACTTTCACATTGACCATGAAACACAGAAATTGCATTGGGATTAAATACATAAGGCACAATGCCGACTTAAGTACAAGAACAGTGAGTCTTCTAAGAGTTAGTGCTTTGAGCGGCTCCTGGCAGACCAGTATTAGATTCCGCTGCATTAGTGAAGGTTTACTGTATCCCTTGACCTTCACATTGACCATAAAACGCAGAAATTGGATCGGGATTGAATACAAAATGTACAATGCCGACTTAAGTACAAGAAGAGTGAATCTTCTAAGAGTTTGTACTTTGAGCGGCTCCTGGGAGAGCAGAATTAGATTCCGATGCATTAGTGAAGGTTTACTGTATCCCTTGGATCATCACATTGACCTTGAAACACAGAAATTCCATCGGATTGAACCCAGACGGCCCAATGCCGACTTAAGTACAAGAAGAGTGAATCTTCTAAGAGTTTGGTCTTTGAGCGGCTCCTGGGAGACTTGTAATATATTCCGATGCACCAGTGCAGGTTTACTGTAACCCTTGGACCTCCACATTGACCATGAAACACAATTGGCACAATGCAGACTAAAGTACAAGAAGAGTGAATCTTCTAAGAGTTTGTGCGTTGAGCGGCTCCTGGGAGACCGGTTCTAGATTCCGATGCTACAGTGCATGTTTCCGGAATCCCTTGAACATTCACATTGACCATGGATCAAAGAAATTGAATCGGATTAGAATACAAAATGCCCAATGCCGACTTAAGTACAAGAAGAGTGAATCGTCTAACAGTTTGTGCTTTGAGCGGCTCCTGAGAGACCAGTATTAGATTCCGATACATCAGTGCAGGTTTACTCTATCCCTTGTACCTTCACATTGACCATGAAACAAAGAAATTGCATCGAGATTAAATACAAAAGGCACAATGCCGACTTAAGTACAATAAGAGTGAACCTTCTAAGAGTTACTGTCTTGAGCGGCTCCTGGGAGACCAGTATTTGATTACGATGCACCAGTGCAGGTTTACTGTATCCCTTGGGCCATCACATTAACCATGAAACACAGAAATTGCATCGGATCTGAATACAAGAGGACAATGCCGACTTAAGTACAGGATGAGTGAATCTTCTAAGAATTTGTGCTTTTGAGCGGCTCCTGGGAGACCAGATTTAAATTCCGATGCACCAGTGCAGGTTTACTGTATCCCTTGGATCATCACATTGACCTTGAAACACAGAAATTGCATCGGATTGAACACAAACGTCCCAATGCCGACTTAAGTACAAGAAGAGTGAATCTTCTAAGAGTTTGGGCTTTGGGCGGCTCCTGGGAGACCTGTAATATATTCCGATCCACCAGTGCAGTTTTACTGTAACCCTTGGACCTGCACATTGACCATGAAACACAGAAATTCCATCGGGATTGAATACAAAATGCATAATGCCGATTTAAGTACAGGGAGAGTGAATCGGCTAAGAGTTTGTGCTTTGAGCGGCTCCTGGCAGACCAGTATTACATTCCGATGCATCAGTGAAGGTTTGCTGTATACCTTGGACCTTCACATTGACCATGAAACACAGGAATTGTATCGGGAGTGAATACAAAAGGAACAATTACAACTGAAGTACAAGAAGAGTGAATATTCTAAGAGTTTGTGTTTGGGCGGCCCCCGGGAGATCGGTATTAGATTGAGATGCATCAGTGTAGGTTTACTGTATCCCTTGGACCTTCACCTTCTCCTTGAAACATAGAAATTCCATCTGGATTGAATACAAAATGCACAATTCCAACTTAAGTACGAGGAGAGTGAATCTTCAAAAAGTTTGTGCTTAGAACGGCTCCTGCGGGACCAGTATTTGATTCCGATGCACCAGTGCAGGTTTACTGTATTACTTGGACCTTCACATTGACCATGAAACACAGAATTAGCATCGGGATTGAATACAAAATTCACAATGCCGACTTAAGTACAGGAGCAGTGAATCTTCTAAGAGTTTGGGATTTGAGCGGCTCAGGGAGACCAGTATTATATTCCGATGCACCAGTGCAGGATTACTGTATGCCTCAGTCCGTCACATTGACCTTGAATCACAGAAATAACATCCGGATCGAATACAAAAGCACAATGCCGACTTAAGTACAAGAAGAGTGAATCTTCTAAGAGTTTGTGCTTTGAGCGGCTCCTGGGAGACCAGAATTAGATTCCGATGCACCAGTGCAGGTTTACTGTATCCCTTGGACTTTCACATTGACCATGCAACACAGATATTGCATCGGGATTGAATACAAAAGGAACAATGGCGACTTATGTACAAGAAGACTGAATCGTCTAAGAGTTTGTGCTTTGAGCGGCTCCAGGGGAACCAGAATTAGATTCCGATGCACCAGTGCAGGTTTACTGTATCGATTGGACCTTCACATTGACCATGAAACACAGAAATTGAATCGGGATTGAAACCAAAAGGCACAAAGGTGACTTAAGTACAAGAAGAAAGTATCTTCTAAGAGTTTTATGTTTTGAGCGGCTCCTGGGAGACCAGTATTACATTCCGATGCCTCAGTGCATGTTTACTATATCCCATTGACCTTCACATTGACTATGAATCACAGAAATGACATCGGGATTGATTATAAAAGGCACAATGCTGACTTAAGTAGTAGATGAGTGAATCTTCTAAGACCCTGTGCTGCGAACGGCTCCGGGGAAGCCAGTATTAGATTTCGATGCACCAGTGCAGGTTTACTGTATAGCTTGGACATTCACATTGACCATGAAACACATTAATTGCATCGGGATTGAATACAAATGGCACAATTCTGACTTATGTACAAGAAGAGTGAATTTTCTAAGAGTTGGTGCTTTGAGTTGCTCCTGGGTGACCAGTATTAGATTCAGATGCATCAGTGCAGGATTACTGTATCCCTTGGACCTTCAAATTGACAATGAAACACAGGAATTGCATCGGGATTGAATACAAAATGCACAAAGCCGACTTAAGAACAGAAGAGTGAATCATCTAAGAGTTAAAGGTTTGAACGGCTGCTGGGAGATCAGAATTAGATTATTATGCACCAGTGCAGGTTTACTGTCTCCCTTGGACATTCACATTGACCATGAAACACAAAAATTGCATCGGGATTAAATACATGAGGCACAATGCCGACTTAGGTACAAGAACAGTGAGTCTTCTAAGAGTTAGTGATTTGAGCGGCTCCTGGGAGACCAGTATTAGATTCCGCCGCACCTGTGCAGGTTTACTGTAACCATTGACCTTCACATTGACCATGAAACAGAGAAATTTGATCGGGATTGAATACAAAATGTACAATGCCGACTTAAGTACAGGAAGATTGAATCTTCTTAGAGTTTGTGCTTTGAGCGTGTCGTGTCTAGACAAGACAGCCTAGACACAATGAGAGATAGCCGGAAGTCATGCGCTAAGCTAAAGCAGGAGGGCGTGAGGTCTGAATCAGGATACGTAATGAATGCTATATAGAAAAGTACGTTGCTTCTGGAATACTTAACTTTAATCCATCCTATTGGGACATCTGGAGATTGAGGCGATACAAGTGAGACTCTTTAGATACGTGCAATGTTACTAATGGCGCCTTGCTAGGTCGTAGCCACTGACTTAGCTGAAGGTTATTCCAACTATCTCCTCTGCAAATGAGCGAGGCTTCGTCAGTGTAGTCGCTAGTTACGTCGTCCGTACAACTGGGGCGGGTGCTGTCCCGTATCTCGAGACCTGCCTTTGGGTGGCGCTCGGTCTGCGATCACACAGTGGCGACACGCGGGTCCGACACGTACTAATGGGCCGCGGCCGATTTAAAATTACCACATAGCAAGTGTGGTGTCTGGCGGTGACACCACATAGCGGCCCCTGGGAGACCAGTATTAGATTCAGATGCTCCAGTGCAGGTTCACTGTACCCCTTGACCTTCAAATTGACCATGAAACACAGAAATTGCATCGGGATTGAATACAAAAGGCACAATGCCGACTTAAGTACAAGAAGAGTGAATCTTCTAAGAGTTTGGGCTTTGAGCGGCTCCTGGGAGACCTGTAATATATTCCGATGCACCAGTGCAGGTTTAACTGTATCCCTTGGACTTTCACATTGACCATGAAACACAGAAATTGCATCGGGATTGATTACAAACGGCACAATGCCGACTTAAGTACAAGAAGAGTGAATCTTCTAAGAGTTAGTGCTTTGAGCGGCTCCTGGGAGACCAGTAATAGATTCCGATGCACCAGTGCAGGTTTACTGTAACCCTTGGACCTCCACATTGACCATGAAACACAGAAATTCCATCGGGATTGAATAAAAATGCACAATGCCGATTTAAGTACAGGAAGAGTGAATCTTCTAGGAGATTGTGGTTTGAGAGGCTCCTGGCAGACCAGTATTAGATTCCGATGCATCAGTGAAGGTTTACTGTATACCTTGGACCTTCACATTGACCATGAAACACAGCAATTGCATCGGGATTAAATACAAAAGGCACAATTCCAACTTAAATACAAGAAGAGTGAATCTTTTAAGAGTTTGTGTTTGGGCGGCCCCCGGGAGACCGGTATTAGATTCAGATGCATCAGTGCTGGTTTACCGTATCCCTTGGACCTTCAAATTCATCATGAAACACAGAAATAGCATCGGGATTGAAAACGAAATGCACAATGCCGACTTAGGTACAAGAAGAGTGCATCTTCTAAGAGTCAGTGCTTTGAGCGGCTCCTGGGAGACCAGAATTAGATTCCGATGCACCAAAGCAGGTTTACTGTATCTCTTGGACCTTCACATTGACCATGCAACACAGAAATTGCTTCGGATTGAACACAAACGGCACAATGCCGACTTACGTACAAGAAGAGTGAATCTTCTAAGAGTTTGTGCCTTGAGCGACTCCTGGGAGACCAGTATTAGATTCCGTTACACCAGTGCAGGTTTACTGTAACCCTTGGACCTTCACATTGACCATGTAACACAGAAATTACATCGCGATTGTATACAAAAGGAACAATGACGACTTAAGTACAAGAAGAGTGAATCATCTAAGAGTTTGTGCTTTGAGCGGCTCCTGGGAGACCAGTATTAGATTCCAATGCACCAGTGCAGGTTTACTGTAACCCTTGGACCTTCACATTGACCATGAAACACTGAAATAGCATCGGGATTGAATACGAAATGCACAATGCCGACTTAAGTACAAGAAGAGTGAATCTTCTAAGAGTTTGTGCTTTGAACGGCTCCTGCAAGACCAGTATTAGATTCCGTTACACCAGTGCAGGTTTACTGTAATCCTTGGACCTTCACATTGACCATGAAACACAGAAATTGCATCGGGATTGAATGTCAATTCACAAAGCCGACTTAAGTGCAAGGAGAGTGAATCGTCTAAGAGTCTGTGATTTGAGCGGTTCCTGGGAGAACAGTATTAGATTCCGAAGCACCAGTGTAGGTTTACAGTTTCCCTTGGACCTTCACATTGACCATGAAACACAGAAATTGGATTGGGATTGAATACAAAAGGCACAATGCCGACCTAAGTACAAGAAGAGCGACTCTTCTAAGAATTTGTGCTTTGAGCGGCTCCTGAGAGAAAGGCTCTTGATTACGATGCACCAGTGCACGTTTACTGTATCCCTTGGACCTTCACATTGACCATAAAACACAGAAATTGCATCGGATTGAACACAAACGGCACTATGGTGACTTAAGTACAGGAGGAGTGAATCTTCTAACAGTTTGGGCTTTGAGCGGCTCCTGGGAGACCAGTATTATATTCGGATGCCCCAGTGCAGGTTAACTGTATCCCTTGGACCTACACATTGACCATGAAACACAGAAATTGCATTGGGATTGAATACAAAAGGCACAATCCCAACATAAGTACAAGAAGAGTGAATCTTCTAAAAGTTTGTGCTCAGAATGGCTCCTGCGGGACCAGGATTATATTCCGATGCACCGGTGCGGGTTTACTGTATCACTTGGACCTTCACATTGACCATGAAACTCAGAAATAGCATCGGAATTGAATAAAAAATGCACAATGCCGACTTAAGTACAGGAAGACTGAATCTTCTAAGAGTTTGGGATTTGAGCGGCTCAGGGAGACCAGTATTAGAATCCGATGCACCGGTGCAGGATTACTGTATCCCTTAGACCGTCACATTGACCTTGAATCACAGAAATTACATCGGGTATGAATACAAAAAATAATGCAGACTTAAGTACAAGAAGAGTGAATCTTCCAAGAGTCAGTGGATGAGCGGCTCCTGGGAGACCATAATTAGATTCCGATGCACCAAAGCAGGTTTACTGTATCTCTTGGACCTTCAGATTGACCATGCAACACAGAAATTGCATCGGATTGAACACAAACGGCCCAATGCCGACTTACGTACAAGAAGAGTGAATCTTCTAAGAGTTTGTGCTTTGAGCGGCTCCTGAGTGAAAGGCTTTAGATTCCGATGCACCAGTGCAGGTTTACTGTATCCCTTGGACCTTCACATTGAACATGAAACACAGAAATTGCATCGGATTGAACACAAACGGTACTATGGCGACTTAAGTACAAGATGAGTGAATTCTAAGAGTTTGTGCTTTGAACGGCTCGTGCGAGACCAGTATTAGATTCCGTTACACCAGTGCAGGTTTACTGCAACCGTTGGACCTTCACATTGACCATGAAACACAGAAATTGCATCGGGATTGAAAATAAATTCACAAAGCCGACTAAAGTGCAATGAGAGTGAATCTTCTAAGAGTTTGTGATTTGAGCGGCTCGTGGGGGACCAGTATTATATTCCGAAGCACCAGTGTAGGTTTACAGTTTCCCTTGGACCTTGACATTGACCATGAAACACAGAAATTGGATTGGGATTGAATACAAAATGCACAATGCCGACCTAAGTACAAGAAGAGTGAATCTTATAAGAGTTTGTGCTTTGAACGGCTCCTGCAAGACCAGTATTAGATTCAGATGCACCGGTGCAGGTTTACTGTATCACTTGGACCTTCACATTGACCATGAAGCACAAAAATTGCATCGGGATTAAATAAAAAATGCACAATGCCGACTTAAATACAAGAAGAATGAATCTTCTAAGAGTTTGTGCTTGGAACGGCTCCTGCGAGACCAGTATTACGTTCCGATGCACCAGTGCAGGTTTACTGTATCCCTTGGACCTTCACATTGTCCATGAAACACAGGAATTGCATCGGGATTGAATACAAAAGGCACAATGCCAACTTAAGTGCAAGAAGAGTGAATCTTCTAAGAGTTTGTGTTTGTTCGGCTCCTGGGAGACCAGTATTAGATTCCGATGCACAAGTGCAGGTTTACTGTATATGTTGGACCTTGAAATTGACCATGAAACACAGAAATTGCATTCATATTGAATACAAACTGCACAATGCCGACCTAAGTACAGAAGAGTGAATCTTCTAAGAGTTTGTGCTTTGATCGGCTCCTGGTTACCAGTATTACTTTCCGAAGCACCAGTGAGGTTTACTGTGTCCCCTGGACCTTCACATTGACCATGAAACACAGAAATTGCATCGGGATTGAATACAAAAGGCACAATGCCGACTTAAGTACAAAAAGAGTGAATCTTCTAAGAGTTTGGGCTTCGAGCAACTCCTGGGAGACCAGTATTAGATTCCGATGCACCAGTGCAGGTTTACTGTATCCCATGGACCTTCACATTGACCATAAAACACAGATATTATATTGGGATTGAATACAAAAAGCACAATGCCGACTTAAGCACAAGAAGAGTGAATCTTCTAAGAGTTTGTGCTTTGAGCGCCTCTTGGGAGATGAGTATTAGATTCTGATGCACCAGTGCAGGTTTACTGTATCCCTGGGACATTCAAATTGACCATGAAACACAGAAATTGCATCGGGATTGAATACAAAAGGCACAATGCCGACTTATTTACAAGAAGAGTGAATCTTGTAAGAGTTTGCACTTTGGGCGGCTCCTGGGAGACCGGTATTAGATTCAGATGCATCAGTGCAGGTTTACCGTATCCCTTGGACCTTCACATTGACCATGAAACACAGAAATTACATCGCGATTGAATACAAAAGCACAGTGCCGAATTAAGTACTAGAAGAATGAATCTTCTAATAGTTAGTGCTTTGAGCGGCTCCTGGGAGACCAGTATTAGATTCCGATGCACCAGTGCAGGTTTACCGAATCTCCTGGATCTTCACATTGACCATGAAACATCGAAATTACATCGGGATTGAATACAAAATGCACAATGTCGACTTAAGTACAAGAAGAGTGAATCACATAAGAGCTTGTGCTTTGAGCGGCTCCTGGCAGACCAGTATTAGATTCCGATGCACCAGTGCAGGTTTACCGTATCCCTTGGACCTTCACATTGACCATGAAACACTGAAATTACATCGGGATTGAATACAAAAGCACAATGCCGACTTAAGTGCAAGAAGAGTGAATCATCTTGGAGTTGGTGCTTTGTGTGTCTCCTGGGAAACCAGTACTAGTTTCCGAAGCACCACTGCAGGTTTACTGTAACCCTTGGACCTTCACATTGTCCATGAAGCACAGAAATTCCATCGGGATTGAATACAAAAGGTAAAATGCCGACATAAGTACAAGAAGAGTGAATCTTCTAAGAATTGGTGATTTGAGCGATTCCTAGGAGACCAGTATTACATTCCGATGCATCAGTTCTGGTTTACTGTATCTCTTGGACATTCACACTGTCCATGAAAAACAGAAATTGCATCTGGATTCAATGCAAAGGGCACATGCCGACTTAACTACAAGGAGAGTGAATCTTCTAAGAGTTAGTGTATTGAGCGGCTACTGGGAGACCAGTATTAGATTCCGATGCACCAGTGTTGGTTTACTGTAACCCTTGGACCTTCACATTCACCATGAAACACACAAATTGCATCGGGCGTGAATACAAATGGCACAATGCTGACATAAGTACAAGAAGAGTAAATCACCTAAGAGTTAGTGCTTTGAGCGGCTCCTGGCACACCAGTATTAGATTCCGATGCACCAGTGCAGGTTTACTGTATCCCTTGGGCCTTCACATTGACCATGAAACACAGAAATTTCATCGGGATTGAATACAAATTGCACAATGCCGACTTAAGTGCACCAAGAGTGAATCTTCTAAGAGGTTGTGCTTTGAGCGGCTCCTGGGAGACCAGTATTAGATTCCGATGCACCAGTGCAGGTTTACTGTATCCCTGGGACCTTCAAATTGACCATGAATCACAGAAATTGCATCGGGATTGACTACACAAGGCACAATGCCGACCTAAGTAAAAGAAGAGTGAATATTCTAAGAGTTAGTGCTTTGAGCGGCTCCCGGGAGAACAGTATTAGATTCCGATGCACCAGTGCAGGTTTACTGTATCCCGTGGACCTTCACATTGACCATGAAACACAGATATTCCATCGGGAATGAATACAAAAGCACAATGCCGACATAAGTACAAGAAGAGTGAATCTTCTAAGAGTTTGTGCTTTGAGCGGCTCCTGGGACACCAGTATTAGATTCCGATGCACCAGTGCAGGTTTACGGTATCCCTTGGACCTTCACATTGACCATGAAACTCAGAAATTCCATTGGGATTGAATAGAATTTGCACAATGGCGACTTATGTTCAAGAAGAGTGTATCTTCTAAGAGTTTGTACTTTCAGCGGCTCCTGGTAGACCGGTTTTAGAATCCGATGCACCTGTGCAGGTTTCCTGTATCCCTTGGACCTTCACATTGAGCATGAAGCCAAGAAATTGAATCGTGATAGAATACAAAAGTTACAATGCCGACTTAAGTACAAGAAGGGTGAATCTTCTAGGAGTTAGTGTTCAGAGCGGCTCCTGGGGGACCGGTATTACATTCCGATGCACCAGTACAGGTTAACTGTATCAGTTGGACCATCACATTGACCATGAAACACAGGAATCGCATCGGGGCTGAATACAAGAGGACAAAGCCGACTTAAGTAGAAGAAGAGAAAATCTTCTAAGAGTTGGTGCTTTTGAGCGGCTCCTGGAAAACCAGTTTTAGATTTCCAGGCACCAGTGCAGGATAACTGTATCCCTCGGACACTCAATTTGACCATGAAACACAGAAATTGCATCTGGATTCAATGCAAAAGGCACAATGCCGACTTAAGTGCAAGAGGAGTGAATCTTCTAGGAGTTAGTGCTTTGAGCGGCTCCTGGGAGAACAGTATTAGATTCCGATGCACCAGTGCAGGTTTACTGTATCCCGTGGACCTTCACATTGACCATGAAACACAGATATTCCATCGGGATTGAATACAAAAGGCGAATTGCCGACTTAAGTACAAGAAGAGTGAATCTTCTAAGAGTTGGTGATTTGAGCGGCTCCTAGGAGACCAGTATTACATTCCTATAAATCAGTTAAAGTTTACTGTATCCATTGGACCTTCACACTGACAAAGAAACACAGACATTGCATCGGGATTAAATACAAAAGGCACAATGCCGACTTTAGTACAGGAACAGTGAATCTTCTAAGAGTTAGTGTCTTTAGCGGCTCCTGGGAGACCAGTATTAGATTCCGATGCACCAGTGCAGGATAACTGTATCCCTGGGACCTTGAAATAGACCATGAATCACAGAAATTGAGTCGGGATTGAATACAAAAGGCACAATGCCGACTTAAGTACAAGAAGAGTGAATCTTCTAAGAGTTAGTGTTTTGAGCGGCTCCTGGGAGACCAGTATTACATTCCGATGCATTAGTGCAGGTTTACCGTATCTCCTGGACCATCACATTGACCATGAAACACAGAAATTACATCGGGATTGCATACAAAGGCACAATGCCGGCTTATATAAAAGAAGAGTGAATCTACTAAGAGTTTGTGCTTTGAGAGGCTCCTGGGAGGCCAGTTTAGATTCCGATGCACCAGTGCAGGTTTACTGTATCCCCTGGACCTTCACATTGACCATGATACACAGAAATTCCATCTGGATTGATTACAATTGGCACAATGGCGACTTAAGTACAAGGAGAGTGAATCTTCTAAGAGATTGTGCATTGAGCGGCTCCTGGTAGACCGGTTTTAGAATCCGATGCACCAGTGCAGTTTTCCTGTATCCCTTGGACCTTCACATAGACCATGAAACAAAGTTATTGAATCGTGATAGAATTGAAAAGGCACAATGCTGACTGAAGTACAGGAAGAGTGATTCATCTAGGAGTTTGTGCTTTGAGCGGCTTCTGACAGACCAGTATAAGATTCCGATGCACCAGTGCAGGTTTACTGTATCCCTTGGACATTCACATTGACCATGAAACACAGAAATTGCATTGGGATTGACTACAAAAGGCAAAATGCCGACTTAAGTACAAGAAGAGTGAATCTTCTAAGAATTTGTGCTTTGAGCGGCTCCTGGGAGACCAGTATTAGATTCCGATGCTCCAGTGCAGCTTTACTGTACCCAATGGACCTTCACATCGACCATGAAACACAGAATTTGCATCGGGATTGTTTACAAAAGACACAATGCTGACTTAAGTACAAGAAGAGTGAATCTTCTAAGAGTTTGTACATTGAGCGGCTCCTGGTATACCGGTTTTAGAAATCGATGCACCAGTGCAGGTTTCCTGTTTCCCTTGGACCTTCACATTGACCATGAAACACAGAAATTGCATCGGGATTGACTACAAAAGGCAAAATGCCGACTTAAGTACAAGAAGAGTGAATCTCCTAAGAATTTGTGCTTTGAGCGGCTCCTGCTAGACCAGTATTAGCTTCCGATGCACCGGAGCAGGTTTACTGTATCCCTTGTATCTTCACATTGACCATGAAACACAGAAATTGCTTTAGGATTGAATATAAATGGCACAAAACCGACTTAAGTACAAGAAGAGTGAATCTTCTTAGAGTTTGTGCTTTGAGCGGCTCCTGGGAGACGAGTATTAGATTCCGATGCGCCAGTGCAGGTTTACTGTATACCTGGGACCTTCAAAATGTCCATGAAACACAGAAATTGCTTCGGGTGAATACAAGAGGCACAATGCCGACTTAAGTACAAGAAGAGTGAATCTTCAAAGAAAATTTGCTTTGAGCGGCCCCTGGGAGGCCAGTATTAGAATCCGATGCACCAGTGCAGGTTTACCATAACTCCAGGACCATCACATTGACCATGAAACACAGAAAATACATCGGGATTGTATACAAAAGCACAATGCTGTCTTAAGTACAAGAAGAGTGAATCTTCTAAGAGTTTGTGCTTTGAGCGGCTCCTGGTAGACCGGTTTTAGAATCCGATGCACCAGTGCAGTTTCCCTGTATCCCTTGGACCTTCACATTGACCATGAATCTAAGAAATTGAATCGTGATAGAATACAAAAGGCACAATGCTGACTTAAGTACAAGAAGAGTGAATCTTATAAGAGCTTGTGCTTTGGGCGGCTCCTGACAGACCAGTATTAGTTTCCGATGCACCAGTTCAGGTTTCCTTTATCCCTTGGACGTTCACATAGACCATGAAACACAGGAATTACATCGGGATTGACTAGAAAAGGCAAAATGCCGACTTAAGTGCAACAAGAGTGAATCTTCTAAGAGGTTGTGGCTTGAGCGGTTCCTGGGAGACCAGTATTAGATTCCGATGCACCAGTGTAGGTTTACTGTATCCCTGGTACCTTCAAATAGACCATGAATCACAGAAATTGAGTCGGGATTGAATACAAAAGGCACAGTGCCGACTCAAGTACAAGAAGAGTGAATCTTCTAAGAGTTTGTGCTTTGAGCGCCTCATTGGAGACGAGTATTAGATTCCGATGCACCAGTGCAGGTTTACTGTATCCCTGGGACATTCAAATAGACCATGAATCACAGAAATTGAGTCGGGATTGATTACAAAATGCACAATGCCGACTTAAGTACAAGAAGAGTGAATCTACTAAGAGTTTGGGCCGTGAGCAGCTCCTGCTAGACCAGTATTAGATTCCGATGCACCGGAGCAGGTTTACTGTATCCCTTGGATGTTCACATTGACCATGAAACACAGAAATTGCTTTAGGATTGAATATAAAAAGCACAAAACCGACTTAAGTACAAGAAGAGTGAATCTTCTTAGAGTTTCTGCTTTGAGCGGCTCCTGGGAGACGAGTATTAGTTTCCGATGCGCCAGTGCAGGTATTCTGTATACCTGGGACCTTCAAAATGACCATGAAACTTAGAAATTGCTTTGGGTGAATACAAGAGGCACAATGCCGACTAAAGTACAAGAAGAGTGAATCTTCAAAGAAAATTTCCTTTGAGCGGCCCCTGGGAGACCAGTATTAGATTCCGATGCACCAGTACAGGTTTACTGTATCCCATGGACCTTCACATTGACCATGAAACTCAGAAATTCCATCGGGATTGGTTACAATTTGCACAATGCCGACTTATGTTCAAGAAGAGTGAATCTTCTAAGAGTTTTTACACTGAGCGGCTCCTGAAAGACCGGTTTTAGAATCCGATGCACCAGTGCAGGTTTCCTGTATCCCTTGGACCTTCACATTGACCATGAAGCCAAGAAATTGAATCGTGATAGAATACAAAAGTTACAATGCCGACTTAAGTACAAGAAGAGTGGATCTTCTAGGAGTTAGTGTTTAGAGCGGCTCCTGGGAGACCAGTATTACATTCCGATGCACCAGTACAGGCAAACTGTATCAGTTGGACCATCACATTGACCATGAAACACAGAAATCGCATCGAGGCTGAATACAAGAGGACAAAGCCGACTTAAGTAGAAGAAGAATGAATCTTCTAAGAGTTGGTGCTTTTGAGCGGCTCCTGGAAAACCAGTTTTAGATTTCGAGGCACCAGTGCAGGATTACTGTATCCCTTGGACACTCAAATTGACCATGTAACACAGAAATTGCATCTGGATTCAATGCAAAAGGCACAATGCCGACTTAAGTGCAAGAGGAGTGAATCTTCTAGGAGTTAGTGCTTTGAGCGGCTCCTGGGAGACCAGTATTAGATTCAGATGCACCAGTGCATGTTCACTGTAACCCTTGGACCTTCACATTGACCATGAAACACAAAAATTCCATCGTGATTGAATACAAAAGGCGAATTGCCGACTTAAGTACAAGAAGAGTGAATCTTCTAAGAGTTGGTGATTTGAGCGGCTCCTGGGAGACCAGTATTACATTCCTATAAATCAGTTCAAGTATACTGTATCCCTTGGACATTCACACTGACAGTGTAACACAGAAATTGCATCGGGATTGAATACAAAAGGCACAATGCTGACTTAAGTACAAGAAGAGTGAATCTTCTAAGAGTTTGCGCTTTGAGAGGCTCCTGGGAGGCCAGTTTTAGATTCCGATGCACCAGTGCAGGTTTACTGAATACCTTGGACCTTCACATTGACCATGAAACACAGAAATTCCATCGGGACTGATTACAAAAGGCAAAATGCCGACTTAAGTATAAGAAGAGTGAATCTTCTAAGAGTTTATGCTTTGAGCGGCTCCTGGCAGACCGGTTTTACAATCCGATGCACCAGTGCAGTTTCCCTGTATCCCTTGGACCTTCACATTGACCATGAATCAAAGAAATTGAGTCGTGATAGAATACAAAAGGCACAATGCTGACTTAAGTACAAGAAGAGAGAATCTTCTAAGAGCTTGTGATATGAGCGGCTCCTGACAGACCAGTATTAGTTTCCGATGCACCAGTGCAGGTTTACTCTATCCCTTGGACCTTCACATAGACCATGAAACACAGGAATTACATCGGGATTGACTACAAAAGGCAAAATGCCGACTTAAGTTAAAGAAGAGTGAATCTTCTAAGAATTTGTGCTTTGAGCGTCTCCTGGGAGACGAGTATTAGATTCCGATGCACCAGTGCTGGTTTACTGTACCCTGGGATCTTCAAATTGACCATGAAACACTGAAATTGCATCGGGTGAATACAAAAGGCACAATGCCGACTTATGAACAAGAAGAGTGAATCTTCAAAGAAAATTTGCTGTGAGAGGCCCCTGGGAGACCAGTATTAGATTCCGATGCACCAGTGCAGGTTTACGGTATCCCTTGGACCTTCACATTGATCATGAAACTCAGAAATTCCATCGTGATTGATTACAATTTGGACAATGCCGACTTATGTTCAAGAAGAGTGAATCTTCTAAGAGTTGGTACTTTGAGCTGCTCCTGGTAGACCGGATTTAGAATCCGATGCACCAGTGCAGGTTTCCTGTATCCCTTGGACCTTCACATTGACCATGAAGCTAAGAAATTGAATCGTGGTAGAATACAGAAGTTACAATGCCGACTTAAGTACAAGAAGAGTGATTCTTCTAGGAATTAGTGTTTAAAGCGGCTCCTGGGAGACCAGTATTAGATTCCGATGCACCAGTGCAGGTTTACCGTATCTCCTACACCATCACATTGACCATGAAACACGGATATTACATCGGGATTGTATACAAAACCACAATGAGGACTTAAGTACAAGAAGAGTCAATCTTCTAAGAGTCTGTGCTTTGAGAGGCTCCTGGGAGGCCAGTTTTAGATTCCGATGCACCAGTGCAGGTTTACTGTATCCCTTGGACCTTCACATTGACCACGAAACACAGAAATTCCATTGGGATTGATTACAATTGGCACAATGGCGACTGAAGTACAAGAAGAGTGAATCTTCTAAGAGTTTGTGCTTTGAGCGGCTCCTGGTAGACCGGTTTTAGAATCCGATGCACCAGTGCAGTTTTCCAGTATCCCTTGGACCTTCACATTGACCATGAAACAGAGAAATTGTATCGTGATAGAATACAAAAGGTACAATGCCGACATAAGTACAAGATGAGTGAATCTTCTAGGAGTTAGAGTTTTGAGCGGTTCCTGGGAGACCAGTATTGGATTCGGATGCACCATTACAGGTTAACTGTATCCCTTGGACCATCACATTGACCATGAGTTACAGAAATTGCATCGGGGCTGAATACAAGAGGACAAAGCCGACTTACGTAGAAGGAGAGTGAGTCATCTAAGAGTTGCTGCTTTTGTGCGGCTCCAGGAGAACCAGTTTTAGATTTCGAGGCACCAGTGCATAATTACTGTATCCTTCGGACACTCACATTGACCATGAAATACAGAAATTGCATCTGAAATCAATACAAAAGGCACAATGCCGACGTAAGTGCAAGAAGAGTGAATCTTCTAGGAGTTAGTCCTTTGAGCGGTTCCTGGGAGACTAGTATTAGATTCCGATGCACCAGTGCGGTTTACTGTATTCCTTGGTCCTTCACATTGACCATGAAACGCAGAAGTTGCATCGGGATTGATTACAATTGGCACAATGCCTACTTAAGTACAAGAAGAGTGAATCTTCTAAGAGTTTGTGATTTAGCGGCTCCTGGGAGACCGGTTTTAGAATCCGATGCACCAGTGATGGTTTCCTGTATCCCTTGGACCTTCGCATTGACCATGAAACAAAGAAATTGAATCGTGATAGAATACAAAAGGCACAATGCTGACTGAAGTACAAGAGGAGTGAATCACCTAGGAGTTTGTGCTTTCAGCGACTCCTGACAGACCAGAAATAGATTCCGATGCACCAGTGCATGTTTATTTTATCCCTTGGCCCTTCACATTGACCATGAAACACAAGAATTGCATCGGGATTGACTACAAAAGGCAAAATGAAGACTTAAATATAAGAAGAGTGAATCTTCTAAGAGTTTGTGCTTTGAGCGGCTCCTGGGAGACGAGTATCAGATTCCGATGCACCAGTGCTGGTTTACTGTATCCCTGGGACCTTCAAATTGACCATGAAACACAGAAATTGCATAGGGTGAATACAAAAGGCGCAATGCCGACTTATGTACAAGAAGAGTGAATCTTTAATGAAAATTTGCTTTGAGCGGCTCCTGGGTGTCCTGTATCACATTCCGATGCATCAGTGCTAGTTTACTGTATCCCTTGGACCTCCACATTGACCATGAAACACAGAAATTGCATTGGGAGTGAATACAAAAGGCACAATGCCGACTTAAGTACAAGAAGAGTGAATATTCTAAGAGTTGGTGCTTTTGAGCCGCTCCTGGAAAACCAGTTCTAGATCGGAGGCACCAGTGCAGGATTACTGTATCCCTCGGACACTCATATTGACCATGAAACACAGAAATTGCATCTGGATTCAATACAATAGGCACAGGGTCGACTTAAGTGCAAGATGAATGAATCTTCTAGGAGTTAGTGTCTTGAGCGGCTCCTGGGAGACCAGTATTAAATTCCGATGCACCAGTGCAGGTTTACTGTAACCCTTGGACCTTCACTTTGACCAAAAACACAGAAATTCGATCGGGATTGAATACAAATGGCAAAATGCCGACTTAAGTACAAGAAGAGTGAATCTTCCAAGAGTTGGTGATTTGAGCGGCTCCTAGGAGACCAGTATTACATTCCGATGCATCAGTTCAGGTTTACTGTATCTCTTGGACCTTCACACTGACGATGAACTACATAAATTGCATCGGGATTAAATACAAGAGGCACAATGCCGACTTAAGTGCAAGAAGAGTGAGTCTTGTAAGAGTTTGTGCTTTGAGCGGCTCCTGGGAGGCCAGTATTAGATTCCAATGCACCAGTGCAGGTTTACTCTATCCCTTGGACCTTACATTGACCATGAAACACAGAAATTGCATCGGGATTGAATATAAAAGGCACAATGCCGAATTATGTACAAGAACAGTGAATCTTCTAAGAGTTAGTGCTTTGAGCGGCTCCTGGGAGACCAGTATTACATTACGATGCACCAGTGCAGGTTTACTGTAACCCTTGGACTCTCACAATGACCATGAAGCACAGAAATTGCATTGGGATTGAATACAAAAGGCACAATGCCGACTTGACTACAAGAAGAGTGAATCACCAAAGATTTTGTGCTTTGAGCGTCTCCTGGCAGACCAGTATTACATTCCGATGCACCAGTGGAGGTTTACTGTATCATTTGGACCTTTACATTGACCATGAAACACAGAAATTGCATCGGGATTAAATACAAGATGCACAATGCCGACTTAAGTGCAAGAAGAGTGAGTCTTGTAAGAGTTTGTGCTTTGAGCGGCTCCTGGGAGACCAGTATTAGATTCCAATGCACCAGTGTAGGTTTACTGTATCCCTTGGACCTTCACATTGACCATGAAACACAGAAATTGCATCGGGATTGAATATAAAAGGCACAATGCCGAATTATGTACAAGAAGAGTGAATCTTCTAAGAGTTTGTGCTTTGAGCGGCTCCTGGGAGACGAGTATTAGATTAAGATGCACCAGTGCAGGTTCACTGTATCCCTGGGACCTTCAAAATGACCATGAAACACAGAAATTGCATCGGGATTGAATACAAAAGCACGATGATGATTTAAGTACAAGAAGAGGGAAACATCAAAGAAAATTTGCTTCGAGCGTCTCCTCGGTGACCAGTATTAGATTCCGATGCTTCAGTGCTGGTTTACTGTATCCCTTCGACCTTCACATTGACCATGAAACACAGCAATTGCATCGGGATTGAAT
The DNA here is from genome assembly GCF_021461395.2 of Schistocerca americana. Lineage (NCBI taxonomy): Eukaryota > Metazoa > Arthropoda > Insecta > Orthoptera > Acrididae > Schistocerca > Schistocerca americana. Next base: position 145,721,904 of record NC_060130.1, on the reverse strand, counting down.
ACAAAAGGCACAATGCCGACCTAAGTATAAAAAGAGTGAATCTTCTAAGAGTTAGTGTTTTAAGCGGTTCCTGGGAGACCAGTATTACATCCTGATGCACCAGTGCAGGTTTACTGTAACCCTTGGACCTTCACATTGACCATGAAACACAGAAATTGCATCGGGATTGATTACAATTGGCACAATGCCGACTTAAGTGCAGGAAGAGTGAATCCTCTAAGAGTTTGTGATTTGAGCGGCTTCATGGAGTCGAGTATTTGATTACGATGCACCAGTGCAGGTTTAGTGTATCCCTTGGAACTTCTGGTTGACCATGAAACACAGGAATTGCACCGGGATTTGATACAAAAGGCACAATTCCAACTTAAGTAGAAGAACAGTAAATCTCTTAAGAGTTTGTGCTTTGGGCGGCTCCTGTCAGACCGGTACTAAATTCAGATGCATCAGTGCAGGTTTACTGTATCCCTTGGACCTTCAAATTGACCATGAAACACAGAAATTGCATCGGGATAGAATACAAAAGCACAATGCCAACTTAAGTACAAGAGGAGTGAATCTTCTAAGAGTTAGTGATTTGAGCGGCTCCTGGGAGACCAGTATTTGATTCCGAAGCACCAGTGCAGGTGTCCTGTATCCCTTGGACCTTCACATTGACCATGAAACACAGAAATTCCATCGCGATTGATTACAATTGGCACAATGCCGACTTAAGTACAAGTAGAGTATATCTCCTAAGTGTTTGTGCTTTGAGCGGCTCCTGGGAGACCGGTTCTAAAATCCGATGCACCATTGCAGGTTTCCTGTATCCCTTGGACCATCACATTGACCACGAAACGCAGATATTGCATCGGGGCTGAATTCAAGAAGACAATGCCGACATAAGTACAAGTGGAGTGAATCTTCTAAGAGTTTGTGCTTTGAGCGGCTCCTGGCAGACAAGTATTACATTCCGATGCATCAGTGTAGGTTTACTGTATACCGTGGACCTTCACATTGACCATGAAACACAGAAATTACATCGGGATGGAATAGAAAACCACAATTACAACATAAGATCAAGAGGAGTTAATCTTCAAAGAGTTTTAGCTTTGGGCGGCTCCTGGGAGACCGGTATTAGATTCAGGAGCATCATTGCAGGTTTACTGTATACCTTCGAACTTCAAATTGACCATGAAACATAGAAATTGCATCGGGATAGAACACAAAATCCACAATAACGACTTAAGTACAAGAAGACGTTTTGCTTTGAGCGGCCCCTGAGAGACCTGTATTAGATTCCGATGCATCAGTGCTGAATTACTGTATCCCTTGGACCTTCACATTGACTATGAAACACAGAAATTTCATCGGGACTGAAAACTAGAGGACAATGCCGGCATAAGTACAAGAAGAGTAAATCTATGAGTTTGTGCTTTGAGCGGCTCCTGGCAGACCATTCCGATGCATCAGTGACCGTTTACTGAATACCTTGGACCTTCACATTGACCATGAAGCACAGAAATAGCATCGGGATTGAATACAAAACCACAATTCAAACTCAAGTACAGGTAGAGTGAATCTTCTAAGAGTTTGTGATTTGAATGGCTCCTGCGAGACCAGTATTAGATTCCGATGCACCAGTGCAGGTTTGTTCTATCCCTTGGACCTTGGCATTGCCCATGAAACACAGAAATTGCATCGGGATTGAATACAAAAGGCACAATTCCGACTTAAGTGCAGGAAGAGTGAATCTTCAAAGAGTTTGTGATTTGAGCGGCTTCTAGGAGTCGAGTATTTGATTTCGATGCACCAGTGCGGGTTTGTTCTATCCCTTGGACCTTGGCATTGCCCATGAAACACAGAAATTGCATCGGGATTGAATACAAAAGCACCACGTCGACTTAACTACAAGAAGCGTGAATCTTCTAAGTCTTTGTGCTTTGAGCGGCTCCTGGAAGACCAGTATTAGATTCCGATGCACCATTGCAGGTTAACTGTATCCCTTGGACCTTCACATTGACCAAGTAACACATCGGGACTGAATACAAAAGGCACAATGCCGACTTAAGTACTTGAAAAGCCAATCTTCTAAGAGGTAGTGTTTTGAGCGGCTCCTGGGACACCAGTATTAGATTCTGATGCACCAGTACAGGTTTTCTGTATCCCATGGACCATCACATTGACCATGAAACACAGAAATAGCATCGGGATTAAATACAAAAGGCGCAATGCCGACTTAAGTGCAAGAAAAGTGAAGTTTTTAAGAGTTAGTGCTTAAAGCTGCTCCTGGGAAACCAGTATTAGATTCCGAGGCACCAGTACAGGTTTACTGTATCCCTTGGACCATCACATTGACCATGACACACAGAAATTGCATCGGGATTGAACACAAAAGGCAAAATGCTGACTTAAGTACAAGAAGAGTGAATCGTCTAAGGGTTTGTGCTTTGAGCGGCAACTGGGACACTGGTTTTAGAAAGCGATGCACCAGTGCAGGATTCCTTTATCCCTTGGACCTTGAAATTGAGCATGAAATAAAGAAATTGAATCGGGATAGAATACAAAAGGCACAAAGCCAACTTAAGGACAAGAAGAGTGAATCTACGAAGAGTTTGTGCTTCGAGCTGCCCCTGGGAGACCAGAATTAGATTCCGATGCACGGCTACAGGTTTACTGTATCCCTTGGAACTTCACATTGACCATGAAACACAGAATTTGCATCGGGATTGAATGAAAAACCACAATTCCATCATTAGTACAAGGATAGTGAATTTTCTAAGAGTTTGTGCTTTGGGCGGCTCCAGGGAGACAGGTATTAGATTCAGTTGCATCAGTGCAGATTTACTGTATCCCTTGGACCTTCAAATCGACCATGAAACACAGAAATTGCATCGGGATTGAACACAAAATGCACAATGCCAACTTAAGTACAAGAAGAGTGAATCTTCTAAGAGTTTGTGCTTTAAACGGCTTCTGCGAGACCAGTATCAGATTCCAATGCACCAGTGCAGGTTAACTGTATTCCGTGGACCTTCACATTGCCCAAGAAAAACAGAAATTGCATCATAATTGAATAAAAATGCACCGTGCCGACTTAAGTACGAGATTAGTGAATCTTCTAAGACGTTTTGCCTTGAGTGTCTCCTGGGAGACCGGTATTAGTTTCCGATGCATCAGTGCATGTTTACTGCATCCCTTGGACCTTCACATTGACCATGAAACACACAAATTACATCGGGATTGAATACAAGAGGCAGAAAGCCGACGTAGGTACAAGAAGAGTGAATCATCTAAGAGTTAGTGTTTGAGCGACTCCTGGGAAACCAGGATTACATTCCGATACACCAAGGCAGGTTGACTGTATCCCTAGGACCTTCACATTGGCCATGAAACACAGAAATTGCATCGGGATTGAATACAAAAGGCACAATTCCGACATCAGTGCAAGAACAGTGAATCTTCTTAAAGTTTGTGCTTTGAGCGGCTCCTGGGACACCCGTATTAGATTCCGATGCACCAGTGCAGGTTTACTGTATCGCTTGGCCCTTCACATTGACCATGAAACACAGAAATTGCTTCGGGATTGGTACAAAAGTCACATTGCCGACTTAAGTACAAGAAGAATGAATCTTTTAAGAGTTTGTGCTTTGAACGGCTCCTGCGAGACCAGAATTAGATTAAAATGCACCAGTGCAGATTTACTGTAAATCTTGGATCTTCTCATTGACCATGAACCACAGAAATTGCATCGGAATTGAATACAAAATACACAATTCCGACTTAAGTACAAGAAGAGTGAATCGTCTAAGGGTTTGTGCTTTGAGCGGCAACTGGGACACCGGTTTTAGAATGCGATGCACCAGTGCAGGATTCCTTTATCCCTTGGACCTTGACATTGAGCATTAAATAAAGAAATTGAATCGGGGTAGAATACAAAAGGCACAAAGCCAACTTAAGGACAAGAAGAGTGAATCTTCGAAGAGTTTGTGCTTCGAGCGGCCCCTGGGAGCCCAGAATTAGATTCCGATGCACGAGTCCAGGTTTACTGTATCCCTTGGACCTTCACATTAACCATCAAACACAGAAATTGCATCGGGATTAAATACAAAAGGCACAATGCCGACTTAAGTACGAGATGAGTGAATCTTCTAAGACGTTATGCCTTGAGCGGCTCCGCGCAGACCGGTATTAGATTCCGATGCATCAGTGCAAGTTTACTACATCCCTTGGACCTTCACATTGACCATGAAACACAGAAATTACATCGGGATTGAATACAAGAGCACAATGCCGACTTAAGTACAAGATGAGTGAATCTTCTGATAAGTTGTACTTTGAGCGGCTCCTGGGAGACCAGTATTAGATTCCGATGCATCAATGCAGGTTTACTGCATTCCTTGGACCCTCACATTGGTCTTGAATCACAGAAATTGCATCAGGATTCAATAAAAAAGGCACAATGCCAACATAAGTGCAAGAAGAGTGAATCATCTAAAAGTTAGTGCTTTGAGCGTCTCCTGGGAGACCAATATTAGATTCCGATGCACCAGTGGGGGTTTACTGTAACCCTTGGACTTTCTCATTGACCATGAAACACAGAAACTGCATCGGGATTGAATACAAGAGCACAATGCCAAATTAAGTACAAGGTGAGTGAATCTTCTAATAAGTTTTGCTTTGAGCGGCTCCTGGGAGACCTGTATTAGATTCCGATGCATCAGTGCAGGTTTACTGCATCCCTTAGACCCACACATTGTCCATGAAACACAGAAATTGCATCGGGATTAAATACAAAAGGCACAATGCCAACATAAGTGCAAGAAGAGTGAATCATCTAAAAGTTAGTGCTTTGAGCGTCTCCTGGAGGACCAATATTAGATTCCGATGCACCAGTGTGGGTTTACTGTAACCCTTGGACCTTCACATTGACCATGAAACATAGATATTACACTGGGATTTAATACAAAAGGCACAAAGCTGACATAAGTACAAGAAGAGTGAATTTTCTAAGAGTTTGTACTTTGAGCGGCTCCTGGGCAACTAGCATTAGATTAAGATCTATCAGTTCAGGTTTACTGTATCCCTTGGACCTTCATATTGACCATGAAACACAGAAATTGCATCGGGATTGAATACAAAAGCACAATGCCGACTTAAGTACAAGAGGATTGAATCTTGTAAGAATTTGTGCTCTGAGCGGCTCCTGGGAGACCAGTATTACATTCCGATGCATGTGTGCAGGTTTACTGTATCCGTTGGACATTCACATAGACCATGAAACACAGAAATTACATCGGGATTGAAAAACAAAGAAACAATTCCAACTTAAGTACAAGATGAGTGAATCTTCTAAGAGTTTGTGCTTTGAGCGGCCCCTGCCAGACCAGTATTACATTCCGATGCACCTAGGCAGGTTGACTATATCTCGTGGACCTTCCCATTGACCATGAAACACAGAAACTGCATCGGGATTGAATACAAAACCACAATTCCAACTTAAGCACATGAAGAGTGAAAATTCTAATTGATTTTGCTTTGGGCGGCTCCTGGGAGACCAATATTAGATTCCGATGCACCAGTGCAGCATTACTGAATCCCGTGGACCTTCACATTGACCATGAAACACAGAAATTGCATCGGGATTGAATACACAAGGCACAATGGCGACTTAAGTACAAGAAGAGTGAATCTTCTAAGAGTTCGTGCTTTGAGCGGCTCCTGGGAGACCAGTATTACATTCCGATGCACCTAGGCAGGTTGACTATATCTCGTGGACCTTCCCATTTATCATGAAACACAGAAATTGCATCGGGATTGAATACAAAAGGCACACTGCCGACTTTAGTGCAAGAAGAGTGAATCTTCTATGAGTTTGTGATTTGAGCGCCTCCTAGGAGACGAACATTAGACTCCGATGCACCAGTGCAGGTTTACTGTATCCCTTGGACCTTCACATTGACCATGAAACACAGTAATTACATCGGGATTGGATACAAAAGGTAAAATGCCGACTTAAGTACAAGAAGAGTGAATCCTCTAAGAGTTTGCGCTTTGAGCGGCTCTTATGAGACCAGTGTTACATTCCGATGCATCAGTGCAGGTTTACTGTATCCCTTGGACCTTCATATTGACCATGAAACACAGAAATTGCATCGGGACTGAATACAATAGGACAATGCCGACTTAAGAGCAAGAAGAGTGAATCTTCTAAGAGTTTGTGCATTTGAGCGGCTCCTGGGAACCCTGATTTAGATTCCGATGCACCAGTGCAGATTTACTGTATCCCTTGCACATTGACATTGACCACGAAACACAGAAATTGCATCGGGATTCGATACAAAAGGCACAATGCCGACGTAAGTGCAAGAAGAGTGAATCTTCTAAAAGTTAGAGCTTTGAGCGGCTCCTGGGAGACCAATACTAGATTCCGATGCACCAGTGCTGGTTTACTGTAACGCTTGCACCTTCACATTGACCATGAAATACAGATATTACATCGCGATTGAATACAAATGCTACAATGCCGACTGAAGTACAAGATGAGTGATACTTCTAAGAGATTGTGGTTTGAACGGCTACTGCGATACCAGTATTGGATTCCAATGCACCAGTGCAGGTTTACTGTATTCCTTGGACCTTCACATTGACCATGAAACACAGAAATTGCATCGGGATTGAATACCAAAGGCACAATGCCGACTTAAGTACAAGAAGTGTGAATCTTCTAAGAGTTAGTGCATTGATCGGCTCCTGGGAGACCAAAATTAGATTCCGATGCACCAGTACAGGTTTACTGTATCACTTGGACCAACACATTGACCATGAAACACAGAAATTGCATCAGGATTGAATACAAAGGTCACATTTCCGACTTATGGACGGAAGAGTGAATCTTCGAAGAGTTTGTGCTTCGAGCGGCCCTGGGAGACCAGAATTAGATTTCGATGCACCGGTACAGGTTTACTGCATCCCTTTGACCTTCACATTAACCATGAAACACAGAAATTGCATCGGGATTAAATACAAAAGGCACAATGCCGACTTTAGTACATGAAGAGTGAATCTTCTGAGAGTTTGAGCTTTGAGCGTCTCCTGGGCGACCAGTATTACATTCCGATGCATCTGTGCTGGTTTACTGTATCCCTTGGACCTTCCCCTTGACCATGAAACACAGAAATATCATCAGGAATGAATAAAAAAGCTCAATTCCATCTTAAGTACAAGGAGAGTGAATTTTCTAAGGGTATGTGCTTTGAGCGGCTCCAGGGAGACGGGTATTAGATTCAGTTGCATCAGTGCAGATTTACTGTATCCCTTGGACCTTCAAATCGACCATGAAACACAGAAATTGCATCGGGATTGAACACAAAATGCACAATGCCAACTTAAGTACAAGAAGAGTGAATCTTCTAAGAGTTTGTGCTTTAAACGGCTTCTGCGAGACCAGTATTAGATTCCACTGCACCACTGCAGGTTAACTGTATTCCTGGACCTTCACATTGCCCATAAAACACAGAAATTGCATCATAATTGAATAAAAAATGCACAGTGCCGACTTAAGTACGAGATGAGTAAATCTTCTAAGACGTTTTGCCTTGAGCGACTCCGCGCAGACCGGTATTAGATTCCGATGCATCAGTGCAAGTTTGCTACATCCCTTGGACCTTCACATTGACCATGAAACACAGAAATTACATCGGGATTGAATACAAGAGCACAATGCCGACTTAAGTAGAAGATGAGTGAATCTTCTGATAAGTTTTGCTTTGACCGGCTCCTGGGAGACCAGTATTAGATTCCGATGCATCAATGCAGGTTTACTGCATCCCTTGGACCCTCACATTGGTCATGAAACACAGAAATTGCATCAGGATTCAATACAAAAGGCACAATGCCAACATAAGTGCAAGAAGAGTGAATCATCTAAAGGTTAGTGCTTTGAGCGTCTCCTGGGAGACCAATATTAGATTCCGATGCACCAGTGGGGTTTTACTGTAACCCTTGTACTTTCTCATTGACCATGAAACACAGGAACTGCATCGGGATTGAATACAAGAGCACAATGCCAACTTAAGTACAAGATGAGTGAATCTTCTAATAAGTTTTGCTTTGAGCGGCTCCTGGGAGACCAGTATTAGATTCCGATGCATCAGTGCTGGTTTACTGCATCCCTTAGACCCACACATTGTCCATGAAACACAGAAATTGCATCGGGATTCACTACAAAAGGCACAATGCCAACATAAGTGCAAGAAGAGTGAATCATCTAAAAGTTAGTGCTTTGAGCGTCTCCTGGAGGACCAATATTAGATTCCGATGCACCAGTGTGGGTTTACTGTAACCCTTGGACCTTCACATTGACCATGAAACACAGATATTGCATTGGGATTTAATACAAAAGGCACAAAGCTGACATAAGTACAAGAAGAGTGAATTTTTTAAGAGTTTGTACTTTGAGCGGCTCCTGGGCAACTAGCATTAGATTAAGACGCATCAGTTCAGGTTTACTGTATCCCTTGGACCTTCACATTGACCATGAAACACAGAAATTGCATCGGGATTGAATACAAAAGCACAATGAGGACTTAACTACAAGAGGATTGAATCTTGTAAGAGTTTGTGCTCTGAGCGGCTCCTGGGAGACCAGTATTACATTCCGATGCATGTGTGCAGGTTTACTGTATCCCTTGCACATTCACATAGACCATGAAACACAGAATTTACATCGGGATTGAAAAACAAAGGCACAATTACAACTTAAGTACAAGATGAGTGAATCTTCTAAGAGTTTGTGCTTTGAGCGGCCCCTGGCAGACCAGTATTACATTCCGATGCATCAGTGAAGGTTTACTGTATACCTTGGCCCTTCACGTTGACCATGAAACACAGAAACTGCAACGGGATTGAATACAAAACCACAATTCCAACTTAAGCACATGAAGATTGAAAATTCTAATAGATTTTGCTTTGGGCGGCTCCTGGGAGACCAATATTAGATTCCGATGCACCAGTGCAGCATTACTGAATCCCGTGGACCTACACATTGACCATGAAACACTGAAATTGCATCGGGATTGAATACACAAGGCACAATGGCGACTTAAGTACAAGAAGAGTGAATCGTCTAAGGGTTTGTGCTTTGAGCGGCAACTGGGACACCGGTTTTAGAAAGCGATGCACCAGTGCAGGATTCCTTTATCCCTTGGACCTTGACATTGAGCATTAAATAAAGAAATTGAATCGGGATAGAATACAAAAGGCACAAAGCCAATTTAAGGACAAGAAGAGTGAATCTTCGAAGAGTTTGTGCTTCGAGCGGCCCCTGGGAGCCCAGAATTAGATTCCGATGCACGAGTCCAGGTTTACTGTATCCCTTGGACCTTCACATTAACCATCAAACACAGAAATTGCATCGGGATTAAATACAAAAGGCACAATGCCGACTTAAGTACAAGGTGAGTGAATCTTCTAAGAGTTGGTGATTTGAGCGGCTCCTGGGAGACCAGTATTACATTCCGATGCATCAGTGCAGGTTTGCTGTTACCCTTGGAACTTCACATTGACCATGAAACACAGAATTTGCATCGGGATTTAATAAAAAAGCACAATTCCATCGTAAGTACAAGGAGAGTGAATTTTCTAAGAGTTTGTGCTTTGGGCGGCTCCAGGGAGACGGGTATTAGATTCAGTTGCATCAGTGCAGATTTACTGTATCCCTTGGACCTTCAAATCGACCATGAAACACAGAAATTGCATCGGGATTGAACACAAAATGCACAATGCCAACTTAAGTACAAGAAGAGTGAATCTTCTAAGAGTTTGTGCTTTAAACGGCTTCTGCGAGACCAGTATTAGATTCCACTGCACCACTGCAGGTTAACTGTATTCCTGGACCTTCACATTGCCCATAAAACACAGAAATTGCATCATAATTGAATAAAAAATGCACAGTGCCGACTTAAGTACGAGATGAGTAAATCTTCTAAGACGTTTTGCCTTGAGCGACTCCGCGCAGACCGGTATTAGATTCCGATGCATCAGTGCAAGTTTGCTACATCCCTTGGACCTTCACATTGACCATGAAACACAGAAATTACATCGGGATTGAATACAAGAGCACAATGCCGACTTAAGTAGAAGATGAGTGAATCTTCTGATAAGTTTTGCTTTGACCGGCTCCTGGGAGACCAGTATTAGATTCCGATGCATCAATGCAGGTTTACTGCATCCCTTGGACCCTCACATTGGTCATGAAACACAGAAATTGCATCAGGATTCAATACAAAAGGCACAATGCCAACATAAGTGCAAGAAGAGTGAATCATCTAAAGGTTAGTGCTTTGAGCGTCTCCTGGGAGACCAATATTAGATTCCGATGCACCAGTGGGGTTTTACTGTAACCCTTGTACTTTCTCATTGACCATGAAACACAGGAACTGCATCGGGATTGAATACAAGAGCACAATGCCAACTTAAGTACAAGATGAGTGAATCTTCTAATAAGTTTTGCTTTGAGCGGCTCCTGGGAGACCAGTATTAGATTCCGATGCATCAGTGCAGGTTTACTGCATCCCTTAGACCCACACATTGTCCATGAAACACAGAAATTGCATCGGGATTCACTACAAAAGGCACAATGCCAACATAAGTGCAAGAAGAGTGAATCATCTAAAAGTTAGTGCTTTGAGCGTCTCCTGGAGGACCAATATTAGATTCCGATGCACCAGTGTGGGTTTACTGTAACCCTTGGACCTTCACATTGACCATGAAACACAGATATTGCATTGGGATTTAATACAAAAGGCACAAAGCTGACATAAGTACAAGAAGAGTGAATTTTTTAAGAGTTTGTACTTTGAGCGGCTCCTGGGCAACTAGCATTAGATTAAGACGCATCAGTTCAGGTTTACTGTATCCCTTGGACCTTCACATTGACCATGAAACACAGAAATTGCATCGGGATTGAAAAACAAAGGCACAATTACAACTTAAGTACAAGATGAGTGAATCTTCTAAGAGTTTGTGCTTTGAGCGGCCCCTGGCAGACCAGTATTACATTCCGATGCATCAGTGAAGGTTTACTGTATACCTTGGCCCTTCACGTTGACCATGAAACACAGAAACTGCAACGGGATTGAATACAAAACCACAATTCCAACTTAAGCACATGAAGATTGAAAATTCTAATACATTTTGCTTTGGGCGGCTCCTGGGAGACCAATATTAGATTCCGATGCACCAGTGCAGCATTACTGAATCCCGTGGACCTACACATTGACCATGAAACACAGAAATTGCATCGGGATTGAATACACAAGGCACAATGGCGACTTAAGTACAAGAAGAGTGAATCTTCTAAGAGTTCGTGCTTTGAGCGGCTCCTGGGAGACCAGTATTACATTCCGATGCACCTAGGCAGGTTGACTGTATCTCTTGGACCTTCCCATTGATCATGAAACACAGAAATTGCATCGGGATTGAATACAAAAGGCACACTGCCGACTTTAGTGCAAGAAGAGTGAATCTTCTATGAGTTTGTGATTTGAGCGCCTCCTAGGAGACGAACATTAGACTCCGATGCACCAGTGCAGGTTTACTGTGTCCCTTGGACCTTCACATTGACCACGAAACACAGTAATTACATCGGGATTGGATACAAAAGGTAAAATGCCGACTTAAGTACAAGAAGAGTGAATCCTCTAAGAGTTTGTGCTTTGAGCGGCTCTTATGAGACCAGTGTTACATTCCCATGCATCAGTGCAGGTTTACTGTATCCCTTGGACCTTCACATTGACCATGAAACAAAGATATTACATCGGGCTTTAATACAAAAGGCACAATGCCGACTTAAGTACAAGCAGAGTGAATATTCTAAGAATCTGTGACGTGAACGGCTCCTGGGAGACCAGTATTAGATTCCGATCCACCAGTGCCGGTATACTGTATACCTTGGACCTCCAAACTGACCTTGAAACACAGAAACTGCATCGGGATTGAATACTATTGGCACAATGCTCACCTAAGCACAAAAAGATTGAATCTTCTAAGAGTTTGTGATTTGAGCGGCTCACTGGAGACCAATTTTAGATTCCGATCCACCAGTGCCGGTATACTGTATCCCTTGGACCTCCAAACTGACCTTGAAACACAGAAACAGCATCGGGATTGAATACTATTGGCACAATGCTGACCTAAGCACAAAAAGATTGAATCTTCTAAGAGTTTGTGCTTTGAGCGGATCACTGGAGACCAGTATTAGAGTCCGATGCACCAGTGCAGGTTTACTGTAACCCTTGGACCTTCACATTGACCATGAAACACAGAAATTACATCGGGATTGAATACAATAGGCACAATGCCGACTTAAGTGCAAGAAGAGTGAATTTTCTAAGAGTTGGTGATTTCAGCGGCTCCTGGGAGACCAGTATTAGATCCGATGCAGCTGTGCAGGTTTACTGTATCCCTCAAACCATCACATTGAGCATGAAACACAGAAATTGCATCGGGCTTGAATTAAAAATGCAAAATTCCAACTTAAGTACAAGAAGAGTGAATCTTCTGAGAGTTTGTTATTTGAACGGCTCCTGCGAGGCCAGTATTAGATTCCGATGCACCAGTGCAGGTTTACTGTATCCCTTGGATGTTCACATTGACCATGAAACAAAGTAATTACATCGGGATTGGATACAAATAGCTTAATGCCGACTTAAGTACAAGAAGAGTGAATCCTCTAAGAGTTTGTGCTTTGAGCGGCTCCTGGGAGACCAGTATTACATTCCGATGCATCAGTTCAGGTTTACTGTCTCCCTTGGACCTTCACATTGACCATGAAACAAAGATATTACATCGGGATTGAATACAAAAGGCACAATGCCGACTTAAGTACAAGAGGAGTGAATATTCTAAGAATCAGTGATGTGAACGGCTCCTGGGAGACCAGTATTAGCCCGATCCACCAGTGCAGGTTTACTGTATCCCTCGGACCTCCAAATTGACCATGAAACACAGAAATTACATCTGGATTGAATACTATTGGCACAATGCCGACCTAAGCACAAGAAGAGTGAATCTTCTAAGAGTTTGTGGTTTTAGCGGCTCATTGGAAACCAATTTTAGAATCCGATGCACCAATGCAGGTTTCCTGTATCCATTCAACCTTGACATTGACCAAGAAACACAGAAATTGCATCGGGACTGAATACAAAATCCACAATGCCGACTTAAGTGCAAGAAGACTGAATCTTCTATGTGTTTGTGATTTGAGCGCCTCCTAGGAGATAAGTATTAGATTCCGATGCACCAATGCAGGTTTATTGTATCCCTTGGTCCTTCACATTGACCATGAAACACAGTAATTACATCGGGATTGGATACAAAAGGCAAAATGCCGACTAAAGTACAAGAAGAGTGAATCCTCTAAGTATCTCTGTTTTGAGCGGCTCCTGGGAGACCAGTATAACATTCCGATGCATCAGTGCAGGTTTACTGTATCCCTTGAACCATCACATTGACCATGAAACAAAGATATTACATCGGGATTTAATACAAAAGGCACAATACCGACTTAAGTACAAGAAGAGTGAATATTCTAAGAATCTGTGATGTGAACGGCTCCTGAAACACCAGTATTACATTCCGATGCACCAGTGCAGGTTTTCTGTATCCTTTGGACTGTCACATTGACCATGAAACAAAGATTTTACATCGGAATTGAATACTATTGGCGCAATGCCGACAGAAGTACAAGAAGAGTGAATATCCTCAGAATCTGTGATGTAAACGGCTCCTGGGAGATCAGTATTAGATTCCGATGCAGCAGTGCAGGTTTACTGTATCCAATGGACCTTCACTTTAACCATGATACACAGTAATTGCATCGGGATTGAATACAAAATGCACAATGCCAACATAAATACAAGAAGAGTGAATCTTCTAAGAGTTTGTGCTATTTAGCGGCTCCGGGGAAACCAGTTTTAGATTCCGATGCACCAGAGCAGGTTTACTGTATCCCTTGGACCTTCACATTGACCATGAAACACAAAAACTGCATCGGGATTGAATACAAAGGCACAATTCCGACTTAAGTACTAGATGAGTGAATCTTCTAATACGTTTTGCTTAGAGCGGCCAATGGTAGACCAGTATTAGATTCCGATGCATCAGTGCAAGTTTACTGCATCCCTTGGACCCTCACATTGGCCATGAAACACAGAAATTGCATCGGGATTCAATACAAAAGGCACAATGCCGACTTTAGTACATGAAGAGTGAATCTTCTAAGAGTTTGAGCTTTGAGCGTCTCCTGGGTGACCAGTATTACATTCCGATGCATCAGTGCTGGTTTACTGTATCCCTTGGACCTTCCCCTTGACCATGAAACACAGAAATATCATCAGGAATGAATAAAAAAGCTCAATTCCATCTTAAGTACAAGGAGAGTGAATTTTCTAAGGGTATGTGCTTTGAGCGGCTCCAGGGAGACCGGTATTAGATTCAGTTGCATCAGTGCAGATTTACTGTATCCCTTGGACCTTCAAATCGACCATGAAACACAGAAATTGCATCGGGATTGAACACAAAATGCACAATGCCAACTTAAGTACATGAAGATTGAAAATTCTAATAGATTTTGCTTTGGGCGGCTCCTGGGAGACCAATATTAGATTCCGATGCACCAGTGGGGGTTTACTGTAACCCTTGGACTTTCTCATTGACCATGAAACACAGAAACTGCATCGGGATTGAATACAAGAGCACAATGCCAACTTAAGTACAAGATGAGTGAATCTTCTAACAAGTTTTGCTTTGAGCGGCTCCTGGGAGACCAGTATTAGATTCCGATGCATCAGTGCAGGTTTACTGCATCCCTTAGACCCACACATTGTCCATGAAACACAGAAATTGCATCGGGATTCAATACAAAAGGCACAATGCCAACATAAGTGCAAGAAGAGTGAATCATCTAAAAGTTAGTGCTTTGAGCGTCTCCTGGAGGACCAATATTAGATTCCGATGCACCAGTGTGGGTTTACTGTAACCCTTGGACCTTCACATTGACCATGAAACACAGATATTACATTGGGATTTAATACAAAAGGCACAAAGCTGACATAAGTACAAGAAGAATGAATTTTTTAAGAGTTTGTACTTTGAGCGGCTCCTGGGCAACTAGCATTAGATTAAGACGCATCAGTTCACGTTTACTGTATCCCTTGGACCTTCACATTGACCATGAAACACAGAAATTGCATCGGGATTGAATACAAAAGCACAATGAGGACTTAACTACAAGAGGATTGAATCTTGTAAGAGTTTGTGCTCTGAGCGGCTCCTGGGAGACCAGTATTACATTCCGATGCATGTGTGCAGGTTTACTGTATCCCTTGGACATTCACATAGACCATGAAACACAGAATTTACATCGGGATTGAAAAACAAAGGCACAATTACAACTTAAGTACAAGATGAGTGAATCTTCTAAGAGTTTGTGCTTTGAGCGGCCCCTGGCAGACCAGTATTACATTCCGATGCATCAGTGAAGGTTTACTGTATACCTTGGCCCTTCACGTTGACCATGAAACACAGAAACTGCAACGGGATTGAATACAAAACCACAATTCCAACTTAAGCACATGAAGATTGAAAATTCTAATAGATTTTGCTTTGGGCGGCTCCTGGGAGACCAATATTAGATTCCGATGCACCAGTGCAGCATTACTGAATCCCGTGGACCTACACATTGACCATGAAACACTGAAATTGCATCGGGATTGAATACACAAGGCACAATGGCGACTTAAGTACAAGAAGAGTGAATCGTCTAAGGGTTTGTGCTTTGAGCGGCAACTGGGACACCGGTTTTAGAAAGCGATGCACCAGTGCAGGATTCCTTTATCCCTTGGACCTTGACATTGAGCATTAAATAAAGAAATTGAATCGGGATAGAATACAAAAGGCACAAAGCCAATTTAAGGACAAGAAGAGTGAATCTTCGAAGAGTTTGTGCTTCGAGCGGCCCCTGGGAGCCCAGAATTAGATTCCGATGCACGAGTCCAGGTTTACTGTATCCCTTGGACCTTCACATTAACCATCAAACACAGAAATTGCATCGGGATTAAATACAAAAGGCACAATGCCGACTTAAGTACAAGGTGAGTGAATCTTCTAAGAGTTGGTGATTTGAGCGGCTCCTGGGAGACCAGTATTACATTCCGATGCATCAGTGCAGGTTTGCTGTTACCCTTGGAACTTCACATTGACCATGAAACACAGAATTTGCATCGGGATTTAATAAAAAAGCACAATTCCATCGTAAGTACAAGGAGAGTGAATTTTCTAAGAGTTTGTGCTTTGGGCGGCTCCAGGGAGACGGGTATTAGATTCAGTTGCATCAGTGCAGATTTACTGTATCCCTTGGACCTTCAAATCGACCATGAAACACAGAAATTGCATCGGGATTGAACACAAAATGCACAATGCCAACGTAAGTACAAGAAGAGTGAATCTTCTAAGAGTTTGTGCTTTAAACGGCTTCTGCGAGACCAGTATTAGATTCCACTGCACCACTGCAGGTTAACTGTATTCCTGGACCTTCACATTGCCCATAAAACACAGAAATTGCATCATAATTGAATAAAAAATGCACAGTGCCGACTTAAGTACGAGATGAGTAAATCTTCTAAGACGTTTTGCCTTGAGCGACTCCGCGCAGACCGGTATTAGATTCCGATGCATCAGTGCAAGTTTGCTACATCCCTTGGACCTTCACATTGACCATGAAACACAGAAATTACATCGGGATTGAATACAAGAGCACAATGCCGACATAAGTAGAAGATGAGTGAATCTTCTGATAAGTTTTGCTTTGACCGGCTCCTGGGAGACCAGTATTAGATTCCGATGCATCAATGCAGGTTTACTGCATCCCTTGGACCCTCACATTGGTCATGAAACACAGAAATTGCATCAGGATTCAATACAAAAGGCACAATGCCAACATAAGTGCAAGAAGAGTGAATCATCTAAAGGTTAGTGCTTTGAGCGTCTCCTGGGAGACCAATATTAGATTCCGATGCACCAGTGGGGTTTTACTGTAACCCTTGTACTTTCTCATTGACCATGAAACACAGGAACTGCATCGGGATTGAATACAAGAGCACAATGCCAACTTAAGTACAAGATGAGTGAATCTTCTAATAAGTTTTGCTTTGAGCGGCTCCTGGGAGACCAGTATTAGATTCCGATGCATCAGTGCAGGTTTACTGCATCCCTTAGACCCACACATTGTCCATGAAACACAGAAATTGCATCGGGATTCACTACAAAAGGCACAATGCCAACATAAGTGCAAGAAGAGTGAATCATCTAAAAGTTAGTGCTTTGAGCGTCTCCTGGAGGACCAATATTAGATTCCGATGCACCAGTGTGGGTTTACTGTAACCCTTGGACCTTCACATTGACCATGAAACACAGATATTGCATTGGGATTTAATACAAAAGGCACAAAGCTGACATAAGTACAAGAAGAATGAATTTTTTAAGAGTTTGTACTTTGAGCGGCTCCTGGGCAACTAGCATTAGATTAAGACGCATCAGTTCAGGTTTACTGTATCCCTTGGACCTTCACATTGACCATGAAACACAGAAATTGCATCGGGATTGAATACAAAAGCACAATGAGGACTTAACTACAAGAGGATTGAATCTTGTAAGAGTTTGTGCTCTGAGCGGCTCCTGGGAGACCAGTATTACATTCCGATGCATGTGTGCAGGTTTACTGTATCCCTTGGACATTCACATAGACCATGAAACACAGAATTTACATCGGGATTGAAAAACAAAGGCACAATTACAACTTAAGTACAAGATGAGTGAATCTTCTAAGAGTTTGTGCTTTGAGCGGCCCCTGGCAGACCAGTATTACATTCCGATGCATCAGTGAAGGTTTACTGTATACCTTGGCCCTTCACGTTGACCATGAAACACAGAAACTGCAACGGGATTGAATACAAAACCACAATTCCAACTTAAGCACATGAAGATTGAAAATTCTAATACATTTTGCTTTGGGCGGCTCCTGGGAGACCAATATTAGATTCCGATGCACCAGTGCAGCATTACTGAATCCCGTGGACCTACACATTGACCATGAAACACAGAAATTGCATCGGGATTGAATACACAAGGCACAATGGCGACTTAAGTACAAGAAGAGTGAATCTTCTAAGAGTTCGTGCTTTGAGCGGCTCCTGGGAGACCAGTATTACATTCCGATGCACCTAGGCAGGTTGACTGTATCTCTTGGACCTTCCCATTGATCATGAAACACAGAAATTGCATCGGGATTGAATACAAAAGGCACACTGCCGACTTTAGTGCAAGAAGAGTGAATCTTCTATGAGTTTGTGATTTGAGCGCCTCCTAGGAGACGAACATTAGACTCCGATGCACCAGTGCAGGTTTACTGTGTCCCTTGGACCTTCACATTGACCACGAAACACAGTAATTACATCGGGATTGGATACAAAAGGTAAAATGCCGACTTAAGTACAAGAAGAGTGAATCCTCTAAGAGTTTGTGCTTTGAGCGGCTCTTATGAGACCAGTGTTACATTCCCATGCATCAGTGCAGGTTTACTGTATCCCTTGGACCTTCACATTGACCATGAAACAAAGATATTACATCGGGCTTTAATACAAAAGGCACAATGCCGACTTAAGTACAAGCAGAGTGAATATTCTAAGAATCTGTGACGTGAACGGCTCCTGGGAGACCAGTATTAGAGTCCGATCCACCAGTGCCGGTATACTGTATACCTTGGACCTCCAAACTGACCTTGAAACACAGAAACTGCATCGGGATTGAATACTATTGGCACAATGCTCACCTAAGCACAAAAAGATTGAATCTTCTAAGAGTTTGTGCTTTGAGCGGCTCACTGGAGACCAATTTTAGATTCCGATCCACCAGTGCCGGTATACTGTATCCCTTGGACCTCCAAACTGACCTTGAAACACAGAAACAGCATCGGGATTGAATACTATTGGCACAATGCTGACCTAAGCACAAAAAGATTGAATCTTCTAAGAGTTTGTGCTTTGAGCGGATCACTGGAGACCAGTATTAGAGTCCGATGCACCAGTGCAGGTTTACTGTAACCCTTGGACCTTCACATTGACCATGAAACACAGAAATTACATCGGGATTGAATACAATAGGCACAATGCCGACTTAAGTGCAAGAAGAGTGAATTTTCTAAGAGTTGGTGATTTCAGCGGCTCCTGGGAGACCAGTATTAGATCCGATGCAGCTGTGCAGGTTTACTGTATCCCTCAAACCATCACATTGAGCATGAAACACAGAAATTGCATCGGGCTTGAATTAAAAATGCAAAATTCCAACTTAAGTACAAGAAGAGTGAATCTTCTGAGAGTTTGTTATTTGAACGGCTCCTGCGAGGCCAGTATTAGATTCCGATGCACCAGTGCAGGTTTACTGTATCCCTTGGATGTTCACATTGACCATGAAACAAAGTAATTACATCGGGATTGGATACAAATAGCTTAATGCCGACTTAAGTACAAGAAGAGTGAATCCTCTAAGAGTTTGTGCTTTGAGCGGCTCCTGGGAGACCAGTATTACATTCCGATGCATCAGTTCAGGTTTACTGTCTCCCTTGGACCTTCACATTGACCATGAAACAAAGATATTACATCGGGATTGAATACAAAAGGCACAATGCCGACTTAAGTACAAGAGGAGTGAATATTCTAAGAATCAGTGATGTGAACGGCTCCTGGGAGACCAGTATTAGCCCGATCCACCAGTGCAGGTTTACTGTATCCCTCGGACCTCCAAATTGACCATGAAACACAGAAATTACATCTGGATTGAATACTATTGGCACAATGCCGACCTAAGCACAAGAAGAGTGAATCTTCTAAGAGTTTGTGGTTTTAGCGGCTCTTTGGAAACCAATTTTAGAATCCGATGCACCAATGCAGGTTTCCTGTATCCATTCAACCTTGACATTGACCAAGAAACACAGAAATTGCATCGGGACTGAATACAAAATCCACAATGCCGACTTAAGTGCAAGAAGACTGAATCTTCTATGTGTTTGTGATTTGAGCGCCTCCTAGGAGATAAGTATTAGATTCCGATGCACCAATGCAGGTTTATTGTATCCCTTGGTCCTTCACATTGACCATGAAACACAGTAATTACATCGGGATTGGATACAAAAGGCAAAATGCCGACTAAAGTACAAGAAGAGTGAATCCTCTAAGTATCTCTGTTTTGAGCGGCTCCTGGGAGACCAGTATAACATTCCGATGCATCAGTGCAGGTTTACTGTATCCCTTGAACCATCACATTGACCATGAAACAAAGATATTACATCGGGATTTAATACAAAAGGCACAATACCGACTTAAGTACAAGAAGAGTGAATATTCTAAGAATCTGTGATGTGAACGGCTCCTGAAACACCAGTATTACATTCCGATGCACCAGTGCAGGTTTTCTGTATCCTTTGGACTGTCACATTGACCATGAAACAAAGATTTTACATCGGAATTGAATACTATTGGCGCAATGCCGACAGAAGTACAAGAAGAGTGAATATCCTCAGAATCTGTGATGTAAACGGCTCCTGGGAGATCAGTATTAGATTCCGATGCAGCAGTGCAGGTTTACTGTATCCAATGGACCTTCACTTTAACCATGATACACAGTAATTGCATCGGGATTGAATAGAAAATGCACAATGCCAACATAAATACAAGAAGAGTGAATCTTCTAAGAGTTTGTGCTATTTAGCGGCTCCGGGGAAACCAGTTTTAGATTCCGATGCACCAGAGCAGGTTTACTGTATCCCTTGGACCTTCACATTGACCATGAAACACAAAAACTGCATCGGGATTGAATACAAAGGCACAATTCCGACTTAAGTACTAGATGAGTGAATCTTCTAATACGTTTTGCTTAGAGCGGCCAATGGTAGACCAGTATTAGATTCCGATGCATCAGTGCAAGTTTACTGCATCCCTTGGACCCTCACATTGGCCATGAAACACAGAAATTGCATCGGGATTCAATACAAAAGGCACAATGCCGACATAAGTGCAAGATGAGTGAACCATCTAAAAGTTAGTGCTTTGAGCGTCTCCTGGGAGACCAATATTAGATTCCAATGCACCAGTTCGGGTTTACTGTAACCCTTGGACCTTCACATTGACTATGAAACTGAGATATTACATTGGGATTGAATACAAAAGGCACAAAGCTGACTTAAGTACAAGAAGAGTGGATCTTCTAAGAGTTGGTGATTTGAGCGGCTCCTGGGAGACCAGGATCAAATTCCGATGCATCAGTGCAGGTTTACTGTCTCCCTCGGACGTTCACATTAACCATGAAACCCAGAAATTGAATCGGGATTCTATACAAAAGGCACAATGCCGACTTCGGTATAAGACGAGTCAATCTTCTAAGAGTTAGTGATTTGAGCGGCTCCTGGGAGACCATTATTAGATTCCGATGCACCACTACAGGTTTAATGTATCCCTTTGACCGTCTCATTGACCATGAAACACAGAAATTGCATCGGGGCTGAATACAAGAGGACAATGCCGACTTAAGTTGAAGAAGAGTGAATCCTCTAAGAGTTTGTGCATTTGAGCGGCTCCTGGGAACCCAGATTTAGATTCCGATGCACCAGTGCAGGTTTACTGTATCCCTTGGACATTGACATTGACCACGAAACACAGAAATTGCATCGGGATTCGATACAAAAGGCACAATGCCGACATAAGTGCAAGAAGAGTGAATCTTCTAAAAGATAGTGCTTTGAGCGGCTCCTGGGAGACCAATATTAGATTCCGATGCACCAGTCCTGGTTTACTGTATCCCTTGGACCATCACATTGACCTTGAAACACAGAAATGGCATCAGGGCTGAATACAAGAGGACAATGCCGACATAAGTGCAGAAAAAGTGAATCTTCTTAGAGTTAGTGCTTTGAGCGGCTCCTGGGAGACAAGTATTAGATTCCTATGCATCAGTGCAGGTTTACTGTAACCCTTGGACCTTCACATTGAACATGAAACAGAGATATTGCATCGGGATTGAATAAAAAAGGCACAATTCCTACTTAAGTACAAGAAGAGTGAAGCTTCCAAGAGTTTGTACTTTGGGCGGCCCCTGGGAGACCGGTATTAGATTCATATGCATCAGTGCAGGTTTACTGTATCCCTTGGACCCTCAGGTTGACCATGAAACACAGAAATTGCATCGGGATTAAATACAAAATGCACAATGCCAACTTAAGTACAAGAACAGTGAATCTTCAAACAGTTAGTACTTTGAGCGGCTCCTGGGAGACCAGTATTAGACTCCGATGCACCAGTGCAGGTTTACTATAATCGTTGGACCTTCACATTGACCATGAAACTCATGAATTGCACAAGGATTCAATACAAAGTGCACAATGCCGACTTAAGTACAAGATGAGTGAATCTTCTAAAAGTTTGTGCTTTGAGCGGCTCCTGGGAGACCAGTATTAGATTCCGATGCATCAGTGAGGGTCTACTGTATCCCTTGGACATTCACAATGACCAAGAAACACAGGAATTGCGCGGGATTGAATACAACATGCAAAATTCCAACTTAAGTACAAGAAGAGTGAATCATCTACGAGTTTGTGTTTTGAACGGCTTTTGTTAGACCAGTATTAGACTCCGATGCACCAGTGCAGGTTTACTGTATCCCTTGGACCTTCACATTGACCATAAATTTCAGAAATTGCATCGGGATTGAATACAAGAGCACAATGCCGACTTAGGTACAAGACGAGTGAAACTTCTAATAAGTTTTGCTTTGAGCGGCTTCTGTGTGACCAGTATTAGATTCCGATTCACCAGTGCGGGTTTACTACAACCCTTGGACCTTCAAATTGACCATGAAACAAAGAAAATGAATCGGGATAGAATACAAAAGGCACAATGCCGGTAAGTGAACCTTCGCAGAGTTTGCGCTTCGAGCAGCTCCTGGGAAACCAGAATCAGATTCCGAAGCACCAGTACTGTTTTCTGTATCCCTTGGTCCTTCACATTGACCATGAAACTCATGAATTGCATAAGGATTGAATACAAAGTGCACAATGCCGACTTAAGTACAAGATGAGTGAATCTTCTAAAAGTTTGTGTTTTGAGCGGCTCCTGGGAGACCAGTATTACATTCTGATGCATCAGTTTAGGTTTACTGTATCCACTATTGCTTCACATTGACCGTGAAACACAGAAATGGCATCGGGATTGAATACAAAAGGCACAATGCCGACATAAATATAAAAAGAGTGAATCTTCTAAGAGTTAGTGGCTTGAGAGGCTCCTGGGAGACCTGTATTAGATTCCGATGCGCCAGTGCGTGCTTACTGTATCCCTTGGAACTTCATATTGAGCATGAAACACAGAAATTGCATTGTGATTGAGTACAAAAGCACAATGCCGACTGAAGTACAAGAAGAGTTTATCTTCTGAGAGTTTGTGCTTTGAGCGGCTCCTGGGAGACCGGTTTCAGAATCCGATGCACCAGTGCAGGATTCGTGTATCCCTTGGACCTTGACATTGACCTTGAAACTAAGAAATTGAATCAGGATAGCATACAAAAGGCACAATGCCAACTTAAATACAAGAAGAGTGAATCTTCTAAGAGTTAGTGTTTGAGCGGCTCCTGGGAGACCAGTATTAGTTTCTGATGCACCAGTGCAGGATTACTGTATCCCTTGGACCTTCACATTGACCATGAAACCCTGAAATTCCATCCGGACTGAATACTAGAGGACAGTGCCGACTTAAGTACAAGAAGAGTGAATCTTCTAAGAGTTTGTGCTATTGAGCGGCTCCTGGCAGACCTGTATTATATTCCGATGCAACAGTGAAGGTTTACTGTATCCCTAGGACACTAACATTTACCATGATACACAGAAATTGCATCATGAGTGAATACAAAATGCACATTGCCGACTTAAGTACAAGAAGATTGAATCTTCTAAGAGATTACGCTTTGAGCGCTCCTGGGAGACCAGTATTAGATTCCGATGCACCAGTGCAGGTTTACTGTATGCCTTGGAGCTTCACATTGACCATGAAACACAGATATTGCAGCGGATTGAACACAAAAGGCACAATGACGACTTAAGTACAAGAAGACCGAATCTTCTAAGAGTTTGTGCTTTTAGCGACTCCTGGGAAAACAGTATTACATTCCGATGGAACAGAGCAGGTTTACTGTATCCCTTGGACCTTCACATTGACCATGAAACACAGATATTGCATAGGGATAGCATACAAAATGCACAATGCCAACTTAAGAACAAGAAGAGTGAATCCTCTAAGGGTTTGTGCTTTGTGCGGCTACTGGGAGACCGGTATTAGATTCAGATGCATCAGTGAAGTTTTACTGTATCCCTAGGACCTTCACATTGACCATGAATGACAGAAATTACATCTGGATTGAATACAAAAGGGACAATGCCGACTTAAGTACATGGAGAGTGAATCTTCTAAGAGTTTGAACTTTGAGCGGCTCCTGGTAGACCAGTATTAGATTCCGATGCTCCAGTGCAGGTTTACTATACCCCTTCGACATCCACATTGAACATGAAATACAGAAATTGCATCGGGTTCGAATACAAAAGGCACAATGCCGACTTAAGTACAAGAAGAGTGAATCTATTAAGTGTTTGTGCTTTGTGCGGCTCCTGGGAGACCGGTTTTAGATTCAGATGCATCAGTGAAGGTTAACTGTATCCCTTGGGCCTTCACATTGACCATGAAACACAGATCTTGCATCAGGATTGAATACGAAAGGAACAATGCCGACTTAAGTAAAGGAGAGTGAATCTTCTAAGAGTTTGAGTTTTGAGCGGCTCCTGGCAGACTAGTATTATATTCCGATGCATCAGTGAAGGTTTACTGCATTCCTTGGACATTCTCATTGAACATGAAACACAGAAATTGCATTGGGATTCAATACAAAAGGCACAATTTCAACTTAAGTACAAGAAGATTGAATCTCCTAAGAGTTTGTGCTTTGGGCAGCTCCTGTTAGACCGGTATTAGGTTCAGATGCATTAGTACAGGTTAACTGTATCCCTTGGACCTTCACGTTGACCATGAAACACAAAAATTGCATTGGGATTGAATACAAAATGCACAATGCCAACTTGAGTACAAGAAGAGTGAATCTTCGAAGAGTTTGTGTTTCGAGCAGCTCCTGGAAGTCTAGAATTAGATTCCGATGCACCAGTTCAGGTTTACTGTATTTTTTGGACCATCACATTGATCATGAAACACAGAAATTGCAATTGGCTTCAATACAAAAGGCACAACGCCAACTTAACTACAAAGAGAGTGAATCTTCTCGGAGTTTGTGCTTTGAGCTTCTCCTGGGAGACCAGTATTAGATTCCGATGCACCAGTGCA
This sequence comes from Schistocerca americana, assembly GCF_021461395.2. Taxonomy (NCBI): domain Eukaryota; kingdom Metazoa; phylum Arthropoda; class Insecta; order Orthoptera; family Acrididae; genus Schistocerca; species Schistocerca americana. The sequence goes on along the minus strand of NC_060130.1, from coordinate 145,696,441 downwards.
GGTTTTCAGTATCCCTTGGACCTTCACATATACCATGAAACACAGAAACTGCATCGGGATTGAAAAAAAAGGCAGAATGCTGACTTAAGTACAAGAAGAGTGAATCTTTTAAGAGTTTGTGATTTGAGTCTCCTGGGAGACCGGTATTAGATTCAGATGCATCAGTGCAGGTTTACTGTATCCCTTGGACCTTTACAGTGACCATGAAAAACACACATTGCATCGGGATTGAATACAAAAGGCACAATACCGTCTGAAGTATAAGTATAGTGAACCTTCTAAGAGTTTGTCCTTTGAACGGCTCCTGGGAGACCAGTACTAGATTCCGATTGATCATTGCAGGTTCACTGTATCCTTTCGACGTCCACATTGAACATGAACCAAAGAAATTACATCGGGATTGAATACAAAAAGCATAATGCCGACTTAAGTACAGGAAGTGTGAATCCTCTAAGAGTTGCTGATTTGAGCGGCTCCTGGGAGACCAGTATTACATTCAGTTTCATCAGTGCAGGTTTACTGTATCCCTTGGACCTTCACTTTGACCAGGAAACACAGAAATTGCATCGGGATTGAATACAAAATGCCCAATGCCGACTTCAGTACAAAAAGAGTGAATCTTCTAAGAGTTTATGCTTTGAGCGGCTCCTGGGAGACCAGTATAAGATTCCGATGCACCAATGCAGGTTTACTTTATTCCCTGGACGTCCACATTGACCACGAAACACAGGAATTGCATCGGGAGTAAATACAAAAGGCACAATGTCGACTTAAGCACAAGAAAAGTGAATCTTCTAAGAAGTTTTGCTTTGTGTGGTTCCTTGGAGACCAGTATTAGGTTCTGATGCATGAGTGCAGGATTACTGTATCCCTTGGACATTCACATTGACCATGAAACACAGAAATTACATCGGGATTGAATACAATAGGGACAATGCCGACGTAAGGGCATGGAGAGTGAATCTTCTAAGAGTTAGAGATTTGAGCGGCTCCTGGGAGACAAGTATTAGATTCCGATGCTCCAGTGCAGGTTTACTATACCCTTTGGACATCGCCATTGACCATGAAATACAGAAATTGCATCGGGATTGAATACAAACGGGACAATGCCGACATAAGTACAAGAAGAGTGAATCTACTAAGAGTTTGTGCTTTGTGCGGCTCCTGGGAGACAGGTATTAGATTCAGATGCATCAGTGAAGTTTTACTGTATCCCTAGGACCTTCACATTGACCATGAATGACAGAAATTACATGGGGATTGAATACAAAAGCACAATGCCGACAGAAGTACAAGAAGAGTGAATCTCCTGAGAGTTGGTGATTTAAGCGGCTCCTGGGAGACCAGTATTACATTCAGATGCATCAGTGCAGGTTTACTGTATCCCTTGGACCTTCACTTTGACCAGGAAACACAGAAATTGCATCGGGATTAAATACAAAAGGCACAATGCCAACTCAAGTACAAGAAGAGTGAATCTTCAAAGCGTTGGTGATTTGAGCCGCTCCTGGGAGACCAGTATTACATTCAGATGCATCAGTGCAGGTTTACTTTAATCCCTTGGACCTTCACATTGACCATGAAACACAGATATTGCATTGGGATTGAATACAAAATGCACAATGCCAATTTAAGTACAAGAAGAGTGAATCCTCTAAGAGTTTGTGCTTCGGTATTGAATAGAAAATGAACAATGCCAAGTTAAGTGCAAGAAGAGTGAATCTTCTAAGAGTTTGGGTTTGAGCGGCTCCTGCGAGACCAGTATTACATTCCGATGCACCAGTGCAGGTTTACTGTATTTTTTGGACCTTCACATTGATCATGAAACACAGAAATTGCAGTTGGCTTAAATACAAAAGGCACAAATCCGACTTAACTACAAAGGGAGTGAATCTTCTAGGAGATTGTGCTTTGGGCTTCTCCTGGGAGACCAGAATCAGATTCCTATGCACCAGTGCAGGTTTTCAGAATCCCTTGAACCTTCACATAGACCATGAAACACATAAATTGCATCGGGATTGAATAAAAAAGGCACAATGCCGACTTAAGTACATGGAGAGTGAATCTTGTAAGAGTTTGAGATTTGGGCGGCTCCTGGGAGACCAGTATTAGATTCCGATGCTCCATTGCAGGTTTACTATACCCCTTGAACGTCCATATTGACCATGAATTACAGAAATTGCTTCGGGATTGAGTACAAAAGGCACTATGCCGACTTATGTGCAAGAAGAGTGAAACTACTAAGAGTTTGTGCTTTGTGCGGCTCCTTGGAGACCAGTATTAGATTCCGATGCACCAGTGCAGGTTTACTGTGTCAATTGGACGTTCACATTGACCATGAAACACAGAACTTGCATAGGGATTGAATACAAAAGGGACAATGCTGACTTAAGTACAAGGAGAGTGAATCTTCTAAGAATTTGAGCTTTGAGCGGCTCCTGGGAGACCATTATCAGATTCCGATTCTCCAGTGCACTTTTACTATACCTCTTGGACATCCACATTGACCATGAAATACAGATATTGCATCGGGATTGAATACAAAAGGCACAATTCCGACTTAAGTACAAGAAGAGTGAATCTTCTAAGTGTTAGGGCTTTGTGCGGCTCCTGGGAGACCAGTATTACATTCCGATGCATCAGTGCTGGTCTACTGTATCCCTTGGACCTTCACATTGACCATGAAACACAGAAATTTGATCGGGATTGAAGACAAAAGGCCCAATGCCGACTTAAGTACAAGAAGAGTGAATCTTCCAAGAGTTAGTGTTTAAGCGGCTCCTGGGAGACCAGTAATAGATTCCGATGCACCAGTGCAGGTTTACTGTATCCCTTGGACCTTCACATTGACCATGAAACACTGAAATTGCATCCGGACTGAATACTAGAGGACTATGCCGACCTTAAGTACAAGAAGAGCGAATCATCTAAGAGTTTGTGCTTTTGAGCGGCTCCTGGCAGACCTGTATTATATTCCGATGGAACAGTGATGGTTTACTGTTTCCCTTGGACACTCCCATTTACCATGAAACACAGAAATTGCATCGGGATTGAATACAAAATTACAATTTCTACTTAAGTACAAGAAGTGTGAATCTCTTAAGAGTATGTGCTTTGGGTAGCTCCTGTTAGACCGATATTAGGTTCCGATGCATCAGTGCAGGTTTACTGTATCCCTTGGACCTTCAAATTGATCATGAAACACACAAATTGCATTGGAATTGAATGCAAACTGCACAATGCCAACTTAAGTACAAGAAGAGTGAAACTTCTAACAGTTTGTGCTTTGTACGGTTCCTGCGAGACCTGTATTTGGTTCTGATGCACCAGTGCAGGTTTACTGTTTCCCTTGAACTTTCACAATGACCATGATACACAGAAATTACATCATGAGAGAATACAAAATGCACAATGCCGACTTAAGTACAAGAAGAGAGAATCTTCTAGGAGTTTTCGCTTTGTGCGCTCCTGGGAGACCAGTATTAGATTCCGATGCACCAGTGCAGGTTAACTGTATGCCTTGGAGCTTCACATAGACCATGAAACACAGAACTTGCATAGGGATTGAATACAAAAGGGACAATGCCGACTTAAGTACAAGGAGAGTGAATCTTCTAGGAATTTGAGTTTTGAGCGAATCCGGGGGACCATTATTAGATTCCGATTCTCCAGTGCACTTTTACTATACTCCTTGGACATCCACATTGACCATGAAATACAGAAATTGCGTCGGGATTGAGTACAATAGGCACAATGGCGACTTAAGTACAAGAACAGTAAATTTTCTAAGAATTAGTGGTTTGAGCGGGTCCTGGGAGACCAGTATTAGATTCCAATGCACCAGTGCCGGTTTGCTGTATCCTTTGTACCTTCAGTTGACCATGGAACACAGAAACTGCATCGGGTATCAATACAAAAGGAACAATGCCGACTTAAGTGCAAGAAGTGTGAATCTTCTAAGAGTTTGGGTTTGAGCGGCTCCTGGGAGACAAGTATTAGATTCCGATGCAATAGTGCAGGTTTACTGTATTTTTTGGACCTTCACATTGATCATGAAACACGGATATTGCAATTGGCTTAAATACAAAAGGCACAATGCCGACTTAACTACAAAGGGAGTGAATCTTCTAGGAGTTTGTGCTTTGAGCTTCTCCTGGGAGACCAGTATTAGATTCCGATACACCAGTGCTGGTTTTCAGTATCCCTTGGACCTTCACATAGACCATGAAACACAGAAATGTAATCGGGATTAAATACAATAGCCACAATGCAGACTAAAGTACAAGAAGAGTGAATCTTCTAAGAGTTTGTGCTTTGAGCGGCTCCTGGGAGACCAGTATTAGATACCGATGCACCAATGCAGGTTTACTTTATCCCTTGGACCTTCACTTTGACCAGTGAACACAGAAATAGCATCGGGATTGAATACAAAAGGCAAATGCCGACTTAAGTACAAGAAGAGTGAATCTTCAAAGCGTTGGTGATTTGAGCGGCTCCTGGGAGACCAGTATTACATTCAGATGCATCAGTGCAGGTTTACTGTATCCCTTAGACCTTCACTTTGACCAGGAAACACAGAAATTGCATCGAGATTGAATACAAAAGGAACAATTCTCACTGGAGTACAAGAAGAGTGAATCTTCTAAGAGATTATTTTTTGGACGGCTCCTGGTCGACCAGTATTACATTCCAATGCACCAGTGCTGGTTGACTGTATCGCTTGCACCTTCACATTCACCATGAAACACAGAAATTGCATCGGGATTGAATACAAAATGCACAAAGCCGACTTAAATACAAGAAGAGTGAATCTTCTAAGAATTTGTACTTTGAGCGGCTCCTGGTTGATCAGAATTAGCTTCCGATGCACCAGTGTGGGTTTACTGTAACCCGTGGACCTCCACATTGACCATGAGACACAGAAATTGTATCGGGATTGAATACAAAATGCAAATTGCCGACTTAAGTACAAAAAGAGTGAATCTTCTAAGAGTTTGTGCTTTGAGCGGCCCCTGGGAGACCAGTATTAGATTCCGATGCACCAATGCAGGTTTACTTTATCCCTTGGAGCTTCCCATTGACCACGAAACACAGAAATTGCATCGGGATACAATGCTAAAGGCACAATGCCGACTTAAGCACAAGAAGAGTGAAACTGCTAAGAAGTTTTGCTTTGAGCGGTTCCTTGGAGAAAAGTATTAGATTCCTATGCACCAGTGCAGGTTTACTGTATCCCTTGGACCTTCACAATGACCATGAAACACAGAAATTGAATCGGGATTGAATACAAAAGGCGCAATGCTGACATAAGTACAAGAAGAGTGAATCTACTAAGAGTTTGTGATTTGAGCGGCTAGTGGGAGACCAGTATTAGATTCCGATGCACCAGTGCGGGTTTTCTGTATCCCTTAGTCGTTCATATTGACCATGAAACGCAGAAATTCCATCGGGATTGAATATATAATTCACAATGCCGCTTTATGTACAAGAAGAGTGAATCTTCTAAGAGTTGGTGATTTGAGCGGCTCCTGGGAGACCAGAATTACATTCAGATGCGCCTGTGCAGGTTTACTGTATCCCTTGGACCTTACCATTGACCATGAACCACAGAAATTACATCGGGATTGAGTACAATAGGCACAATGCCGAGTTAATTACAAGAAGAGTGATTCTTCTAAGAGTTGGTGATTTGAGCGGCTCCTGGGAGACCAGTATTACATTCATATGCATCAGTGCAGGTATACTGTATCCCTTGGACCTTCACACTGACAGTGAAACACAGAAATGGCGTCGGGATGAAATACAAAAGGCACAATGCTGACTTATGTACAAGAAGAGTGACTCTTCTAAGAGTTTAAGCTTTGAGCGGCCCCTGGGAGGCCAGTATTACATTCCGATGCATCAGTGCAAGATTACTGCATCCCTTGGACCTTCACATTGACCATGAAACACAGAAATTTCATCGGGATTGAATACAAAAGGCACAGTGCCGACTAAAGTACAAGAACAGTAAATTTTCTAAGAGTTTGTGATTTGAGCGGCTCCTGGGAGACCGGTTTTAGATTCAGATACATCAGTGTCAGTTTACTGTATTCCTTGGACGTTCACACTTACCATGAACCACAGCTATTACATCGGAATTGAATACAGAAGGCACAATGCCGACCTAAGTACAAGAAGAGTGAATCTTCAAAGCGTTGATTATTTGAGCGGCTCCTGGGATACCAGTATTACATTCAGATGCGTCAGTGCAGGTTTACTGTATCCCTTGGACCTTCACATTGACCACGAAACACAGAAATGGCATCGGGAATTAATATAATTGGCACAATGCCGACTTAGGTACAAGAGGAGTGAATCTTCTAAGAATTTGTGTTTGGAGCAACTCCTGGGAGACCAGTATTACATTGCGATGCATCAGTGCAGGTTTACTGTATCCCTTGGACCTTCACATTGACCATGAGACACTGAAATTGCGTCAGGACTGAATAGCATCGGGATTTAATACAAACGGCACAAACCGTCTGAAGTACCAGTTTAAGATTCCGATGCACCAATGCAGGTTTACTTTATCCGTTGGACCTTCACATTCACCATGAAACACAGATATTGGATCGGGATTGAAGACAAAAAGCCCAATGCCGGCTTAAGTTCAAAAAGAGGGAATCTTCCAAGAGTTAGTGTATGAGCTGCTCCTGGGAGACCAGTATTAGATTCCGATGTACCAGTGCTGTTTACTGTATCCCTTGGACCTTCACATTGACCATGAAACACTGAAATTGCATCAGGGCTGAATACTAGGGGACAATGCCGACTTAAGTACAAGAAGAGTGAATCTCCTAAGAAATTTTGCTTTGAGCGTCTCCTGGGGGACCAGTATTAGATTCCGATGCAACAGTGCAGGTTTACTGTATCCCTTGGACCTTCACATTGACCACGAAACACAGAAATTGCATCGGGATTGAACACAAAATGCACAATGCGGACTTAAGTAAAGGAAGAGTGAATCTTCTGAGAAGGTATGCTTTGAGCGGCTCCTGGGAGACCAGTATTAGATTCAGATGCATCAGTGCAGGATAACTCAATCCCTTGGACCTTCACATTGACCATGAAACACAGAAATTGCATCGGGATTGAAAACAAAATGCACAAAGCTGACTTAAGTACAAGAAGAGTGAATCTTCTAAGAATTGAAGCTATCAGCGGCTACTGGGAGACCAGTATTACACTCCGATGCATCGCTGCAGGGTAACTGTATCCCTTGGACCATCCAATTGACCATGAAACACAAAGTTGCATCGGGATTGAATACAAAAGCGCAATGCCGACGTAAGTACATGAAGAGTGAATATTCCAAGAATCTGTGATGTGAACGGCTCCTGGGAGACCAGTATTAGATTCAGTTGTACCAGTGCTTTTTAACCGTATCCCTTGGACGTTCACATTGACCATGAAACACTGATATTGCATCGGGATTGATTACAAACGGCACAATTCCGACTTATGTACGAGAGGTGTGAATTTTCTAAATTTTTGTGCTTTGAGCGGCTCCATGGAGGCCAGTATTGCATTCAGATGCATCAGTGCAGGTTTACTGTATCTTTTGGACCTTTACATTGACCATTAAACAACGAAATTGCATCGGGATTGAATATAAAAGCACAATGCCGACTTCAGTACAAGAAGAGTGAATCTTGTAAGAGTTTGTGATATGAGCGTCTCCTGGGAGACCTGTATTAGATTCCGATGCACTAGTGCAGGTTTACTGTAACCCTTGGACCTTGACATTGACCATGAAACACAGGAATTGCATCGGGATTGAATAGAAAAGTCACAATGCCGACTTAAGTACAAGAAGAGCGAATCTTCGAACAGTTTGTTCTTTGAGCGCCTCCTGGGCGACCAGTATTACATTGCGATGGATCAGAGCAGGTTTACTGTATACCTTGGACCTTCACATTGACCATGAAATACAGATATTGCATTGGGATTGAATACAAACTGCACAATGCCGACTTAAGTACAAGGTGAGTAAATCTTCTAAGAGTTAGTGCCTTGAGCGGCTCCTAACAGACCGGTATTACATTCTGATGCACCAGTGCAGATTTACCGTATCCCTTGGACCGTCACAATGACCATGAAACATAGAAATTGCATCGGGATTGAATACAAAAGGCACAATACTGACTTAAGTACAAGAAGAGTGAATCTTCTAAGAGTTTGTGATTTGAGCAGCTCCTGGGAGACCAGTTTTAGATTCCGATGCTCCAGTGCAGGTTAATTATACTCCTTGGACATGCACATTGACCATGAATTACAGAAATTGCATCGGGATTGAATACAACGGGCACAATGCCGACTTATGTACAAGAAGAGTGAATCTTCTAAGAGTTTACGCTTTGGGCGCTCCTGGGAGACCAGTATTAGATTCCGATGCACCAGTGCAGGTTAACTGTATGCCTTGGAGCTTCACATTGACCATGAAACACAGATATTGCAACGGATTGAACACAAAAGGCACAATGACGACTTACGTACAAGAAGAGTGAATCTTCTAAGAAGTTTTGCTTTGAACGGTTCCTTGGAGACCAGTATTAGATTCCTATGCACCAGTGCAGGTTTACTGTATCCTTTGGACCTTCACATTGACCATGAAACACAGAACTTGCATAGGGATTGAATACAAAAGGGACAATGCCGACTTAAGTACAAGGGGAGTGAATCTTCTAAGAGTTTGAGATTTGTGCGGTCTCCTGGGAGACCATTATCAGATTCCGATGCTCCAGTGCACGTTTACTATAGCCCTTGGACATCCAAGTTGACCACGAAAAGCAGAAATTGCATCGGGATTGAATACAAAAGGCACAATTCCGACTTAAGTACCTGAAGAGTGAATCTTCTAAGAGTTAGGGTTTTGTGCGGCGCCTGGGAGACCAATATTAGATTACGATGCGCCAGTGCAGGTTTACGGTATCTCTTGGATTTTCAAATTGACCATGAAGCACAGAAATTGCATCGGGATTGAATACAAAAAGCACAATGCCGACTTAAGTACAAGAAGAGTGAATCCTCTGAGAGTTTGTGATTTGTACGGCTCCTGGGAGACCGGTATTAGATTCCGATGCACCAGTGCAGGTTTCCTGTATTCCTTAGTCCTTCACATTGACCATGAAACACAGAAATTGCATCGTGATTGAATATATAATTCTCAATGCCGACTTAAGTACAAGAAGAGTGAATCTTCTAAGAGTTGGTGATTTGAGCGGCTCCCGGGAGACCAGTATTACATTCAGATGCATCAGTGCAGGTTTACTGTATCCCTTGGACCTTCACAGTGGCCATGAAACACAGAAATTGGATCGGGATTGAAGACAAAAGGCCCAATGCCGGCTTAAGTACAAGAAGAGTGAATCTTCCAAGAGTTAGTGTATGAGCTGCTCCTGGGAGACCAGTATTAGATTCCGATGCACCAGTGCTGGTTTACTGTATCCCTTGGACCTTCACATTGACCATGAAACAGTGAGATTGCATCCGGACTGAATACTACAGGGCAATGCCGACTTAAGTACAAGAAGAGACAAACTTCTAAGAGTTTGTGCTTTGAGCGGCTCCTGGGAGACCAGTTTAAGATTCCGATGCACCAGTGCAGGTTTACTGTATCCTTTGGATATTCACATTGACCATGAAACACAGAAATTGCATCGGTATTAAATACAAAATGCACAATGCTGAGTCAAGTACAAGAACCGTGAATCTTCTAAGACTTTGTGGTTTGAGCGGGTCCTGGGAGACCAGTATTAGATTCCGATGGACCAGTGCAGGTTTACTGTATTCCTTGGACCTTTATATTGACCATGAAACACAGAAAATGCATCAGGATTGAATACAAAAGGCACAATTTCAACTTAAGTACTAGAAGTGTGAATCTCCTAAGAGTTTGTGCCTTGGGCGGCTCCTGTTAGACCGGTATTAGGTTCAGATGCATCAGTGCAGGTTTATTGTATCCCTTTGACCTTCAAATTGATCATGAAACACACAAATTGCATTGGAATGGAATACAAACTACACAATGCCACCTTAATTACAAGAAGAGTGAAACTTCTAACAGTTTGTGTTTTGTACGCTTCCTGCGAGACCAGTATTACGTTCCGATGCACCAGTGCTGGTTTACTGTTTCCCTTGAACCTTCACATTGAGCATGATACACAGAAATTGAATCATGAGTGAATACAAAAGGCACAATGCCGACTAAAGTAAAGATGAGTGAATCTTCTAAGAGTTTACGCATTGAGCGCTCCTGGGAGACCAGTATTAGATTCCGATGCACCAGTGCAGGTTTACTGAATGCCTTGGAGCTTCACATTGACCATGAAACACAGATATTGAATCGGATTGAACACAAAAGGCACAATGACGACTTAAGTACAAGGAGACCGAATCTTCTAAGAGTTTGTGCTTTTAGCGGCTCCTGGGAAACCAGTATAAGATTCCAATGCTCCAGTGCAGGTTTACTGCACCTCTTGGACATTCGCATTGACCATGAAACAAGGAAATTTAATCGGGATAGAATACAAAAAGCACAATGCCAACTTACGTACAAGAAGAGTGAATCTTCTTAGAAGCTTTGCTTTGAGCGGCTCCTGGGTGACCGGTATTCGATTCCGATGCATCAGTGCAGGTTTACTCATTCCTTGGACCTTCACATTGAACATGAAACACAGAAATTGCATCGGGATTGATAACAAAATGCACAAAGCTGACTTAAGTACAAGAAGAGTGAATCTTCTAAGAGTTTATGCTATCAGCGGCTCCTGGGAGACCAGTATTAAATTCAGATGCATCGCTGCAGGGTTACTGTATCCCTTGGAGCATCCAATTGACCATGAAACACAGAAGATGCATCGGGATTGAATACAAAAGCACAATGCCGACTTAAGTACAAGAAGAGTGATTATTCCAAGATGCACCAGTGCTTTTTTACCGTATCCCTTGGACGTTCACATTGACCATGAAACACTGATATTGCATCGGGATTGATTACAAACGGCACAATTCCGACTTAAGTACGAGAAGTGTGAATTTTCTAAATTTTTGTGCTTTGAGCGGCTCCTGGGAGACCAGTATTACATTCAGATGCATCAGTGCAGGTTTACTGTATCTTTTGGACCTTTACATTGACCATGAAACACAGAAATTGCATCGGGATTTATTACAAAATCACAATGCCGACTTCAGTACAAGAAGAGTGAATCTTGTAAGAGTTTGTGATTTGAGCGTCTCCTGGGAGACCAGTATTAGTTTCCGATGCACCAGTGCAGGTTAACTGTAACCCTTGGACCTTGACATTGACCATGAAACACAGGAATTGCATCGGGATTGAATAGAAATGTCACAATGTCGACTTAAGTACAAGAGGAGCGAATCTTCGAACAGTTTGTGCTTTGAGCGGCTCCTGGGAGACCAGTATTACATTGCGGTGGATCAGAGCAGGTTTACAGTATGCCTTGGACCTTCACATTGACCATGAAATACAGATATTGCATTGGGATTGAATACAAACTGCACAATGCCAACCTAAGTACAAGAAGAGTGAATCTTCTAAGAGTTTGTGCTTTGAACGGCGCCTGGGAGACCAGTATTACATTCTGATGCACCAGTGCAGATTTACCGTATCCCTTGGACAATCACAATGACCATGAAATACAGAAATTGCATCGGGATTGAATACAAAAGGCACAATGCTGACTTAAGTACAAGAAGAGTGAATCTTCTAAGAGTTGGTGATTTGAGCGGCTCCTGGGAGACCAGTATTACATTCAGATGCAGCTGTGCAGGTTTACTGTATCCCTTGGACCTTCACATTGACCATGAACCACAGAAATTACATCGGGATTGAATACAAAAGGCACAGTGCCGACTTAAGTACAAGAAGAGAGAATCTTCTAAGAGTTGGTGATTTGAGCGGCTCCTGGGAGACCTGTATTACATTCCGATGCATCAGTGCAGGTTTACTGTATCCCTTGGACCTTCACATTGACCATGAAACACAGAAATGGCGTCGGGATTAAATACTAAAGGCACAATGCCGACTTATGTACAGGTAGAGGGACTCTTCTAAAAGTTTGAGATTTCAGCGGCTCCTGGGAGACCAGTATTACATTCTGATGCATCAGTGAAGGTTTACTGTATCCCTTGGACCTTCACATTGACTATGAAACACAGAAATTGCATCGGGATTGAACACAAAAGGCACAATGCCGGCTTAAGTACAACGAGGGTGAATTTTCTAAGATTTAGTGTGTGAGCGACTCCTGGGAGACCAGTATTAGATTCCGATGCAACAGCACTGGTTTACTGTATCCCTTGGAACATCACATTGACGATGAAACACTGAAATTGCATCGGGTCTGCACTTACGTGCAAGAAGACTGAAGCTTCTGACAGTTTGTGACTTTGAGCGGCTCCTGGGAGACCAGTTTTAAATTCCGATGCACAAGTGCAGGTTTACTTTAACCCTTGGAACTTTACGATTACCATGAAACACAGAAATTGCATCGGGATTAATTACAATAGGCACAATGCCGACTTAAGTACATGAAGAGTGAATCTTCTAAGATTTTGTCTTTTGAGCGGCTCCTGACAGACCAGTATTATATTCCGATGCATCAGTGAAGGTTTACTGTATCCCTTGGACATTCACATTGACCATGACACGCAGAAATTGCATCGGGATTGAATACAAAAGGCACAATTTCAACTTAAGGACAAGGAGAAGGAATCTTCTAAGAATTTGTGCTTTGGGAAACTCGCATTAGACCGGGATCAGATTCAGATGCAAGAGTGCAGGTTTCCTATATCACTTGGATCTTCACATTGACCATGAAACACAGATATTGCATCGGGATTAAATACAAACTGCACAATGCCGACTTAAGTACAAGAAGAGTGAATATCCTAAGAGTTTGTGCTTTGAGTGGCTCCTGGGAGAAAAGTATTAGATTCCGATGCACCAGTGCTGGTTTACTGTATCGCTTGGACCTTCACATTGACCATGAAGCACAGAAATTGCATCGGGATTGAATACAAAAGGCAAAATGCCGACTTATCTACAAGAAGAGTATATCTTCTAAGAGTTTGTGCTTTGAGCGGCTCCTGGGAGACCAGTATTAGATTCTGATGCAGCAGTACAAGTTTACTGTATCCCTTGGACCTTCACATTGACCATGATACACTGAAATTGCATCAGGACTGAGCACTAGAGGACAATGCCGACTTAAGTACAAGAAGAGTGAATCTTCTAAGAAATGTTGCTTTGAGCGGCTCCTGGGAGACCTGTATTACATTCCGATGCACCAGTGCTGGTTTACTGTATCGCTTGGACCTTCACATTGACCATGAAACACAGAAATTGCATCGGTATTAAATACAAAATGCACAATGCCGACTTATGTACAAGAACAGTGAATCTTCTAAGACTTTGTGGTTTGAGCGGGTCCTGGGAGACCAGTACTAGATTCCGATGCTCCAGTGCAGATTTACTGTAACCCTTGGACCTTTACATTGACCATGAAACACAGAAATTGCCTCGGGATTGAATACAAATGGCACAATGTCGAAATAAGTACAAGAAGAGTGGTTCTTCTGAGAGTTTGTGTTTTGAGCGGCTCCTGGCAGACCTGTATTATATTCCGATGCATCAGTGAAGGTTTACTGTATCCCTTGGACACTCCCATTTACCATGAAACACAGAAATTGCATCGGGATTGAATACAAAAGGCACAATTTCAACTTAAGTACATGAAGTGTGAATCTCCTAAGAGTTTGTACTTTGGGCCGCTCCTGTTAGACCGGTATTAGGTTCAGATGCATCAGTGCAGGTCTACTGTATCCCTTGGACCTTGACATTGACCTTGAAACACAGAAATTGCATCGGGATTTAAGACAAAAGGCCAAATGCCGACTTATGTACAAGAAGAGTGAATCTTCCAAGAGTCAGTGTTTGAGCGGCTCCTGGGAGACCAGTATTAGATTCCGATGCACCAGTGCAGGTTTACTGTATCCCTTGGACCTTCACATTGACCATGAAACACTGAAATTGCATCCGGACTGAATACTAGAGGACAATGCCGACTTAAGTACAAGAAGAGTGAATCTTCAAAGAGTTTGTGCTTTTGAGCGGCTCCTGGGAGACCAGTTTTAGATTCCGATACACCAGCGCAGGTTTACTGTATCCCTTGGACATTCGCATTGACCATGAAACAAAAAAATTGCATCGGGATTGAATACAAGCGGCACCATGCCGACTTAAGTACAAGAACAGTGAATCTTCTAAGAGTTAGTGCTTTGAGTGACTCCTGGGAGACCTGTAATAGATTCCGATGCACCAGTGCACGTATACTGTATCCCTTGGACCTTCACATTGACCATGAAACACAGACATTGCATCGGGATTGAAGACAAAATGCACAATGCCGACTTAAGTACAAGATGAGTGAATCTTCTAAGAGTAAGTGCTTTGAGCAGCTCCTGGGAGACCTATATTATATTCTGATGCACCAGTGCAGGTTTACCGTATCACTTGGACCTTCACAAAGACCATAAAACACAGAAATTGCATCGGGATTGAATACAAAAGGCACAATGCTGACTTAAGTACAAGAAGAGTGAATCTTCTAAGAGATTGTGATTTGTGCGGCTCCTTGGAGACCAGTATTAGATTCCGATGCACCAGTACAGGTTTCCTGTATCCCTTAGTCGTTCACATTGACCATGACACACAGAAGTTGCATCGGGATTGAATATATAATTCACAATTCCGACTTATGTACAAGAAGAGTGAATCTTCTAAGAGTTCGTAATTTGGGCGGTTCCTGGGAGACTAGTATTACATTCAGATGCATCTGTGCAGGTTTACTGTATCCCTTGGACCTCCACATTGACCATGAACCACAGAAATTACATCGGGATTGAATACAAAAGGCACAATGCCGACTTAAGTACAAGAAGAGTGAATCTTCTAAGTGTTAGGGTTTTGTGCTGCTCCTGGGAGACCAGTATTAGATTACGATGCGCCAGTGCCGCTATGCGGTATCTCCTGGATTTTCAAATTGACCATGAAGCACAGAAATTGCATCGGGATTGAATACAAAAGGCACAATGCCGACTTAATTACAAGAAGAGTGATTCTTCTAAGAGTTTGTGATATGAGCGGCTCCTGGGAGACCTGTATTAGATTCCGATGCACCAGTGCTGGTTTCCTGTATCCCTTAGTCGTTCACATTGACCATGACACACAGAAATTGCATCGGGATTGAATATATAATTCACAATGCCGACTTATGTACAAGAAGAGTGAATCTTCTAAGAGTTCGTAATTTGAACGGCTCCTGGGAGACCAGTATTACATTCAGATGCATCTGTGCAGGTTTACTGTATCCCTTGGACCTCCACATTGACCATGAACCACAGAAATTACATCGGTATTGAATACAAAAGGCACAACGCCGACTTAAGTACAAGAAGAGCGATTCTTCTAAGAGTTGGTGATTTGAGCGGCTCCTGGGAGACCAGTATTACATTCAGATGCATCTGAGCAGGTTTACTGTATCCCTTTGACCTTTACATTGACCATGAAACACAGAAATGGCGTCGGGATTAAATACAAGTGCACAATGCCGACTTATGTACGAGAAGAGTGACTCTTCTAAGGGTTTGAGGTTTGAGCGGCTCCTGGGAGACCAGTATTACATTCCGATGCATCAGTGCAGGATTACAGCATCCCTTGAACCTTCACATTGACCGTGAAACACAGATATTTCATCGGGATTGAATACAAAAGGCACAATGCCAACTAAAGTACAAGAAGAGTGAATCATCTAAGAGTTTGTGATTTGAGCGGCTCCTGGGAGACCGGTATTAGATTCAGATGCATCAGTGGAGGTTTACTCAATTCCTTGGACGTTCTTATTGACCATGAACCACAGCTATAACATCGGGATAGAATACAGAAGGCACAATGCCGTCTTAAGTACAAGAAGAGTGAATCTTCAAAGGGTTGGTGATTTGAGCGGCTCCTGGGAGACCAATATTACATTCAGATGCATCAGTGCGTGTTTACTGTATCCCTTGGACCTTCACATTGACCACGAAACACAGAAATGGCATCGGGATTAAGTACAATAGGCACAATGCCGACTTAAGTACAAGATTAGTGAATCTTCTAAGTATTTGTGTTTGGAGCTTCTCCTGGGAGACCAGTATTATATTCCGATGCATCAGTGCAGGTTTACTGTATCCCTTGGACGTTCACATTGACCATGAACCACAGAAATTACATCGGGATTGAATACAAAATTCACAATGCCGATTTAAGTACAGGATGACTGAATCTTCTAAGAGTTGGTGATTTGTGCGGCTCGTGTTACACCAGTATTACATGCAGATGCATCAGTGCAGGTTTACTGTATCCCTTGGACCTTCACTATGACCAGGAAACACAGAAATTGCATCGGGATTGAATACAAAATGCACAATGCCGACATAAATTCAAGAGGAGTGAATCATCTAAGAGTTTGTGCTTTGAGCGGCTCCTGGTTGACCAGAATTAGCTTCCGATGCACCAGTGTGGGTTTACTGTAACCCTTAGACCTTCACATCGACGATTAGACACAGAAATTGCATCGGGATTGAATACAAAATGCACAATGCCGACTTAAGTACAAGAAGAGTGAATCTTCGGAGAGTTTGTGATTTGAGCGGCGTCTGGGAGAGCAGTATTAGATTCCGATGCATCAGTGCAGGTTTCCTGTATCCCTTAGTCCTTCACATTGACCATGAAAAACAGAAATTGCATCGGGATTGAATATATAATTCTCAATGCCGACTTAAGTACGAGAAGAGTGAATCTTCTAAGAGTTGGTGATTTGAGCGGCTCCTGGGAGACCAGTATTACATACAGATGCATCTGTGCAGGTTTACTATATCCCTTGGATCTTCACATTGACCATGAACCACAGAAATTACATCGGGATTGAATACAATAGGCACAATGCCGACTTAACTACAAGAAGAGTGAATCTTCTAATAGTTAGTGATTTGAGCGGCTCCTGGGAGACCAGCATTACATTCCTATGCATCAGTGCAAGTTTACTGTATCCCTTGAACCTTCACATTGACCATGAAACGCAGAAATTGCATCGGGATTAAATACAAATGGCACAATGCCGACTTAAGGACAGGAAGAGTGAATCTTCTAAGAGTTTGTGCTTTGAGCGGCTCGTGGCGGTCCAGTATTATATTCCGATGCATCAGTGTAGGTTTACTGTATCCCTTGGACATTCACATTGACCATGAAACGCAGAAATTGCATCGGGATTGAATACTAAAGGCACAATTTCATTTTAAGTACAAGGAGAGTGAATCTTTCAAGAATTTGTGCTTTGGGCAACCCGTGTTAGACCGGTATTAGATTCAGATGCAACTGTGCAGGTTTACTGTATTCCTTGGACCATCGAATTAACCATGAAACACACAAATTGCATTGGGATTGATTACAATATGCTCAATGATAACTTAAGTACAACAAGAGTGAATCTTCAAAGAGTTTCTGCTTTGAGCGGCTCCTGGGAGACCAGTATTAGATTCCGATGCAGCAGTACAAGTTTACTGAATCCCTTGGACCTTCACATTGACCATGAAACACAGAAATTGCGTTGGGATTGAATTCAAAATTCACATTGCCAACTTAAATACAAGAAGGGTGAATCTTCTAAGAGTTTGTGCTTTGAGCGGCTTCTGGGAGACCAGTATTAGATTCCGATGCACCAGTGCGGGTTTACTGTATCCCTCGGAGCTTCACATTGACCATGAAACACAGAAATTGCATCGGGATTGATTACAATTGGCACAATGCCGACCTAAGTACAAGAAGAGTGAATCTACTAAGTGTATGTGTTTGAGCGGCTCCTGGGAGACCGATTTTAGAATCCGATGCACCAGTGCGGGTTACCTGTATCCCTTGGACCTTCACATTGACCATGAAACACAGAAATTGCCTTGGGATTGAATACAAAAGGTACAATGGCGACCTAAGTACAACAAGAGTGAACCATCTAAGAGTTTGTGCTTCATGCGGCTCCTGGCAGACCAGTATTACATTCTGATGGATCGGTGAAGGTTTACTGTATCTCTTGGACATTCACATTGACCATGAAACACAGAAATTGCATCGGGATTGAATACAAAAGGCACAATTTCAACTTATGTACAAGGAGAGTATGTCTTTCAAGAATTTGTGCTTTGGGCCACTCGTGTTAGACTGGTATTAGATTCAGATGCAACAGTGCAGGTTTACTGTATTCCTTGGACCATCGAATTAACCATGAAACACACAAATTGCATTGGGATTGAATACAATATGCGTAATGATAACTTAAGTACGACAAGAGTGTATCTTCTAAGAGTTTCTGCTTTGAGCGGCTCCTGAGAGGCCAGTATTAGATTGCGATGCAGCAGTACAAGTTAACTGTATCCCTTGGACCTTCACATTGACCATGAAACACTGGAATTGCATCAGGACTGAATACTAGAGGACAATGCCGACTTAATTACAAGAAGTGTGAATCTTCTAAGAAATTTTGCTTTGAGCGGCTCCTGGGAGACCAGTATTAGATTCCGATGCATCAGTGCAGGTTTACTGAATCCCTAGGCCCTTCGCATTGACCACGAAACACAGAAATTGCATCGGGATTTAAGACAATACGCCCAATGCCGACTTAAGTACAAGAAGAGTGAATCTTCCAGGAGTTAGTCTTTGAGCGGCTCCTGGGAGACCAGTATTAGATTCCGATGCATCAGTGCAGGTTTACTGTATCCCTTGGACCTTCACATTGACCATGAAACACAGAAATTGCATCGGGATTGAATACAAAAAGCACAATTTCAACTTAGGTACAAGAAGTGTGAATCATCTAAGTGTTTGTGCTTTGGGCGGCTCCTGTTAGACCGGTATTAGGTTCAGATGCATCGGTGCAGGTTTACTGTTTCCCTTGGACCTTCAAGTTAATCATGAAAGACACAAACTGCATTGGAATTGAATACAAATTGCACAATGCCAACTTAAGTACAAGAAGAGTGAATCTTCTAACGGTTTGTGCTTTGAACGGTTCCTGCGTGACCAGTATTAGGTTCCGATGCACCAGTGCAGGTTTACCGTATGCCTTGGACCTTCAAATTGACCATGAAACACAGAAACTGCACCAGGATTGAACACAAAAGCCACAATGCCGACGTTAGTACAAGAAGAGTGAATCTTCGAAGAGTTCGTGCTTTGAGCGGCTACTGGGAGACCGGTATTACGTTCCGATGAATCAGTGAAGGTTTACTGTATCTCTTGGACATTCACATTGACCATGAAACACAGAAATTGCATCGGGATTGAATACAAAAGGCACAACTCCAACTTAAGTACAAGAAGCGTGAATCTTCTAAGAGTTTGTGATTTCGGCGGCCCCTGTTAGACCAATACTGGATTCAGATGCATCAGTGCAGGTTTACTGTATCCCTTGGACCTTCAAATTGACCATGAAACACACAAATTGTATTGGGATTGAATTCAAAAGTCACATTTCCAACTTATATACAAAAAGAGTGAATCTTCTAAGAGTATGTGCTTTGAGCGGCTCCTGGGAGACCAGTATTAGATTCCGATGCACCAGTGCAGGTCTACTGTATCCCTCGGACCTTCACATTGACCATGAAACACAGAAATTGCATCGGGATTGATTACAATTGGCACAATGCCGAACTAAGTACAAGAAGAGTGAATCTACTAAGTGTTTGTGTTTGAGCGGATCCTGGGAGACCGATTTTAGAATCCGATGCACCAGTGCGGGTTACCTGTATCCCTAGGACCTTCACATTGACCATGAAACAAAGATATTGAATCGGGATAGAATACAAAATGCACAATGCTGACTTAAGTACAAGAAGAGTGAATCTTCTACGAGTTAGTGCTTTGAGCGACTCCTGGCTCACCTGTATTAGATTCCGATGCACCAGTGCAGGTGTATTCTATCCCCTGGACCTTCACATTGACCATGAAACACAGAAATTGCATCGGGATTGAATACAAAATGCACAATGCCGACATAAATGCAAGGAGGGTGTATCTTCTAAGAGTTTCTTCTTTGAGTGGCTCCTGGGAGACCAGTATTAAATTCCGATGCACCAGTGTAGGTTTACCGTATCCCTTGGACCTTTACATTGACCATGAAACACAGAAATTGCATCGGGATTGAAAAAAAAATGCACAACTCCAACTTAAGTACAAGAAGAGTGAATCTTCTAAGAGTTTGTGATGTGGGCGACTCCTGTTAGAGCAGTATTAGATTCAGATGCATCAGTGCAGGTTTACTGTATCCCTTGGACTTTCAAATTGACCATGAAACACACAAATTGCATTGGGATTGAACACAAAATTCACAATGCCAACTTAAGTACAAGGAGAGTGAATCTTCTAAGAGTTTGTGCTTTGACGGGCTCCTGGGAGACCAGGATTAGATTCCGACGCACCAGTGCCGGTTTACTGTATCCCTCGGACCCTCACATTGACCATAAAACACAGAAATTGCACCGGGTTGAACACAAAAGGCACAATGCCGACCTAAGTACCAGGAGAGTGAGTCTTCTAAGAGTTGGTGCTTTGAGGGCACCTCGGAGTCCAGTATTAGATTAAAATGCTCCAGTGCAGGTTTAATGTACCCCTTGGACCTTCTCATTGAGCATGAAACACAGAAATTGCATCGTCATTGAATACAAAAGGCACAATGCCGTCTTAAGTACAAGAAGAGTAAATCTTCTAGGAGTTTAAGGTTTGAGCGGCTCCTGAGAGACCAGTATTAGATTCCGATGCACCAGTGCAGGTTTACCGTATCCCTTGGACCTTCACATTGACCATGAAACACAGAAATTGCATCTGCATTGAATACAAAAGGCACAATGCCGACTTAAGTACAAGAAGAGTGAATCTTGTAAGAGTTTGAGCTTTGAGCGTCTCCTGGGAGACGAGTATTACATTCCGATGCATCAGTGCTGGTTTACTGTATCCCTTGGACCTTCACATTGACCATAAAACACAGACATTGCCTCAAAAAAGGCACAATTCCAACTTAAGTACAAGGAGAGTGAATCTTCTATGAGTTTGTGCTTTTGAGCGGCTCCTGGGAAACCAGTTTTAGATTCCGATGCACCAGTGCAGAGTTCCTGTATCCCTTGGACATTCACATTGACCATGAAACACAGAAATTGCATCGGGAGTGAATACAAAAGGCACACTGCCGACTTAAGTACAAGAAGAGTGAATCTTCTAAGAGTTTGTGCTTTGAGCGGCACCTGGCAGCCCAGTATTACATTCTGATGCATCAGTGAAGGCTTAGTGTATCCCTTGGACATTCACATTGACCATGAAACACAGAATTTGCATCGGGAATACATACAAAAGGCACAATTCCACTTTAAGTACAAGAAGAGTGAATCTACTAAGAGTTTGTGATTTGGGCGGCTACTATTAGACCGGTATTTGATTCAGATGCATCAGTGAAGGTTTAGTGTATCTCTTGGACATTCACATTGACCATGAAACACAGAAATTGCATCGGAATTGAATACAAAAGCACTATTCCAACTTAAGTACAAGGGGAGTGAATCATCTAAGAGTTGGTGCTTTGAGCGTCTCCTGGGAGACGAGTATTAGATTCCGATGCACCAGTGTAGGTTTACTGTATCCCTTGGACCTTCACATTGACAATGAAACACAGAAATTGCATCGGGAGTGAATACAAAAGGCACACTGCCGACTTAAGTACAAAAAGAGTGAATCTTTTAAGAGTTTGTGCTTTGACATGCTGCTGGGAGACCAGGATTAGATTCCGCGCACTAGTGCCGGTTCACTGTATCCCTCGGACCCTCACATTGACCATAAAACACAGAAATTGCACAGGATAGAACACAAAAGGCACAATGCCGACCTAAGTACCAGTAGAGTGAATCTTCTAAGAGTTGGTGCTTTGAGCGGCTCCTCCGAGACCAGTATTAGATTCCAATGCTCCAGTGCAGGTTTACCGTATCCCGTGGACCTTCACATTGACCATGAAACACAGAAATTGCATCTGCATTGAATACAAAAGGCACAATGCCGACTTAAGTACAAGAAGAGTGAATCTTCTAAGAGTTTGTGCTTTGAATGGCACCTGGCAGACCAGTATTACATTCCGATGCATCAGTGAAGGTTTAGTGTATCCCTTGGACTTTCACAATGACCATGAAACACAGAAATTGCATCTGCATTGAATACAAAAGGCACAATGCCGACTTAAGTACAAGAAGAGTGAATCTTCTAAGAGTTTGTGCTTTGAGCGTCTCCTGGGTGACCTGTATTACATTCCGATGCATCAGTGCCGGTTTACTGTATCCCTTGGACCTTCACATTGACCATGAAACACAGAAATTGCCTCATAAAGGCACAATTCCAACTTCAGTACAAGGAGAGTGAATCTTCTATGAGTTTGCGATTTTGAGCGGCTCCTGGGAAACCAGTTTTAGATTCCGATGCACCAGTGCAGAGTTCCTGTATCCCTTGGACATTCACATTGACCATGAAATACAGATATTGCATCGGGATTGAATATAAACAGCACAATGCCGACTTATGTACAAGAAGAGTGAATCTTCTAAGAGTTTGTGCTTTGAATGGCACCTGGCAGACCAATATTACATTCCGATGCATCAGTGAAGGTTTAGTGTATCCCTTGGACTTTCACAATGACCATGAAACACAGAAATTGCATCGGGATTGAATACAAAAGGCACAATTCCACTTTATGTACAAGAAGAGTGAATCAACTAAGAGTTTGTGATTTGGGCAGCTCCTGTTAGACCGGTAGTATATTCAGATGCATCAGTGAAGGTTTAGTGTATCTCTTGGACACTCACATTGACCATGAACCACAGAAATTGCATCGGGATTGAATACAAAAGCACAATTCCAACTTAAGTGCAAGAGGAGTGAATCTTCTAAGAGTTTGTGCTTGGAGCGGCTCCTGGTATACCAGTATTAGATTCCGATGCACCAGTGCAAATTTACCGTAACCCTTGGACCTTCACATTGACCATGCAACACAGAAATTGCATCGGGATTGAATACTAAATGCACAATGCCGTCTTAAGTACAAGAAGAGTGAATCATCTAAGAGTTTGTGTTAGAGGGGCTCCTGGCAGACCAGTATTACATTCCGATGCATCGGTGAAGTGTTACTGTATCTCTTGGACATTCACATTGACCATGAAACACAGAAATTGCACCGGGATTGAATACAAAAGGCACAGCTCCAACCTAAGTACAAGAAGAGTGAATCTTCTAAGAGTTTGTGAAATGGGCGGCTCCTGTTAGACCAGTATTAGATTCAGATGCATCAGTGCAGGTTTACTGTATCCCTTGGAGTTTCAGATTGACCATGAAACACACAAATTGCATTGGAATTTAATACAAATTTCACAATGCCAACTTATATACAAGAAGAGTGAATCTTCTAAGAGTTTGTGTTTTGAACGGCTCCTGCGAAACCAGTATTAGATTCCGATGCACCAGTGCAGGTTTACTGTATCCCTTGGACCTTCACGTTGACCATGAAACACAGAAATTGCATCGGGATTGAATACAAAAGGTACACTGACGACTTAAGTACAATAAGAGTGAATCTTCTAAGAGTTGGTGCTTTGATCGTCTCCTGGGGGACCAGTTTACATTCCGATGCATCAGTGCTGGTTTACTGTATCCCTTGGAACTTCACATTGACCATGAAACACAGAAACTACATCGGGATTGAATACAAAAAAAACAATGCCGTCCTAAGTACAAGAAGAGTGAATCTTCTAAGAGTTGGTGCTTTGAGCGGCTCCTGGAAGACCAGTATTACATTCCGATGCATCAGTGAAGGTTTAGTGTATCCCTTGGACATTCACATTGACCATGAAACACAGAAATTGCATCGGGATTGAATACAAAAGGCACAATTCCACTTTAAGTGCAAGAAGAGTAAATCTAGTGAGAGTTTGTTATTTGGGCGGCTCCTGTTAGAACGGTATTTGATTCAGATGCATCAGTGAAGGTTTATTTGTATCTCTTGGACATTCACATTGACCATGAAACACAGAAATTGCATCGGGATTGAATACAAAATGCACAATGCAAACTTAAGTCCAAGAAGAGTGACTCTTCTAAGAGAATGTGCTTTGAGCGTCTCGTGGGAGACGAATATTAAATTCCGATGCACCAGTGTAGGTTTACTGTATCCCTTGGTCCTTCACATTGACCATGAAACACAGAAATTGCGTCGGGATTGAGTACAAAGGCACACTGCCGACTTAAGTACAAGAAGAGTGAATCTTCTAAGAGTTCGTGCTTTTACGGGCTCCTGGGAGACCAGGATTAGATTCCGATGCACCAGTGCCGGTTTAGTGTATCCCTCGGACCATCACATTGACCATGAAACACAGAAATTGCATCTGGATTGAATACAAAACTCACAATGCCGACTTAAGTACAAGAAGAGTGAATCTTCAAAGAGTTTGTGCTTTGAGCGTCTCCTGGGGGACCAGTATTACATTCCGATGCATCAGTGCTGGTTTACTGTATCCCTTGGACCTTTACATTGACCATGAAACACAGAAATTACATCGGGATGGATTACAAAAGGAACAATGCCGTCCTAAGTACAGGAAGAGCGAATCTTCTAAGAGTTTGTGCTTTGAGCGGCACCTGGAAGACCAGTATTACATTCCGATGTATCAGTGAAGGTTTAGTGTATCCCATGGACATTCACATTAACCATGAAACAAAGAAATTGCATCGATATTGAATACAAAAAATGCACAATTCCACTTTAGGTAAGAAGAGTGAATCTACTAAGAGTTTGTTATTTTGGCGGCGCCTGTTAGACCGCTATTTGATTAGGATGCATCAGTGAAGGTTTAGTGTATCACTTGGACATTCACATTGACCATGAAACACAGAAATTGCGTCGGGATTGAATTCAAAAGGCACAATTACAACTTAAGTACAAGACGAGTGAATCTTCTAAGAAGCTTTGCATTGAGCGGCACCTGGGAGACCAGTGTTAGATTCAGATACATCAGTGCTGGTTTCATCTATCCCTTGGACCTTCAGATTGACCATGAAACACAGAAATTGCATCGGGATTGAATACAAAAAGCACAATGCCGACTTAAGTACAAGAGGAGTGAATCCTCTAAGAAGTTTTGCTTTGAGCGGCTCCTGGGTGACCAGTATTAGATTCCGATGCATCAGCGCAGGTTTACTGTATCCCTTGGACCTTCTTAAGTACAAGAAGAGTGAATCTTCTAAGAAGTTTTGCTTTGAGCGGCTCCTGGGAGACCAATATTAGATTCCGATGCATCAGTGCAGGTTCACTGTATCCCTAGGACCTTCACATTGACCATGAAACACAGATATTGCATCGGGACAGAATACTAGAGGACAATGAGTACTTAAGTACAAGAAGAGTGAATCTTCTAAGAGTTTGTGCTTTTGAGCGGCTCCTGGGAGACCAGTTTTAGATTCCGATGCACCAGCGCAGGTTTACTGTATCCCTTGGACATTCACATTGACCGTGAAACACAGAATTTGCATCGGGATTTAATACAAAAAGCACAATGCCGACCTAAGTACAAGAACAGGGAATCTTCTAAGGGTTTGTGTTTGAGCGGCACCTGGGAGACCAGTATTACATTCCGATGCACCAGTGTAGGTTTACTGCATCCCTTGGACCTTCTCATTGATCATGAAAAACAGAAATTGCATCGGGATTGAATACGAAAGGCACAATTCCAACTTAAGTACAAGAAAAGTGAATCTTCTAAGAGTTTGTGATTTGAGCGGCTCCTGGGAGACGAGTATCAGATTCCGATGAACCAGTGCAGGTTTACTGTATTGCTTGGACCTTCCCATTGACCATGAAACACAGAAATTGCATCGGGATTGAATACAAAAGGCAAAATGCCGACTTATGTACAAGAAGTGTGAATCTTCTAAGAGTTTGTGCTTTGAGCGTCTCCTGGGAGACCGGTTTTAGAATCCGATGCACCAGTGCAGGATTCCTGAATACCTTGGACCTCGACATTGACCATGAAACAAAGAAATTGAATCGTGATAGAATACAAAATTCACATTGCCAACTTAAGTGTAAGAAGAGTGAATCTTCGAAGAGTGTGTGCTATGAGGGGCTCCTGGCATACCAGAATTAGATTCCGATACACCAGTGCAGGTTTACTGTATCCCTTGGACCTTCACATTGACCATGAGTTACAGAAATTGCATCGGGATTAAATACAAAAAGCACAATGCCGCATTAAGTCCAAGAAGAGTGACTCTTCTAAGAGATTGTGCTTTGAGCGTCTCGTGGGAGACGAGTATTAAATTCCGATGCACCAGTGTAGGTTTACTGTATCCCTTGGTCCTTCACATTGACCATGAAACACAGAAATTGCATCGGGATTGAATACAAAAGGCACACTGCCGACTTAAGTACAAGAAGAGTGAATCTTCTAAGAGTTCGTGCTTTTACTGTTGGTTGGTTGGGGGATTAAAGGGACCAGACTACTATGGTCATCGGTCCCTTTTTCCAAAGACAAAGAACACCCACAGAGAATAAAAACGAGGAACAGAAGAGATCACAGACGATACAGAACAGGAGAGACTGAGACAAAGACAAGACAAAACGAACGAAAACCACATAGAGAATGACGGTGGTTGGCCGACCATAGAAATAAAAAAGGAAAAGCCAACCACTTAGAAACACATTAAAAAATCAGTGTAAAACCATAGGCCAAAGGCCAGAATCAACACAAAACAATAAAATAAAACAGAAACACTCAGATTAAATGATAAAATCCCCCTGCCCGAATAAAACGTAAAACTAAGTCAGCCATAGCGGAGTCGTCTGTTAAAAGGGCAGGGAGCGTATCAGGCAGCGCAAATGTCTGCCTGACCACAGCTAAAAGGGGGCAGGCCAACAGAATGTGGGCCACTGTCAAAGCCGCCCCGCAGCGACATACAGGAGGGTCCTCCCTGCGCAGTAAATAACTGTGTGTCAGCCGGGAGTGGCCAATGCGGAGCCGGCAAAGAACTACCGAGTCCCTGCGAGTGGCTCGCAGGGATGACCGCCACACAGCCGTCGTCTCCTTGACAGCACGGAGTTTATTGGACATTGTCAGTTCGCGCCATTCCTCGTCCCATAGCGCCAAGATTTTGCGGCGGAAGACTGCCCGCAAATCAGTCTCAGGGAGGCCAAGGTCCAGAGATGGCTTGCTGGTGGCCTCTTTCGCCAGGCGGTCAACATGTTCGTTACCCGGGATACCGACATGACCGGGGGTCCACACAAAGACCACAGAGCGGCCGCAACAGGCGAGAGTATGCAGAGACTCGTGGATAGCCATCACCAAACGAGAACGAGGGAAACACTGGTCGAGAGCTCGTAAACCGCTCAGGGAATCGCTACAGATAACGAAGGACTCACCTGAGCAGGAGCGGATATACTCTAGGGCACGAAAGATGGCGACCAGTTCAGCAGTGTAAACGCTGCAGCCATCCGGCAAGGAACGTTGTTCAGAACGGTCCCCTAGAGTGAGCGCATACCCGACACGACCAGCAACCATCGAACCGTCAGTGTAGACAATACCAGAGCCCTGATACGTGGCCAGGATAGAATAAAAGCGGCGGCGGAAGGCCTCTGGAGGGACTGAGTCCTTCGGGCCCTGTGCCAGGTCCAGCCGAAGGCAAGGGCGACGAACACACCATGGGGGTGTATGCAAAGTAGCCCAGAAAGTAGGTGGAACAGTAAAAACCTGAAGCCCAGAGAGAAGCTCTTTGACGCGGACCGCTATTGTACAACCAGACCGGGGCCGACGATCTGGCAGATGGACGACCGATCGCGGGAACAGGAGACGATAATTTGGATGCCCGGGCGAGCTTAGAACATGGGCAGCATAAGCGGCCAGCAAACGTTGGCGTCGGAACCGCAGGGGAGGTACACCTGCCTCCACTAGTACGCTGTCCACGGGGCTGGTGCGGAAAGCACCAGTGGCAAGGCGTATCCCGCTGTGGAGAATTGGGTCCAGCACCTGTAACGCAGATGGGGATGCTGAGCCATAAGCCAGGCTCCCATAATCCAGACGGGACTGGATTAACGCCTGGTAGAGCCGCAACAGGGTAAAGCGGTCGGCGCCCCAGCGGGTGTGGCTCAAGCATCTCAGAGCGTTTAGATGCCGCCAACACGTCTGTTTAAGCTGCCGGATATGAGGCAGCCAAGTCAACCGGGCATCGAAAACCACCCCCAAAAACCTGTGGGTCTCCACCACAGCAAGGAGTTCGTCGGCAAGATAAAGCCGCGGCTCAGGATGGACTGTTCGGCGCCGGCAGAAATGCATAACGCGGGTCTTGGCTGCCGAAAACTGAAACCCATGGGCTACAGCCCAAGACTGCGCCTTACGGATAGCGCCCTGTAGCTGACGTTCAACAGCTGCAATGCTGGGAGAGCTGTAATAAAGGCAGAAGTCGTCAGCATGCAGGGAAGCGGAGACAGAGTTTCCCACGGCCGCAGCAAGACCGTTAATGGCTATTAAAAACAGACAGACACTTAAAACGGAACCCTGTGGCACACCGTTCTCCTGGACGTGGGAGGAACTATACGAGGCCGCGACTTGCACGCGGAAGGTACGACACGACAGAAAATTGCGGATAAAAATCGGCAGAGGACCCCGAAGACCCCATCCATGGAGCGTAGAAAGAATGTGATGACGCCACGTCGTATCGTACGCCTTCCGCATGTCGAAAAAGACAGCGACCAGGTGCTGACGGCGGGAAAAGGCAGTACGGATGGCCGACTCCAGGCTCACCAGATTGTCGGCGGCGGAGCGGCCTTTACGGAACCCACCCTGAGATGGAGCCAGAAGGCCCCGAGACTCCAGTACCCAATTCAAGCGCCGGCTCACCATCCGTTCAAACAACTTACAAAGAACGTTGGTGAGGCTAATGGGACGGTAGCTGTCCACCTCTAAAGGGTTCTTTCCAGGTTTCAAAACGGGGATGACAATGCCTTCCCGCCATTGCGACGGAAACTCCCCCTCGACCCAAAGACGGTTGTAAAGATCGAGAAGGCGCCGCTGGCAGTCCACTGAAAGGTGTTTCAGCATCTGACAGTGGATGCCATCTGGCCCAGGAGCGGTATCAGGGCAAGCAGCTAGGGCACTGCGAAATTCCCACTCACTGAATGGAGCATTGTAAGATTCTGGGTGGTTGCTGCGAAACGAAAGGCTCCGACGTTCCAGCCGCTCTTTAATGGAGCGGAAGGCCTGGGGGTAATTCGCAGAAGCGGAACTCATAGCAAAATGCTCTGCTAAGCGATTTACAATGACGTCGGAGTCGGTACAAACGGCTCCATTCAGTGAGAGCGCAGGGACGCGGGCAGGGGTCCGATAGCCGTAGACGCGTCGAATCTTGGCCCAGACCTGCGAGGGAGTGACATGGAGGCCAATCGTGGACACATACCGCTCCCAGCACTCCTTCTTGCCCTGGCGGATAAGGAGGCGGGCCCGCGCACGCAGCCGTTTGAAGGCGATAAGGTGGGCTAAGGAGGGATGTCGCTTGTGACGCTGGAGCGCCCGCCGGCGATCTTTAATCGTTTCAGCGATCTCAGGCGACCACCAAGGCACAGCCTTCCGCCGAGGGGACCCACAGGAATGGGGAATGGCAGATTCGGCGGCAGTAACGATGCCGGTGGTGACCGATTGAACCACCGCATCAATGTCATCGGTAGAGAGAGGCTCAAAAGCGGCAGTGGAGGAGAACAAGTCCCAGTCAGCCTTATTCAGAGCCCATCTGCTAGGGCGCCCATAACAGTGGCGCTGTGGTAGTGACAAAAAGATCGGAAAGTGGTCACTACCACACAGGTCGTCATGCACACTCCATTGGACAGACGGTAAGAGGCTATGGCTACAGATGGAAAGGTCAATGGCGGAGTAGGTGCCATGCGCCACACTGAAGTGTG
Source organism: Schistocerca americana (assembly GCF_021461395.2). Lineage (NCBI taxonomy): Eukaryota > Metazoa > Arthropoda > Insecta > Orthoptera > Acrididae > Schistocerca > Schistocerca americana. The sequence goes on along the minus strand of NC_060130.1, from coordinate 145,666,322 downwards.
TGAAGGCACCATCATTTAACAGCGAGAGATCGAGCTGCGACAATAAATGCTCAACGATGGCGCCTCGACCTGTTGCCACTGACCCACCCCACAGAGGGTTATGGGCGTTGAAGTCGCCCAATAGCAAGAAAGGTGGCGGCAATTGGGCGACCAGTGCAGCCAGGACAAGCTGCGAGACATCACCATCCGGTGGAATGTAAAGACTGCAGACGGTAACAGCCTGTGGCGTCCACACGCGTACAGCGACAGCCTCTAAAGGCGTCTGGAGAGGGACAGACTCGCTGTGCAGAGTGTGAAGGACATATATGCAGACGCCACCAGACACCCTTTCATAAGCTGCTCGGTTCTTATAATAACCCCGATAGCCACGGAGGGCGGGGGTTCGCATTGCTGGAAACCAAGTTTCCTGGAGAGCAATGCAGAAGAAAGGGTGAAGGCTGATAAGTTGGCGGAGCTCAGCGAGATGGTGGAAGAAACCGCTGCAGTTCCACTGGAGGATGGTATTGTCCATGGCTGAGAAAGGCGTGACGGGACGGGGAAGGCAGATTACGCCACTGGGTCACCTGCTGCCTCCGATTGAGCACCCATGCTAGTGTTATCCATGGCGTCTGAGGGACCGGCGAGTTCTAGGTCCTCAGCGGACGCCAGGATCTCCACCTCGTCCTCAGACGCAGAGCTGTAAGGTGGCGGTGGGGTGGCTGCCACCGCGAGTTCCTTGGGCTTAGAGCTCTTCTTCTTTGATTTCTCACGCTGCTCCTTGGGTTTAACTGGCTGGGAGGGCTTCACCGATTCAGTCTCCGGGACTGAGGAGGATCGTGAAGCCCGTCGACCACCTGATTGCGGGCACTTACGCCACTGGCGGTCGTCAGCCTTCCCACTGGTGGAAACCTGGGAAGGGAGGGACCCGAGGGACCCCTTGCGAGCGTGAGAAGCCGAAGAAGTTGGACACTTCTCCGGCTTAGAAGCAGGGACGGACGTCCCTGATGGGGGGGATGGTGTTGCCCCTGAGGTAGGTGGCGCAGGAGCAACCCGGTGGGTAGAGCCCCCCACTGGCAAGGGGGCAGGAGGAGTCTTACTGGTTATCGAGCTGGCTGGAAGTCGTGAAACTGATGGGGCGAGCACAGGTGTTGTAGCGGCGGCGTAGGATGACGTCATTCGCACGGGATGTAATCGGTCGTATTTCCGCTTGGCCTCAGTATAAGTCAGTCGTTCTTTCTGGAAGATTCTGCAGTCTGGCGAGCAAGGTGAATGGTGCTCCCCGCAGTTGACACAGATGGGAGGCGGGGCACATGTAGTATCGGGATGAGACGGGCGTCCGCAATCTCGACATGTGAGGCTGGAAGTGCAGCGGGAAGACATATGGCCAAACTTCCAGCACTTGAAGCACCGCATCGGGGGAGGAATATAGGGCCTGACGTCACATCGGTAGACCATCACCTTGACCTTTTCCGGTAACGTATCACCCTCGAAGGCCAAGATGAAGGCACCGGTAGCTATCTGATTTTCCTTCGGACCCCGATGAACGCGCCGGACGAAATGTACACCTCTGCGCTCTAAGTTGGCGCGCAGCTCGTCATCAGACTGCAAAAGAAGGTCCTTATGGTAAATAACTCCCTGGACCATATTTAAACTCTTATGCGGTGTGATCGTAACAGCAACATCCCCCAACTTGTCACAAGCAAGTAACCGTCGTGACTGGGCAGAGGATGCCGTTTGGATCAGGACCGATCCAGAGCGCATTTTTGACAAGCCCTCCACCTCCCCAAACTTGTCCTCTAAATGCTCGACGAAGAACTGAGGCTTTGTTGAGAGAAAAGACTCCCCATCAGCTCTCGTACAAACTAAGAATCGGGGCGAATAAGTGCTACTGCCATCCTGAGATTTACGTTCCTCCCACGGCGTGGCCAGAGAGGGGAACGTTTTCGGATTGTACTTTTCAGCATTAAATTGAGCCCGAGAACGCTTAGAGACTGCTGGCGGCTGGCCGCCAGCGAGAGATGATGTACCACGCTTCATTGCGGGTCATCCGCCCTGATGCCACCTACTCCGACCAAGGGCCCTCCCCACGGGCGCCACCCAGCCGCAGCAATAGCCACCTGGCAGGACGGCCATTGCCGGGAGTCCTGATGCCCCAAGGAGATGGGCATCTGCTCCTTGGCATACGTGGGGAGTTAACGGCGCAGGCATCAGTAGAGCGATCCCTGTGTTGTCAGGGGGCTACAACCAAGAGGGTACATGGCGGCCCCACCACAACGGACTGGCTACCGTGCTGGATCTTAGGTGCAAAAATGGCCAAGGTCGTCGTCGCAGTTAAAAGAAACACTGCAGAGTGCAGCGTGGTAATCGCCCAAGAGATCGAAAACGAGCGGGACACCATTGCAACGACGAGAAATCCGGCTAAAGGTCTAATTGCACGACGGAAACAGTGCACCATGTAAGGCGCCCTTCCCCAATTGGCTCGCTCTTCGGATAAATTTTGAAAGATGGAGGTCAAACCCGAGAGGGGACCATCACATAAGGCCGAAACGTTGGAGACTCCTTTTAGTCGCCTATTACGACAGGCAGGAATACCGCGGGTCTATTCTAACCCCCGAACCCGCAGGGGGCCGTGCTTTTACGGGCTCCTGGGAGACCAGGATCAGATTCCGATGCACCAGTGCAGGTTTACTGTATCCCTCGGCCTTCACATTGACCATGAAACACAGAAATTGCACCGGATTGAACACAAAAGGCACAATGCCGACCTAAGAACAAAAAGAGTGAATCTTCTAAGAGTTGGTGGTTTGAGCGGCTGCTCGGATACCAGTATTAGATTCTGATGCTCCAGTGCAGGTTTACTGTACCCCTTTGACCTTCACATTGACCATGAAACACAGAAATAGCATCGGTATTGAATACAAAAGGCACAATGCCGACATAAGTAGAAGGTGAGTGAATCATCTAAGAGTTTAAGCTTTGAGCGGCTCCTGGGAGACCAGTATCGGATTCCGATGCACCAGTGCAGGTTTACAGTACCCCTTGGACCTTCACATTGACCATGAAACACAGAAATTGCATCTGGATTGAATACAAAAGGCACAATGCCGACTTAAGTACAAGAGGAGTGAATCTTCTAAGAGTTTGTGCTTTGAGCGTCTCCTGGGGGACCAGTATTACATTCCGATGCATCAGTGCTGGTTTACTGTATCCCTTGGACTTTCACATTGACCATGAAACACAGAAATTACATCGGGATTTATTACAAAGGGAGCAATGCCGTCCTAAGTACAGGACGAGTGAATCTTCTAAGAGTTTGTGCTTTGAGCGGCACCTGGTAGACCAGTATTACTTTCCGATGCATCAGTGAAGCTTTAGTGTATCCCATGGACATTCACATTGACCATGAAACACAGAAATTGCATCGGGATTGAATACAAAATGCACAATGCCGACTTAAGTACATGAAGAGTGAATCCTCTAAGAAGTTTTGCTTTGAGCGGCTCCTGGGTGACCAGTATTATATTCCGATGCATCAGTGCAGGTTTACTGTATCCCTTGGACCTTCACATTGACCATGAAACACATAAATTGCATCGGGATTGATTACAAAATGCACAATGCAAACTTAAGTCCAAGAAGAGTTAATCTTCTAAGAGTTTGTGCTTTGAACGTCTCCTGGGAGACCAGTATTACATTCCGATGCATCAGTGTAGGTTTACTACATCCCTTGGACCTTCACATTGAGCATGAAACACACAAATTGCATCAGGATTGAATACAAAAGGCACAATGCCGACTTAAGTACAAGAAGAGTGAATCCTCTAAGAAGTTTTGCTTTGAGCGGCTCCTGGGTGACCAGTATTAGATTCCGATGCATCAGTGCAGGTTTACTGTATCCCTTCGAACTTCACATTGACCATGAAACACAGAAATTGCATCGGGATTGAATACAAAATGAACAGTGCCGACTTAAGTACAAGAAGAGTGAATCCTCTAAGAAGTTTTGCTTTGAGCGGCTCCTGGGTGACCAGTATTAGATTCCGATGCATCAGTGCAGGTTTACTGTATCCCTTGGACCTTCTTAAGTACAAGAAGAGTGAATCTTCTAGGAAGTTTTGCTTTGAGCGGCTCCTGGGAGACCAATATTAGATTCCGATGCATCAGTGCAGGTTTACTGTATACCTTGACCTTCACATTGACCATGAAACACAGATATTGCATCGGGACTGAGTACAAGAGGACAATGAGTACTTAAGTACAAGAAGAGTGAATTTTCTAAGAGTTTGTGCTTTTGAGCAGCTCCTGGGAGACCAGTTTTAGATTCCGATGCACCAGCGCATGTTTACTGTATCCCTTGGACATTGACATTGACCGTGAAACACAGAGATTGCATCGGGATTAAATACAAAAAGCACAATGCCGACCTAAGTACAAGAACAGGGAATCTTCTAAGACTTTGTGCTTTGAGCGGCACCTGGGAGACCAGTAATACATTCCGATGCATCAGTGTAGGTTTACTGCATCCCTTGGACCTTCTCATTGATCATGAAAAACAGAAATTGCATCGGGATTGAATACAAAAGGCACAATTCCCACTTAAGTACAAGAAGTGTGAATCTTCTAAGAGTTTGTGATTTGGGCAGCTCCTGTAAGACCGGTATTAGATTCACAAGCATCAGTGCAGGTTTACCTGATCCCTTGGACCTTCAAATTGGCCATGAAACACACAAATTGCATTTGGATTCAATACAAAATACACAATGCCAACTTAAGTACAAGAAGAGTGAATCTTCTAAGAAGTTTTGCTTTGAGCGGCTCCTGGGGGACCAGTATTAGATTCCGATGCATCAGTTCAGGTTTACCCGATCCCTTGGACCTTCAAATTGGCCACGAAACACACAAATTGCATTTCGATTCAATACAAAATACACAACGCCAACTTAAGAACAAGAAGAGTGAATCTTCTAAGAGTTTGTGCTTTGAGCGGCTAATGGGAGACCGGTTTTAGAATCCGATGCACCAGTGCTGGATTACTGAATACCTTGGACCTCTACATTGACCATGAAACAAAGAAATTGAATCGTGATAGAATACAAAACTCACATTGCCAACTTAAGTGTAAGAAGAGTGAATCTTCGAAGAGTGTGTGCTATGAGGGGCTCCTGGCAGACCAGAATTAGATTCCGATACACCAGTGCAGGTTTACTGTATCCCATGGACCTTCACATTGACCATGAGTTACAGAAATTGCATCGGGATTAAATACAAAAAGCACAATGCCGCATTAAATACAAGAAGAGTGAAACTTCTACGAGTTTGTGCTTTGAGCGGCACCTGGGAGACCAGTATTACATTCCGATGTATCAGTGCAGGTTTACTGCATCTCTTGGACCTTCTCATAGATAATGACACACAGAAATTGCACCGGATGGATCACTAAAGGCACATTTGCGACGTAAGAACAAGAAGAGTGAATCTTCTAAGTGTTTGTGTTACGAGTGGCTCCTTTGAGGCCGTAATTAGATTCCGATGCATCAGTGCTGGTTTACTGTATCCCTTAGATGTTCACGTGTACCATGAAACACAGAAATAGCATCGGGATTGAATACAAAAGGCAGAATGCCGACTTAAGTACAAGATGAGTGAAACTACTAAGAGTCTGTGCTGTGAACGGTTCCTGGGAGCCCAGGATTAGTTTCCGATGCACCAGTGCAGGTTTACTGTATCCCATGGACCTTCACGTCGACCATGAAACACAGAAATTGCGTCTGGATTGAATACAAAAGGCACACAACCGACTTAAGTACAAGAAGAGTGAACCTTCTTAGAGTTTGTGCTTTTAACATCTCCTGGGAGACCAGTATTAGATTCCGATGCACCAGTGCAGGTTTACTGTATCCTTGGACCTTACATTGACCATGAAACACAGATATTGCATCGTGATTGAATACAATATGCTAAATGATGACTTACGTACAAGGAGAGTGAATCTTCTAAGAGTTTGAGCTTTGAGCGGCCCCTGTGAGACCGGTTTCAGAATCCGATGCACCAGTGCAGGTTTCCCGTATCTCTTGGACCTTCACATTGGCCATGAAACACAGAAATTGCATCGGGATTGAATACAAATGGGACAATGCCGACTTAAGTACAAGGAGAGTGAATCTTCTAAGAGGTGGGGCTTTGAGCAGCTCCTGGGAGACCAGTATTAGATTCCGATGCACCAGTTCAAGTTTACTGTATCCTTGGACCTTCCCATTGACCATGAAACACAGATATTGCATCGGGATCGAATACAAAACGCACAATGCCGACTTCAGTACAAGAAGGGTGAAACTACTAGGAGTCTGTGCTTTGAGCGGCTCCTGGGAGACCATAATTAGATTTCGAAGAACCAGTGCATGTTGACTGTATCCCTTGGACTTTCACATTGACCATGAAACACAGAATTTGCATCGAGATTGAGTACAAAAGGCACAATGCTAACTTGAGTACAAGAAGAGTGAATCCTCTAAGAGTTTGAGTTTCGAACGGCTCCTGGGAGACCGGTTTTAGAATTCGAAGCACCAGTGCATGTTTCCTGTATCCCTTGGTCCTTCACATTGACCATTAAACACAGAAATTGCATCGGGATTGAATACAACGGGCACAATGCCGACTTAAGTACTCGAAGAGTGAATCTTCTGAGAGTTTGTGCTTTGGGCGGCTCCTGTGAATACGGTATTAGAAATCGATGCGCCAGTGCAGGTTTCCTGTATCCCTCAGACCTTGTCATTGACCATGAACCACAAAAATTGCATCGGGATTCAATACAAAAACCACAATGCCAACTTATGTACAAGAACAGTGAATCTTCTAACAGTTTGTGCTTCGAGCGGCTCCTGAAAGACCAGAATCAGATTCCGAAGCACAAGTGCAGGTTTACTGTAACCCTTCGACCTTCACATTGACCATGAAACACAGAAATTGTATCGGGATTGAATTCAAAAGGCACAATGCAGACGTAAGTACAAGAAGAGTGAATCTTCTAAGACTCTGTGCTGTGAACGGCTCCTGGGAGAGCAGTATTAGATTCCGATGCACCAGTGCAGGTTTACTGTATCCCTCGGACCTTCACGTCGACCATGAAACACAGAAAGTGCGTCTGGATTGAATACAAAAGGTACACAACCGACTTAAGTACAAGAAGAGTGAATCGTCTAAGATTTTGGGATTTGAGCGGCTCCTGGGAGACCGGTTCTAGAATCCGATACACCAGTGCAGGTTTCCTGTATCCCTTGGCCCTTCATATTGTACGTGAAACACAGAAATTGCATCGGGATTGTATACAAAAGGCACAATGCCGACTTAAGTACAAGAAGAGTGAATCTTCTAAGAGTTTGTGCTTCGAGCGGCTCCTGGGAGACAAGTATTACATTCCCATGCATCAGTGCATATTTACAGAATCCCTTGGACCTTCACATTGACCATGAAACACAGAAATTGCATCGTGATTGAATACGAAACGTACAATGCCGACTTAAGTACAAGATGAGTGATTCATCTAAGAGTTTGTCCTTTGAACGGCCCCTGGGAGACCCGTATTAGGTGAATCCTCTAACAGTTTGTGCTTTGAACTTCTCCTGGGAGACCAGTATTCGATTCCGATTGACCAATGATGGTTAACTGTATCCCTTGGATCTTCACATTGACCATGAAACACAGATATTGCATCGGGATTGAATACAAAACGCACAATGGCGACTTAAGTACAAGACGAGTGAATCTTCTATGAGTTTGTCCTTTGAACGGCTCCTGGGAGACCAGTATTAGATTCCGATGCACCAGTGCAGGTTTACTGTATCTCTTGGACCTCCACATTGACCATGAGACACAGAAATTGCATCGGGATAGAATACAAAAGGCACAACGCCGACTTAGGTACAAGAAGAGTGAATCTTCTAAGAGTCTGTGCTGTGAACGGCTCCTGCTAGACCAGTATTAGATTCCGATGAACCAGTGCAGGTTTACTGTATCGCTTGGACCTTCACATTGACCATGAAACACAGAAATAGCAACGGGATCGAATACAAAAGGCAGAATGCCGACTTATGTTCAAGAAGAGTGATTCTTCTAAGAATTTGAGCTTCGAGCGGTTCCTGGAAGACCACGATTGCATTCCGATGCATCAGTGCAAGTTTACTGTTTCCCTGGGACATTCACATTGACCATGAAACACATAAATTTTATCGGGATTGAATACAAAATCCACAATGCCGACTTAAGTACAAGAACGGTGAATCTTCTAAGAAATTGTCTTTTGAACGGCTCTTGGAAGACCTGTATTAGATTCTGTTGGACCAGTGCTGGTTTACAGTACCCCTTGGATCTTCACAATCACCATGAAACTGAGAAATTGCATCGGGATTGAACACAAAAGGCACAATGCCGTCTTAACAACAAGAAGAGAGAATATTCTAAGAAGTTTTGCCTTGAGCGGTTCCTGGGACACCAGTATTAGATTCCGATGCATCACTGCAGGTTTACTGTATCCCTTGGACCTTCACATTGACCATGAAACACAGAAATTGCATCGGGATTGAATACAAATGCCACAATGCCGTCTTAAGTACAGGGAGAGTGAATCTTCTAAGAGATTGTGCTTTTGAGTGGCTCCTAGGAGACCAGGTTTCAATTCCGATGCACCAGTGCAGGTTTACTGTATCCCTTGGACATTCACATTGACCATGAAACACAGAAATTGCATCAGGATTGAATACAAAAGGCACAATGCCGACTTAAGTACAAGAAGAGTAAATCTTCTAAGAGTTAGTGACTTCAGCGGCTCCTGGGAGACCAGTATTAGATTCCAATGCACCAGTGCAGGTTTACTGTAACCCTTGGACCCTCACATTGACCATGAAACACAGAAATTGCATCGGAATCTAATACAAAAGGCACAAGGCCGACTTAAGTACAAGAAGAGTGAATCTTCAAAGAGTTTGTGCTTTGAGTGGTTAGTGGGAGACCAGTAATAGATTCAGATGCGTCAGTGCAGGGTTACTGTATCCCTTGGACCTTCACATTGACCATGAAACACAGAAATAGCAACGGGATCGAATACAAAAGGCAGAATGCCGACTTATGTTCAAGAAGAGTGATTCTTCTAAGAATTTGAGCTTCGAGCGGTTCCTGGAAGACCAGGATTGCATTCCGATGCATCAGTGCAAGTTTACTGTTCCCTGGGACATTCACATTGACCATGAAACACATAAATTTTATCGGGATTGAATACAAAATCCACAATGCCGACTTAAGTACAAGAACGGTGAATCTTCTAAGAAATTGTCCTTTGAACGGCTCTTGGAAGACCTGTATTAGATTCTGTTGGACCAGTGCTGGTTTACAGTACCCCTTGGATCTTCACAATCACCATGAAACTGAGAAATTGCATCGGGATTGAACACAAAAGGCACAATGCCGTCTTAACAACAAGAAGAGAGAATATTCTAAGAAGTTTTGCCTTGAGCGGTTCCTGGGACACCAGTATTAGATTCCGATGCATCACTGCAGATTTACTGTATCCCTTGGACCTTCACATTGACCATGAAACACAGAAATTGCATCGGGATTGAATACAAATGCCACAATGCCGTCTTAAGTACAGGGAGAGTGAATCTTCTAAGACATTGTGCTTTTGAGTGGCTCCTAGGAGACCAGGTTTCAATTCCGATGCACCAGTGCAGGTTTACTGTATCCCTTGGACATTCACATTGACCATGAAACACAGAAATTGCATCAGGATTGAATACAAAAGGCACAATGCCGACTTAAGTACAAGAAGAGTAAATCTTCTAAGAGTTAGTGACTTCAGCGGCTCCTGGGAGACCAGTATTAGATTCCAATGCACCAGTGCAGGTTTACTGTAACCCTTGGACCCTCACATTGACCATGAAACACAGAAATTGCATCGGAATCTAATACAAAAGGCACAAGGCCGACTTAAGTACAAGAAGAGTGAATCTTCAAAGAGTTTGTGCTTTGAGTGGTTAGTGGGAGACCAGTAATAGATTCAGATGCGTCAGTGCAGGGTTACTGTATCCCTTGGACCTTCACATTGACCATGAAACACAGACATAGCAACGGGATTGAATAAAAAGGGCACAATGCCTACTTAAGTGTAAGAGGAGTGATTCTTCTAAGAGTTTGTGCTTCAAGAGGCTCCTGGGAGACCAGTAATACATTCCGATGCATCGGCGCAGGGTTACTGTATCCCTTGGACATTCACATTGACCATGAAACTCAGAAATGTTATCGGGATTGAATATAAAAACCATAATTATGACTTAAGGACTAGAAGAGTGAATCTTCTAAGCGTTTGTCTTTTGAACGGCTCCTGGGAGACCAGTATTATATTCCGATGGAGCAGTGCTGGTTTACTGGATCCCTTGGATCTTCACATTGTCCATGAAACACAGAAATCGCATCGGAATTGAATACAAAAGCACAATGCAGACTTAAGTAAAAGAAGAGTGAATCTTCTAAGAGATTGTCTTTAGAAAGGCTCCTCGGACACCAGTATTGGATTCCGATGCACCAGTGCAGGTTTACTGTATCTCTTGCACCTTCACTTTCACCAGGAAACACAGAAATTGCATCGGGATTGAATACAAGAGGCATAATGCCGACTAAAGTACTAGAAGAGTGAATCTTCTAAGTGTTTGTGCTTTGAGCGGCTCCTGGGAGACCAGTATTAAAGTCTGATGCATCAGTGCAAGTTTACTGTCTCGATTGGACCATCACATTTATAATGAAACACAGATATTGCATCGGGATTGAATACAAAAGGCACAATGCCGACATTAGTACAAGAAGAGTGAATCTTCTAAGAGTTTATGCTTCGAGCGGCTCCTGGGAGACCAGTATTAGGGTTAGGTTAGTGTTATTTTAACGTCCCGTCGACAACGAGGTCATTAGAGATGGAGCGCAAGCTCGTGTTAGGGAATTACGGGGAAGGATATCGGCCGTGCCCTTTCAAAAGGAACCATCCTGGCATTTGCCTGAACCGATTTAGGGAAATCACGGAAAACCTAAATCTGGATGGCTGGAGACGGGATTGAACCGTCGTCCTCCCGAATGCGAGTCCAGTGTGCTAAACTCTGCGCCACCTCGCTCAGTGAGACCAGTATTAGATTCCGATGCACCAGTCCAGGCTAACTGTATCCCTTGGACCTTCACATTGACAATGAAACACAGAAATGTTATTGGGATTGAATACAAAGCCAACAATGCCGACTTAGGTACAAGAAGAGTGAGTCTTCTAAGAGTTTGTTCTTTGAACGGCTCCTGGGAGACCAGTATTAGATTCTGATGCACCAGTCCAGGGAAACTGTATCCCTTGCACCTTCACATTGACCATGAAACACAGAAATTGTTTCGGGATTGAATGCTAAAGGCACAAAGCCGACTTAAGTACAAGAAGAGTGATTCTTCTAAGTGTTTGTGCTTGGAGCAGCTCCTGGGAGACCAGTATTATACTCCGATGCACCAGTGCAATTTTACTGCATCCCTTGGACCTTCACAATGACCATGAACCACAGAAATTGCATCGGGATTGAATACAAAAGGCACAATGCAGACTTAAGTAAAAGAAGAGTGAGTCTTCCAATAGATTGTCTTTTGAAAGGCTCCTGGGACACCAGTATTGGATTCCGATGCACCAGTGCAGGTTTACTGTATCTCTTGCACCTTCACATTCACCAGGAAACACAGAAATTGCATCAGGATTGAATACAAGAGGCATAACGCCGACTAAAGTACTAGAAGAGTGAATCTTCTAAGGGTTTGTGATTTGCGCGGCTCCTGGCAGAACAGTATTAGATTCCGATGCATCAGTGCAGGTTTACTGTCTCCCTTGCACCTTACATTGACCAATAAAGACAGTTATTGCATCGGGATTGAAGACAAAAGGGACAGTGCCAACTTAAGTCCAAGGAGAGTGAATCTTTTAAGAGTTTGGGCTTTGAGCGGTTGCTGGGTGACCAGTATTAGATTCCGATGCACCAGCGCATGTTTACTGTACACCTTGGACCTTCACATTGACCATGAAACACAGAGATTGCATCGGGATTGAATACAAAAGCTCAATGCCGACATAAGTACAAGAAGAGTGAATCTACAAAGAGTTTGTGCTTTGGGCGGCTCCTGGGAGACCAGTATAAAATCCGATGCATCTGTGCAGGTTTACTGTATCCCATGGACCATCACATTGTCCATGAATCACAGAAATTGCATCGAGGCTAAATACAAGAGGACAATGCCGTCTTAATTACAAGAAGAGTGAATCTTCTAAGAGTTTGTACTTTGAGCGGCGCCTTGGAAACCAGTTTTAGATTCCGATGCATCAGTGCAGGTTTACTGAATCCCGTGGACATTCACATTGATCATGAGACACAGATATTGCATCGTGATTCATTACAAAAAGCACAATGTCGATTTAAGTGCAAGAAGGGTGAATCTTCTAAGAGTTAGTGCTTTGAGCGGCTCCAGGGAGACCAGTATTAGATTCCAATGCACCAGTTCAGGTTTACAGTAACCCTTGGACTTTCACATTAACCATGAAACACAGACATTACATCGGGATTGAATACAAAAGGCACAATGCCAGCTTAAGTACAACAAGAGTGAATCATCTAAGAGTTGGTGATTTGAGGGTTCCTGGGAGACCAGTAGTACATTCCCATGCATCTGTGCAGGTTTACTGTATCCCTTGGTCCTTCACATTGACCATGAAACACAGAAATTGCATCGGGAATGAACACAAAATGCACAATGCCGTCTTAAGTAACAGAAGAGTGAATCTTCTAAGAAGTTTTGCTTAGAGCGGCTCCTGGTTGACCAGTATTAGATTCCGATGCATCAGTGCCGGTTTACTGTATCCCTTGGACCTTCTTAAGTACAAGAAGAGTGAATCTTCTAAGAAGTTTTGCTTTGAGCGGCTCCTGGGAGACCAACATTATATTCCGATGCATCAGTGCAGGTTTACTGTATCCCTTGGACCTTCACATTGACCATGAAACACACAAATTGCATTAGTATTGAATACAAATTGCACAATGCCAACTTAAGCACAAGAAGAAAGAATTTCCTAAGAGGTTGTGCTTTGAACGGCTCCTGCGAGGCCAGTATTAGATACCGATGCACAAGTGCAGGTTTACTGTAACCCTTGGACCTTCACATTGACCATGAAACTCAGAAGTGTTATCGGGATTGAATATAAAAACCATAATTATGACTTAAGGACTAGAAGAGTGAATCTTCTAAGCGTTTGTCTTTTGAACGGCTCCTGGGAGACCAGTATTATATTCCGATGGAGCAGTGCTGGTTTACTGGATCCCTTGGATCTTCACATTGTCCATGAAACACAGAAATCGCATCGGAATTTAATACAAAAGCACAATGCAGACTTAAGTAAAAGAAGAGTGAATCTTCTAAGAGATTGTCTTTAGAAAGGCTCCTCGGACACCAGTATTGGATTCCGATGAGCCAGTGCAGGTTTACTGTATCTCTTGCACCTTCACTTTCACCAGGAAACACAGAAATTGCATCGGGATTGAATACAAGAGGCATAATGCCGACTAAAGTACTACAAGAGTGAATCTTCTAAGTGTTTGTGCTTTGAGCGGCTCCTGGGAGACCAGTATTACAGTCCGATGCATCAGTGCAAGTTTACTGTCTCGATTGGACCATCACATTTATAATGAAACACAGATATTGCATCGGGATTGAATACAAAAGGCACAATGCCGACATTAGTACAAGAAGAGTGAATCTTCTAAGAGTTTATGCTTCGAGCGGCTCCTGGGAGACCAGTATTAGGTTTAGGTTAGTGTTGTTTTAACGTCCCGTCGACAACGAGGTCATTAGAGACGGAGCGCAAGCTCGTGTTAGGGAAGGACGGGGAAGGATATCGGCCGTGCCCTTTCAAAAGGAACTATCCTGGCATTTGCCTGAACCGATTTAGGGAAATCACGGAAAACCTAAATCTGGATGGCTGGAGACTGGATTGAACCGTCGTCCTCCCGAATGCGAGTCCAGTGTGCTAAACTCAGCGCCACCTCGCTCGGTGAGACCAGTATTAGATTCCGATGCACCAGTCCAGGCTAACTGTATCCCTTGGACCTTCACATTGACAATGAAACACAGAAATGTTATTGGGATTGAATACAAAGAAAACAATGCCGACTTAGGTACAAGAAGAGTGAGTCTTCTAAGAGTTTGTTCTTTGAACGGCTCCTGGGAGACCAGTATCAGATTCTGATGCACCAGTCCAGGGAAACTGTATCCCTTGCACCTTCACATTGACCATGAAACACAGAAATTGTTTCGGGATTGAATGCTAAAGGCACAAAGCCGACTTAAGTTCAAGAAGAGTGATTCTTCTAAGTGTTTGTGCTTGGAGCAGCTCCTGGGACTCCAGTATTAGATTCCAATGCACCAGTTCAAGTTTACAGTAACCCTTGGACTTTCACATTAACCATGAAACACAGAAATTACATCGGGATTGAATACAAAAAGCACAATGCCAGCTTAAGTACAACAAGAGTGAATCATCTAAGACTTGGTGATTTGAGGGTTCCTGGGAGACCAGTATTAAATTCCCATGCATCTGTGCAGGTTTACTGTATCCCTTGGTCCTTCACATTGACCATGAAACACAGAAATTGCATCGGGATTGAACACAAAATGCACAATGCCGACTTAAGTAACAGAAGAGTGAATCTTCTAAGAAGTTTTGCTTAGAGCGGCTCCTGGTTGACCAGTATTAGATTCCGATGCATCAGTGCCGGTATACTGTATCCCTTGGACCTTCTTAAGTAAAAGAAGAGTGAACCTTCTAAGAAGTTTTGCTTTGAGCGCCTCCTGGGACACCAATATTAGATTCCGATGCATCAGTGCAGGTTTACTGTATCCCTTGGACCTTCACATTGACCATGAAACACACAAATTGCATTTGTATTGAATACAAAATTCACAATGCCACCTTACGTGGAAGATGAGTGGATCTTCTAGGAGTTTGTGCTTTGAACGGCTCCTGCGAGGCCAGTATTAGATTCCGATGGACCAGTGCAGGTTTACTGTATCCCTTGGACCTTCACATAGACCATGAAACACAGATATTGCATCGGGATTGAATACAAATTGCAGAATGCCAACTTAAGTGCAAGAAGAGTGAATCTTCTAAGAGTTTGAGCTTTGAGCGTCTCCTGAGAGACGAGTATTAGGTTCCGATGCACCAGTGTAGGTTTACTGTATCCCTTGGACCTTCACATTGACCATGAAACACAGAAACTGAATCGGGATTGAACACAAAAGGCACACTATCGACTTAAATACAAGAACAGTTTTTCTTCTATGAGTTTGTGCTTTGAGCGGCTCCTGGGAGACCAGTATTAGATTCCGATGCACCTGTGGAGGTTTACTGTATACCTCGGACCTTCACATTGACCATGAAACACAGAAATTGCATCGGTATTGATTACAATTGGCACAATGCCGTTCTAGGTGCAAAAAGAGGAATCTACTAAGTGTTTGTGTTTGAGCTGCTCCTGGGAGACCGATTTTAGAATCCGATGCACCAGTGCAGGTTACCTGCATCCCTTGGACCTTCACATTGACCATGAAACAAAGAAATTGAATCAGGATAAAATACAAAATGCACAATGCTGACTTAATTACAAGAAGAGTGAATCTTCTACGAGTTAGTGCTTTGAGTGGCTCCTGGGTGCCTTGTATTAGATTCCGATGCACCTGTGCAGGTTTACTCCATCCCTTGGACCTTCACATTGACCATGAAACATAGAAATTGCATCGGGAATGAATACAAAATGCTCAATGCCGACTTAAGTACAAGAAGAGTAAATCTTCTAAAAAGTGTTGCTTTGAGCGCCTCCTGGGAGACCAGTATTAGATTCCGATGCATCAGGGCCGGTTTACTGTATCCCTTGGACCTTCACATTGCCCATGAAACACAGAAATTGTATCGGGATTGAATACCAAAGGCACATTGCCGACTTAAGTACAAGAACAGTGAATCTTCTAAGAGTTAGTGCTTTGAGCGACTCCTGGGAGACCTGCATTAGATTCCAATGCACCAGTGCAGGGTTACTGTAACCATGGGACCATCACATTGACCATGAAACACAGGAATTGCATCAGGATTGAATACAAAAGGCACAATGCCGACTTAAAAGCAAGGAGAGTGAATCTTCTAAGAAGCTTTGCTTTGAGCGGCTCCTGGGAGACCAGTATTAGATTCCGATGCATCAGTGCAGGTTTACTGTATCCCTTGGACCTCCACATTGACCATGAAACACAGAAATTGCATCGGGATTGAAAACAAAATTCACAATGCCGACTTAAGTACAAGAAGAGTTAATCTTCTGAGAAGCTTTGCTTTGAGTGGCTCCTGGGAGACCAGTATTAGATTCCGATGCATCAGTGCAGGTTTAGTCTATCCCTTGGACCTTCAAATTGACCATGAAACACACAAATTGCATTGGGATTGAATACAAATTGCACAATGCCAACTTAAGCACAAGAAGAAAGAATTTCCTAAGAGTTTGTGCTTTGAACGGCTCCTGCGAGGCCAGTATTAGATACCGATGCACCAGTGCAGGTTTACTGTAACTCTTGGACCTTCACATTGACCGTGAAACACAGAAATTGCATCGGGATTGAATACAAAATGCACAATGCCGACATAAATGCAAGAAGAGTGTGTCTCCTAAGAGTTTGTTCCTTGAGTGGCACCTGGGAGACCAGTATTAGATTACGATGCACTAGTGTAGGTTTACTGTATCCCTTGGACCTTCACATTGACCATGAAACACAGAAATTGCATTTGGATTGAATACTAAAGGCACAATGCCGGCTTAATTACCAGAAGAGTAAATCTTCTAAGAGTCTGTGCTTTGAGCAGTTCCTGGGGACCAGTATTAGATTCCGTTCCCCTTTGCAGGTTTGCTGTATCCCTTGGACCTACACATTGAATATGAAACACAGACATTGCATTGGGATTGAATGCAAAAGGCACAATGCCGACTTAAGTACAAGAAGCGTGAATCTTCTAAGAGTTTGTTCTTTGAGCGGCTTCTGGGAGACGAGTATTAGATTCCAATGCACCAGTGCAGGTTTACTGCGTCGCTTGGACCTTCACATTGATAATGAAACACAGAAATTGCATCGGGATTGAATCCAAAAGGCAAAAGGCCGACTTATGTACAAGAAGTGTGAATCTTCTAAGAGTTTGTGCTTTGAGCGGCGCCTGGGAGACCGGTTTTAGAATCTGATGCACCAGTGCTGGATTCCTGAATACCTTGGACCTCGACATTGACCATGAAACAAAGAAATTGAAAAGTGATTGAGTACATAACTCACAATGCCAACTTAAGTGTAAGAAGAGTGAATCTTCGAAGAGTTTGTGATTTAGGCGGCTCCTGTTAGACCGGTATTAGATTCACATGCATCAGTGCAAGTTTACAGCATCCCTTGGACCTTCAAATTGACCATGAAACACACAAATTGCATTGCGATTGAATGCAAATTTCACAACGCTAACTTAAGTACAAGAAGAGTGAATCTTCATAGAGTTTGTGCTATGAGGGGCTCTTGGCAGATCAGAATTAGGTTCCGATGCACCAGTGCAGGTTACTTGTATCCCTTGGACCTTCAAATTGACCATGACACAAAACAATTGAATCGGGATAGAATACAAAATGCACAATGCTTACCTATGTACAAGAAGAGTGAATCTTCTACGAGTTAGTGCATTGAGCTGCTCCTGGCTGACCTGTATTAGATTCCGATGCACCAGTGCAGGTTTACTCTATCCCTAGGACCTTCACATTGACCATGAAATACTGAAATTGCATAGGGATTGAATACAAAATGCACAATGCCGACTTAAGTACAAGAAGAGCAAATCTTCTAAGAAGATTTGCATTGAGCGGCTCCTGGGAGACCACTATTAGATTCCGATGCATCAGAGCTTGTTCACCGTATCCCTTGGAGCTTCACATTGACCATGAAACACAGAAATTACATCGGAATTGAAAAGAAAAAGCAAAATGCCGACTTATGTAGAAGACGTGTGAGTCTTCTAAGAGTTTGTGCTTTGAGCGGCTCCTGGGGGGCCGGTTTTAGAAGCCAATTCACCAGTGCTGGATTCCTGTGTACCATGGACTTCGACATTGACCATGAAACAAAGAAATTGAATCCTGATTGATTACAAAACTCACAATGCCAACTTAAGTGTAAGAAGAGTGAATCTTCGAAGAGTTTGTGTTATGAGTGGCTCCTGGGAGACCAGAATTAGATGCCGATGCACCAGTGCAGGTTTACTGTATCCGTTGGACTTTCACATTGACTATGAAACACAGAAATAGTATCGGGATTGAATACAAAGGGGACTATGCCGACCTCAGTACAAGAAGAGTGAATTATCTAGAAGTATAGCATTCAGCGGCTCCTGGGATACCAGTATTAGATTCCAATGCACCAGTGCAGGTTTACCGTAACCCTTGAACCTACACATTGAACTTGAAACACAGATATTACATCGGGAATGAATACAAAAGGCACAATGCCGACTTAAGTACAAGAAGATTGAATCTTCTAAGAGTTTGTGCTTCGAGCGGCTCCAGGGAGACCAGTATTACATTCAGATGCATCAGTGCAGGTTTACTGTATCCCTTTTACCTTCAATTTGACTATGAAACACACAAATTGCATTGGGATTGAATACAAATTTCACAATGCCAACATAAGTACAAGGAGAGTGAATCTTCTACGAGTTGGTGCTTTGAGCGTCTCCTGGGAGACGAGTATTAGATTCCGATGCACCAGTGTAGGTTTACTGTATTCCTTGGACCTTCACATTGACCATGAAATACAGAAATTGCATCGGGAGTGATTACAAAAGGCACACTGCCGTCCTAAGTACAAGAACAGTGAATCTTCTAAGAGTTGGTGATTTGAGCGGCTCCTTGGAGACCAGTATTACATTCCGATGCATCAGTGCAGGTTTACTATATCCCTTGGACCTTCACATTGACCATGAAACACAGAAATTGCATCAAAAAAGGCACAAGTCCAACTTACGTACAAGGAGAGTGAATCTTCTATGAGTTTGTGCTTTTGAGCGGCTCCTGGGAAACCAGTTTTTAATTCCGATGCACCAGTTTAGAGTTACTGTATCCCTTGGACATTCACATTGACCATGAAAAACAGAAATTGCATCGGGATTGAATACAAAAGGCACAACGCCGAGTTAAGTACAAGAAGAGTGAATCTTCTAAGAGTTTGTGCTTTGAGCGGTTCCTGGGAGACCAGTATTATACTCCGATGCATCAGTGCAGGTTTACTGTATCCCTTGGACCTTCTCATTGACCGTTAAACACAGAAATTGCATCGGGATTGAATACAAAAGGGACAATGCCGACTTAAGTACAAGAAGAGTGAATCATCTAAGAAGTTTTGCTTTGAGCGGCTCCTGGGATACCAGTATTACATCCCGATGAACCACTGTAGGTTTACCGAGTTCCTTGGACCTTCACCTTGACAATGAAACACAGAAATTGCATTGGGATTGAATACAAAAGGCACACTGCCGACTTAAGAGCAAGAAGAGTGGATCTTCTAAGACTTTGTGCTTTTACGGGATCGTGGGAGACCAGTATTGGATTCCAGTGCACCAGTGCCGGTTTACTGTATCCCATGCACTTTCACATTGACCATGAATCACAGATATTGCATCGGGATTGAATACAAAAGGCACAATGCCGACTTACGTACAATAAGAGTGATTCTTCTAAGAGTTTGTGTTTGAGCGGCTCCTGGCAGACCAGTATTACATTCCGATACATCAGTTAAGGTTTAGTGTATCCCTTGGACATTCACGTTTACCATGAAACACAGAAATTTAATCGGGATTGAATACAAAAGCCACAATTCCACTTTCTGTACAAGAAGAGTGAATCTACTAAGCGTTTGTTTTTTGGGCGGCTCCTGTTAGACCAGTATTTGATTCAGATGCATCAGTGAAGGTTTAGTGTCTCTCTTGGGCCTTTTCATTGACCATGAAAAACAGAAATTGCATCGGGATTGAATACAAAAGGCACAATGCCGACTTAAGTACAAGAAGAGTGAATCTTCTAAGAGTTTAAGATATGAGCGGCTCCTGGGAGACCAGTATTAGATTCCGACGCACCAGTGCAGGCTTACCGTATCCCTTGGACCTTCACATTGACCATGAAACACGGAAATTGCATCTGGATTGAATACAAAAGGCACAATGCCGACTTAATTACAAGAAGAGTGAATCTTCTAAGAGTTTGAGCTTTGAGCGTCTCCTTGGAGACCAGTATTACATTCCGATGCATCAGTGCTGGTTTACGGTATCCCTTGCACCTTCACATTGCTCATGAAACACAGAAATTTCATCGGGATTGAATACGAAAGGCACAATGCGTCCTAAGTACAAGAAGAGTGAATCTTCTAAGATTTGGTGATTTGAGCGGCTCCTTGGAGACCAGTATTACATGCCGATGCATCAGTGCAGGTTTACTGTATCCCTTGGACCTTCAGATTGACCAAGAAACACAGAAATTGCATTGGGATTGAATACAAAATGCACAGTGCTGACTTAAGTACAAAAAAAGTGAATCTTCTAAGAGTTTGTTCCTTGAGCGGCACCTGGGAGACCAGTATTACATTCCGATGCATCAGTGAAGGTTTAGTGTATCCCTTGGACATTCACATTGACCATGAAACACCGAAATTGCATCGGGATTGAATACAAAAGGCACAATTCCACTTTAAGTACAAGAAGAGTGAATCTACTAAGAGTTTGTGATTTGGGCGGCTCCTGTTAGAATGGTATTTGATTCAGATGCATCATTTATGGTTTAGTGTATCTCTTGGACAATCACATTGACCATGAAACACATGAATTGCATCGGGATTGAATACAAAACCACAATTCCAACTTAAGTACAAGAAGAGTGAATCTTCTAAGAGTTTGTGCTTTGAGCGTTTCCTGGCAGACCAGTATTGGATTCCGATGCACCAGTGCAGGTTAACTGTATCCCTTGGACCTTCTAATTGACCATGAAACACAGAAATTGCATCGGGATTGAATACAAAAGGCGCAACGCCGAATTAAGTACAAGATGAGGGAATCATCGAAGAGTTTGTGTTTTGAGCGGCTCCTGGCAGACCAGTATTACATTCCCCTGCATCGATGAAGGTTAACTGTATCTCTTGGACATTCACATTGACCATGAAACACATAAATTGCATCGGGATTGAATACAAAAGGCACAATTCCAACGTAAGTACAAGAAAGTGAGTCTTCTAAGAGTTTGTGATTGGGGCGGCTCCTGTTAGACCTGTATTGGATTCAGATGCATCAGTGCAGGTTTACTGTATAACTTGGAACTTCAAATTGACCATGAAACACACAAATTGCATTGGGATTGAATATAACATTCACAATGCCAAATTAAGTACAAGAAGAGTGAATCTTCTAAGAGATTCTGCTTTGAACGGCTCCTGCGAGACCAGTATTAAATTCTGATGCACCACTGCTGGTTTAATGTATCCCTTGGCCCTTCACATTAACCATGAAACACAGAAATTGCATCGGGATACAATACAAATCGCACAATGCCGACATAAATGCAAGAAATGTGTATCTTCTAAGAGTATGTTCTTTGAGTGGCTCCTGGGAGACCAGTATTAGATTCCGATGCACCAGTGTAGGTTTACTGTATCTCCTGGACTTTCACATTGTCCATGAAACACAGAAATTGCATCGGGATTAAATACAAAAGGCACAATGCCGCATTATGGACAAGAAGAGTGAATCTTCTAAGAGTTTGTGCTTTAAGCGGCTCCTGGGAGACCAGTATTACACTCCGATGCATCAGTGCAGGTTTTCTGTATCCCTTGGACCTTCTCATTGACCATGAAACACAGAAATTGTATCGGGATTGAATACAAAAGGGACAATACGCGACTTAAGTACAAGAAGAGTGAATTATCTAAGAAGTTTAGCATTGAGCGGCTATTGGGATACCAGTATTAGATTCCGATGCACCAGTGCAGGTTTACCGTAACCCTTGGACCTTCACATTGAACATGAAACACAGAAATTGCATCAGGATTGAATTCAAAAGGCACAATGCTGGCTTAGATACAAGAAGAGTGAATCATCTAAGAGTTTGTACTTCGAGCGGCTCCTGGCAGACTAGTATCACATTCTGATGCATCGGTGAAGGTTTACTGTATCTCTTGGACATTAACTTTGACCATGAAACACAGAAATTGCATCGGGAGTGAATACAAAACACAGACTGCCGACTTAAGTACAAGAAGAGAGAATCTTCTAAGAGATTGTTCTTTGACAGGCTCCTGGGAGACCAGGATTAGATTCCGACGAACCAGTGCCGGTTTACTGTATCCCTCGGACCCTCACATTGTCCATAAAGCACAGAAATTACACCGGGTTGAACACAAAAGGCACAATGCCGACCTAAGTACAGGAAGAGTTAGTCTTCTAAGAGTTGGTACTTTGAGCGTTTCCTCGGAGACCAGTATTAGATTCCGATGCACCAGTTCAGGTTTACCGTATCCTTTGGACCTTCACATTGACCATGAAACACAGAAATTGCATCTGGATTGAATTAAAAAGGCATAATGCCGACTTAAATACAAGAAGAGTGATTCTTCTAAGAGTTTGTGCTTTGAGCGTCTCCTGGGAGACCAGTATTACATTCCGATGCATCAGTGCTGGTTTACTGTATCCCTTGGACCTTCACATTGTTCATGAAACACAGACATTAGATCGGGATTGAGTACAAAAGGCACAATTCCACTTTAAGTACAAGAAAGTGAATCTACTAAGAGTTTGTGATTTGGGCTGCACCTGTTAGACTGGTATTTGATTCAGATGCATCATTGAAGGTTTAGTGTATCTCATGGAGAATCACATTGACCATGAAACACAGAAATTGCATCGGGATTGAAAACAAAACACAATTCCAACTTAAGTACAAGAAGAGTGAATCATCTTAGAGTTTGTGCTTTGAGCGGTTCCTGGCAGACCAGTATTGGATTCCGAAGCACCAGTGCAGGTTAACTGTATCCCTTGGACCTTCTAATTGACCATGAAACACAGAAATTACATCGGGATTGAATACAAATAGCGCCACGCCGACTTAAGTACAAGAAGAGTGAATCATCTAAGAGTTTGTGCATTGAGCGGCTCCTGGCAGACCAGTAATACATTCCGATGCATCGGTGAAGGTTTACTGTATCTCTTGGACATTCACATTGATCGTGAATCACAGAAATTGCATCGGGATTGAATACAAAAGGCACAATTCCAACGTAAGTACAAGAAGAGTGAATCTTCTAAGAGTTTGTGATTGGGGCGGCTCCTGTTAGACCAGTATTGGATTCAGATGCATCAGTGCAGGTTTACTGTATCCCTTGGAACTTCAAATTGACCATGAAGCACACAAATTGCATTGGGATTGAATACAACATTCACAATGCCAACTTAAGTACAAGAAGTTTGAATCTTCTAAGATTTTGTGCTTTGAACGGCTCCTGCGAGACCAGTATTAAATTCCGATGCACCACTGCCGGTTTACTTTATCCCTGGGCCCTTCACATTAACCATGAAACACAGAAATTGCAGCGGGATTGAATACAAAATGCACAATGCCAATGTTTGTCCAAGAAGAGTGAATCTTCTTTGAGTTTGTGTTTTTGAGCGGGTCCTGGGAAACCAGTTTTAGATTCCGATGCACCAGTGCCGGTTTACTGTATCCCTTGGACTTTCACATTGACCATGAACCACAGAAATTGCATCGGGATTAAATACAAAAGGCACAATGCCGACCTAAGTACAAGAAGAGTGAATCTTCTAAGAGTTTGTGCTTTGAGCGGCTCCTGGGAGACCAGTATTACATTCCGAAGCATCTGTGCATGTTTACTGTATCCCTTGGACGTTCTCATTGACCATGAAACACAGAAATTGCATCGGGATTGAATAAGAAAGGGACAATGCCGACTTAAGTACAAGAAGAGTGAATCATCTAAGAAGTTTTGCTTTGAGCGGCTCCTGGGAGTCCAGTATTAGATCCCGATGCACCAGTGCAGGTTTACTGTAACCATTGGACCTTCACATTGACCATGAAACACAGAAATTGCATCGGGATTGAATACAAAAGGCACAATGCCGACTTAAGTACAAGAAGAGTGAATCATCTAAGAGTTTGTGCTTTGAGCGCCTCCTGGCAGACCAGTATTAGATTCCGATGCATCGGTGAAGGTTTACTGTATCTCTTGGACATTCACATTGACCATGAAACACAGAAATTGCATAGGGATTGAATACACAATGCACAATGCCAACTTCAGTCCAAGAAGAGTGAATCTTCTAAGAGTTTGTCGTTTGAGCGTCTCCTGGGAGACGAGTATTAGATTCCCATGCACCAGTGTAGGTTTACTCTATCCCTTGGACCTTCACATTGACCATGAATCACAGAAATGTAACCGGGATTGAATGTTGAAGGCACAATGCCGACGTAAGAACAAGAAGAGTGAATCTTCTAAGTGTTTGTGCTTTGAGCGTCCCCTGGCAGACCAGTAATCTATTCCGGTGCATCAGTGCTGGTTTACTGTTACCCTCGGACCTTCACATTGACCATGAAACACAGATATTGCATCGGGATATACTACAAGAGGCACAATGCCGGCTTAAGTACAGGAAGAGTGAATCTTCGAAGAGTTTGTGCTTTGAGCTGCTCCTGGCAGACCAGTATTACATTGCGATGCATCGGTGAAGGTTTACTGTATCTCTTGGACCTTCACATTGACCATGAATTACAGAAATTACATAGGGGTTGAATACAAAAGGAGCAATGCCGTCGTAAGTACAAGAAGAGTGAATCTTCTAAGACTTGGTGTTTTGAGCGGCTTTTTGGAGACCTGTATTACATTCCGATGCATCAGTGCAGGTTTACTATATCCCTTGGACCTTCACATTGACAATGAAACACAGAAATTGCTTCGGGATCGAAAAAAAAGGCACAAATCCAACTTAAGTACAAGGAGAGTTCATCTTCTATGAGTTTGTGCTTTTGAGCGGCTCCTGGGAAACCAGTTTTAGATTCCGATGCACCAGTGCAGAGTTACTGTATCCCTTAGACATTCACATTGACCATGAAACACAGAAAATGCATCGGGATTCAACACAAAAGGCAAGATGCTGACTTAAGTGCAAGAAGAGTGAATCTTCTAAGAGTTAGTGCTTTGAGCGGCTCCTGGGAGACCAGTATTAGATTCCGATGCACCAGTGCAGGTTTACTGTAACCCTTGGACCTTCACATTGATCATGAAACACAGATATTGCATCGGGATTGACTACAAAAGGCACAATGCCGACTTAAGAACAAGAAGAGTGAATCATAAGAGTTTGTGCTTTGAGCGGCTCCTGGCAGACCAGTATTAGATTCCGATGCACCAGTGCAGGTTAACTGTATCCCTTGGACCTTCTCATTGACCATGAAACAGAGAAATTGCATCGGGATTGAATACAAAAGCCACAATGCCGACTTTAGTACAAGAACAGTGAATCATCCAAGAGTTTGTGCTTTGAGCGGCTCCTGGCAGACTAGTATTACATTCCGATATATTGGTGAAGGTTTATTGTATCTCTTGGACATTCACATCGACCATGAAACACAGAAATTGCATCGGGATTGAATCCGAAAAGCACAATTCCATCTTAAGTACAAGAAGAGTATATCTTCTAAGAGTTTGTGATTTGGGCGGCTCCTGTTAGACCAGTATTGGATTCAGATGCATCAGTGCAGGTTTACTGTATCCCTTGGAACTTCCAATTGACCATGAAACATACAAATTGCATTGGGTTTGAATACAAAATTCACAATGCCAACTTAAGTACAAGAAGAGAGAATCTTCTAAGAGATTGTGCTTTGAACGGCTCCTGCGAGACCAGTATTAGATTGCGATGCACCAGTGCAGGTTTACTGTATCCCTTGCACCATCACATTGACCATGAAACAGAAATTGCATCAGGATTAAATTCAAAATGCACAATGCCAACGTAAGTCCAAGAAGAGTGAATCTTCTAAGAGTTTGTTCTTTGAGCGTCTAATGGGAGACGAGTATTAGTTTCCGATGCACCAGTGTAGGTTTACTGTATCCCTTGGACCTTCACATTGACCATGAAACACAGAAATTGCATCGGGATTGAATTCAAAATGCACAATGCCAACTTAAGTGCAAGAAGAGTGAAGCTTCTAAGAGTTTGTGCTTTGAGCGTCTCCTGGGAGACCAGTATTGGATTCCGAAGCATCTGTGCTAGTTTACTGTATCCCTTGGACCTTCACATTGACCATGAAACACAGAAATTACATCGGGATTGAATACAAAACGCACAATGCCAACTTAAGTTCAAGAAGAGTGAATCTTCTAAGAGTTGGTGATTTGAGCGGCGCCTGGGAGACCAGTATTACATTCCGATACATCAGTGCAGGTTTACTATATCCCTTGGACCTTCACATTGACCATG